>NC_000075.6:15138885-15738885 GCF_000001635.26 Mus musculus | reverse complement strand
CTAATGCTTGCACGGTGGTCAGCTGGAGTCTACTGTACCTTCAGGGCTTGTCAGCAGCATCACCCATGGAATAAAACACAATCAACGCATCTCTGTGCACATACACAGGAGGTGTACTTTGCTATTGTGGGGTGCTTCAAAGAGGTTTTTAAACCATGTGCCTATTTAATTTATACCATGTTGAAATCCTTTATCTTCTCAATAGTGGTAAGAAACACAACTCTTACTCAAAGTGTTTCTTAAAGAAACACAATAATGGGCTGTGCTTATTGTTTACATTTTGAATTTTAAATTTTTTCAATTTTTCATTGTCATTAGATAAAAGCAATAATCTTCCATAGTTTATCATAGCTGCAAAAGATGTCCAGTTCACAGTCAAATTGCAATACTCTGCCAACAAAAACTAGGAGTTTGGCACTGTTCAGTGTATGGGGAAGCACTGTAGTCGTTCTTGACTGCTGTTAGAATTGGGGTGACAGGAGAGGGTTCACCGCTCTTCTCCCATGATTACAAACCACTTGTTATGCATGTAGAGTTCACATTCAGAAAGGGACTCTGGGAGGTGCCAGCAACAACTGCCGTAGTCGGATAAATAATTTCTTCAACAGTGACATAGGTGCCCAACAAGAAGCCCACGACTCCAGTGAACGCTATGGAAATGTTTTTCAGGATCATCCATATGTTGTAGTGGTCCTTAGAAAATGTAAGGATTTCCACAAGTGGGGGCAGGATCAGGGCTAGTGTACTGCTGCTCACAGCCCCCACGAAGGAGATCACAATGTCTAGGCGAGGAATGAGAATCGCCCCAGCACCTAAGAACAAAAAACACAATTCCTGTTGACATGTGTGCTACATACGCAGGGCTAAGTGCACATCTTTTTTAACACATGAGAGTAATTAGCAGAAGTCACCACTTATGGGAAACCGATAGAATTTATTCTGATCTAAGGAAAAACAGACCAGAGAACATTTCCTGAACTCATACTTATCAACATTTCTCATGTAAACAACTCATAACATTTTGCTCAGAGATTCCAGCTTCTATTTCGAAGCACTGATTCCTGTGCCAGTCACACAGCAGAGTCTATGACACACAAAACAGTGTTAGCCATGAATACAGGAGCATGGAGAGCATCCGTTCTTACAGTGGGATTCTAAACAACCATTCTCCAGGACACAATGTACCAGAAAGCCATTATCAAGAGTGCATACCACACCCACTGAGAGGGAGGAGTCAATGAAGGATACAGAAAATCAGTGGACAAGGCAGGATGTGCTGTGTGGTGGAGCAAGCTTCAATTCCAGAATGTGGGTTTCTAAGTCAGGAAGACCTTAAGATTGAGGAGAGCCTGAGCTACAAAGCAAGGTCCTGTCTCAAAATCCAAGATCTGAGGATTAACTCTGTGTGGCTGGCTCAGGCAAGGACCTGGGTTTGTTTCCAGTACCAAAAATTTAAAAATTGAATGAGACCTGGATATATGTATAGTCACAAACTACCTCTGTGAAGTAACTGTGTCTTTAGAGTAGGGAAACACAGAGGCTACTTTATGCAGGTGAGCAAAGCTGGTGTTCTGAGCTGGTACACCGAGCACTGCTCAGCTCATTCTTGTGCAACTCTTGCCAACAGTTGAACCCTAAGCCAGGAGCACTGATGAAAACCTATCACCTTGGGATGTGGGAAGCTGAGGCTCTCAGAGGGACACTGAGTTCGAAGCTTCCCTGGTCTGCAAACAGAAACATTGCCATGTTTCTAAATGTAACTATTTGCAAAACACGCAATTTAAGCAGTTCTCATTTAAACACATGCAAGACAACCATTGTGACAGACACGCACTGATACTTACAGGTGATACTAACCAAGAGGGACCGTATCCCAAATTCACAAATGCGCTTCCATTTGGCATGAAGTCTAGCAGTGACTCCAGGGATAATGATCTCTGCTGGGACATAGAACTGAATTGAATAGGTCACAAAAATGCCAAAGGAATACAGAATTTTCACTGACTGATACAACCTGTTGGAAAAAAAGAAATTCACCATTTAGTTTTTCTTAATGGGAATATGACGTTGCTCTGTTTTTACTTTTCAGAGAGCAAACAAGAACTATAGAACAGAAGTCTCTTTACAAACCTCCCAATCAAAGGTGCTTGTCTGAGCAAAAGCCAACCAAGCTAGATGTGGGAGGGCACAACTACAATGCCAGCGCCAGGAAGCCACAGCAGGAGGACTGCTGTAAGCTCCACATCAGTCTGGCCTACGTATGTAGGAATTTCCAGACCAGGCTGAGGCTACAGAGTAAGAATCCTGTCTAAGGAATTGAAACCGTGACTACTTCATTCCTAGTCCTCATGCAGACAGAAGAGCCTGTTGAGGCTGAGCACAGGCTTAGGGGCCTAGAAGACTGCATCTAGGGCCAAGCCAGTACGCCATGCTTAGCTTCGGTCCCAAGGAGAGATGGTCAAGCTTTTCAAAGCAGTTTTTTTTTTTTTACCACTGTAGAAACTTGAATATCCTTGTTACTTCTTTAAAATATTGAGTCAGAGTCAGTGACCTATATGTAGACGGAAATGTCATATAGGCTCCGAATTTGAGCTCTCCTTGCTTGACATTTTTGTAAGCCAAAGGTCACAAGGAGGGCATCTGAAAAATTTCAACTACCAGAGTTCTCTAAGGTGTACCTGATGCCTGAGTTAAAAATCACAGAACTACAGGAAGTAGTAGGGCAGTGCTGAGACTCTGAGGCAGTGCTGAGACTCTGGGGCAGTGCTGTGACTGGGACAAAGCTGAGATGGAGTGTGCTTCAGTTTGAGTAAGGAACCATCTCCTATGTTCTTTCCCTATGGAAAGGAAACATCAAGGCCTACAGCCTCACCAGAAATGGCATACATGTGGAAGAGCACTTCTCATTGGAACGCATCCTATTATCCTAAAAGGATATAAAGGACTCCACTTTCAGCAAGTGAGTCATTAGGGCTTAAGCTTATTTCTGACGTCTTAAGACTTACAGAAGTCAGAGTACAAGCAGCTCCCTAGTCTGACCAAGCAAGGACTCAGCCGGCTTTAGCCATAGCACAGGAATGGGCAGACAAAGTAAAAGTGGATCTAAAATGTGGCAAATTAAGTAATTAGGACAAGGAAAGTCCCCAGGCCTAGAAATAATAAATCTTAATTTAAAAATTACCCAAAGATTTATTTAGCTAGAGCCTTAAAAGTTAAGTATAAATGGTTGTGGCTGAAAATATGCAAACTTACTAAGTGACTATTTGTTCAAGTATTCTGACAAGCAATTGTAGAGAATTAAACATTCTTATTAGTTCATTATTCCTTTAAAAGAGGAACATTGCTTTTTTCTAATTATACTTTATTGTTGTTTTCAAAATATGGCTGATAATATACTTTAAAATGTAAATAGGCCCACAACCACTTTGCATATAAATATAATTATACTCCACTGACATAAAGTTGGAGTTACACAGGCTAAAACATGGTTAGTGTTAATGCCATTCTATGTGCAGCACTGTTATTTAGTGTTATAAGGAACGTTGTTTCTTCACAGGTATGTGCTAGAGAAGTGAGCACTACACAAACTGGCTTTTCAACTCTGGAAGAGTAATACAGAAATGACCATGTGTTCAAACAGGCCACATAAAAGCAACCATTTCATTTTTACCTATTTTCTGTTTCAAAAAACCATTTATTTCTATGGTTGGCATCTGTACTTTCAATAACACTTAACAGTTTCTCTCAACTTTTCAACCTTTGTTCTCATTTCAGTAATAAGAACCCACAGAGCTGTGCATTCCGAGTTATTCACAGAAGACATGCGGGAACACATGGCCAGGGCCACTCTGCTCTCTCACTTTCCAGAACACTCTGACCTCTGAAAGGCAGCTGACCTGTGTCTCTCAGGCAGAGATGGTAACAGGTCCACAGCCGCAGACAGCAAGCAGAGAGCAGGCGGCACCCAGCCACCCTCAGAAGAGGCTCGGAAGACCGCTCTAACACAAATCTCTCTACTCTGACTTGTTCTCCTGCTCTTCGGGATGTCTTCTGTGTCCTGGGATAATTTCTGGAGGCTTTTTTTTTTTCTGGCTGAAAAATCAGGTGACTTGCAAGGCTTTCTTGAGGCTAACCTATGATTGGACAGTCTTTGAGTCACAAGTCCCAACTTGCTCTATTCTAACATGAAAACCACAGCAAGCAGGGCCGGGGTGAGGCAGTGCTACAGAAAATGAGTGAGCTACTCCAAGCGGAACACATGAGCATGCCTGCATATGGTCCTGCCCATCCTCCACGTCTTGGCTGAAAGCAGAAGCATGTCTTTCTCAGCATGCTTCTCTTCAGTTCCTTTTGCAGTAAGACTTTCCACAGATACCTCTGTGGATAAAGACTGCTCTTGTTTCTACTCATGTCTCATAATTGAAATTTTAAGCACCTCTCAAATGCATCTTCGGTTTCCACTGATAAGGAAATCATAGTATAAAGTTTAAATGCTTAAATCATCAATCTAAAAACATATCTTGGTAAATTACATCTAAGACAGACACATAGCTAGGACTGATAAGTCATCTCCACCTACCACATGTCCTGGGGAAGATTCAGTGTAATGCTGCCTTTGATCTCGTCACGGAAACACATGTAGCCTAAAGTGGCTAGGCTGATGTACAGCACGGTGACGATGGCCATGCCGATGTTCAATGCCTGAGGGAAGCGTTTGGACTCTCTCATTTGGTTTTCCAGTGGTAGCACCTAAGAGGAGAATAACATTAACTGCTCTTAAAGGAACAGGATATAGGAATTTCAGAATAACTAGGGTCTTGTTAGATAGACAAGTTGGTCCATCTCCTGTAGTCTGTGTGGAAAATCTTATTTTCAATCCACATGTAAGTGCCATTTTCCTATGTGACATGTAGACATATCTATGTATGTAGGCTTGTGTGTGTGGTGTGTGTATTCTCATGTTTGCATGTGTGTGTGGTTGATGTCCATCTCCTCCTCTATTGCTTTCCTCCTCGGATTTTGCCCCGTTGGGTTTTCTTAGAGAATGTCTCACAATGTACCCCCTGGTCAGCCTAGAACTCCATAGACCAGCCTGAACTCCCACTCACAGAGACTTGCCTGCCTCTGTCTCCACATGCTAGGACTAAAGGTGTGCACCATCCCACCAAGGTTCCAGCTGTTTTATGGGAGTTTCTCCCTGAACCTGGAGCCTCCTGACTAGGCTAGACTGCATGCCTATGAGACCTAGGACTCTACCTGTCTCCACTTCCGAGCACTGGGATTACAGATGCACCTCAACCCCGCCTTTTATGTGGGTGATGGGGTCTTCCTTGTTCTGCAGGCACTTTACCAACTGACCTGCCTCCTTAGCCCCTGGATTTTTAAACTATGTTTTCCTTAATTCCTAAAAATAACCTGCTGGTTATTTTTTAATTATATATTCTAAAGAAATTTTACACACACACACACACACACACACACACACACACACACACACACTGTAGCTGTAGCTGTCTTCAGACGCACCAGAAGAGGACATCGGATCCCATTACAGATGGTTGTGAGCCACCATGTGGTTGCTGGGAATTGACCTCAGGGCCTCTGCAAGAGCAGTGAGTGCCCTTTCCTGTTGATCTATCTTACTAGCCCCCCATTGGGTATTTTTAAATACCTTTTCTTATTAGAATGACTTTAGATTTGTTTTTTTTAATGCAAAGGAAAACACAGATAACTCCCATATGCCCTTGAAACAACTGTCCCAAGATTATCATTTTATATTACCAGTTGTCACAACTGAGCCAACCCTAGTGACTGAATCCTGAATTCCATTTCGATTTCTCTAATGTCTGCATGAACGACCTCTTTCTGTGCCAGGACCCCATCCAGGAGCCCAGGCTGCATCAGTCATGTCACCTTGCTTCCTCAGTCTCCAAAGCTCTGTCTGGTTTCTCGGTCTTTCTTTGCTCATTGCCTTAACTTACTGCAATCCTCTGCACAGCACCCTCTGCACAGCATCCTCACAGCACCCTCTGCACAGCACCCTCTGCACAGCACCCTGCACAGCACCCTCTGCACAGCACCCTCTGCACAGCACCCTCTGCACAGCACCCTCTGCACAGCACCCTCTGCACAGCATCCTCTGCACAGCACCCTCTGCACAGCACCCTGCACAGCACCCTCTGCATAGCATCCTCTGCACAGCACCCTCTGCACAATCTGGGTCTGCCCTGATGCCTTCCTTCCTGATGCCTTCCTTCCTGATGCCTTCCTTCCTTGTGACGAGACAGTGTCATTTCAGAGGATACCACACTCTGAAGTGCTTTTCCTGTCACATGTCTCCATCATGACTGATGAGTGGTGTGGTTCAGACCGGCCACGGTAAAGCCACCTTCCTACCCCCTTCCCCCCCCCCAATCATACTCTGAGTCTCTAACTCTAGTCCACTCTCCAAGAACTAAATGATAATTAATCTATTCCTGCTGGAAGGAGGCTCTTCTGGGAATTCAGCCGAGCAGTCATTAGTTCAACCATTTATGTCACTGGGGACTTGGGGAGACTTGTTATGTACACTGAGTAGCAACCCGCCACTGTCACGCCCTCCGTCACTCATCCTGTTCCAGCCTTTGTCACTGTGAAATGAGGAGGCATTCATGCATCCCTGATGCTGTCTGCCACATTGTCCCTCGGAGCATCCCCTTCCTCTCTGGCCTACAAAGAGCCCCACATTCATCTTGCTCCTTGGTTTTGATTTTCATCAGACATTTTTCTCCACAGAACATGGTTCTTTTCTGCAGCACACACAGCATTTAGAATTAGGGTTCCCATGCTGAAAGTGCTATGTGAAGAGTATTGCTTCTAACCCCTCAGGAGACAGAGCACGTAAATTAAGCTCACATGCATATGAACACACATATACATGTCCATAACTGCTCTATATTACATGTGTGTGGGAGTGTGTGCATGCATGTACGTGTTGGGTGTGAATGTGAGTGTGTATGTTGAGTGAGTTCAGTGTGAATGTGTGTGCGTATGTATGTAAGTATGCGAGTTCAGTGTGAATGTGTAAAGTTACTGTCATCTGAAAATCAGAGATAATTCTCCCTTTCGGGTGGGCACATCATATTTGTTTTGAGGTACAACATTATGGAGATGTCACTGCCGAGAGATACATCCTGAGGCTCTAGCATCTTAAGTATTTCTACTCTAAATACTTCCAATAGTTATGGCCTAAAGTATGGATGTGAGTGTGGGAGTTCACTGTGAATGTGTGTGAGTGTGTATGTATATATGTGTGAGCTCAGTGTGAATGTGTGTGTGTATGTGTGAGCTCAGTATGAATGTTTGTATGTATATGACTTCAGTGTGAATTGTGAGTGTGTATGTGAGTTCAGTGTGAATGTGTGTGTATATGTGTGGAGTGTGAGTTCAGTGTGAATTGAGTGTGTATGTGTGAGTTCAGTGTGAGTGTATATGTGCGTGTGAGTTCAGTGTGAATGTGTTTGAGTGTGTCTGTGTGTGTGTGTGTGTGGTGTGTGTTCAGTGTGAATGTGTGAGTGCATGTGAGTTCAGTGTGAATGTGTGTGTATATGTGTGGAGTGTGAGTTCAGTGTGAATTGAGTGTGTATGTGTGAGTTCAGTGTGAGTGTATATGTGCGTGTGAGTTCAGTGTGAATGTGTTTGAGTGTGTCTGTGGGTGTGTGTGTGTGGTGTGTGTTCAGTGTGAATGTGTGTGTGCATGTGAGTTCAGTGTGAATGTGTTTGAGTGTGTGTGTGTGTGTGGTGTGTGTTCAGTGTGAATGTGTGAGTGCATGTGAGTTCAGTGTGAATGTGTTTGAGTGTGTGTGTGTGGTGTGTGTGTTCAGTGTGAATGTGTGTCTGGTGTGTGTGTTCAGTGTGACTGTGTTTGTGTGTGAGTAGGTGGCATGAAAGTAGAAAGGGGACTACAGAAGAGACCAAGAGCTCTTGGGAAGGTGACAGGAGATAGTAATGGAACGTGAGACTTGTCCTAGGTTTGAGACCTAATGGTCAGTGGGGTAGACTTGAACTATTGTTTGGCTTTTCTACCAAAAGGAAGGAGGAGGAGGAAGGGCTCCATGGTGTAGGGAGGATCAGCCATGCAGGAGGGGGAGGGGAGCAGAACAAAGGATATGACTTACATAAATACCATGGGAGACTCTGATCGGTATCCTAGCTAAAGAAAATTTTAAAAATTAAAAAGGGGAAGAGGAGGTGGGATGGTGAGGCTGGTTTTGAATGAGAGTGGACTTGGCAGCTGCTGGCAGAGAAACAACATTTAACTAAATATCCAATGATTAAGATCCTAAACTAATAACAGACATACATTAAAATCCATAGCTCCAGCTACAACAGCAGTAAGAGGAGCTGTGAGAATATCTAGAATTTGTAGGAATTCAGCCTGCAGACAGTCCACAAAGGGGCAGAGGAGTCTGCCTTTGAGACTCATCCATTTGCACTCACAGGAAGAAACATTTAAAGTGCTTTTGTTCTGATACCAAGCCATCAGACCTTGAGACATTAGCTTTGAAGACAGCTGACATTAATATTGTAATTTCCCTAAACCTACACATTTTAGGCCATAAGTACTGGAAGTATTTAGAGTAGAAATACTTAACAAGCTAGAGACTCGGGATGTATCTCTCGGCAGCAGCTTCTCCATAATGTACCTCAAAACAACGATGATGTGCCCACCTTAGAGGGAGGATTATCTCCGATTTTCAGATGACAGTAACTTTACAATTACTTGCATGGCCTTCAGCTATTCTAGTTTATAACATGTGACGTTTGGGCTGGCAGGTGGGCAAGCCTGATGACCTGAGGTTGGTCACCAGAAAGGAAGGGCTGGGGATGGCGGATCACATCATAACCCATCACCCCTGGGTAAGGTGGGAGGTAGAGAAAGGACAATCACCTAGAAGCTCTCTAGCCAGTTATCCCGCAGTATCTCGGAGCAGCAGAAACAAAAGACCTTGCACCGTAGAGTAGAAGGAGAGAGAGCGAACTCTTGAAAATTGTGCTCTGAATTTCCCAACCCACACCATATACACCTTTTACAAATATGCTATTACAGGGCTCGGTGAGCAAGAGCACAGGCTGCTCTTCCAGAGGACTTCGGTTTGATCCCCAGCACCCACATGGTGGCTCACATCTCCCTATAACTCCAGCTCCAAGGTCTCATCACCTTCTGGCCACCATGCAGGCGTGCACTTGGGTGTACAACCACACTTGCAGACAAAACACACACATACATAATAGAAATTTTAAAATTAAAAAAATGCTCTATTTGGGCATATTAAATATGTGTGACACAGACAAAACAAAGTTGTTGTGTATCTGAAGTTATATGATACAAGAGTTTTCAGTATGCAACCTTGAGGCTTTTATAGGCTTGTACTTCCAATAATTATTCCCATTAATCCTAAAAGTCTAGTCTAATATCATCACTTAACCTACCAAGGAAAAGACTTAGACCCTAAGAAAACATGTCTAAGATTAAGTTACTGGTCAGTAGAAAAGCCAAACAATAGTTCAAGTCTACCCCACTGATCAGTAGGTCTCAAACCTAGGACAGGTCTCACTTGGTAGACCTGTGACTCTGACCAGCACTCCTCACCCAGCCCTACCAAGCCCCTCCCTCCCAGGGCCCGGCTTCCACATCACTTTCCCCAGTCTGATCCTTATAGAACTCAGCCATTCTGGCTACAGTGATCCCTTGGTCTCTTGGCCAGCAGCCTCTGTTGGTCCTTGGTTAGAGCCCCCTCTTTCTCTCCCTCCCCGTCTCCTCTCATGGTCTGGTTTAATCTGCCAGCCATGTTCAGCCGGGCCTCTTCCCTCTGACCATTTTCTCTCTTATATCTGTAATAAAAGTCTTCTCTATCTCTTAGGAGTAGTCATATACCCCTCCTTCTGTTTCATTTTGTCATGCGTCCACCAAACTGGGAGTTATGGCCTATGCATAAAAGAAATTAAAACACTGAAAGAAAATATGTATTTTATGTAGTTTTACTATATAAAATCTTGTGTTAACTTAAGAGTTTAAAAACAGACCAAGTAATGGCTGATTCTTACCACTCCTATGCCTTCAAAAGCAAACACAGCAGTGCCAAAAAACAGTGGGTATTTCTTCCAGCCGGCCACTATTGGAAGGTTGTGGGGATCTGGCATGTTCTGCAGAAGACAGAAAAGAAAAAAGAAACCCGGTCACAGCTTTATCTAATTCTAACTATTTAGAATTAAACAGCAGAATCACACACTCAAAAGCTTCACAAAGCAACTGGGATTATGACATCTAGTAAACACTTTATGTATCCTATGTTAAGGGAGGTTAAGCTATTAGAATATAGTTGCTAAAGAAACTGCCTCCCTGACAATCACACAATCCTCCTGCATACCTATGTCACTGGCCAGTCACAGGCAGCACGTGAGCTAAATCTCCTGCCATATAAGAAGTATACAGGCATGCTCAGAGACCCTAAGTCACTAGGCACTTGCTGTGACCTCCCTGTGCCCCTCCTCTTCATTCTCCTAAGACACCTGGCTCCTGACTTCCTCTCTAGCTGTCCCTGGCACAGGTCTCTTGGGGTTTCAGCATGTGCTCTGACACAGCGTACATAACCTATTCCTCATTGTGGATGACCAACTCACAGTAATGCTTCCCACTCTCCTGCTCTAGGAAAGTCACTGCCGCATACCTGGCTAAAACCACTGACCACAATGACTTTCTTCCAGACACCCTAATTCTAGCCTTCCTTGCCACCACCCTCTTCTCTGCCTTGCCTACTGAAGTAGAATTCAAGACTAAGGAAAGATCTGCAGACGGACATTTGAAGGCACATGGGTAGTCTGGGGAATGTGAAGGTTGGGGACAGTTGCGGCACGTGCAGAATTTCATGATATGAAGGTGACATGTGATGGGGAAGCAAGGACCAGAGTGGGCCAGGTGCCAAGGGGTCTTCATCATCTGCGACTGCTGAAATGTTCTCAAGCGCACAGATGCTGTCATGCCTTGTGCTCTTCCCTCTCCTGGGGGAGCCACCTTTACTGCTCCACCAAGTCTAACAGCTGGGAGGGGAGCCTCAGAAAGGCTCAGGCAACCCTCTCCTCCCGGTTAGAGAATCCAGAGGGAGGAAACATGACGCAGATGCAGCACGAGTGTGTCTGAACTGCTAGTGGAAATGCTATGATTACCTTAGAAGGAACATAGTTAATCGATTAGATCACGAGAAAATAAAACAGGGATCCTCAACTTTCTTGAGGTCAGTTGTCTCTGCCTGATGTAACTGGGTTAAGAGTCCTGAGACTTCAAAGAGTTACCTCAGTTCTCATTACTTCAAGGTCTTCAAACAAAGGAAGAGTCACAAACTTGTGTGGTGGCAGCAGAGGGCATGTGGCATCAAGCACAAAAGCTTAAAGAGTTATACTCACACCCATCCTTGTGACTAACTCAAATCTAAAAGCACAAGCCCAAGGACTGTGCGAGCTGAGTCACCGAAGGCTGAGTGAGAGCACAGTCCTAGATCTCACAGACGCTCCAGCAGGGAAGGCTGAGTGAGAGCACAGTCCTAGATCTCACAGTCGCTCTAGCGGGGAAGGCGGGATGTTTGGAAACAGGGACATAAACCCACAAGCAGCCTCATCAGTGTTAAAACCAGACTCAATGCCTTAGCGTCCACTTCATGCGTTAACATTACACCCTGAAGGGAAATCAACATTTGCTGCCTATCCACGTGCCAGGATAGGATATGTGGGACAGGTCTCTCATAACTCTCACCTCCAAAGAGAGCTTTGCCCATGTGGGAACACAGGACGGTTACCCAAAAGCACACTTACCCTAACAACATACTGGTAAATTATCACAAGACTGGCAGCCATGGAAATGTTGGCAAGGAATGAAAGTACAAAGAGATTCTTCAGCTCGCGAATGAAGACCAAGAGAATTATAAGTGGGAGAAAGCAGAGCATATAGACCCTGAGGTCCACACTTCTTCTCTCACAGGCATGAGACAGGTCCGAGCCATTTGAAACAATCGGCGTGCTCCCCAGGAATCCTTCATGAACCTGCAGGACGGTCACCAGGAGAGGACAGCGGAAGAGAATTACCCATCAGCTTACAATCACGAGAGAGAGACAAATCAAATAAAACCCACACCCTCAACAAACAAGCCCTGTGACACTGGTGACCAGTGAGGTCTTCACTCAATGTCTCACTGTGACAGTGGTGACCAGTGAGGGCATCTCTCAGTGTCTCACTGTGACACTGGTGACCAGTGAGGTCTTCACTCAATGTCTCACTGTGACACTGGTGACCAGTGAGGTCACCCCTCAGTGTCTCACTGTAACAGTGGTGACCAGTGAGGTCATCCCTTGGTGTCTCACTGTGACAGTGGTGACCAGTGAGGGCATTCCTCAGTGTCTCACTGTGGCAGTGGTGACCAGTGAGGGCATCTCTCAGTGTCTCACTGTGACACTGGTGACCAGTGAGGTCTTCACTCAATGTCTCACTGTGACAGTGGTGACCAGTGAGGTCATCCCTTGGTGTCTCACTGTGACAGTGGTGACCAGTGAGGTCATCTCTCAGTGTCTCACTGTGACAGTGGTGACCAGTGAAAGCATCCCTCAGTGTCTCACTGTGACAGTGGTGACCAGTGAGGTCATCTCTCAGTGTCTCACTGTGACAGTGGTGACCAGTGAAAGCAACCCTCAGTGTCTCACTGTGACAGTGGTGACCAGTGAAGGCATCCCTCAGTGTCTCACTGTGACAGTGGTGACCAGTGAAGGCAACCCTCAGTGTTTACTGGTGGTGGTGGTGGTGGTGAGAATGAATTGTAACAAGTATGTACATGGCCACCAAATGTAAGGAAACTTCTTCCAAGAGTGACAAGTCCCAATTCCACACTTCTGTGACTGCTGCTTGCCCTGCCCGTGCAGGTGTTCACTGCTGTTCTTTAAAGTCTGACTGCATGTCTTTTTCTGTGGTGCCCTTTATGCTTCTAAAAGACTTTCCTCTTCTAGCTATAAAAGACAATTTCTCTTTCTAACCACCCAGGGAGTAACGTTTTTCTACCTCATCTTCTCTTGACTTAAATTTTCCATTAAACTCTGGAACAAATATGTTTCCTAAGAGAAGTCATTCAAAGCCTTATAAAGCCATATAATGTTTCCTTCCTTCCCTCCCCTCAGAGAGAAAGAAAGAAAAAAGAAGGAGAGAGGGAGGGAGGGAGGAGGAAGGGGGGAGGGAGGAGGAAGAGAGGGAGAGAGGAAAGAAGGAAACCTAACAATGTACCCAGTGATAAAACTGTTAGCAGATCCCAGGGGTGCTAACCAGGTGTGATGATACACATCTAAGAGCCCAACACTTAGGAAACACTGAGGAAGCACCAAGATCCTGACTTCCAAGGCAGACATGGTAGGGAACAACTGTGACTGAGGGCTCCATCTCAGGAAAATGTCCAGTAAGCTCAGGGGAGGGATGTTAATCATAGACACACGACTGGGTAGTAGATAACTTCCAGAATAATTGTCAAAGTTAATGCTGTGTTACAGTCTGTAAACAAAATCACAGGCATTATTCCTAGACTCCAGCAGGGCCTGTTGGCAACTCTCTTGGCAGAGTTAGGAAAGTCCCACCAATCACCAGCCGTGGTGGTACATGTCTGTGGGCCAGCACTTGGGAGGCAATGCAAGAGGACCAGGAGGTTGAAGGTCAGCCTGAACCCCACAGAAAGTTCAAAATGAGCATCTCAGAAAAGCAAGTAAAAGGGGTGGGGATGGGATAACAAGCCCCAGCACTGCCACCCTGCACACTCGCAGACACAGTCTTGCTCCACGGGGATGACTGTAAGATGCCATGTGATTTCAGAACCTTCTTAAACAATGGCAACAATTACTAAATCTTAGGAATAAACACTCCTTTGTATCCCAGGCTTTCCGCTGTTCCATACTATCTTATACCTCCTTTAAAAAACATCAACAATGTGAAGAACACTACCCCAATACCTACACACATACTTTTGAGATTTAAATTTGAAATAATCAAGAAACAGTGAATCATACCATAGCCCAGCCCAAAGGCACAACCATGGTTGATATGATGTCAGGCACAATAATGCCAACAACAGTAACATCGGAAACCCAACTCATAAAAGAGAATGTGAGAAATGACTGCAAGCGGAACACAGCTTTATCCTCATCCATGGCATCCTCCACTGTGAGATAAACAAGGTGGTAGAAGCAAGCAATGCCACAGAGCAGAAACACACTCACCTGTTTCACATTCTCAGCTAAGAAGACAATGTAGACGCTGCAGAATCCCAGCTGTGTTATCACCAGAAAGAAGTCGACCACGCTCCTGAAAACACAGTCCCACAGAAAGGGTCACCAGGAGCTCTGAACAGGCAGCAGAGCTCACTTCTCTTAGCTGTTTTAAAACACTTTATAATAGTGTTTCCCTTTACTTCCTGAGATAATGAACACTTAAATACTGGATTCCTATGAAGGTCATATGCCACAGTCAGTAAGGCACTACACTTGAACAGTAGAAGCAGGCTTCACTCAGTTTAAAGGCAAAGATTTTTACATCACTTCCTACTTGAGCAATTCTGGGTAAGAGTAGCTGCTTGTCGTCCAATTTTACAGAAATATGTTCAGACCTAGGGTGTGGCTCCTAGGGAGGCCTTTCACCACATGTGCCCAGGGACCTGCATTCAAGCTTCAGCGCTAAAGAAAAGTTCATGCCTTAGACTAAATCTACCCCTCCAACTTCTCTCCACCTTCCTCATGGCATCTTCCTCACGGCATCTTCCTCACGGCATGCACACATGGTGAGGACACTTGCTATTCCAAATAATAAGGAAGTACAACGCAAGAGGTGGAGATGGGAATCAAACTTCTAGAGACTTCTTTGGTCTGTTTTGTTTTTAGTTTTTACTGAGCCGCACTGCAAAGGTGCAGAACATGAAGCAGTTATGTGGGCAGGAGCAACCGCTGCCAGGTATCTGTGTGATGTCATTTGAACATGGAGGCCCCAGGTACAACATCCTGCATCCTGGACTTGCAGCAAGGACAGAGCACACAGTCAGACTGCCTGACTGACTTATGAATCCTGTTAACTGACTAGAACCAGAATCTGTCCAACTGTATAGACCATTTACTGTGTTCCCACAACTATGTCATATTTTGAGTTATGTCTTGTTTGATGGAAACAGTTAAAAATTAGAATAACTTGGACACAGAGCCATTAGAAGCAAGGCCAGCGCTCACCGCCCCCATGCTGCCTGTCGCTGAAGGCAACTCCACGGACTAGCCTCCATGGCAAAACTCACGGTGTCACTGTACCCCAATGTTGACTTCTTAAACCTGAAATTTAATGACAAACATGCACAGAAAAGTATTAAGTGGGTCTATAAGGCCATTTCATGAAAAGAGCATCAAATAAATCCAGATTTGCAAACGCAGGGATCTACACCAGCAGATCTGTTATCAAGGTGCAAATATCTGTGCACTCAAGAAATTTCAAATTATCAGTGCCTGTCATAGGCGTGCAAAGTCTTATCTGCTGTTCAAGTTTTCTTATCTGTAAGTTTCAGGCAATTTTGTGTTAGTGCTTCACTGATTTAAATTTTTGAGTACTTAAAAACACCAACTATACTGTTCTTCTGAAGATTATTCCACCCTGACCACACTGTGTAACAGTGTGCCAGGCTCTACAGTGCGGTTCCATTTAAACTGTCTTATATAATCTTCAGAGCATCTCCAAGGTGTCAGCTCATGTCTCCATTCTCTATGCCATTTTCTCCTCTAGAGTACGCATCATTATTTAAACAACATAAATGATATAAACAGTTTCAAGAACATTTAATGAAGGGTTGGGTCCAGATCACTTATATCTGAAGCCCGTTTACAGGCTGAGTTATTGTCCAGTGGGAGCATTTCATGACACAGCACTAAAAGAGGATCTGTTACTTTTATGACAGTATGTCAGCCCATATGTCAGGAACCATCACCGAGGTACTATGCCCCAAACTGACTCACTAATGACCCGAAGGGCTGGTGTTGTCACTCCTCGGGCACAGTCCCTCGGCTTCCTCTGCACCTTCCCTTTCCTCTTCTACTAACTGACAGAACCCTCCCGTCTCCCCAGCAGACTTCTGAACATCTATAGTCATGGCAGCGTGATGACTCGGGAGCTAAGGTGCCTGCCACAAAAGCCTGACAAGCTGAAGTCAAGCCCCAGGGCCATGTAAAGCAGAGGGAGTACCCTTGCCACAGAGTTGTCCTCTCCTTCACAGGTGTGCTGTGTCACAGGTGTGCCACACACATACATCATATACACACAGACAATGATACGCATTAAAAAGAAAAAAGGAAGCACTCATCCCTCCATACCCACAAGTCCTCGTGTGTGGCCTAACCAATTGCATATGGAAAATTTATGAAAAAAAACATGTCTGTGTTGACTACAACTTTATTTTTCATGTTATTATCTGGTAAACAGTATAGAATAATAATGTGCATGGTACTTAGACTGTCTGAAAGATTACTATAGCATCTGAAAGGTTGTGCAGAGGTTTCATCATTTTATGTGAGGGGCTTAAGCACTGGTAGATACCTATGGGGATCCTGAGACCAATTCTCTAGGCACACTAAGGGACATCTGGGACCAGATCCTGACTCATGTAAGTATAGAAAATGCTAGCCAGTCCCATGGTCATTATCTCAGCTGTGTCTATACAGTAGAAGGAAATACAACCTCGAGATGCAAAGCACAATAGGTACAGGAGACAAAGATGCCATAAGCATACGTGAGACTTTACAATTAATCAAATAGACTTAATGAGTCCACATTTACCTCTGACATAGAAAGTGACTGCAACGTACCAATATGTGCATACAGTGGACGGAAATAATTCCTATAAACACAAGGCTGATTGGTCCAAGCTGTGAAGAAAAAAATATGAAGATTTAAACATTCATTTTTAAAAACTGAGTCAACTTACAAGCAATGAGTCAATGAGCAATTTATTTACAAGGAAAAAATTGTTGGATTCATTGACTAAATCTTCACAGGCATGAAAACATTAGTGTAGAGAAATTATTCCGGGTGATAATTTAGACAATGATGCTACCTTGCTGACTTTGCAGCTGAAGCCTCTGTTACAGAGTACAGACAATCAACAAAGGATACAAAATACAACGTCTATTTACAACAGGCCAGATCTACGGCATCCATGTCTCACAGGCACGATACACACTTGCACCCTTATCTAGACAAAAGAAATTCATTATCCTTCTATAGGCCACTCTTGGAGAACCTGGACATGTGCCAGGAACAGCAATTGGGAAATAATAAGTGGTTCATGGGAAGTTTCAGGTTTGCACTTGCCATACTCAGTGGTGCCTGGGTTACAGCAGGGAAACAGAACCAGGCAAAGCTTACCTAGACAATCAAAGCGCCAGAGTTAATTTACATACAGGACTGTTAAACACAGTGGGGGAAGGGGACAGCTACAATCTCTATGGAAACCAATCCATTTTAAAACAATTATATCCAATTTTCTTCCTCCGTGAATCTGCCTCAACAAGGTTCTCAAATGCAGTCATTATAGTAGCTGTCTCTCACACCCTTTGATATCTGTCTTTAAAGACATTGCTACTCATTTCAACTATTTTCCTTAGATATAAATGCTGCATACAAACTTATGCTGATTCTAAGATACTAAAGAAATTACACTATAATAAAAGCAATCCATTCCTTAATACATTAGTCACTATGGGTACATGGCTTAAGCCCCTGATCACCCTCCACCCCCCCCCCAAAATGAGACAAAACCATTTTCAAAAAAAACTTGTGAAGGTTGTTGCTGTTAAATATTAAAATAAGTAACCACATAGAAATGAAAGCAGTAAATATCACTCTGAGATAGGTACCATAATTACAGTTCACATACCTATCAGGACAATATCCAATGGCCACCTACACGTCACCCGACCAGGTTATATTAGATCAGGCTACATGGTACCTAGAAGTTATCTTTGCAGACAAGCAAGTGTATCTGCAGTGGGGAGCATGACAGGCTTACCACGATGCCCGCGTTCTTTATAGCCAAGGGGAGCCCTAAAAGGCCAGTCCCGATGTTCCCCTTGAGAAGATGCACCAAGGTCTGCAGGAACCTGGGAAGTGAAAATCCTAAGTTACGATTTAAGCATTCAACCTAGGGACCCACACACCAAAGAATAGTTCCCATCCCAGCAGCAGCACCAAGTCACCCGAGGCTCCATCACCCTAGGCTCCAGTCCTGCCTACACTCACAGAAACAAGCACAGAGATTTATTGTGGAAATCAAATGAAATGTTTAGTGAAAGTGTTGTGCACATAAAATAGCAAGTTTCTCATAGGATACTTTGCTGCTGTGGTGTCAAGAATACTCAAGGTCTGACTGGTAAAATATAACAACTTGTATTGTCTAATTACAGTATTAAACATTTGATCTGTGATTGTCACCCTAAATGGAGGTTATAGACAAAAAATATATATATACAAGCTTTAAAGCTCTTCGCAGGTAAAATAACAATTTATATTATCATGAGCTCCCTCAAGACTTGGCCATGGAAGTTTCTACTTCACTGGAGTTGAAGTGACCAAGAAGAAACAAACTAAAATTAAGAAGACTACAAAATTCAAACTTAAGAAACAAGAATATCTGCCTAGAATTACTTGTTCGGGGGGTGTTTATTTGTTTATACTCTTGATCAAGTTTCAGGTGACTGTGCTTAATCATTAAATGACTATTAAGAAGGCAATGATCATAAGATAAAGAGAGAGGCTTTTAACATTCCACCTGTAGCCTGTCCTCAGGCTGCACACCCATTCCCCACTCCCTCGAGCTCCCTCCCTCTTCTGAGATCTTCCTCTGAGGGACACAGCATTTGGTATCTATCACTACTGAAGAAATCCCCATGATGTTCAGTCAGCCTAATGTCCCTCCCTCATAGACATAAGTGTTGAGGAGTCTGACTCCTTAATCTTCTTAGTCATAAAACACTCAGACCTATGGGAGACTGAGAAATGCAGGCTGCGGTAACAGAGCTAAGGACCCGTGACCGTGACACTCACGAAATCCCGTGCTGCCCATCGAGCTGGTAGTGCTTCTGTATGGGCACAAGCGTCTGTTCCTGCTCCTCGTCGGACGACCCATCGAAATTCTGCTCGTTTATTAAGGGCCTCATCACGTCCATATCTATAAAACAGAAAAAAAAATATGGTCCTGCACCACTGCTGGTAAAACTGATGTGTGGCTACAACTTGTGAATGTTTAAATATTAGGAAGTATCAGGCTAGAGAGTTGCCTTGCTGGATAAAGCATTTGACCCTCAGCTTAAGGACCTGAGTTCTGATCCCTGACACTCACAAGGAAGCCAGGAAGCCCTGGCAGCTGCTTGAAACATCAGAACTTGGGAGGCAGAGATAGACAAGCTGAGTGGCCCACAAGACTAGCAAGATATCACTAACTCTGGATTCAGTGAAAGATCCTCTCTCAATAATAATGCAGAGAACAGCCTAGCAAGATATTCAAGTTCCACTTCCAGCCGACATACACACAGATGCAAGCATGTATAGCCTCTGCACACTACAGACACACACACACACACATGTGCACCCACATATGCAAGTATATATTCACTCTGTGTATACACACATACACACAGAAATATCATTTGTATTCACTGCAGCTGAGTATCTTAGTTCACCTTAGAAACCCCCACCCCTCTCTGTCTTGATATTATCACAAAGAATCAATGAGACTTATTTTCTGGATGTTCTATTTGAATTATACAGTGAAGAGAAAAAGCTTAAGTAATATAGAAAACATTTCTTGTTTTATCCACATGAATTTTACAAGACAAGAAACGTGAAGAAATAATCATATATATTTTCTATATCCAGCCAGCTTCAAATCATACTGTAACAGGTAAATAATAATCACATTTTAAGTACTTAAGATTACATCCATCCCAATGTTAAAATTTTAAAATGTTCTGTTTTTCCTAATGATGTTTTAATGTGGCCATTCACCACTGTCCTCTTACTATGAATTTTAAAAAAAATCATTAAATCTAAGTTCATTAAGACTGAAATACAGAGATTTTAAAGTTAAGCACATTCATCTACCACTCATGGTGTGCATGCCAGGGGACAGAGTAATCATAGTGAGAAATGATCAACCTCGCCCTTCAAACTCTTCATTTTAGAGTAATTTCAGGTTTAAATTTGCCAAAGGGAGAAAAAAAAATAGTACTAACACTTTGTGCATTCTGTGCAGATGTTCTCTAACTTTCACCATTTGTTTTTTTTTCCCCTCCCAAATGCAGATTCGTCTCCACAAGTTACCACAGAGCAAGGACACGTGATCTCAGTTCACCGTATACAGCACCCTTCCTAAGAACTAGAAAGGTCTCTTGAGATTCCACATTAGAGTTTTAACTTCGCAAGCTGCACTACTAACTCCTCTGAGCTGTTTCAGGACAGGCGGTCAAGGCCAGGGCCACAGATCCCATTTACCTAGGCTGTTCTGCTGATCACCTCTGTCACCATGTCTTTTAGAATGTCCTTAGTTCTCCCTGTCCCCTTAGCTTTTTACCATCGAGACAGTTCTTAGAACTTTAAATCACATGTATACGTGTGTCCGTGTATACGTGCATCTGTATGTGAGTCTGTGCAAGTGTGAGCACAGGTGCCCACAGTCCAGAAGGAACCATGGGATCTCTTGGAACTAGAACTGCAGGCGGTCGTAAGCCGCCTGATGTGGGTACTAGGAACAAACCTGAGGTCCTCTGCAAGAGCAGTGTGCACTCTCCGCAGCTGAAACATCTTTCCAGCACCTGTCGTGAGTTCTGAGTGCTGTACAATCTCCACCTGTCACCTGAATGCTACAGTTCAAACGCCAAGTACCCACTGTTCATGTGTTTGAATACTTGGTCCCCAGTGGGAAGACTGCACCTTTAGAAGTAGACATGAGTCTCTAGGCAGGGCAGGCCTTGAGGGTCACAGTCTAGCCTTTCTGTCCTGTCTCTACTTCCTACTCCACTAAGATGTGAGCTAGCTCACGCATGCTCCCACCAGCACAGGGCCACCTCAGCAATGCCTCCTCTGCCATCATGTTCCCCTGCCATGAAGGACTAGAGCAGAGACAAGGCTTCACATGGTGCTGTTGGTCACAGCAGGGAAGTCAGGCACACTGCACAGCCATGGCTTCCTTCTCCTAGGCTTCCTTCTTCCTTCTTCTTCCTGCTGCCAGCCTGGGCTTCCCTCTTCCTCCCTCTGCCAGCCTGGGCTTCCTTCTTCCTCCCGCTGCCAACCTGGGCCCTGCTTTCACTTGTCCTTTCTGTATACATCCTTCCCACCACGTCTCCATTTGCACCTTAGATTTAGGTCTATGGTCAACATCTGCATTCCTGTAGTTCTCTGACGGTCTCCTCGATCATCCAGAAGTGTATACCAACTAGACTGTCTCAGAGAGGCCAGGTAGGGCTTGCTAACACACTGCCATGCTCCACCCCAGGGTTCTGACTGGGTGTGCCTACGCTGGAGCTGAGAGCAAGGCCTTGCGATCCTGATGTGCTGCAGACTAACTCTGAGCACAACCCTAGCGGGTTCTTCAGGAAGGACTCACGGCTGCATTATTCTCTGAGGAATTCTCAGTCTTCAATCAAAATGTAGTATACAAAATACCAATTCTCACGCCTCCTTTGTTTGTGTTGCTCTCCACCCCTCCTACATTCCTCTCCTTTCCTCCTCGTGCTCCTTCTCTTCCCTGCACGAGCCTCTCTTCGACTTCACCATCAGGGTGTGAGGAGCCTCTGCCCTGCCTTCTCTCCTCTGTAAGCAATCATAGACAAGGCTACCCCTCAGTCCTGCTACCGATAAAATTCCTTTCCTGGCCTTGGCCCTGAACTGCTAACTTGAAGATCAGACCTCTCTCTTAGCACTTCAAGATGATCACACTGAAAGAGATTTCCCCCAAATTTCTGCCTAGTCTCCTATCCCTACTCTTCACAGAGGGGAAGCACCTTTGTCCTCTCCATGCTGTGCTCCTGTCCCCTCCATGCTGTGCTCCTGTCCCCTCCATGCTGTGCTCCTGTCCCCTCCATGCTGTGCTCCTGTCCCCTCCATGCTGTGCTCCTGTCCCCTCCATGCTGTGCTCCTGTCCCCTCCATGCTGTGCTCCTGTCCCCTCCATGCTGTGCTCCTGTCCCCTCCATGCTGTGCTCCTGTCCCCTCCATGCTGTGCTCCTGTCCCCTCCATGCTGTGCTCCTGTCCCCTCCATGCTGTGCTCCTGTCCCCTCCATGCTGTGCTCCTGTCCTCTCCATGCTGTGCTCCTGTCCCCTCCATGCTGTGCTCCTGTCCCCTCCATGCTGTGCTCCTGTCCCCTCCATGCTGTGCTCCTGTCCCCTCCATGCTGTGCTCCTGTCTACCCTCCATGCTGTGCTCCTGTCTACCCTCCATGCTGTGCTCCTGTCCCCTCCATGCTGTGCTCCTGTCCCCTCCATGCTGTGCTCCTGTCCCCTCCATGCTGTGCTCCTGTCCCCTCCATGCTGTGCCCCATACATATCAGGAGCAGGTATATGTATCTCATCTCAGCACAGATAGATCCTGCTGTTATACTCTGCCCAAAGCAATGCCATTGTTTCCCTACAAATCCACCACTGGTGTTTTGTGGGGGTCACTGTAACAAAAAGGGACTTAAGACAACATCATCCCAAAGGTCCAGAACTCCAAAATAGAGTCTTGGGGAAGGAGGTTCCTCTTGGGGCTGGGAAGGCTCTGGCCTGTGTCCCATCTTACATGTGGCCATTTTTATGTTCATGTAACATTCTCCCATAACTGAGTCTGTGCCCACGTCTGCCTCTCTGTAAGGACACAGTCAAACTGCCTTCTACAGCAGGTTCTATCTCCAAGTAAGATCAGCTCCTGAAGTACAGCACAGGACTAACAAAGGACTTCTACGAAAGTTCGTGAACCCACATCGGCCATGCTATTCCTTTCATGGGCTTTGATTTTATACCTCAGTGCACCCTGCTGCCCTGTGGACTGCTGATATCATTTGCTTTGATCAGTTTAGCTTGTCCAAACTACCAGTTATGCCCACTTTTTCATTTCTGCCTTGTGCTGTGCTGTAGTGAGTTCACGTGTTCTCCATAAAGATAGCTATCTCTACCAACACTTCAAACCTTAGCCATCTATTATCTGAAGCTCGCTGCCCGAGAGATCACAGCAGCCATGGAAAGTCAAGGAAAAGGTAAGTTCTCTCACAACTTTAAAAATGTATCAACTATAAATGAGAAGTTTGCTTTTATTGGTAAAGGCAGTGAGTTTATATTCAGTATCTTTTTAGATTAAAACCTGAGACTGTAATTTGCAAGTATTAAAATGACTGTAAATAGCAGTTGTGTAATTTATGTTTGGCTTTCAAACCAGCATTACAACACTCGCTTGACTCCCACACAGGTCAGCTGGGCTCTCTGTCCCTCCTAATGTAGGTTGTTTAGCAAGTGACTTTTCTGTGGTTCTAAAGGCAGTCTCGATGCTATAACCATCTCGAAAGCATGAGCCCATGACTTACTGAAAAATCTTTTTCTATATTTCTTTGCCTCCAATCGATTTTCTTACCCCTCATATGTGAGCATCTTAATAAGTTAATTATTCCATGACACTCTTCTAACCTTCTCATAACAGGATTTAAAGGAATTCATTTGTAAAAACTGAAGCTGAGAGAAAAGTAGTGAACAGGTTAGGACCTCATAAGTCTACATGCATGCATCATTCTGACTCTGCGGCATGATGTGCAGGCAGCTGGTGCCTGCCCCTGTGCTTAAACGGTGCTTAAAGCAGCTGAAAAGTCCCCGGGACTTCCCCTTGCTTCAGACTTCATTCCTTGGAGCGACATTACACAACACAGATACAGATATATACATATGTACATCCTTTAACATATATTTATGTAGCTATAAGTTTATATAAATACATAGATATGTTTTTTTAACTAGATTAAGAATAGTTAAAATAGGGTCAAGTTCTAGAACTGACTATATTCCCCTAAAGGTCACAAAGTAACTCAAACCTAAATAATTAAAGAACCTCGAATGCTAATCCCTGGAAAGCAGTGTCTAC
The DNA here is from genome assembly GCF_000001635.26 of Mus musculus. NCBI lineage: Eukaryota > Metazoa > Chordata > Mammalia > Rodentia > Muridae > Mus > Mus musculus. The sequence continues at coordinate 15,714,700 of NC_000075.6, read as the reverse complement.
GAGGCTACAACTGAAAATGTTCCTTGTCTCCCACTTGAACCAGAGCCTCTAAGGTGAGATCTGCTATAAACAAACTCAGTCACCCATAACTCGCCGAAACCCCATGAATCACTAAGTATACTATGTGAAACTGTATTTTGTTCTGAATTTCAGGATGTAGTATGTAAAGACATCAATAATGTCTTGCATTTGACCCTCTAGAAAATGCAGTGGTGACTTCTTGCATTTACTCTGTAGCACTAACACTGGCTTTGGTCAGGAGACCGCACAGCACACGCCAGGCCTGAACCTCTGCCTGCTGATGAGAAGACATGCAATAGTGTATTGTTTAATCTGATGAGTCCAGCATACTGTCCCCTGACCACCAGATAACCAACATAAAATGTAGGATGCTTTACATCCTGTTTTCCACACTAATTACTGGAAATCCAGGGTGTATTTACTGGGACACACACACTGCAAAGACTCAGAAACCAACCTCATGTAGGCAGTAGCTACTTAAACAGAGACATGAAGTCAGCAGGATAACCTCCTACCAAGGTCTCTGCTATATACATGACGAAACTCACAATTTCCACCTCGCAGAGGACTAGAGGATAAAATGAGACAGCAGGCATGAAGCATGGAGCCCCTACAAGCACATGAGCCACCCAGGAGCAGCGGTTCCACCCCTGATAATCAATACTACAAACAAATTATACTGTCTAAGACTTTAAACTACAAATATTTGACAAGAAATTAGAATTAACAATAAAAATAGCCAATACTGAGCATTTTGGAGCCACAAAGTATCCAATAAGACTTAGTTTGAAAAGATGGGATGTTATATCAGCTAAAAGGAAATAGAAGTAGAAACTAATGCAAAAATCATAGTTAAGGAGAGCCAGAGAGACAGCTCAGCAGCTAAGGATGCTTGCTACCAAGTTTGAAGCCCTGACTTTGATTTCTGGGACCCACACAGCAGGGGGATAACTGGCTCCACAGGCTGTACCCTGGGCTGCATTTGCTCATTCATAAATTAATCTTCTAATAATAACCATGGATAACGGTATCTAAAGACCCAACATGGTAAAAGATTTAGCAGAGTTAAGAACACATGAAACAGTGTCTGAATACTCTACATTAAGTAATTAAAATTTTCATTAGCCTATGTTGTTTACACATAGTCTATTATTATTCGCTGAAGTTTTTATGTTAATTTTTGGCCAAGCAATAAATTAAACTATTCTTATAAAAGCTGTGGTAAAATAGGTGAAATTACTAATTCCTGATAAAATACTATTAAGCAGTGGATTTCAAACTACCCAGGTATAATTATTTCTAAGTGTTTAACATGTAACAATAAAAACCAGTCTATTAAATATTATACACCTTAGATATAATGTAAAGTGTCCACAACGAATGGAGCTTAAGTTAGGAGGATACAGACGCTCTGCTCTGCCATCCCAACTTCTGTTTCAGCCTCAACTGCCTACCCTGAAATCAGCTCCAGGTGTAGCTAAATAAAGACTGACAAATTTAGTAATACATATTAGACTCTTTCAGTGCTCACTACTCTCATCAAGTAATTCTACTTCTGGCAAGCTACTAATAAAGATGTTTGCCGAAACATAAAATCTTAAAGTCCGCTAAGTACATGGCAATAAGCAACTTACTATGCTCACTACAGTGTACCCACCCTAGAAAATACAACCCTGCCTTCACAGTGTGATTGCCAAGGCTCAGACGAGGGCAGTCATCCAATGAGTCAGGAGAGGGGCTACGGACTCACACTATGCCGCAGTGTTTTAAAAAGTAAAGTGGAAATAGAGAGAAGAAAACATAGCATAGTGGAAACCAGCTCATGGTGTAGATGGACCACACAACCATCTCTATCCTTTCTTTCCTCTGGAAATATTAAAATCATTTAGTAATGCTATATTGCTCTTAATATTCCTACAAAATAAGAAACCACTTATATATCAGCAATGGTAATAAAATATGGTGGGCATAGTTTCTTTTATGAAAAATAGCACAATGTTGCAGCTAAAACCCATGCGCCACCACCTTGATCATAAAAGCGGACTTCTTTATTCCTGTGGTTGAGAGGACAGAACGTAAGAAACAGGCTAGAAACCTGCAATGGCTTTTGAGTGTAAGAAGCCCATCCTCTGTCCCAGCGGAGCTCTCCACAGATGGCCAGTGTTAAACTGCCTTCTACATTCAGTAGCACTGCCACTGTACAAACCCAAACAGCATGAGTAACAGTGGAACGGTGCTTTCTAAAACATTAACTCTCCCACCACCCTGAATCTACCTCAGTAACAATGCAGAGTATTTTTGTATCTCTTCTCTTTCTCTTCCTCACTCCCTTGCCTCATCTTCCTTCCCTGCCCTCCCCACAGCTTCAGGGTTACCTACGTGCTGACAACTTCCGGACTTTCCTCCCTAGACCTTACCTTCCAGTAACTCTAGACCTGATCAGCTCTAAAGGAAATCCTATCGTCCTCTCCACACCACATGACTTCACCCATCTGGACAAGTCACCTCTTAGGTCTAGGCTTTGGGGGAATCACTCCTATGGTTGGCACCAGTGTGTCAGGAGGCCTCTGACCTGCACCCCATGGACACTGTCTTTGGGCTGCCTGAGTGTCCTCCCAACATGGCAGCTGGCTTCCCTTCAAGTGAGCAGCCGTGACTGAGCTCACAGAGAAAGGCACAGGGCCTCACATGATCTAACTCAAGTGGAGAGTCTCCCGTCAGCAAAAACTGGTCATGAGAAGTGAGGTTAAAGAGGGAAACATCAAAGGCTGGAGACACTATAAAACTGTCCTAAGCCCTCAGCCCTTCAGACATTCCGGTCCCTGGAGCCATCCTGCCTGCCTTCACCCAGTCTCTTTGGAAATCACGCTGGTCTATGACACCCGGTCTAACCACCTCTCTCCGTTTCCACCGCTGCCACTATGCTGGTCTGAAGAGCATGCTGGCCTCTTTCCTGAGCTTGTGGAAGGCCCCCCAGTTCCCACTTTTGCTCTAAAGTCCATTTGTCACGTGGAAACCACCGTAAGCACACTTTACTGTAGAGGACAGAACCAGGGAGCTTTCCCAGTTAACAGATGATGCATGGTGAGTATGTTTCCATGTCACTTCTAACAGCTGACCGTACGCTAAGTGACAGCTGAGTTCATGGCTTTCCATCGGACAATAACGACCTTGACCCTTACAAATGCTGCAATGAGTCTTCTGGCAGACATTTGTGTGTGCGCTGTGTGTCTGTGGAAGCACTTGTGGCCCAGCGTGTGTACAAGGGGTCTGCCGGATGCTAACTGTGGGGACGCTATTCTCCCTCCCACCTTGCTTGAGGCAGGGACTCTCTCTTCTCCGATGCTGAGCTTTGCAGCTGGCATTCAAGCACATGAGCGACTGTCCTGCCTCTGTCTCCCATGTTCTACTGCTTTCCATGGGTTCTGGGAGTCCCAGTTCAGGTCGTTGGTCTTGCATGGGAACTGCTCTTACCCTCTTAACCATCCTCTCAGCCTGATACAGTTTAACTGCATGATTTACTTTGAGAAATTGTCTACACATAAAACTGCTGAGTGAAAAGATGAACTTTTCCAGAGGGCAGGGCAGAGTCAGGACCTCAGTGTGTGGACCACACTGGCCTAGAACTCACTGTGTGGCATAGGCTGACAGCCCGCTTGCCTCAGCCCCATAACACTGGGTTTGCAAGTGTGTACTGCTACCACACCAGCTTTATACATGCTAATGATAACATACTATCCCGCTCCTGCCAATCTCCTCACAGCTCAACAACATGGGTTGAACTGAAGAGTCTCATAAACTTGAGTTTGTAGTAACAAGGCCCTGCCTTAGGCAAGAACAATTGCAAGACAAAAGAACTTGCCTCCCTGAATTCTAGTGTGGATCAAGTAGTCATTGGCTAGCATAGTATACAGCACCCTGCTTGACAGTCTGTTCTCAATGAAAGTTAGACTTAGAATTTCTACCTTTGTTGAAAACAACCATGAAGTGTTGGCACATTATTATAGGCATGCCAGTCTATAAATTACTTCAAAGTATGTTTTAATTTAATCTCTTTCTTTAAGAAATATTTCTTAACACAGTGTGCTGCTAGGAGGACATCTTTCTATCCTGATCCTGGCTTCTGTTTTCTTTCTGGCAGTAGTAAACAGAAGCAAGCCTTCCAAAACCATGGAAACAGAGCGCTCAGGGCCTGTCAGAGCCCAGGTACGTGCTATTTTTCAGGCAGCAATGTCCCGTTAGAACAGCTGCGCAGCGAGGAGTCAACGGAGGCTTCAGCTGGAGATGCCCAGAGTTGAGATCCAGGCTCAGAAAAGAAAACAATGATAACTTCCTTAAAGCATCCTGGAAAAAAACAGAGTGGCAGCAGTTCCCGCCTCCCTTTGACGTGGACAAACGGGGCGACTCCCCGCACTGACGCACAGTGCTACAAGCACAGGCCCGTGGACAGACAGATGGACAGAATGACAGGCATACAAAGACTGACAACTCAAAGGCAGACAGACCTCACACTCGGTGCAGCGACCTGCAAGGCCCCGCCAGGCCTGGGGACCACTGTTCTGTGCTGGTCCTAGAGGAACTCACGCCAGCCAGGGTCCTGGGACCCACCAGCCTCTGCCTGGAGTCTCTGCATACGCCGTCACCCCGCCATCCCGCCATCCCGCCACCCTAGTGCTCAGTGCGCGCGCAGAGACACCCCCACCCCCTACCCCCCCCACGGCCAGGCGCGCGAGACACCGGGAGCCCGGATGCCGCCGCAGCGGACGCGAAGGCCGACGCGCCCTCACTGCGAACGCGGGAGACGCCCACGCCCCGGGTTGGGTCAGGCCGGCAGACACCCACCGAGCTCCTCGCATCCCGCCGTCTCCGCCGGCGCCGGCGCTTCCATCCCTCGGGGGTCTCCAGGTCGCCGCCGCCCGCTCTGCCGGCCGCACCGCCGAGCATGCGCAGAGCCGCCCCGAGGGGCGGGGCCCGGGCTGGCCTTGACCGTAGCCCACGCGGGTCTGCGCCTCGGGGTGACAGGCGCGGCGCCTACAAGCTGAGGAGCGATCCTCTGAATCCCCGGGCTTCGCATGCCGGAAGAAAGGGCCTCGGACCACGCAGAAAGCAGGCAGACTGCAACTCCCGACGACCGACTGGCAGTGTTCCTCCACCCCAATTGACACTAACAAACGCAGCTAGATGTAGGCTCCTGCACTGGCATCTTAAAGACAGCTAACACTAGGGTTAAGGCAAAGAGGGAAGTGTCGACATCCACTATCAGGCACTACACTACATTGTCATATGGTTCTTTGGTCATATGAGAGACAGCGCAATGCAGTCTGTAAGTCACTGTGCCACTGTCCACACAAAGGGTAAGACCCTTCGGTAGCACCACCACCAACAACAACAACAACAGTAAGCCAATGAAGGCAGGGGAGGGATCTGCCACTGCAGCAGGGATTCTCAGTCTGCATACGAAGCTGGCTTGCGGAAACCGTTTCAGCCTGCCTATTAAGTATTGCCTACTTTCAACTTTAAAGTGGCTTCACTATCTGCTGACTTCCAGAAGGAGGGGCACCTTCTCCCTATCATCGGAACAACTCTATGGGTGGACCTAGGAAATGCAATGACAGTACCTGGAAGAGCCCTCACTGTTGCTAACAACATGACCTTTACTGCAATATCTTTGTTTACTCTTCGTGACTGACTCATCCAACTGAAAGCTAAGAAAGACAATGGTGCGTGAGTTTAACTTACTTTGAAAAGGCTCCACACTGTGCTAACAGAGGTTTTTTTTTTTTTTTTAAATAAATATATGGCATGGACTGCCTTAGTTAGGGTTTCTATTGCTATGATAAAGCACCATTGACCCAATGCAACTTGAGGTGGAAAGAGTTCACTTCAATTGGAAGTCCATCACTGTGAGGACAGGAACTCAGGTCAGGAACTGAAGAAGCCATGGAGGGATGCTGCTTACTGGTTTGCTCTGTGTGGCTTGCTCACACTGCTTTCTTATAGCACCCAGAAACGGCTCCTCATTGCCGGCACTGAGCTGGGCCCTTCATCAATGAAGACAATACTACCACAAGCTTGTCCTCAGGCCAATATGGAGGCATTTTCTCAATTGGGGTTCTCTCATTTCAGATATATCTAGAATTGTATCAACTTTGCAAAATACAACCTGCACATTTACAAAAGAAAACTAGAATGGCTCGGAAAGGTGAGGACGCAGCAGCCAAAAGCAGAGCAACGGACAAGGGAAACTGAGGTCTGGGATCCGTCCAGCAGCTCTGGACTCTCTAGTCAGGAAGTTGAGAGAAAGGCAGCAACTACACATCAGAGCTGAAGAACACTTGTCATCCAAGGGTGTTTGTTTCCAGAACTGAGCAGAGCACTGACCTCCCAGTGCAGCAAGCGAAAATTAACCGAAGCCAAGAAATATTATTATAAAATGTTAGAAAAATGAAAGAGAAAGATGCTAAAACTTCCTTCGGTTTAAATACTAAATGCCATTGGGAAGAGGCTCCTTGGCTTAAAGTTCACCTGCCTACCAAACAATGGCTAACAACAGCTAGGGCTCGATGAGGTGTTGGACTCCACTATTTCGAGGAAAATACACTGGCTAAAACTATGCCTATCGAAACTGTGGATATAATGAAAGGATAATACAGACACACTTTAGTATAACATAAAGCTCAGCCTGGACATCTCGTGTGCTCTGTCTATGCCTGGAGGAGTGCTTTGCCTGAATAAACCCACCAGGGGTAAGTCTACCAGCAGTAAACCTAGTTAGAAAACACACCAAGCAAAAAACCAAGAATCCGATGCAGGATAGGATCCTGACAGGGTCCCAGACCACAGCTGTATCTCAAGAGATGTCAGTCCACCTGGAGTGCCAGAAAGAGACAAAAGAAATGCTGAAATTAAGGAAGAGTCTGAAAATGTAAACTTGGGCAAAGAGAGTTTTCTCCGGTTTGGGGGAACATCTAAACACTTTGCTGTAGACAGGGAAAAAGCCAAGTAGTGGTAGGAGAGGGTGAAGGGCCAGGTAGACATATGGACAATGACTCTAATTAACAGTGTTGATAAAGGAAGTATGGGAAATTATAATCATAACACTTAATATGCCTTGACCATGAATAATACACACAGCCATAACCAAAGACATCATGAACAATGGTGAGCGTGTTATGATTCTGCAGGTGGAGGCTGACGTAAAGAAGCTAAGCTCTTAATATTTCTAGTTATGGTGGAATTCTAGTAAACAAAACTGAAAAATTTTTAGAAGCATGAAGGAAAGCACACTGAACAGCAACCTCTCAAAACAGAATCATAAATAGGCAAGACTGTCATTCATTATGAGTCCTATTCGATTTTAAGCTATATATACATGGTAAAAATACTAAATTCACCAAAGAAATATTGGCCTTTGCAAAATATTAATTTTTATTAAGACAAACATCCCAGAAAATCATCTATAACATGAAGCATTTTAGTTTTTAAAATTCATATGGTTTCCTCTTCTGTAGTTATTTCAGATGCTGCAGTGTTTTGGTGGTGGTGGTGGTGGTGATGTTGATGGTGATGCTGATGCTGATGGTGTTAATAGTAGGGAGTTAGGATTGCCCCCCACCTGACTCTGTCACAGTTCTTGTAGTGTGGAGACAAACCCAGAGTTGATCTCAAAATCGAGCTCTGCCTTTGAGGACAGAGAATGATCTGAGAACACTTCAATGCTTTCAACATGCCAGCCTTTAGAATGTACTAGTGTGCTTGTCCAAAGACTTTCCCAATACATTGCCCTCTGTGCTCTGTTGTACATGCATGATTACAGGTTTAACAGTGTCTATTGATCCACAATTCTGAGAAAACTCACTGAGCCCAGCCTTTCTGGGGCAATGCTAACTGCTGTGAGGCAGCTCTTCAGCATGGCCTTCCTCTTTCTTAGTTGTAACATGCTTTCCCAGACGCCTCCTCAGGCCAGTTAGTGTAGCAACCAGTGTTTCAGTTCATATTGCAGTCTGTGGAACGTTAACCTTTCCCAGCCCCAACGAACCTGACTTACACCAACAGTCATTCCTGACAAAATTTTACATGTAAATGATTTTTAAAAGGGCATCATCGTTGGGTGATTAGTATTCATTTAAACTTGTTACTTACGGGTCAGTAGTCTTTACTTAATATGTGAGTTCCTTTTGATTCTAACTATAATAATTTAATGAACATTTCAGGAAACATATTTTCTTCATTATTTTGCAAAGACTCTAAAAATTTAGAATCTGAGATGCTATGCTCTTAGCCATAGAGGTGGTTGGCACTGAAACAGTGACTTTATGCTGGACAAGATAGCACATTCTTGGCTATTGGGAAGACTGAGGCAGGAGGATGAAATATTTGAAAACAACCTGAGCAATTTAGTGAAATTCAATCTCAGAAAAGAAAACGAAAATGTGCTGGGATGTGGTTCAGTGATGCAGGGCTCACTTGGCAGTAAGACTCTGAAGTTTATTCCCAGCACTGAGATAAACAACACACATGCACATGCTCATACAGTTTTATGTGTCCAGCCTTTGATGTTTCCCTCTTTAACCTCACTTCTGATGACTAGCTCGATTTTGAGAGTCACTCTGGATTTGTCTCCACAATTCAAGGATTGTGATGGAGTCAGGTCGGGGGTAGGGGCCCAGGGGGATGATAAAAGAAGTTGGGGGAAAACCCGCATCCTGCCAGAGTTCCAGTGCTCTGGGCGGGTGGACCTGGAAGGACTGCCACACACTTTCCACGCGGCCCCGGGTAGGTGTCTGGCTGTGGGAAGCCACTGGACCCCATCTTGGCGGGTGGTGGACAAGGGGCAGTCCTAGGTACCAGGTTCTCAGCCTCAAGCATCCCAGACACTGCTGGACACTGCGGAAGAGCTGAGAACAGAATTGGGGGGAGGGGGGGTTTGGTCAGCCCCGGGACCAAAGGGAGGAGAGAGCAGGGGGAGAGGTGGATGCTGGGTGGTTCCCATGTAGTGAGAGTGTTTGGTCTGGTCCGTGGCTGGAACTCAGGAAGGCTTCCAGCTAGAGGTTAGACTCAGCTCATTAGGGGAAAGCCTATCCCATCCTTCAAGCATGGTGGCGGGCTTTGATGAGCAGGTCTATGGTTTTAGAGCTTTATTGTAGAAGGCAGGGAGAAGAGAGAAGGTAGAAAGAGGGAGAGAGGCCAACCATGGCCACATGGAGAGAAGGGGAAGAGAGAGAGAGAGAGAGAGAGAGAGAGAGAGAGAGAGAGAGAGAGAGAGAGAGAGAGAGGGCTAGAGAGGAGAGTAAGAAAGGTGAGAGCTAAAAAGAATGAGGAAGGGCCAAGCAGCCCCTTTTATAGTGAGCTGGGCTATGAGGTAACTGTGGGGAGGGGCATACCTGAGAATAGTCAGGTAACTGTGGGAGTGGAATCTAGCCAGAATGCCAGATGCTTGGAACATTGTGTGATTTATAGTCACAGAATTATGGAGATGGGGAGCTCTGTGGTTTCAGGCTCCTGTCTCTGGGAACATGGCTCAGTGTTCCATCCCTTGTAGAGTTTTCAACTGGGTCATCACAGCAAGCCTCATTCAACCAAAATAGACTGCCTATCACGGCCCCACAGTCAAGCAACATGCTAACTGCCATAGCCTTCCTTCCCTGGTTAACGCCTGCTCCCTATCAAGTTCACATCAACTTTATGCCTAGCTCATTGCCCTGAATGCCCAGTGGCTCCCATATGTTCTGCTTCCAGTGAGAATTGCCCAGTGTGTCTGGAAGGGGACCAGAGGGCAAAGCTGAGCTAGGTACTCGCTCCCCTTGAGCCCTTATAGAGTAAAGAATACCATTCCTCTGAGAGTCTGACCAAGGAGCTGTACTCTCCCATGTTGATTTCTCTAAACACCTGGTTTCTTAATAAAGAGCTTTCAGGAACCAAGTTCCATTCAGTGGGTGTCTGGTAAAGAAACTGGCTGCTCATGGCTCTGTGGGCTAGAATCTGAAATTAGGGTGTCAGCAGAGTTCAAACTGTGAGCCCCCTCCAGGCCGCAGAAGCTGATGTCTCAGTGTGCTCTCACACAGCAGAACAAAGAGCACATGCTCTCAGGGGTCCCGTTGGTAAGTATTGACCTTGCTCATGAGGCTCTAATCCTTATAACCTCTGAAAGACCACACTTCTTGTCTCACTGTGCTTAGGGTTACCTGGCCCTCAGGCCTCAGCCCGCTCTTCCTACCCACAAAAGCAAGCAAACAAACAAAACTGGTAAACTGTCCTTTCCTTACTCTGCCGCCTGTAGTTAGCCCCTCTGTGTGTCTCTGTCTCGCCCCTCTGTTCTGTCCCCCTATGCAAATCTATGTGCATGCACATCCAGGGCCTTATGGGTTTATGAATAAGTTATAGAATTCTAATTTACAGCTTGGAAGCTATAGTCAACATACAGTGTGCATGGCATGTTGGAAATTTACAAACATAGGTGTTCAATGATCTTACTACTTATTCATAGCACAAGGATACCACACAAGGTGATGGGTGTATTGCTTGACTATGATAACCATATTTCACAGTGTATAATGTCTCTCAGGATATCACATACACTGTGCATGAATTCATTTATTTAGTTAGTTTTGCTTTTGTAGGGCAAGGTCTCAAGTAGCCCAGGCTAGTTTTAATCATATGATGTAACCAAGGCTATCCTTCATATCGCGCTCCTCCTGCTTTCACTTACCCCTAACATACACACACACCTGCTAGGATTACAGGTAAGCACCAGCCCAGCTGGCTTACATTCATTATTTTTCCATTATATAACAATAGAGCCAGGAAGGGGACTCCCAACCTTGTGACACAGCCTGTGATGCCAGCTACATGGAACACTGAGACAAAAGGATGACACGTTCAAGACATGACTGGGCTACACAGTAAGTTGAATCCAGCAAGCCTGTCTCAAAACAAAAATAGGCCAGTTTGCACCAGTTTACCTTGGGTGCAAACTCCTCAGCCAGTCCCACAGCACACAGAGGAGGCTCCACTCCCAGGCGCTCTAGCACACCCAAGATCTTAGTATCAGAGGTAAGTAGGACACCTGTTCTGCTGAGTAGGATATCTGTTCCAACACCACCAGGAGTAACTGGGACCAGCGGGGTCCAGAGATGTAGGAACCCTACCAGATCAGTGGCAAGGTTTCCTTCCAGTCTGGGCCACAGACAGTCCCACAGCACCCAGAAGAGGCTCCAATCCCAGGCATGCTAACACACCTAGGACTACAGGATCCCAGGATCCCGGGAGCTTGGTCACACCAGGACCTCAGGGTTCCAGAGGCAGCTTGACTGCCAAGGAACTTTGACACACCCAGAATCTCAGGATCACAGGATTCTGAAATCACAGTATCACAGAGACAGCTGAACTCTGAGGAGTTGTGACACAACTAGGATTGCAGGAAGGACAGGTTCCAGTCATATATACCGAGGGCAGGTAGCACTAGAGACAATCAGATGTCAGGAGGCAAGGCTAAGAACATAAGCAACAGAAACCAAGGTAATTTGGCATCATCAGAACCCAATTCTCCCACCATAGCAAGTTGTGAATATTCATACTATCATACCAGAAAAGCAAGATTCAGATCTAAAATCACTTCTCATGATGATGATAGAGGACTTTAAGAAGGACATAAATAACTCCCTTAAAGAAATACAGGAGAACACAGGTAAACAGCTAGAAGCCCTTAAACAGGAAACACAAAAATCCCTTAAAGAATTAAAGGAAAACACAATCAAACAGGTGAAAGAAATGAACAAAACCATCCAAGATATAAAAATGGAAATAGAAACAATAAAGAAATCACAAAGGGAGACAATCCTGGAGTTAGAAAACATAGGAAAGAGATCAAGAGTCACAGATGCAAGCATCAACAACAGAATACAAGAGGTAGAAGACAGAATGTTAGGGGCAGACGATACCATAGAAAACATTGACATAACAGTCAAAGAAAATACAAAAAACAAAAGGCTCCTAACCCAAAATATCCAGGAAATCCAGGACACAATGAGAAGACCAAACTTAAGGATAATAGGTATAGAAGAGAGTGAAGATTTCTAACTTAAAGGCCCAGTAAATATCTTCAACAAATTACAGAAGAAAACTTTCCTAATCTAAAGAAAACGATGTCCATGAACATACAAGAAGCCTACAGAAATCCAAATAGACTGGACAAGAAAAAAATTTTCTCCTGTCACTTACTAATCAAAACACCAAATCATTAAATAAAGAATATTAAAAGCAGTAAGGAAAAAGGTCAAGTAACATGTAAAGGCAGACCTATCAGAATTACACCAGACTTCTCACTAGAGACTATGAAAGCCAGAAGATCCTGGGCAGATGTCATATAGACCCTAAGAGAACACAAATGCCAGCCCAGGATACTATACCCCAAAAAACTCTCAATTATCATAAACGTAGATATTCCAAGACAAAACCAAATTTACACAATATCTTTCCACAAATCCAGCCCTACAAAGGATAACAGATAAGAAACACCAACACAAGAAGGGAAACTACACCCTAGAATAAGCAAGAAAGTCATCTTTCAACAAACCTAAAAGGAGATAACCACACAAACATAATTCCACCTCTAACAATACAGATAACAGGAAGTAACAATCACTTTTCCTAATATCTCGTAACATCAATGGACCCAATTCCCCAATAAAAAGACATAGGCTAACAGACTGGATACATAAACAGGACCCAACATTTTGCTACATACAGGAAACACACTTCAGTGACAAAGACAGACACTACCTCAGAGTAAACGGATAGAAAACAATTTTCCAAGCAAATGGTCCCAAGAAAGAAGCTGGAGTTGCCATTCTAATATCAAATAAAATCGGCTTTTAACCAAAACTTATCAGAAAGGATAAGGAAAGACACTTCATACTGGTCAAAGGAAAAATCTACCAAGATGAACTCTCAATTCTGAACATCTATGCTCCAAATGCAAGGGCACCCACATTCATAAAAGAAACTTTACTAAAGCTCAAAGCACACATTGCACCGCAAACAATAATAGTGAAAGACTTCCACATCCCACTCGCAGCAATGGACAGACAGATCATGGAAACAGAAACAAAACAGAGACAGTGAAACTAACAGAAGTTATGAACCAAATGGATCTGACAGGTATTTATTTATTTATAGAACATTCCATCCTAAAGCAAAAGGATATATCTTCTTCTCAGCACCTCATGGTACCTTCTCCAAAACTGACCATATAATTTGTCTAAAAACATGTCTCAACAGATACAAGAAGATTGAAATAATCCCATGCAACCTATCAGATCACCATGGACTAAGGGTGGTCTTAAATTCCAACAAAAACAATGGAAGACACACATACACATGGAAGCTAAACAATGCTTTACTCAATGATAACTTGGTCAAGGATGAAATAAAGAAAGAAATTGAAGACTTTTTAGAATTTACTAAAAATGAAGGCACATCGTACCAAATCTTGTGACACACAATGACAGAAATGGTAAGAGGAAAACTCATAGGTCTAAGTGCCTCCAAAATGAAACTGAAGAGAGCTTACAGTACCAGCTTGACAGCACACCTGAAAACTCTAGAACAAAAAGAAGCAAATACACCCAAGAGGACTCAATGGCAGGAAATAATCAAACTCTAGGCTGAAATCAACCAAACAGAAACAAAAAGAACTATATAAAGAATCAACCAAACCAGAAGCTGGTTCTTTGAGAAAATCAACAAGATAGATAAACCCTTAACCAGACTAATCAGAGGGCACAAAGACAGTATCCTAATGAAAAAAATCAGAAATGAAAAGGAAGACATAATTCAGGTGACAGCAGATGCTGGGGAGGATGTGGAGAAAGAGGAACACTCCTCCATTGTTGGTAGGATTGCAAGCTTGTACAACCACTCTGGAAATCAGTCTGGCGGTTCCTCAGAAAATTGGACATAGTACTACGGGAGGATCCCGCAATACCTCTCCTGGGCATATATCCAGAAGATGTCCCAACAGGTAAGAAGTACACATGCTCCACTATGTTCATAGCAGCCTTATTTATAATAGCCACAAGCTGGAAAGAACCCAGATGCCCCTCAACAGAGGAATGGATACAGAAAATGTGGTACATTTACACAATGGAGTACTACTCAGCTATTAAAAAGAATGAATTTATGAAATTCCTAGGCAAATGGATGGACCTGGAGGGCATCTTCCTGTGTGAGGTAACACAATCACAAAAGAACTCAAATGATATGTACTCACTGATAAGTGGATATTAACCCAGAAACTTAGTATACCCGAGATATAAGATACAATTTGCAAAACACATGAAACTGAAGAAGAACGAAGACCAAAGTGTGGACACTTTGCCCCTTCTTAGAATTGGAAACAATTTCCCATGGAAGGAGTTACAGAGACAAAGTTTGGAGCTGTGACAAAAGGATGGACCATTTAGAGACTGCCATATCCAGAGATCCATCCCATAATAAGCCTCCAAACGATGACACCATTGCATACACTAGCAAGATTTTGCTGAAAGGACCCTGATATAGCTGAGTCTTGTGAGACTAGACCGGGGCCTAGCAAACACATAAGTAGATGCTCACAGTCAGCTATTGGATGGAGCACAGGGCCCCCAATGGAGGAGCTAGAGAAAGTATCCAAGGAGCTAAAGAGATCTGCAACCCTGTAGGTGCAACAACATTATGAACTAACCAGTACCCCGGAGCTCTTGACTCTAGCTGCATATGTATCAAAAGATGGCCTAGTAGGAAAGAGAGGCCTATTGGACACGCAAACTTTATATGCCCCAGTACAAGGGAATGCCAGGGCCAAAAAATGGGAATGGGTGGGTAGGGAAGTGGGGGGGGGGAGGGCATGGGGGACTTTTGGGATAGCATTCTAAATGTAATTGAGGAAAATACGTAATAATAAAAAATATTTAAAAAAAAGAAAAGGAAGACATAACACTGGAAACCGTGGAAATTAAAAAATTGTTAGATCCTACTACAAAAACCTATACTCAACTAAATTGGAAAATCTGGATGAAATGGACAATTTTCTAGATACATACAAGGTACCAAAGTTAAAACAGGATCAGATAAACCATCTAAATAGTCCCATAACCCCTAATGAAATAGAAGCAGTCATTAATAGTCTCCCAAGCCCAGGACTGGATGGGTTTAGTGGAGAGTTAAGAAGACCTAATACCGAATCTCTTCAAACTATTCCACAAACAAAAAACAGAAGGAACACTGCTCAATTTGTTCTATGGAGTCACAGTTACGCTTAGACCAAACAAAGAAAGAGAACTTTAGACCAATCTCCCTTATAAACATCGATGCAAAAGTACTCAATAAAATTCTTGGCAAACCAAATCCAAAATACATCAAAATGATCACCATGATCAAGTAGGCTTCATCTTATGGATGCAGGGATGGTACAAGATACAGAAATCCATCAACATAATCCACTGTATAAACAAACTAAAAGAAAAAAATCGCATGATCATTTCATTAGATGCTGAAAAATGTTTGACAAAACTCAGCATCCCTTCATGTAAAAAGTCTTGGAAAGATTAGGAATTCAAGACCCATAGTAAAAGCAATATACAGCAAACCAGTAGCCAACATCAAACTGAATGGAGAGAAACTTAAAGCAATCCCACTAAAATCAGGGACTAAACAAGGCTGCCCACTCTCTCCGTACCAAGTCAATATAGTACTTGAAGTCCTAGCCAGAGCAATTAGACAACAAAAGGAGATCAAAGGGATACAAATTGGAAAGGAAGAAGTCAAAATATCACTATTTGCAGATGATGTGATCGTGTACTTAAGTGACCCCAAAAATTCCACCAGAAAACTCCTACAGCTGATAAACAAACTTCAGCAAAGTGG
This sequence comes from Mus musculus, assembly GCF_000001635.26. NCBI lineage: Eukaryota > Metazoa > Chordata > Mammalia > Rodentia > Muridae > Mus > Mus musculus. The sequence goes on along the minus strand of NC_000075.6, from coordinate 15,698,776 downwards.
CTGGATATAAAGTTAACTCAAACAAATAAGTAGCCTTCCTGTACTCAATGGATAAACAGGCTGAGAAAGAAATTAGGAAAACAACAACCTTCACAATAGTCACAAATGATATTGCATACCTTGGTGTGACTCTAGCCAAGCAAGTGAAAGATCTGTATGACTTCAAGTCTCTGAAGAAAGAAATTGAAGAAGACCTCAGAAGATGGAAAGATCTCCCATTCTCGTGGATTGGCAGAATTAATATAGTAAAAATGGCTATCTTGCTGAAAGCAATCTACAGTTTCAATGTAATCCCCATCAAAATTCCAACTCAATTCTTCATAGAGTTAGAAAGAGCAATTTGCAAATTCATCTGGAATAACAAAAAAACTAGGAGAGCAAAAACTATTCTCAACAATTAAAGAACTTGTGGGGAAATCACCATCCCTGACCTCAAGCTGTATTACAGAGCAATAGTGAAAAAAACTTCATGGTATTGATACAGAGATAGGCAGGACGATCAATGGAATAGAATTAAAGACCCAGAAACCCACATACCTATGGCCACTTGATGTTTGACAAAGAAGCTAAAACGATCCAGTGAAAAAAGACAGCATTTTTAACAAATGGTGTGTGTCCAACTGGTGGTCAGCATGTCAAAAAATGCAAATCGACCCATTCTTATCTCCTTGTGCAAAGCTCAAGTCCAAGTGGATCAAGGACCTCCACATAAAACCAGATACACTGAAACTTATAGAGGAGAAATTGGGGAAGAGCCTCGAATACATGGGCACAAGAGAAAATTTCCTGAACAGTACACCAATGGCTTATGCTCTAAGATCAAAATTCAACAAATGCGATCTCATAAAATTGCAGTTTCTGTAAGACAAAGGACACTGTCAATAAGACAAAGAGGCAACCAACAGATAGGGAAAAGATCTTTACCAATCCTACATCTGATAGAGGGCTAATATCCAATATATACAAAGAACTCAAGAAGTTAGGATCCAGAAAATCAAATAACCCTGTTGAAAAATTGGGTACAGAGTTAAATAAAGAATTCTCAGCTGCGGACTATCGAAGGGCCGAGAAGCACCTGAAGAAATGGTCAACATCCTTACTCATCAGGGAAGTGCAAATCAAAACAACCCTGAGATTCCACCTCACACCAGTCAGAATGGCTAAAATCAAAAACTCGGGAAACAGCAGAGGCTGGTGAGGATGCAGAGAAATAGAAACACTCCTCCATTGCTGGTGAGACTGCAAGCTAGTACAACCACTCTGGAAATTAGCTTGGCAGTTCTTCAGAAAATTGGACATAGTATTACCTGAGGACCCAGCAATACCACTCCTGGGCATATATATATACCCAGAAGATGCTCCAACATGTAATAAGGACACATGCTCCACTATGTTCATAGCAGTCTTATTTATAATAGCCAGGAGCTGGAAAGAACCCAGATGTCCTTCAACAGAGAAATGGATACAGAAAATGTGGTACATTTACACAATGGAGTACTACTCATCTATTAAAAACAATGAATTCATGAAATTCCTAGGCAAATGGATGGGTCTGCAGGATATCATCCTGAGTGAGGTAACCCAACCGCAAAAGAACACACATGTTATTCACTCACTGATAAGCGGATATTGGCCTAAAAGCTCCAAATAACCAAGATACAACTCATAGACCACATGAAGCTCAAGAAGGAAGAAGATCAAAGTGTGGGTGCTTCAGTCCTACTTAGGAGGAGAACAAAATACTCACAGGAACAAATATGGAGATTAAGTGTAGCAGCGCAGAAACTGAAGGAAAGGCCATCCAGAGACGCCACCTGGGGATTCATCCCATATAGTTACCATACCTAGGCACTATTGTGGATGCTAAGAAGTGCATGCTGAAAGGAGCCTGATATGGCTGTCTCCTGAAAGGCCCTGTCAGAGCCTTACAAATACAGAGGTGGATGCTTGTATCCAACCATTGAAATGAGCTCAAGGTCCCCAGTGAAGGAGTTAAAGACTGAAGCAGCTGAAGGGGTTTGCAACCGCACAGGAAGAACAACAAGACCCCCATAGCTTCCAGGGACTAAGCCATCAACAAAGGATTGCACATGGCTCCAGCTGCATATGTAGCAGAGGATGGCCATGTCATGCATTAATGGGAGGGTAACATTTGAAATGTAAACAAAGAAAATATCCAATAAAAAAAGTATTTCTGGAAATCCATCATAGACATAGGTAATGGGGACCAGAAAGTGATGGGGAAAAAAAGTACAAAATAGTGCTGGGGATATAGCTCAGGGATATAGCACTTGCCTGGTGGACACAAGTCTTGGGGCCAAGCCTGAACATCGAACATCACAGGAAATTAAAAAAAAAAAAAAAAGCAGAGGTAAAATGCTTCAAGACTAAGCAACTTGTCCCAAGTGTCACACCTGGATACCAAGTGCAACCATGACTCAAGGAAGATGTTCACTGCTCTACCTCACAGCCGCTCAAGGGCCTGAGCAGGCAGCTGAGTGCTGTCCACACTGCCCCTCACTGTACAGTATGTGTCTCAGTCATCACACGCCTGTGAACTTGTCCTCATAGGAGCGGTGGATGATCAAGAAAGGGACAGGAACTCCACAGGAAGACCAACAGAGTCAAATAACCTGGGCCCTTGGGGCTCTCAGAGTCAGAACCACCAACCAAAGAACACACATGGCCTCCCTGCTCATATGTAGCCATTATGCAGTTTGGTCCTCACGTGGGTCCTGACAACTGGAGCAGAGGCTATCCCAAAAGCTATTGTTTGTATGTGGGAAATGTTCTAATAGCTGTGCTGCCTTTGTCTGTCCTCAGTGGGAGAGAAAGTGCCTAGCCTGGAAGACTTGAAGTGCTGGGGAGGGGGAGATACCCAGCAGGAGCCTCCACCTCTCAGAGGAGAAAAGGAAAGAGGAAAGAAGGAAGGACTGTGGGAGGGTGTGACCAGGATGGGGTGGTGAGTGGGGTGTAAAATGGTTAAGTAAATAAATAAATAAATTTAATTTAAAAAAAAGGCCACTGTGAAGTCAGGTAACTAACTGCTGCAAATATCACTTCTAACACACAAACATACTATTCATGTTCAGAAAATATAGTTATACAGAGGAAAATAGACATAAAATGGCTCATGGTTAGAGCTGACAAGCACAGGAATGGCCCAAGCAGCTCAGATTTTAATAAATGTGTGGTTTCAGAGACTCAGATGAGAGACAGCGAGCACACTCTAAAAGTTTTCCCATTCTGTTGTAAGCATTCTATCTCAGTTAAACCAGGAGGATGTTATTTCACTTGCTCTGTCTTCAGATCAAACGTGCCCTGCTGAGCACGGATGTCTGGGATTTCTCCGGACACTCAGATCCTCCTGTGTAAATTTAACTCTCTGTTTCAGGGTTTTAACATCAAGGTTGGCCTGGGATTTAATCTCACTGGCTGTGCCTGTCAGCTTGTATGGAGCCCACTTTCATCACAGTTCAGAGAGAATGGGAAAGACTTCTGCTAAGTAGGTCACTGGAGAGCCGTGGTATTGGTGAGGAAGCCTGGAATCCCTGCATCCGAAGCCCTCTTGTGCTGATCTGAGCAGCATGCCAGTCACTTGGTAACACTGTGGAGAATGTCAGCCCCTCTGAGGACCCGAGATCACGAGGGAAGCTGGCCTGGAATACACAGGTCCCTAGTGCTCTAGATTCGAGGAAATGAGCACCAACACCCAGCTTCTCACAGTGCAGACATTAGAAAGCTTCAGGAAGAAGTTCCAGTCAGTCACATCCCCAGCCCTGCAGCTCACACCACCAGGAGTTTATGGGACTTTGTGAGAAGCCCCTTTTTAAAAGAGGTTGCATTTAAAATAAGGCGACAGGAGTTAGGACCTAGCTTGTTTCCCCTACAGCCTGGTTGGTAGCCAATCACACTGTCTTTGTTAATAAACAGAGTGCTTTCCTGCCAGTCTTGTTTGTAGTCAGTGTAGCTCATTGTCTATGTCATCCAGTATTTACAGGATCTACCTGTCCTCCGCAGACCCAGAGTGTGGCTTACCCTTAACTGAGATACCTTCTTTTACATGAGACTACTGAGCAGGATTTATCAACTCAATCTCCCAGATTTCTTCAACCATTTGAAAATACAGAATATTCAGTTTGTCTCCGTGACGTCTCTCTGTGTTTCTTGCTACCTCTTGCCCTTTCTTGTCCGGCCCTTCAATTCAGTTGAAACAAGGCTCCCTTCTGAGTTGAGTGATATCTATAGGTTGGAGCCTGTTGATCACCCAACCCATTTGCTCAGGAATTCTGCATTTTTCTCTCTTGTTCCAACTGCCCCTTTTTGAAGAAGTTATAGCCTCTTAAGAAAAACATTAAGTATGGCTCAGAGTGCTGCTAAGTCCCTTTTTACCATCATGGCAGCTCTGGTTTTGGTATTTGCTCATAAGAACATAAAGTCATCAGAGACAAAACCTTAAGCTAAAGGAAAGTGCTAAATTCTTTTAAATACATCCTCCCTCCAAGACTGTCTGAACACCCACCTCCCAGGAAGGAACAGGAAGTTGTCAGACATTTTGACTTTGTGTGTTTCAAGAACCCATCTGACACTCCAGCCCTGAGCAGCTCGTTCAATTCTGAATACCTGAGAAAATGTAAGTGCCTGGCTTTGCCACTGATGATCTGCTTCCTCTTTATGCTGCACAGAAACAGCTGGAGGGCTGAGCCCAGCAAACACCAGACGTGTTATGTTGAACAAATAGCAGGTGCAGAGCACAGGGCAGTGAGGTGCAGCCACATGCTCCACAGATGTTCTGAGGGTGACGTACCAGGACCATGGTGATAGCGTACACTCAGCAAGGCCTATAGAGCTTCTTTATCCCCTCTAATTAGGAGTCATCTTGCTATATAATTATAGTTTTTTCTTTTTTCTCCCTTTCTTTTCTTTTATTGAAAATAGATTCTATTCTCACATCATATATCTTGACTACAGTTTCCCCTCTCCCTACTCCTTACAGCGTATCCTAACCACCCCTCCCATCCAGATCCACCTCCTTTCTGTCTCTCATTAGAAAACAAATGGGTTTATATAGAGTAATAATAAAGTAAAACAAAAATTGGACAAAATGAACAAAAAAAAAAAAGAGCCCAAGAGAAAGCACAAGACACAGAGACCCACTGAGGAATCCCAAAAGGAAAAAGGAAAAAAACCACTAGATTGGAAGTTTACATATATGCACATATATGTATGTATATGATCTGTAGGGTAAAAAAGGGAGGAATATAGATAAATAATACATATATGTATAGATTCATAGATACATAGTTACATAGATGCCTATGTATTATGTATTTATATCTAATAAAAAATTTTAAAGATATAATTAGAAGGAAAAAAACTAGGAAGAATCCTGACAGGATGTTATGAGACAAGGAATTTTCAAATATGGCATTGAGTTCATTTTCTGCTGGCCATCTACTGATGAGTACTTTGTTTCCCCAGTGAGACTCCCTTGGAGGAAACTAAGTTTTCAGTTGTAGAGGTTGTCAACGGAGGTTGCTTCTGGGTTAGGGATAGGGACATGTGAACACTTCTCCTTTTTGCTCTAGGACCCCATCTGGTGCAGACCTATGAAGACCCTGAGCTCATGTGTGCATGGATCCTACCACAAGCATACGGCCCCATCTGTGATCATGTGTACATGGATCCTGTTGCTTTCCAGGGCCTTGATTTCATGGCATCCTCCACCCCTCTGGTCCTCATACTCTTCCTGTCTCCTGTTTCTTGAGAGTTTGGTGAGCCCTGAGGGAAGGGATTTGGTGAAGACATCCTGTTTAAGGCTGAGTATTCCAAGATCTCTCACTCTCTGCATAATGTCTAGCTGTGGGTTTCTATATTTGTTCCCATTTACTGCAGGAAGGAGCTACTTTGATGCTGTCTAAGCAAGGCACTTATAGCAGAATGTCATGAGGATTCATTTTATTGCTATTATTTCTGGGGTTTTGTTCATTTTGTTTTGGTTTTGTTTGTTTGTTTTTAAGAACAAATACATAGCTCCCTGGGCTAGCTAGCTAGTCTCAGGTTCTTGATCGCCTAAGGAGTGCCAGGTATGGGTCCATCTCATGAAGTCAAGTCAAATATTGGTTGGTTACTCCTACAAGCTTCATACCACCATTGCACTAGCATACATTGTAGGCAGGACATCACTGGTAATCCAAGGGTCTGTGGCTGGGTTGATGCTCACATTTCTCTTTTGGTAGCATGCAGAGGACTTTCTTGTATCAATGATGCTAACATGTAGGGGTGAAGGCTCCCTTTAGGTGCAAGCTCAACTTCTCCATGTTCAATGAGTTGTTTTCAAGATATCTTCAGCAATGGGGATTTTCATTCATGGAGAGCTGTTGTACTGGCAACAGCCTAGATTATTTGGTGGTTTCCACGAGACCCTTTGGCTAAAAATTCAATTAGACATAACTGATTCCCAAAACTGGAGGCTTCATTTGGTGACAATTTGACCATACTTTTAATGGCTCTGTGTCAGGTTTCCATAACTGAGCAAGAAGGCAAAGGTAGGAATCCTCACAGACTTTATGGAACTGAAAAGATTGTAAGTTAACTCAGCACCATTATGGCTGGGGTGTGGCATGTCCCCCATAGTCTCACGTGTTCAAACACTTGGTCCCAGATGCTGCTGTCCTCTTACTGAATGTTGTGGAACTCTTAAGGCCTGACTTCTGGCTAGAGGAGGTCACTAGGGCAGGCTACTTCACATCCTCCTCTGTTTCCTCTCCAGTATCCCAAATACTTAACAAGCTACAAAGTCTAGCACCAAGGCCAGAGGTCTACTTGCAACACAGAAACTTAAGTAAAATGAGTTGCTCTTTGTTGTGTGATAAAACACCCTGAACAAACAACAACAGCTAAACTACTTAGGGGAAAGAGGGTTTATTCAACTTACAGTTCCAGGTTATGGCCCATCATAGCAAGAACTAGAAGCAGCTGATCATATCCAGTCAAGAAGATAAGCGAATGCACACACGCTTGTTCATTTCCTTGGGCTCAGCTTTATTTCTCCACTTTTATACAGGTCATGATCCCTGCCTAGGGATTGGTGCTGCTCATGGTAGGCTGGATCTTTCCACGTGAATTAAGACATACCTTCATTGACACGCCAGCAGACCAACCCAATATAGAGATTCCGTCATTGAGACTCTCTACCAAAGTGATTCTAGGTTGTGTCCACTTGACGTAAAACTAACCATCACACTTACCAAGGTAGAAATCATTTCTCAGGACAGGGCAAACCGATCAGAAGGCAAAGCAGAACCTACCAGGAGCCTAAAAAGGAGTAGAAACAAAGGTTGATGGAAGCACAGAAGAAAAGAATAGCTCTTCCTTAGGGGACTGTGAGAACTTCACAGAGATGGGCTATGCTATCATGACCATCATCAACCTCACAAGCACTGGTACTGATGGAGTCTTAGAATGGTGACCATTGTTCTAAATATTTCAAGTGCATTTTTATAAGAATTTGTCTCATATTTGACTCAGAGAAAGGCATAATTGAGAAAAATAGAACTAAAGAAGAAAGATCCAAGGTGACAAGAATGAGATGTGGCTTGAAGGAGAAGTTGGTATCTTAAACATCAGAGAAATAGATGTGAAAATCATTCAGCAGCCACTGAGGTTCTCTGAAAGCAATGGTTCAGGAGTCAGGCGAACAGATGTCCTAGAGGAAATCTACTGGGACTTTCCAATGATGTGTCTGAGTTGGCAGGACTTGCAAATGAACAAGGTTGGAAGGAAACAGGCAGACTGATACTCAAGAGCTGTCCCGAGCTATCGTTCTCGCCGGCAAGAACACACTCGGACAACCGGATTCTTCTGCGGCAAGCTTTGTTGCTTCTTAAGGAGGGAAGACCCAGACCCCGGAAAATGGTGCTGCTTATATAGCCCTCAGCATGGCGTTTCAGCACCTGATGTGGCATGTCAGCTCCTGATTTGTTGCTCGCCCATCACCTCATTACTATGCCCCAAGATGGGCAGTGACTAGGCGTGAGTTCACTCTTGCCCTTGCGCACAAGGCTTGTTTACTAGTTAGGCCAGCGCCATCCTATAATGGCGATTGCGCGTGGCACGGCTCTCAACAAAGAGCCCCACCAGGAGGATAAAGGTGTGCTTCATCAAAATTGAAAAGGCAGAATGATCATAATTTAAGAATGAGACCATGAGTCTGTCTTTTAAAAGGCTGAGTTTGAGATGGTACTAGGTAACCTCAGGTAGAGATGGACAAGAAATGTCTGTCCAGAAATACACTGTCTAAAGAGTTTATTGTGTCTTTATAGACTATATAACTGAAGAGATAGGGTGTCTAGTATAATCAAACTTTGTCTTATTGAGATAAATAGATGGCAATGTAGAAAGAAAAAGTTTCCAGAAATAAATGTTGACCAGATCCATAATGGAGGGACGAGTGCTCATGGTAGATTCCTTGAAGTGTCAGACAAGAAAATGCATAGGATCAGAGGCTGTGGACACAGGAAGATGCTCAGCCAGGAAGGGCATTTCCTCAGCACTGCTGCCTTGCATTCTTAAAGACGCTAGCTTTTAGTGTGGCTAGGTGTTTGTGCTGTGGAAGGCAGAAGTCAGACACTAGCTCACTTAAACAGAAAACTGGTCAGTGCCTGAGGACTTTGGGCAGTTAGGAATTCATACATGAAGTCAGCGCCACCCTGCAGAGCATGTTTCCCTGTATTACAGGAACTTGAGGGGGCAGATATCAGGGCTGGAGGTGACAGAGGAATGTCACAGCTCAGCTCTGTCCCCAGCTCTGTGACTGAGAAGGAGGAGTGTGGCTGGATAGCAGTACTTTCCGGTAAGGGAGCCTTGTACCCACTGCTGTAGACTGAGGAGAGGTCTCGAGGTTTAAGGAATAGCTTGGGACTTGAGAGAAGGCTCAGCAGCTACAAGCACTTGCTGCTTCATCAGAGCTCTGGGTTGGGTTCTGGGCACCACGTGGTTCGCAGCCATTTGCAACACCAGTTCCAAAGGACTGGATTCCTGTGTGCTCTTTACTTATCTGTTGCTCTTGTTTTGTTTTTGAGATAATATCACATGGCCTGGTCTGGCCTCACACTCACCGTGTAGTTGAAGATGACTTTGAATTCCTGTTTCCTCGCCTTCTACCATTCAAGTGCTGGAATTACAGGTGTGAGATACCACACAAGATTGAGGAGGCTAGGAATGGAAGTCAGGGCTTCCTGCATGTGCACGAAGTACTCTACCAACTAAGCCATATCCCCAGCCCCAAAATAAATTCTTGAAAGAGAAAAAAAAATTGTCCATAGACTCTCAAGAATTGTCTGTAATGAAATGAATGACTTTGGCTGAGAAAACCATGCATAGGTAAGAAAGAAATGTGATGGGTTAGGGAGGTGTGGGGATAAAACAGAAATGGACACAGAAGTGACATTATCAATGCCCAGGGTGGCACTCTTTCAGAGACAAAGAGACCCAGCCAGTGTGTGCTGCCAGGATGAGGACCTTCTCCAGCTGACAATGTCTCTCTCTCTCTCTCTCTCTCTCTCTCTCTCTCTCTGTGTGTGTGTGTGTGTGTGTGTGTGTGTGTGTGTGTGTGTGTGTACAATGTTACTAGTATGTATGTATATTTTCAGGGTTCACCGTTTGGCACTGAACAGCCAATTTTTGTGCTCTTCCCCAGGACAAGACCACATGTCTTACTCCCAGCTTTCCTCAATTGTCTGTAGTCCTTTGTGTAGGCTTGACACCTCATGGGCTTCTCCTCATCAATTTAGCAAGTTCCCTGGTGTCCTCCTGGTCCAGCTCACATTTGGGAAGTCATTTTGGAGAGACTTTATGGCTGTAGCTTCTGATGTTACCAGGAGACACATTTTAAACACTCCAGAGTCCCCAGTCTGGGGACTAGCCCTTCCCAGAGCTGAGAAGGATCTTCCCACAGCATCCCTCATCACAAACCTTGGTCCCTTCCCTGTAGGTGTACTCACAGTGACACTGGAAAAAAACCTGTCTTTCTACACTGCTCCCTTGGGCTCAAGAACAAATACAGTTTCTAAAATGTCTTTCTCCATCATTTGTACTAGGGACATCAATTAACTTTCAAAGATACAGTAATGGAGAACAGTAGCCATGACTGCTGACCATGTGACACAGTCAGAGCTGCGCATTTCATAGATGGGCTCAAAATGCTGTCAGCTTTCCAGCTACGCCTCTGAGTCCTGTGCTAACAGCCTTGGTGCAAATCTTTAACCTCTTCTGCCCCAGCAGTGCAGTCACCCAAGGATCCAGGTTTAGGTCTGGCCCTGAGCCACAGGCCCTTCTCAGCCATGGATGTCCCCACTCATGGCAGCAGAGTGCACAATGACCCAGTTGACTCCAAACCAGAGAGCCGGTGTCCCTTACCTTTCACAACCATAACTTCTGTGGAGGTTGGGCATTTCACTCTTGTGGGTGGTAGGAGCCCCAGATCTGTTACTAAATTGTACTAAGCACTCAGTTTCCCTTTTCCATGTCCTTCTTTTTCAGGATAGCCAGTGTCTTAGCACCCTGATGCACCCAAGAAGTAAATCTGTTAAAGTTATCTCGGTACTGTTTTTCACAATTTGGAAAAAAAATAAAAAAGTCTTTAAAATGATCAAACTCCCTCCAAATCTGGTCACTGTCATTAAGATGACAGTGGCAAGTATCTGTCTGAGTGCCCCCGGAATGATCCTTGAATGTTCTTGTCATGTGGAGCAGCCTGCCTGGCCCGATGGAAGAAGTCAAGCACCCCCACTCTCTAGCTGCCCACTTGCCGTGCTCTGCCGAGGACCTCCCCAGCTTTAACTCTGAAAGTTCCTCATCCATGAAAACCCCCAGTCCTGGGAAAACTGAGACCACTTCTAAAGAATTTAAGATTTCTCAAGCTATGGGCGAGGCTCCAGGGAGTCTACGAGGGTGCCTCTAGCTGAGGCTTCTAGTGGAGGGAGATAGAGAGCCTGAAGAGCCTACCTCCTGTAGACAAGCAAGACACCAAGACGAGGGATAAGAACACTAATCCACTCACGAAACTTTCAACCCAAACTGTGTCCTGCCTATAAAAAGTTCAGGGATAAAGGTATTGTAGAGACCGAGGGAATGGCCAACCAATAACTGGCCCAATTTCAGATCCACTTCATGTGCAAGAACCAATCCCTGACACTGTTAGTGATACTCTGTTACGCTTGTAGACAGGAGTCCAGCATGGCTGCCCTGAGAGGCTCCACCTAGTAGCTGACTGAAACAGACGCAGAGACCCATAGCCAAACATTAGACAGAGCTCAGAAGTCTTGAGAAAGAGTTGGGAGGAAGGATTGAGGGACCCAAAGAGGACAGGGACTCCACAAGAAGACCAGCAGAGTCAACTAACCTGGACTCCTGGGGGTTCTGAACAACCAAGGGACTGAACAACCAACCAAAGAACATACAAGGGCTGGACTCAGCCCCACCTCCCAACACATATGAAACAGATGTGCAACTTGGTTGTCATGTGGGTCTCCCAACAACTAGAGCAGGGGCTTACCCTGACTCTGTTGCCTGCCTGTGGACCCTGTTCCCCAAACTGGACTACTTTGTCTGACCTCAGCACCAGAAAGGGAACATGATAGAATGATGATCTCGTGCAATACTCTCTCTCTCTCTCTCTCTCTCTCTCTCTCTCTCTCTCTCTCACACACACACACACACACACACACACACACACAAGCATTTACACACTAAGTGCAGGAAGAAAATATCCTAGAACTTTAGGCTTTGTTGTAGTTTAGAAATACCTTGTCTCCAATCGATTTCTGTACTTGAAGCTTTATCTCCGATGTGGTGAGATTAATATGGCAGAGCATCTAAAAGGTGTCTTGTATAATCCCAGCAGGAGACGCTGAGAACAGAGAGTCCAAGGTCAATCTACACAGCAAGGGTCTAGGGCTACCAAACAAAATGTTTTTCTTTAAAAAATGAAGAAAGAAGGGAAGGAAAGAGGGAGAGAGAAGAGGTGAGAAGGGATGGAGGGAAGAAGTGGAAGAAAAGAAGAAAGGGAGGGGTGGAGGCAGGGAGGAAAAGAGGGGTGGAGGCAGGGAGGAAAAGAGGGATGGAGGCAGGGAGGAAGGGAGGGGTGGAGGCAGGGAGGAAGGGAGGGGTGGAGGCAGGGAGGAAGGGAGGGGTAGAGGCAGGGAGAAAAGCAAGGGTGGAGGAAGGGAGGGGTGGAGGCAGGGAGGAAGGGAGGGGTGGAGGCAGGGAGGAAGGGAGGGGTGGAAGCAGGGAGGAAGGGAGGGGTGGAGGCAGGGAGGAAGGGAGGGGTGGAGGAAGGGAGGGGTGGAGGCAGGGAGGAAGGGGATGTTGAGCTTAACCAAATGTCATCAGTCATGGGCAGCGAGAACCCTTGAGTGGATGGCTTCATGCTGCCTCTCAGGTCTTTGGGGACAAGGTCTATTGTCTTGAGTGGCTTATTGCCCCTACACACTTGCCTCTGGTTCTTCACATCTGCTTAGGACCTTTTCAGTGTCCTTGTTGCAATGAATTTATTTACCCAGGAAGCCCTTGTTACCAAAATTGTTAACCAAATAAACTTTTTTCTTAAGTGTTATCCAGAAACACTCCAGGATCCTACCCAAGCATCAAATAGACTAAGACAGACCCTAAGATATTCAAAAATTTTAAATCAATATTGGAAATGCGTTGACATAACTTTGAGTTATCATGAGTAATCATGATCTTTTGTTTACCAAAATGAATTCAAGCATCTTTTGACAAGAACCAACCGACAGGCCAGCCCTGGCTTCTCATGTGCTTAAGGGAATAACATTGTGAACGCGAAGATACAGGTCCTGAAAAATACCAATTATCCCTGAAAACCACCCCTAAAATTCTTGAAGAGGACTCTGGACTTAGCTGCTATATCATGCTCAAGCAAACCCTACTCTCCGCCGAAGCAGGATTAGAAGGCTGCAATGCATGGGTCAGGTACTCCATTTTGGTTCAGGAGGGATCAGGAGCAGGCTTCGCTCTTCATTCATGGAGGGCTTGAGTCCTAGAGATTCTCAAAGATGTAGTGGCAGGAGCCTTGCACGGTCCTGACAAATAGCAAACGCTTTGTGAATACTAATTCCCCACTATTTCTTTAATGGATACAGGTGTTTCTATAAGTTCTAGTGACAGAGTATAAAACATTAAGATCTACTTTTTAAATCTAGAGTTAGTTGTCTCGGGATAGTAGTTACAGCACCTCATGGCATATATCACAGTCTCAATATGCTATACCCTTCAGGGTGTCAGGCCCCACCACCCTCAGAAGTCTCTCTCCAGCCCAGGCCGGAGAGTGATGGTTAACAATGCTGTGGGCTTTGCTGCCCCCTTGTGGGAAGTTGAATTATTACTAACTGAGCTAAGAACAATTGCAGACGTCTGCTGATAGCAGAGGTCTGTGTGAGGTTGAATACAAAATGCAGCAAGTTCCCTGCGAGCTGCCCAGTTACAAACCCACAGATGTAGAGAACATTCCTTAGTAACCTGGTCACTGAAACAAGTCTGAGGCACTGAGCCTTTGACTGGTAACTTTTAGACAGATGCTTGCTACTGTAATTCCTGACAGGAAGGAACAGTGCCTACTCAAAAAAATAAAAATAAAAATAAATCACCCTAGCCAGTTAATCACATTTGCCATGTTTTCAATCATAATTTCTTACCTTATTTTTGGAAGGACTTATGCAGTGGCGTACATTTTAAAGTGGCGTACATTGTTCTTCTCATGAAGAACAATGCATCTTGGAGCTGGAGGGGTTAGGGACACTCCACCTCCTGAGTTCTTAGCCTGGTCCCTTGGATGCTGTGGTGGGATCATCAGGAAAGACCTTAGAATAGACAGTATATCTGTTGCCTTTCCTATTACTGTGTTAAAATACCCTGAAAAAAGCAAGGAGACAGGTATTTGTCTCACAGTTCAAAGGTATACAGTCATCACTGAGGGGACCTTGCAGTTATATTGCTTCCATAGTTAGATGATGAATGTTTCCAATCAGCTCATTTTGTCCTTCTTATTCAGCCTGTCCTGTGGAGCAGAGCTGCTTACAGCAGCCCAGTCACCCACCTCAAACTAATCATGACAACCCACCAACGACCTGCTCAGAGTTAGCGTAATTCAGAGAATCCCTCACAGGTGTGACTCGAGACTTGACATTACAGGGATTCTGGATCCTGCCTGGTTGACAGTCGGTCAATATTAACCATCACTGAAGGTAACGGCTCTGCATGTTTAAAATGTCTGCTCGCCTAGATTGGAAAGTAGAGATGAAAATGAGGTTTCTGTAAAAGTCAGCTTGATGGCTGATGAGTTTCTTGAAGTTACTTACAGGTGCATGGGTAGCTCACAGGCAGCTCCACTGCCCAGAGGTCCCTGTCAGCTTACAGGCAGTCACATCACCAAACAGTCCCAGCCCGGTGCTTTACAGCCTCTGTGTCCTCTCTAAGGAAAGGGGACCGGGAAGGATGTCATTAATGCCCCTGAGCCCTGAGCCTCGTGAGCCTTCCACCTCCCTCCACAGGGAAACCTTACAGACCCAATCTCATGAGCATCTCCTCAGGTGGTCAGCGCTGCTCTGATTCAAGAGCAAGAAAAACACAGAACAAGCTCAGCAATATATGTATCTACTACTTTCAATTTCTTTGAAGTAATTATTTCAACCTGTCACTTGTCACTTTAGGCTACTGTTAAATGTTCTTCCCTTTTCATTTATGTATGTGTCCATTCATGTGCACCACATGTGTGATCCCCAGGAGCTAGAATTACGGGTGGTCATGAGCTGACATGAGTGTGCTGAGAGCCGGCCCTGGGTCCAAGTGTTCATATATATATATACATATATATATATATATATAATTTTATTACAAATTTTAAAAAATGCAGAATCCTAAAAAAATCTTTTTACTGGTAATACAGATTCTTATAAAGTTATTTTTGCTACCATAAGAAGTTAAACCATTAAATATTTAGAAACATTCAACATCAAAAGTTTTAAATCTAACTGTACGTTGTAGCCCCTGAAAAAGCTACAAACACGTTTTTAAAAGTATTTTCTCTACAAAGAATCTCATCAGCTACACAAAAATCTGTTCAGTTTTTATACTGAAGCTAATGTGCTTGAATTTCACATTCTTAGCAAAATAATTGCCTGAGCACAGATACTCCACACTTCATGACAGCCACTTATTCTTCCTCTTCCTCTTCCTCTTCCTCTTCTCCCTCTTCATCATCTTCCTCCTCCTCCTTCTCTTCCTCCTCCTCCTCTTCCTCCAGTCTTCTTCTTTGAGCCCACTGGCCTACCAGAACCCTTCTTTCCTGTTTCACTTTTGCCCTCGCCATGGTATGCAGCAATATCCTTTTCACATGTCTCCTTTAGTTTAGCTACTTTCTGCTCATTCAGTTGTTTATCTTTGGCAAATTGTTCAGACCACATCATACCCAGTTTCTTTGCAGTATCTCCAATAGACAGGCAAGGGTGTTCACTTTTGATTTTTGGGCAATGTTCAGAGCAAAACATAAAGAAGGCAGATGGCAGTCTCTTCAAAACATTTGGATCTTTTTTCTTTCCTGTCTTATCACCTTTGGGAGGAACATTGTTCTTCATCTCCCTGTCATAACCAGCTTTGTCGCTCTTGGCCAAATCTTCAAACTTCGACTTTTCGTTTGCAGACATGGTCTTCCATCTCTCGAAGCATTTCTTGGAGAACTCAGCGAAGTTAACCGACGAATCGGGATGCTTCTTCTTGTGCTCCTCCCAGCAGGTCTGCACGAAGAAGGCATACGAGGACATTTTGCCCCGTGGCTTGTTGGGGTCACCCTTGTCCATGGTGATGGCATGGCGTCTACCAAAAATTCTGCCCACCCTCTAAGGCCTCCTAAGTGGCCATGCAGAAGCTCTACAGACACACACACACACACACACACACACACACACACACACACACACACAGAGAGAGAGAGAGAGAGAGAGAGAGAGACTTGGGCCGCCAAGCCTGGGGACTCAGCTGATTCAAGAGCAAGTGTTTTTTTTTGTTTTGTTTTGTTTTGTTTTGTTTTGGTGCTCCAGTCCATAAAAAGTCCTTTCTTAATCCCACATTCTATAAACCTCTTTAATTTTCCCAACAGGAAACTCCATTTCTGGAAGACTCTACACTTGCTTGGCTGATCCTAAAATCCACAAAACATAGTTTGCAAGTTGCTGCACACACCCTTACTCCCAACACTGAATGTGTATGCTTCCGTTTGCTTTTACACTGGGAAAATGCCTCTTTCCAGACATAAGATTTAGGGATAGTGTGTTTCGAGTATACAGCAGAGCTTTGAAGTCTGCCAATTCATCACATGGCATTCTTTGATTTCAACAGTGTGTCAAAGTCAGCTATGCAAGCCTGCGGTGGGAGGTGGGAGGGGTGGGCCAGCAGGAGTCCAAGAGAAGACAGCCTTGCAGTGCAGAGAGAGGGAATGTGCCTTCTTCTGCCTGACTCCCTGGTCTGTACTGTACATGCACACTTACAAAAAGACCCTCTGCCCTTGCCTGGATGAGGCTGGGACAGCCAGAGGGAGGGGCCCCTGGAGTAGGTAAGCCTTTCCCTTCTACACAGTCACTACTCTCTCCAGCAGGAAGCTGGGCTTCCAAGCAGGCTTGGGTCTCAAGGATCCTAATCCTGACAGACACTAGGCAGACTGTCCTCATGGTGGCAGTGTGGCCTTAATTAGCAGCTGCTGGTACCTGCAGGACTGCAAAGATGCTCAACATGGCCTGCTGATGCTGGGCCTGCTGTGAGTGAATGCTGGTGTTTCTGAAGGACTCTGTTCCCAGTTCTTCAGACTAGTGTGTGTGTGTGTGTCACTTTATAACCTACTATACATAAAAGCTCAGGTACAGGGGGATACAAGATTTATCTTTGGTTTTAATAATTTATATTCTGCCCCAGGACCTGGGGTTTAAATGCCCAGTCAAAGAGAGGTGACTTGTTACTGCAGTCAGCACTGAGTGCTGCAGTGGTGGAAATGGAGGGTCACATAAAGCAAGACAAAGTCTTCAAATCTCATCTTAAACGTGGCTTCCATCCTAATTGCTGGCTCTGGCCCTTCAGTCGGGTTGTATGACCCTGTTCTGTGGCACCTCAGTTCCCTGTGTGTCTCTCTTTTTTTTTTTTTCCTGTGTGTCTCTCTTATGTTATTGTTCCTTGATTCGCTTTTTCATTTCCTTCCAGATGGAACAAGATGCTCTGACAGGAGGGGCTTCTGTCCAGTCCCGAATCACATCCCCAGCATCCATCATTAAAGTTGTGCTTATGGTAGGAAGCTCATAAACGCTACTGAATGAAGGGGAATGAGGGTTCCATAGTGCCTGCAGCACACACACACGCACACACACACACACACACACACACACTGTCTGTATTTTTCTAAACCAAAGAAAAATATCAGTTTACCAAGCTTTTGGCTCCTAAAGGCCATACCAAAGTTCTATGGCAAGTACCCCTGGGGAAGTGAGAAGGAAAGGCCTGCAGCCCTCCCACTGTCTCCTTTACAGGGGAGCTGCGAGCTGTCCTTGCCAGTTGGGCCATTGTGCTGCCCAGATTATACCAGCACCTGTCTCCAGTATTGCTCTGCCCTGCCTGCTGCACCTCTCATCTCAAAACTGCCCACCAGGAGTGTCTCACTGCTAAGTGAGGCCCAGAGTACACAGGTGCCCTGCCCTCCCCTGTCCCTGGAAAGACACCTCCAGGTCAGGCCACTCCAAGGTTAGCCCCTCTGCTCAATCTCTCCACCCGAGCACCTCTGTGATTCTTCTTGTATGGGAAGAGAGGGGAAAAGATTTCCAAAAGAACACTGGCTGATTGGCAGCTTCAAAAAAGCAAGCACCAGCTGGCCCTGCAAACCCTTCCTATAATAAACAGATGTGTGTCTTTGAGAGGACGCTTTCCAAGATACTTCTGTGTTTCTGTCTTCAAGTAACCAAGCTGCAAGGTGATAAGAATTTAGAAATTCAGAACTTACTTTGAGTCTCAGAAAATGGTCATGCACCACATAATGACATTTTAATCAACAACAACCAATAGGTTGTGCTCCATTACCATCATAATGGAGCTAAAAAATAGCTACCCTTGTGACTTTCATTTCTATGTTTAATATGTTTAGATACACAAATACTTGACATGGCTTATAGTCTACACAATAGCATACAAACCAGGTTTGTAGCCTGGAAGTAATGGTCTGCACTACACAGATCAAGAGTGTAGCGAACTTTACTTCAAAGACCAGTGCAGTGAGCAACACCTCTGAGACGAGGAATACAGCAGACTTTACCTCAGAGATCATAGGTGCAGTGGACTTTACCTCAGAGACAAGGGGTGACTTGACAGGAATACAGCAGACTTTACCTTAGAGACCATAGGTGCAGTGGACTTTACCTCAGAGACCAGGGGTGACTTGACAGGAATACAGTAGACTTTACCTCAGAGATCATAGGTGCAGTGGACTTTACCTCAGAGACCAGGGGTGACTTGGACTTTACCTCAGAGACCAGAGGTACAGTGGATTTTACTCAAAGACCAGGAGTGCAGTAAGATCCATATCAAAGACCAATGTATAGACTTTGCCACAGAGACCAAGTGTGTCATGTCAGAGGCTCTACCATTTGAAGTGTAAGAGTATTATGTAATGTTACCACAACAAAAATTTAGACAATGTGCATCTCAAGGTGGGTCCCAAAGTCAAACAGCTCATGACCATGCTTACATTCTATGAGACTTAATGAAGATCGTGTCTTTGAGATCTCCTTGGGAATGGAAGGCCTGTATAAACATAGAAGATTTTTATCATCAACTGGTGATTTCTGTATTCCTCAGCCAGAAAGATGACATGATAAATGACTTCTGGGGGCTATTCCAATTCTCCCATGATAGCGTTTTAGCTTTAAAAAAAATCATTCCGTAGCTCTCCATTAGTCTAGAAAGCACTGCTGTCCTTAAGAGGCACCCATCCGGGAGTTATCACATCTTTCTCTTTCATCCTGCCCTCAAATTCAATTCTGAGGTCTTAAAGTGTTTGACCTGAAGCTAGTTGTGAAGGCAGTAGACAAAGAAGAAGCACCATAAGTCTCTGCGTTCTCAAATCCTATGACTTATCAAGGCCCCTGTATGATAACAGCAAACATCTGTGTCGGCCTCTTTTTAACCTTTTCATTTGGAGACCATTTGCTTGGCACCTACTGTATACATGTGTCATTCTCAATATTTCTTATGTTGATAACTGACCAACAAAAAACCCAAGTACTGTTATGAAAATACCTGATATTTGGTACTTTTAGCTCACGGATCTCTTCACTTTCTCCACAAAACACCCCCAACACTATAAATGCATCCTTCAGAGCCCCAGTTACAGGTAGCAGAGATGGCTCGGTGTCCTCAGCAAGCACAGGGACCTACATACAGATCCCCAGAACCAATGTAAAACTGGACTTAACTGTAATCCCAGTGCTAGATGAACAGAGACAGGTGGAATTTAAAAATGTAAAGACTTGTAATGTCCAAGAATCCTCTAGTCAGCCATCCTTGCTGAATCAGTGAGCTTTGGGCTCAGTAAAGAGTCCATGTTTCAAAAAATAAACTAGGGAAAGTCATAGATGAAGACAGCCCAATGTCAACCTCTGGTATGTGAGCATGCGTGCTTGTGTACATGTGCGCGCGCGCGCGCGCGCGCGCGCGCGCGTGTGTGTGTGTGTGTGTGTGTGTGTGTGTGTGTGTATGTGTGTGTGTGTATACTAATACACACATACACATGACACCCCCATTATGCACATACTAGCATTACACACTGAGCCCCAACCCCTTTTCTCTGTTTTCTCTGTCTTTGAATGCTCTAGGGAGAATGTGCCACCACCTCCTCGTCAAGGTTCTCCACTGCGCCACAGCCTGTTTAGTTGATATTATTAGAGGAAAGGATTCTGAACGCCCGAGAGAAACAGCTCAGAATAAAATCTCAGCATGATACAGAATAGAAATGTTGATCTCATGAGCAGCCACCTGCTCTGCAGTAGCTGGAGACACAGCCAGATATGATGCAGGGATGGGAACACTGAGGCTGCATGTCTGCCGCTCAGACGATGAACATACAGAGGAACCATTTCATCTTAATAATGAAACCATTGGCAACACAGTAGGAATTTGTTCTGGGCCTGCCATTCCTTGCTTCTTTTCCTATTAAGTCTTTCTGTTTTACCTGCTGCTTCTCCAAAAACCCACCTGGGTTTGGTTCTCTGTTTTTCTAACCCCACTCTTCCAGTCCAGCAGGTACAAAGTCAAGCAGCCCCCTGAGGGTTGAGTGAGGCTTATGGGAAAGATGGAAAAGAAGACTCAGAGACAAAGGTTAGAAATCGGTAGGGCTGTCCAGTCAGTACTGCAGCAGCCTCGAATTGAATTCTCTTAGGCTTTAGATATTTTACAGTATTGTGGGAGACAAAGTCACAAGCCAGCTGAGACAATGGCTAATGCACATTTGATATCTGTACACATCTGAAGGCCTCCCTATTCCTCCCTGTTTCTTCCTCCAAGATTAATAGAACATTCAACCCCTTGCCTTGAGCTTCAAGTGTACCTCCTCTTATTGTTCCATGAGTCAGCAAGCCAAGAAATCTGTCAGTAGACCCTGGCCTGACCTGACTCTGCCTGACAGGCAGACTTTCACAGAAACAGGCAAAATGGCTCCCAAAACCCCACTCCCTATGAAAGTTGCTATGGAAGAGGCAATAGGACCAGCTACCCAGGGAAGAAACTCTCCAGCCTTTGTGTGGCCCCTAGAAATTCCAATATCTACACTAGTTTTATTTCATTTTGAATATTCATGTAAATGTGACCACAAGCTGTGGAGTATTTTCACGTCTGGCTCCCTTTGCCCACACCAGATTGGCCTGTGGGAAAAGCTGTGGGGTATTTCTTCTTTAATGATTGCTGTGGAAGGACCCAGCCCACTGTGGGTGGTATTACACCTGGGAAGTCCTGGGTTGTATAAGAAAGCAGGCTGAGCAAGCCAGGAGGAGCAAGCAACATTCTTCCATGGCTATGGCTTCAGCTCCTACCTTGAACTCCTGCCCTTGACTCCCCCAGTGACCAACTATGACCTGAGTTATAACATGAAATAAACCCTTTCCTCCACAAGTTGCATTGGGTCATTGTGTGCTTTATTACAGCAGTAGAAGGCCTAACCAAGACAGCCAGGGAAGGTCTTCCTTGTGGGTTACAGTAGCTGGGGCTACAGACTAACACTGCAACATGCCCATCCAGCCTATGGCTCACATACCAATGTTTCCAGTTTGAGGTCGTTATGAATACTGCT
This sequence comes from Mus musculus, assembly GCF_000001635.26. Classification (NCBI taxonomy): domain Eukaryota; kingdom Metazoa; phylum Chordata; class Mammalia; order Rodentia; family Muridae; genus Mus; species Mus musculus. The sequence goes on along the minus strand of NC_000075.6, from coordinate 15,677,385 downwards.
ACTGGAGACGTTGTTCATGTCTCTCCGTGGCCAAGTGCATCATTTCTGTTGAGTCAAGACCTGGGATCTGAAAGGTTGATCTTCAACTCAGAGGTCAGAAAACTGGGGAGGGATAGTGAGTGGAATGACTTGATAGTTGGCTCATAGGCAGAGTCCCACTAATCAAGGAAAATGTTCCCCAACCCACTCAATAAACCACCACTTATAAAAAATGTCTTCTTGAAGGAAAAGCTCTTTTACAGACAGCATGTGCAGAGACAGCGCGTGTTTCAGTCATGCCTGAAGAACACTAAACCCGCTAGTGTTTGGATTTCTACCGTGGACAGCACAGAAACAGAAGATTAGAAGGTCACATAATGGAATGGGTGCCGCTAGGGAGCAGTGCCCTGAAGTCCCAACCACCTCAGCACCCCAAACCCAAGAACCCTGCAGTCAGCCTGATGCCTGGCAAAGGATTTGTCCAAAGCTCACGGGCAATGGCTGGATGGATTGCACTTAGGTGGGCTATAGATAAAGCTGAGCGGGGGCGTGGGGTGGGAGGGAGCGCTGAGTGGATGAAGCTGCTCTAGGCTCGTGTCGGCACGGACAGGGTGATGTCAGCGCTCTAGTCAGTGCTGTGTCTGCCTGTTGCAAACTCGGAGCCAGCATCAGCATCATGAGTGTTCCCACCTATGCTCCTGCTTCATCTGCTGTGTCCAAGTTCATTCAGCTTCTGCGGTCTTGTTGTTTGATTCGTGAGTGAATAGGTGGAAGGTCAGGTTGCTGTTGTAACCCTCAGTCTCCCCTTCTTAAGGCAAGGTTTCCCTCCTCTGGTTGTTATCCCTTCTACTTCTCTTCCCACAAAAAACAATCCAGAATTCCCTAGATCCAGATCTCAACCACTGTGTGAAGGCTAGCTACTCTGCAATAGAGACCCCTGGATCATGGACACTGTCCCATAGTATTTCTGTGATGTCTCAGAGACTTATACCATCCTCTGCAGAGGCCCAGGCCCAGGGGCTACGTGGGCACTTTCCTGAGACAGTGAAACCAGGGAGAATGACTCTTTAAACTTTGATTATTTACTTCATGTGGTCTTTATTTAGACCACTGTATACTCCAGGCAATTCTGCTAAAGGAAATCTGACATTGACCCCCTGCTGGCTCTTTGGCCACTGATGAAATAGAGGGTTGGAGCTCTGCTTAGTAAATATTGCTATATGTGATTTAAGAAAATATTTCTTAAGGCTCAACCTGGCCGTGTTGTTGATTAAGACAATATAATTACCATAAAGCAGCTCCCTGACCTCTGGCTTGATACTGAAAAGATGCTGATACACAAAGTCCTCCCTGGTACACAATCAACTCAGAGCACACAGCGTCTGGCTGTCGTTTTCTTATTCACTGCTCAGTGGGATGATCAGCTCAGGTCTCCGTGAGTTTGAGGCAAGGTTAGTAGGGGAAGAAACTGCCATGGTCTAGCTGTGGACGGTCATGAATTCTTAAAGCCCGTAGGGAAGAAAAACACATACTCCTTCCCTGCCCCAACAGGGTTTTGAGCAGATATTTGGAAAATGGGTTTGTTACCAAAGCTAGCATGGCTGTCTCATGCTCAGTCCCAGAAATTAGCTCTTGCTACACAGTGTCTTCTCCCACACTGCTTTATCAAGAAGACTTCCGTGAGAGGAAGCCCCTTGACCTTGAAAATTCCTGATTTGAGCACTGTCATTGGGCTGCTCATTATAAATTATGCAGCCTCAAGTGTTTTCTTACAGCCCCACAAAATGCCTAAGATGCCCCCCATTATTGCTCCAGCACACATATGCTTATGTTCATGGCACCTAAACCTGAAACATCTGACAGACCATTAAGAGAAAGAAGTCTGAATATTCACTTTGCATGAACCCATCATTCCAGCCACAGATTGGAAGAGCTGAAAGTGAATGAGAAGCAAAAGATAAAGGGCGATTTGAGCACTATATGAACTGAAAGAGAACCAACCGTAGTGGTCTGAATGACAACTTTTCCCCCATAGACTCGTGTTGGAAAGCTTAGTTCTCAGTTCATGGTGCTGCTTGAGGAGAATATGAACCCTTTAGGAGGTGCAGCCTTGCTGGACAAAACACTCACTGAGGGGAGGGGCAATTGAGAGTCATAGCTCGCCACACTTCCAGTTGTTTCTCTGCTCCCTGTTGAAGATGTGACCTTCCAGCTTCCAGCTATGACTGCCAGCTGCTGCCACCGACCCCGACCCCATCCCACCCCACTCCTGTCATTATGGACTCTCCATTGGGAAATCAATCCCAAATAACTCTGTCATCCTTTGGTCACAACAACAAAAAAGTACCTGATACATCAACGGGTCACCCTCGGTACGATTTCACATGTTTTTTCTTTTCATTTTTTTGAGACATGGTTTCTCAGTGTAGCCCTGGCTGTCTTAGAATTCACTTCGTAGACCAGGCTGGCCTCAAATATCAGTCTGTCTCTGCCTCCAGTGCTGGGATTAAAGATATGTGCTGCCGCTGCCGCTGCTGCTGCCACTGCCGCTACCAACACCACCACCACTACCACCCCATCTCTGATTTCATCTTTATAATAATACAGGTAAAACTACAAACACAGCTTGCAAGAACACACACGTGTGGCAAGATAAGAAGTTAGAAATGATGCACTAGTATAGTAGTATCCAATAAAAAACTTAAATTGATTCTGGCAGCAGCATGCTCCTCACTACCTGCACTAATGTTCTGGGTTACCAAATGAAAGGCACACACAGCCTTTATATTTTGATATGCCTAAAACAGCTCAATGGCTGGGCCACTTCCTGACCTCCACAAAGCTAATCCACCTCCCTCAGATATTCCCAAGCTATTGCTTACTAAATCCTATCTTCTGTCTTTGCTGCCCTGGACCCAGTCACGCAGCCCCCTTGGACCACTGTATCCTGGCTCCTACATGGTGGCCATGCTCTCTGTCCCATACCTTCTCAAGCACTGCATCTCTCCTCTCCCTCTCCTGGCATGGTGGACCTTTTTCCTCCTTCCTTTGGTTCCTCACCCAGGAATCCTAAAAGTACCACTTCTGTCTGCCCTGCCCAGACATTGCTGCTGGCAACTTTCCTTACCAGTCAGAACCAACTTGGGGCAGGGTCCCTCAGTGTCTTATGTGTGGACAGGTGGATTCTCATGCCAACAATTTTAGGGACCCAAATTAACATAATAGAAGCAACCACACACTAGACCAAGCAATGAGTGTAGATGTAGATTTGTGAGCTTTGTACAGATCATGTCCTTTGCATTGTTAACTAAGAATTATGGCTAATACATTCCCAATCATAAAAGGGGAATAACCCCAAAAGATGCCATACCTGATTAGTGTGTCTGGTGTTACTCTTTTGGTACAGTCCAACTGTCTGTCTACCCAGGCAAGTTGTCTATGTCAGCCCATTCCACTCCAATCTGACTCTTTTTACTGTGTAGAAGGCAGAAAAGTATAAACTGTAATCCCAGATTTATATCCAGCCAATCAGATGAGAGCCTGATTTGGAGCTGGACCACATAGCAAGAAAGTGGGGAGGTCACATCCACTTGTTGATGGGACAACAGCTTTGGCAGAGAGGATGTGGGCTCAGCAGCAGATGGCTAGAGCAGTGGTACCCTGCATCACTAGCCCTGAAGCCACTGTCTGCCTGGGTGGCTCCAAGAGTTGTTCTTAGAATTTCAGCTAAGAAGACAGTTCTCTGGCTCTGGCTCCAACTAATGAAATAAGCCTTGCAATACCCTTCAATAAATGTCCTGTTTTAAATTCTTCAGAATAGATTCTGTTCTTCACAAGTCAATACCAACTTATACAGTCTCCAAAAGGAGGATGTCTCCTCTTTCTTGACTCAAATGATAACTAAAAAAGAAAAGTAAATGCCATTCCTTGGCCTTCCTTCTTTTTTCTCATAAGCTTTATTTTGGTCAAGAAAGACTTAGAGCAGGTGGAAAAGGAGATGGCTTACTGAATAAGGGCACCTGTTTTCTGCAAGTGTGAGTTATGAGTTTGAATTCCCAGCACACATGAAGAAGCTAGACATGGCTGCATATCTATAGCCCCAGCACTAGGAGCAGAGACAGGAGCATTCCAAGAGCTCACTAGTCAGGTGCCTGGCCAAAATGGTGACCTTCTGGTTCAGCAAGAGACTGTCTGAAGTCAATAAGACAGAGTGATAAAGCAAGACATCTACTCCAGACTCTGTTCATGTGGACAAGTTGCTACACCTTCCCACACACTCACATCCATGCATCATAAACACAACACACTAGAAAAGGGAAGGGAAGGGGAGGGGAGGGGAGGGGAGGGGAGGAGAGGAGAGGAGAGGAGAGGAGAGGAGAGGAGAGGAGAGGAGAGGAGAGGAGAGGAGAGGAGAGGAGAGGAGAGGAGAAAAATAATGACTGACTATTCCCATGTTTTAGTTTAAATAAGACTGACCCTTATGTCCTTAAAGTGTGGCAGATAAAAAAAATGTTTATTCTTCAGGGTTCATCTTATGTGAGCCAAGTGACAGATGACTTAGCAAATCCACGTTATGTGAGTATCAAATGCATTTACAGTGAAATCATAGTGTGCTTGAGTATTAAAATTCTATAAATGTTGGAAAATGTGTGATAGTATCATAATTAAGTAAACTTCAACGTGCTATTAATGTCAGATCTACTGAGAAAACCCTAATCCATACTTATGAACAAGGAAGGCTTGTCACAGTCCAACAGTGGCCAGAAGTATGTGTGACATAGGCAATTACTAAGACAGGTCACCATCCAGCTAAAAGGATTCAGTAGGGTGCCTGTTCATCTTCAGAGAATGGCTTAGTATCAAGGCAGGAGTCCTGCCTGATTATGCATCGTGACTCTTAACTGAGAGATCCTCCACAGGAAGCAGTCTCTGCAAATGGCACTTCCTGGTGAGGAGCCTTCTGCTTCCCACATGTTGAATGCATGGCAAGATGACAACCTAGGGCAGGAGAAAGTACAGAAGTATGATCACAGCAAGGCAACCTCTTGCTGCTGGGGCCACTTCTTATGGCTGCTTTTTATTTGAGTAATATAGGTTCACATTAAAACTTATCTGAGCACAGTGGAACATACTTCTGTATTAGGCAGGAAGGTTGTGAGTTCAAAGCCAGTCTGACCTGTGTATTAGCTTTGAGGACAGTCTGAGTTACACAGACACCTACTAAAGTGTTTCTATAAACCATTAACTGTGTTAGCAAGCCACATGCTGAAGTGGATGGCACCATCCTGTGGGCTGGTGGCCCATATGGAATAAAAAGGGTTAAAGGGGTGGGCAGGGCAGTCAGCATTCATGTGTCTCTACTTTCCGATCTCTTCAGATGTGAGCAAGCAGCATTCTGCTCCCACTGCCATGGTTTTCCTGTTCTTACACTGTGTGCCCTCCTTCTCTAGCATTCAGTCATGACAATGGGAAAACAACAAATCCAGACACACTGGTCAGTCACTGCGACGAAGATCATTGTTGCCAAGGTCTTACTATGGCTCTGATGACATACACATATCTTAGCTTCCCTGGGCCCTTCGTCCATTAGGAAAACATTAGAGATTATGTTTTAGAACTGCATGGACAAGATATGCTCACAGCCCTGACAGTACTGTGGGTCATATGCACATGGGGACAGTATTGTACCTAGCAGATAAGGGGACACTGGGAATGAGAATTAGGCAGGAGGAACTTTCATCAAGCATGCTGTACTTCCATCATTTCCTCTAAGAACATGTCAGTTTTCTTTAAGATCTGCTTTGTGTTCTTAGGAAGCTGTCTTTGGAAACATGTGACTGGTCTGACAGCAGACGCTCCCTGTTTTAAGCTGTCAGCCTCTCAGTGGTTGTTAGCCCCATCCTAAAATTGATGCATTTTCAAAGTGTGTGACTTTATATTGGTTCACTGTAAGGATGTGAGCAGCTTTTAAGATTGAGAGCATCACCTCAGAGCATCAGTAGAAGAGGCCTGATCAAAAAAGAGATGGGAAATTCATTAGAAGAAATTATTAAGGCGCTGACACAAAATTCAAGGAAAAAGAGCAATATATGTGAACAACTTATTCCAGATTTAACCAACTTTAGCAAAGTGACTTGGCTCTATTTACCACTATCCTTCAGGAAGCCAGATTCTTTGTGTATTCCACTCCAGTGCCTGAAATGAAGTAAGCAAAGCTTAACATTATTCATGAAGTGGATAAATAGTAATTATATATGCAACTGCTTCTCTGCAATTCTGTATATTAATAAAATAATTATAATCTTTATTTATTTGAGAATTTGTTTTAATATGAATTCAAATTGTATTCAGGAATTTAACATCTCTTCTTAGTTGGTCTTTGACAGATCAAGTTAACCAAAGGCTAGAATTTCTTAATACTTTGGGGATTAAAAATTGTTCTAATAACCAAAAAATTTTTTTCTCAATCTATGAATCTTCTCCCCCACCAAAAAAATAAAATGGCACATAAAGCAAAGTTAGGCAGGAGCTTCACAGCCATCAGACAAAAAAGCCAGAAAGATCTCAAATAAACAAGTGTAGTTGCACCTCAAGGGACTCCAAGTATAAACCAAACCCAAATTAGTACAAGAGGAAATAATAAATGTTAGAAAGGAAAGAAAACAGACTAAAAATGTCCAAGATCAATGAAGCATGGCACTGTGCTCTTTGCAAATATAAACAAAACTGGAAAACACTAAAAGAACCCTTCGGTTTGCATTCCTCTGTGCTATTCAGTTTGTTCTGTACTTTTTTTTTTTTTTTTACTTTTCACCTAAGCACTTAGGACCCATCAGTATGGGTCTCGAGTACGAATCTCCTTCCTTCGATATTTGGGCCTGACGCCGTCCCCACTGGGGGCCAGTGAGTGACTGGCAGACTGATGCCTGTCATTACTCATCTGGAACAACACATCTGCTCAGCTCAAACCTTCAGAGAGCAGAGATTTATTACACATTAGCGACTACTTCAAACATTGCAGATTAATGAGGCATGAGAGACTACTTCAGACTTCCCCGGTCTCAGGAGTTTGGTAAACATAACAAGCATTTCAGTCAATGTTGAAAGGTCAGATAGGGCCCCAGCAGGACTTATTTATGGAAGGACTGGTTCTATCCAGTTCTAGACCTGCCCTTTTGCTTTGAGAGAAGATTCAAAAAACAGTTCAGGGTGACTGCACATGATGCTTATCTCAGGGATATGAAAACTCTCCAGCCAGCCACCTCCAGGATTAGGCATGCTCTTGTGTGGTTATCTGAAAATGTAGAGGCTAAAGGCCACCTGTCTGTTCCTCGGTGACTTATCTTAAGCACTTGTCACACACTGTGAACACCAGAGGCATGCACAAGAGGCAAACCAGGTGAGAATATACAAAGACAGAATTCCTGCATCAAATGCCAAATACCCAGGCAGCTGGATTACAAGAGGAAAAGTCAGGGTTCTTGGAGAATCCATAGAGACCTGCTAGCTCTGGAGAGGCAATTAAAAAAAAATGATGGTTGTTTTCACCTTTGTGTTTGGACTCTCACTTCTGCTGTGGACTCCTGAAATCCAAGCACACGGCATTTTTCTTTGTGCTGTTTGTGGAAGAAGCTTCATGAAATCAGTCATGGGCCCCCAACTGCCTGGAAAAAAAAAAAAAACATCTCTTTCCTCTTCCTGTCAGGACGAATCCCTCTTAGAGGCTCACTTCCAGTGGAGTCTTCTTTTCCAGAGCATTCCCTATCTCCTTAGTGACTGAGTAAAAGTCAGTCTCAGAGTGTCTGTGGCTCCACAGCCTGTGCTGTCCCAGTGCAATGGGTGACTGTGCTGTGTCATCCTTCGATGATGCATTGTTCATATCTGATCTCCCCATGCCATGGGGCCTGGCAAGGCACAAATGCTCAGTAAACAGTTTTTTTGTTTTTTGTTGTTTTTTGTTTGTTTGTTTTTTTCTGATTCAATGCAAGAAGTTAGGACTTTAATTATATATATATATATTTAATTAGGTATTTTCTTCATTTACATTTCAAGTCCCCCATACCCTCCCCCCAACTCCCCTACCCACCCACTCCCACTTCTTGGCCCTGGCGTTCCCCTGTACTGCGGCATATAAAGTTTGCAAGACCAATAGGCCTCTCTTTCCACTGATGGCCAACTAGGCCATCTTCTGATACATATGCAGCTAGAGACACAAGCTCCGGGGGGTTACTGGTTAGTTCATATTGTTGTTCCACTTATAGGGTTGCAGATGCCTTTAGTTCCTTGGGTACTTTCTCTAGCTCCTCCATTGGGGGCCCTGTGATCCATCCAATAGCTGACTGTGAGCATCCACTTCTGTGTTTGCTAGGCCCCGGCATAGTCTCACAAGAGACAGCTATATCAGGGTCCTTTCAGCAAAATCTTGCTAGTGTATGCAGTGGTGTCAGCGTTTGGAGGGTGAATATGGGATGGATCCCCGGATATGGCAGTCTCTAGGTGGTCCATCCTTTCGTCTCAGCTACAAACGTTGTCTCTGTAACTCCTTCCATGGGTGTTTTGTTCCCAATTCTAAGAAGGGGCTAAGTGTCCACACTTTGGTCTTTGTTCTTCTTGAGTTTCATGTGTTTCACAAATTGTATCTTATAACTTGGGTATTCTAACTTTCTGGGCTAATATCCACTTATCAGTGAGTACATATCATTTGAGTTCTTTTGTGATTGGGTTACCTCACTCAGGATGATATCCTTCAGATCCATCCATGTGCCTAAGAATTCCATAAATTTATTCTTTTTCATAGTTGAGTAGTACTCCATTGTGTAAATGTACCACATTTTTTGTATCCATTCCTCTGTTGAGGGGCATCTGGGTTCTTTCCAGCTTCTGGCTATTATAAATAAAGCTGCTATGAACATAGTGGAGCATGTGTCCTTCTTATCGGTTGGAACATCTTCTGTATATATGCCCAGGAGAGGTATTGCGGGATCCTCCGGTAGTACTATGTCCAATTTTCTGAGGAACCGCCAGACTGATTTCCAGAGTGAGTAAACACTGTTTTAATGGATGCATGAATAAAGTCACTGGAGAAGATATTTCCAGTGCGAGATGGTCAGACAGTAGTGAAAATGAGCTCAAACTTTGTCATGCCTTTTAAGTGACTAACTGAAGGGAAGAAGGAAGAAAGAGGAGAGGAAAAATAGCAGCAGAGTTTATGTGGGTTAAACAAAAACATGGGAGCTTAAAAAAAATGATCCAGAAATAATGGCCTCCTTACCCTACCTTTCTGATGTGTGCCCAGCCATCTTTCTAGGTATATAACACATTGGCAAACATCATTACAATTTATATTTTCCCTGTCTGTACAAAAGATTGTCCCAGCTCCAATTCTGTGCTTGGCAATGGTCATATAGCAATAAACAAGAAAAGCATTAGCCTTGCCTCCCATGGGATAGATAGTAAATACAACAGCAACTGAAATTTTAAGTTGATATAAATGATTAAGACATGGATGAGAGCCCTACCACAGTCTTGTCATGGGTGTTTTCAACTGGGGCGTGACAAGATGAGTGTATTTCAAGACAATGAAGCCAGCAGCCAGCAATGGGGGTACACTCACATACGCACAAAGGTGAAACCAGCCATCATTTCTTTAAAAAAAAGTCTTAGTCTGCTATCTGTGAATCCCTTTGGAGAGTGCAAAGATAAACATCAAAAATTTTAAACCTCAGATTCACTCCTTATGAGTTTCTATGTTTGCATCTTGTTTGTCTTACAGCAAATTTCACAGTCTTCATCCACCTCCCAGTAGGGTGTGGAGCATTCTGTTTCCAAATCACTGTGAAGAGTAACTCTATCTGACAGCTTGACTGGACTAAGAGATGCTCAGATGGCTACTGGCTATTATTTCTGGGTGTACGTGCCTTCAACAGTGTTTGCTAACAGGTCAGTACTTGAACCAGTGGAGTGGATAAAGAAGAGCCACTGACTAGTGTGGGTGGGTGTCATCCAAAGGACTAAGAATATGAATGAAACTAAAAAGACAGAGAAGGGATAGGTTCACCTTTTGCTTGAGTTAGGACAGACATCTTCGCCTGCTCTGGGACATCAGTACTCATGTATTGCGGGAAATATTTTTAAAAAAGAACCGCCAAGTTCTGGCGCTCCATGCAGCTACTCTCTGCCCAACAACTCTGCTGCTTCCATGGCTAGACCCATTCAGCGACTGATTGCTTCTTCCCAGCTCTGGCTCGATGCCTCAGGGCCACTCGTACCCTCTCAGCCATAATCCTTCTGTGGGCAGCAGTCCCACCTTCCAGTAACCCAGTAAAACAAAACTCTAGAAACATAATTAATCAGTCATATTTATATATCGATAAATTTTCAACTCACAAGATGCCCACACAATAATTTCAGGGCCAATTGAAAATGGTACAACCTGCCCACCTAGATCAGACAAGTCATTCCAATTATTCTATCCATATATGACATTCATAACTACCTGTGGCTATTTAAAATCACACAGGATCAATATGTTCTTCCTGTCCATCCTCCATCTTGCTTCCTTCTCCCTCTCTCCTGAGAGGTTCTCTGTCACTGCAACTCTTAACTCCACCTCCCTTTTCCCTGTCCAATCACAGGCCTCCTTCTTCACTAATATTTAAATAGATTGAACAGGGAAAATCCGGCTACACTCATGATTCTCAGTCCTTCTGACTGACTGGAACCAGGATTCATTTCACCAGCTGACCAGCATTTCAGCCAGGAGGTGGACTCAGAATACCTTCAGGGACAAACAAAAAACAGCATCTACTTTCCTGGGCCTCAGGCTTTCAGAAAATAGACCATGGAAATTCCCCACTCCATAACTGCATGACTTGGTCCTATATGAATTCCTCTGTATCTACAGAGACCCTTTCCTAAGATCTTCACTAACTTCAGAGTAAGGAACACTACACTCAAACACCATCTTATAAGTTGAGAGACTTTAGAAAGTTACTTACCCTCTTGGATGTAAGAGGATATTCTTTCTATACAGATTTACAGGTTGCAAAATAAATCTAAAGAAAGAATGGGCAGGCTGTAGAGCATGGCTGATGATGGGGAAGGAGCAAAGACAAGAACAAGAAGATCAAGTACCAGAGGGGCTCTGTCACAGAAGACTAAACGGCTTAAGGCTTCCAATGGGAGATGAGGCACAAGGTAGAGTCCCTCCAGATTGCCTCCTGTCTGAGAGGAGGCCAGAGACATCAGATTAGATATTTACCTTGGGAGTTTGGGGGATTGAGGTCACTTCTCTGATAATTAAAATATTGAGCCTTATTTCCATCCTTCTGTCACTGAAGGCAGGTGTCATGAATGAAAGGAGAAATGAGAAGGAAGCTTAGATGGAGCAGGGCTGAGCAAGGAGAACTTCTAAAGCCAGCCATAAGCTCTAACCACATCATTGCACATGGCTGAAAGCGTGGCTGGAAGAGGGGCGTCAGCCTGCAGTTCTGGACATGAGAGACAAAGCACATGTAGCTACAGATACATCCGAGAAAAGTGCATAGAAAATGTCAACAACCACTACTTACAGCATGTGTGCCTCATAGATGACCCGTCTACGGAATCCATCCATCCATCTTGAGGTAATTAATTATTCACCTCAGTTCTTCAGCTTTTCCCTTCTACCAGTGAACACACTTTAATGTTAAAAATCCTGCCTGTTGGCTATTACACTCACTTTCATTGTGAGTCTTTCATTAATACTTTTATAAATCTTTTAATTATTTAGAAATACCAGAAGTGTATTGAATTGTTTGATGCCACTTAAATTTTATGGCTGTCAAATAATTTCTATTCGTTATTAACCTAATAACTCATTGCACAAAATAATGGCTTTCATTATGACACTCTCCTGCATATATACCATATAATTTGATGGTTTTTTTTTTAATGTAGAAAGCACAAAACGTTGACGAGACCTGGTGTCATCATGTTTTCTCAGCAGAGATCTGCTAAGCCTCTGTGACAACTGTGAGATACAGAGGATACAGAGGTCTGAGAACACAGCTCTTCCAACAACACTCAGTAGAATTTCTCTTCCAGTCAAACCTTAACACTTTAAAAAAAATCACAGGTATTTCCATTTATGACAAAATAAATATTTAATTATTTTCAATAAGTTTAGTCAAACATTCCATTTGGTAAAGGAAAATGGAGAAAGAGTAGATCTGGGAGACAGGGGAGGAGGAAGGAGGGGTGGAGAAAGGGAGAATGTGTTCCATTTGAGAATCTCATCTCCCTGAGAATGTAGGAAAACAAAAGAAACTCTTGACGATTTCAAGCTCTTTGATAGCTGTGGTATCAAGATCAATCTGTAAGCAGCAACAATAAACAGTACAGGATACATTCTAGAAGGTCCAACAAATGCTACGTGCAAGCCAGGCGTGGTGGCACTCACAGTCACGAAGCCTTTGTAACTGGCTCAATGTCACAGACAGGTCTGTGAGTGTGGGAGTTGGAAGCTGAATGTCTTCATCTATGCAACCAGAGGCCATATTCCCTTCACCTATAACCTGCGCCACGGCTTCATTCTGTTCCTGCTCTCCCTTTGCTCCATGTGCACGACTGAACTGTGAACTCTTTGCCTCTGCCAAGTGTCCTCATTGTGACCTGCTACCTCAAGAAGCCAGGAGAGCCAGAAATACAAAAGTCAATCTAGAAAAGGCTTAGTTTAGAAATTAGGAAGGAAGGCTACGACAAGGTCACAGATATGCTGGTTCCCACTACATGTCCCTGAAAAATAATTAACTTGCAGCTTCAAATAGGTAATATGGTATGGCATAGAATCAAAAATATCACATGAGCAAGTTTTTGGTCCTTGCTCACTAAGAAGACCAAGCACAACAATGTTTATTTGAAGGCAATGTGTTAGTTCACTTTCTTTACTGTCATGACCAAATCCCTCACCAGAAGCAGCCTAAAGGAGGAAGGAATTACTACAGCTTACAATTGGAGCTTACATCCCATGAGAGAAGGCAGACATGGAAGATAGAGCAGGAGGCTGCTGGTCACTGTCATGCTGTCAGAAGCAGAGAACAGACGACTGAGCTCAAAGCGCCTCTTAAGTGACCAACTTCCTCTATCTACACTTCACCTCCTAAAGCTTCGACAACATTCCAAAGCCACATCTGAAGCTGGAGCCCATGAGCCTAGGGGAACCATTTACACTCAAACAGCAACTGCTAACAACAAACTACCAAGTGAACTGCGGTGACACAAAGCCAACCCTGACAGTACCCAATGCACCAGCCACATACTGTGCTCTTTCAATAATGAAGCACTCCATGAGAAGATGGAAGATAATTCAACTGTGAGCAGATGCCCACTAAAAGCTTACTTGAAACAGTATCTGAGAATGAGTCTGAGAGACTTGCTAGTTTTTCAGACCTTTAGCATCTTGGAACCCTCTCCCAGAACCAAATTGGGTCACTTCTGAGGGAAGACTTCAGGCCACGGTTGGACCTAATGGGGAGCATTTGAGAAGCATCACTTAACATGACAAATGCCTTTCATTCCACTGAGAGGAAAAGTTCATCACTCCATGTAAACAGTATCTGTTTCCTTTAATCATTTTGATGCCCAAAGAGCTTTTTTGCTTCATCTCAGCCGCCAGGAGACTCACAGCTACAGTATACTATAGGAAGCCTGTGACTAGTGGACTTCAAGTGCCAGAGCCAATTGTGTATCTACTGTTTTTAAATAGTTTTATTATCTTTTAAAAATATAAACATTTTAATATATTTCTAGTATTCTATGTTTTTCTAGGATGTTTGAGGAATATTAGGTTAAATCATTTGAAATTGTTAATTTCCTGAGACAGGATCTCACTACATAATGCTGGCAGGCCTGAAGCTCACTCTGTAGACCAGGCTGGCCTGAAGCTAAGACTCTCCAACTTCTGCCTCCTGAGTACTAAGATTAAAGGTGTGTACCACCACAGCTGGCTGTTAAAATAATTTTCCAAGTCTGGCTTCACTGAATTGGAGCCATTAATTCATGTACAACTTTTTCTACCTTGGCTCTGGTCACTGATTTTTCTAAAAATAATTGAATAGAGTTTCCTAACGACTTCTAATACTTTACATCTTCCCCTCTATTAATACTATGACCTTTGAATGACACACACTCTCCTTATGTTCTGTTCAGGTGGTATTTACATTTCATCTTGCTTTATGCTGACCTGGTGGTGGCTTTTTAGCATTGCATGACGACAGTCCTAAGGTCATTCTTGGATGCTTTCCAGATTTCTTAAATTAAGTGAAAGATATGTTCAAAGGACGTCCTTGACTCCTGTCCTCTCTGGCTTGGAATTGCTTCTCTTAATGAAGCGACTATCTACCCTGACTTTGAGGCAGATAACCTTGAGGTCATTTTTTCCCAGACTCTTCCTTTCTTTGTTCCTTACAGTCAATAACATTTACACTGCTTTAAGAATGGTCCATTTCGGGTCTAAGTAACAATGTGACTTGTCAGTGTAGACAGCCCCTCTCCTACATGGAAGCAGTAGATAGGGTTCAGGTAAAATCGGTCCAAATGGAAGTCATGGTTAAGGTGGTCTGGAGTGACACCTGATGTTCTATATCAATATGTATCTGGTGCTGTTGGTCCTGGATGGCAGTTGTAGTAGCAAGAATGTAAACTCTCTGTAGACCTCTGGTGACCTTTAAGTGAGCCAAGGTTCATCACCAGCAAAGGCAAACATGCCAGTCTGATGCCATTGCCCAGTTCCCAGCCCTTGATTGGTGGAGTTTTCAGTGGTTCTCTACTCCCCTTCATCATTTCAGAGGTCTTATCAGAGGTCCTCATCCCAGGGGTCTCAATGTGGCTTCCTCACTGTGGCAATACCATGAATTCAGTATGTTGAAATTCTCAACTTAAATTGTCTATAAGATAATCTGAACAGCCAATTTACATCAATAATGTGTCAGTGTCCATTTGGATTAGGGTGTTAATTTCTGTTTAAAAGCAAAAGTCCTTAGTTTGCATTCTTTTTCTACCATTCAACAGCTATTGATCGCATTAAATCCATTAGTGCCAATAGACACTGAATAAAGCCCCCCTCCAATGATGACCCTTATGTCTAGACCTGGAAATGTTACCTTTTATGGAGAAAGAGGCATGAAAACACCAGGATCCTGACATGAGATCAACTTGAGTTTTATATGAGATTACAATGGCTACATTGTAATCATGGGGGTCATCTCAAGTGGCAACTCTGGTGAAGAGAGAAACAGATTGGAATAATACAAGCCAGGTCAATCTCTAGAAGCTAGAAGAACTAAGAAATGGGTTCCCACCTTCAGGATTAAAGAAGGTAGAAGAATAGGATAGAAGAATCGGCCACACCAATTCCTCCATGAAGATATATGGGAGGAATTTGAAGGAATAAAAGAGAAAGGAGGGATATTATATGTATTAGGGTTGTCTAAAGGAACAGAACGAGGGGCCTGAGGTTGCACAACAATGGCTGTCCAATGGAAAGTCCAAGAATCCAGGAGTTGTTAGTAGATGTTCAGTCCACAAAACTGATGTCTCAACTGGTCTTCAGTGGACACTAGAATCCAGGAGAAGTATGCTTTAATGCCAGTAAAGAAATGAACTTGCCAATAAGAGCAATAGCAACCAAGCAAAAAGCAATTGTTTCTTTCTTCCGTGTCCTTTATACAGGCTGATAGCTGATGGCGAGGCCTAGATTAAAGGTGGACCTTCCCACTCCAAATGATTTAATTATGAAAAATCCCTCACAGGTGAGACTTACCCACTTGGATTTTAGTTAATTCTAGATGTACTCAAGGTGACAACCAAGAACAGCCATCACTTTATGTAATTATTTTTTATTTAAAACTAAAAATAGACTTGCAAAACAAGATATGTGGTATTGCTTCTCTGATATAAACCCTACAAATAGTTCCCAATATCCTTAGCTCTAGATTTTTTTTTCGAGACAGGGTTTCTCTGTGTAGCCCTGGCTGTCCTTCTTAGCTCTAGATTTTAAGTTGTTACCCCACCCTAGACAGTCCCATCAACTCTACCTCTATTTCTAAGCTTATCTGAATCTTGCTACCAGCCCTTGGCCACTGTGCCCCAAACACAAGGGTTTTGTTTGTTTGTTTGTTTGTTGTTTTGTTTTTGTTTTTTGTTTTGTTTTATTCTTTTTTATTAGATATTTTCTTTATATACATTTCAAATGCTATCCTGAAAGTTCCCTATACCCTCCCCACCCCCACCCCCGCCCTGCTCCCCTACCCACCCACTCCCACTTCTTGGCCCTGGCATTCCCCTGTACTGGGGCATATAAAGTTTGCAATACCAAGGGGCCTCTCTTCCCAGTGATGGCCGACTAGGCCATCTTCTGCTACATAAGCAGCTAGAGACACAAGCTCTGGGGGTACTAGTTAGCTCATATTGTTGTTCCACCTATAGGGTTTCAGACCCTTTCAGCTCCTTGAGTGCTTTCTCTAGCTTCTCCATTGGGGGCCCTGTGTTCCATCTTATAGATAACTGTGAGCATCCATTTCTGTATTTGCCAGGCACTAGCATAGCCTCACACAATTTTTTATCTTTTCTGTTTTTTGCATGCATTGATCTTTTTCTGAGCTCAAGGTCTTTAAGCTTAGGGTTCCTCTGTCTGTGTTGTGTTTTCTCCCTGTTGCTCACTTGTCTAAGCAACAATCTTATTTCCTGTTGTGTTGCCATCACAAGGCATCTCTGCTGAGCACACAGCCTAGGACAGACCCCTGGTGCTCTCTTAATGCATCAGTAAATTTAATCTCATAATAATTGCTGTAAGCTGACTTATTTATCTCCTTCCTTGTTCATGCCTGTCTCCTTGACACAAGATGTTACTGTGGAGACAGGACAAGGAAACAGGACCATGACCAAGCCTTGTATATCACTGGCACCGCACAAGCACTTTCAGTGGCTCTCAGAATTTGTTGAATGAATGAATCAGGAACTAGTCGGCAATCAAAATCAAGCATCATGTGGTTCTAAATAAAATGGTGCTAGGCTGGAATCACCAGGAAAAGAACAATTCTGGGATCCTGGGAGAGTTGAGGAAAATTAACCCAGGAATACTTATTTGGAATAGAGGATGAGTGAGAGTTAGTGGGTCCTGATGAAGCCTGTGGAGAGAAGCTTCATTGCTCAAGGCTAGGCTAGGACTGCAGGAATAGTATGCAGTGACCAGGAGGTCATGAAAGGGTCACACTTGGACACCAATGAGAACCTGGCTTTGCAGTGTGACACTGAGGCCAAGAAGCAGCTATTATCTACCTAATCTTTTGAATAGGTGCATCCATGAAGTGCAAGCCTCATGCCAGACTGACATTGACTGCATAGGAAATAGCGAAGAACCCCGAATCCCTTCAGTCCTCTCCCTTGAGGCTGGACATTGCTCCCTCAAGGGGAGATGGTTTGAAACTCACAGCATGCTGCAAGCTTTCTTCAAAAGTCATTCACACCAGGTCCTCTCTCAGGCTCCAGTCGCTCATGTCATCAGTCTTCTGACATTGCCACCATGTAAACTGTTCTCCAGTCTGTAGCTGTCATCTCCGTTATACCAAAATTCCAGCTCTTCTGCATACAAGCACTCGTCTCTCTGGGGTAACTCCTGCTTTCCCAAGACAACACAGCTCTTCAAAATATACATCATGCCCAGGATCCTGCCTCATGTGACCAGGTCTTAAAATGTCTGTTCTTCTTACCAATGATAAGTTCAAGAACCAACACATAAGAGAATAACAGAGATAGCTTCATGATCATTCATTAACTCAGGTGAACCAATGTCCTCAAGTCACCTAGTGACATAGAAAACCAAGATGTTTCCTCTCTGTCTTGCTTGTATGGTAGACTGTCCTAGTAGCTCCTGGAAAGTCTTCTTATAGTCCTGAAGAAAGATAATCTGAGGCTAGTACCAAGCTGCGTGTTGGCAGAGCTGGACCTAAAACCCCTAGCATGGTGTAGCTGGAAGCAGTTTATCTTAAAACCTCTTTTTTGTAAAAGGAAATTAAAAGTCCTTATTACTTTCGTCAATTTGAGTCAGAGCTAGCAGTGACCTTCTGTGTACTCCCTGGACCATCTCACAGTGCAAAGAAAACCACGTGATGACTCCGGGGAAAGGTCACTTGATTCTTCCCTAGGAGTGGAGGTAGAGAATTGAATGGCTCCGTCGTATGGTGGGATAGAGGGGAAAGGGGGAAATCCAGAGAGGGGGAGTCCTCTGAGATGATGGGCTGCTGCTTTGAACAGTAATCTCTGAAGCCCTTTTCTCTGTGGCTCAGAGTAAGGCTGTGGCTAGAAACACCTAAGTTATTTTGAGATACTCAGTATGCACACTGCCATAGTCCACTATGATTGATTATTTCCTTTCCAGCATTCTAAACCTATACTTTTATTGTTGATGAGGCCACTGAGTGGTTTTTTTTTTCAAGACTGAAAATGTATTTTCTAGGAAGATAGCAAATCAGAATGTGACCTTCTGAACTTCAGTTTTAATTACATAATGTCTTTATCGGAAACTGCAGTTTCCAGCCAACAAAGCTCTTTTGTTAACTGTTTTTATTTTAATTCCATCTGTTTGGTGAATTATCTGTGTAATCTGAGTATTTCTGGGAGGCTCAGACATCCTTAGCATTTTAAAGAAACATGACCATATTGTGGGCAATGCCTGCTGCTTCGAGCTGCCTGTGGCATCAATGAGAAAGGGACAGGAAGAAAGCAGAGAGAGCATCATCTGTGTCACGGCTGGAGAGATGATGATTCACGACCTCTGAGTGCCTCTTTCCCTTCCCGCTCCACACTTCATTCAGCCTTCCATCATTTTGCTGGATTACCACAGAGCTACTGAAGTGGCTTTCTTTAAAATCCCTTGTCTTCCTTCAGTGCAGGCTTCACGCCGTTTCCACACATAAATCTCCAAGATGCACTGCTCCCATTGTATATCTGCCTCATTCAAGAGCCTTCAGGGACCCTCCACTGCCAGACAAAATCAATAACACTGGGGACCCTGGAGTTCAAGAGGCTTTCATGTGACCAAAATATACTTTTCAAACTTTTTTTTCCTGACTGCTCCTGCAAGCTCCCTGTGACTCAATCAACAAGATTTCTGTATTCTCCCAAATGCCACCCAACCCCACCAATCCAAGCTTGGCCTGCAATCTTCTCTTCTTGGAGCCTGGTCCCTGTCTTGCCAGCCCATTACACCTGAGCTTCTTCTTTTGTACTTATCCTTCAAAGCACATCTCAAGGGAAGACTCTCACTCCATGCACACTCACTGTAGAGAAGGCACCAGAGGGAAAGGCTAGGGAAACTGTCTCTGCTTCCAAGGATTGTCATTCCCGGGAGTTTGTCAGTTTTTCTGAGCCATGAGGGTCAACCAGGAAGGAAGATCACTCACCTCGTGTTACAGAAGAGAATGCATCCCTGCCACTTGTGAAAAGCAGTGAGAACTACTCAACAAGAGGGACAACTGCCACAGGGAGAAAGTGTGCTCCCCTCCAAATACAAAGAGGACAAGAAGAGACCAGTGAAGAGATGGCACATAGAGGCTAGAGAGAGGCTGGCTAGACCAACTCAAGAGGATTCTAAAAAAACTGCAGACAGAAAAGGGCACTAGTATGCGGAGTCCATCAGATACTAACGGGATGTTGCCTAATGGATCCAGCAAGATTCTGTTAAATCTAGACTAAGTAGACTTAGAACAGAGCCAATGATTATGACCTAAACAGAACAATGAACACAAAGTGTATTATTTGAGTTGGAGAGATGGCTCTGGTGATAAGAGCACTTGTTGCTCAATTATGAGGGTCAGTGTTCAGATACCAGCACCTATATCAGGCAAAATGCTGTAACTCCATCCCAAAGGGATTCCATCCTCTCTGCAGGTACCCCTTCTCCACATACTAAAACTCACAAAGAAAATGTATCATCCTGTCCTAGGGTGGTGTATTAGTCAGGGTTCTATAGAGAAATAGAGCTGACAGAATGAGAGAAGGAGAGAAGGAGAGAGAGAGAGAGAGAGAGAGAGAGAGAGAGAGAGAGAGAGAGACAGAGACAGAGACAGAGACAGAGACAGAGATTAGAGTACCTGACAGGCTGTGGTTCAAGTAATCCAAAAACGGCTGTCTCCCAATGAAAAGTCTAATAATGCAGAAGATGTTCAGCCTGCAAAACTGGATGTCTCAGCTGGTCTTCAATATGTTGGAATCCTGAAGAAGTCGTCTCTAATGTCAGTGAATTGAGAGAGAGGCCCAAAAGCAAATGTTCTTACTTCCTTGTCCTTTATGCTGCCACAATAAGGTACCCAGTGTCTTAGTTAGGGTTTTACTGCTGTGAACAGACACCATGACCAAGGCAAGTCTTATAAAAGAACATTTACTTGGGGCTGGCTTACAGGTTCAGAGGTTCAGTCCATTATCATCAAGGTGGGAGCATGGCAGCATACAGGCAGGCATGACACAGGCAGAGCTGAGATTTCTACATCTTCATCCAAATGCTGCTAGTGGAAGACTGACTTCCAGGCAGGTAGGGTTAGGATCTTAAGCCCACACCCACAGTGACACACCTACTCCAACCAGGTCACACCTATTCCAACAAGGCCACACCTCTAAATGGTGCCACTCCCTGGCCCAAGAATATACAAACCATCACACCCAGATTTAGGGTAAGTTTCCCTCTAAATGATCCCAATATATATTTAAGGTGGCTTGTCCTACTGCTGGTGATATGGATTCAGGTGGTTCTCCAACCTCAAATGATCTAATTAACTAAAATTCTCATAAGTGTGCACTTGGGTTTTTATTTCATTGTAGATGCAGTCAAATTGACAGCCAAGAAAAGTCATTACAGATGGTATCCCAGCCGAGTCCTGGAACCACAATTCTAATGCTCTACAGTTTATATTACCACATTTATATATTCCTTGTTTTAATATAAGGACTTAGACTTACTTTCTCCAGTCCAGCTTTGATTTATACCTCAATTAGTTGTTGTCTGTGTGTTCAGAAGCATGCACAGAGATTCGTTTTACAGAATAAAACCTTAGCAGGTCAATAACAGTCCCTTGGCTATCTCAGCGTCATACCTCACAGTATCACATCTTCATTATGACTTCCTACTCCTTGGAGTGCTTCCCAAATTGACTCAAAGAGTTACTTTTCCTTATCTGACCATGTACACCTATGCTCTAGTTCGACAAACATGGCTTAAGCCCCTGTTCCGCACCAGGCACTGGTCTACACAGTTGCCATGGCAATGGGGAGCCCTTTGGAGTCTGCTGTCTGAACCGGCTAAGGAGTGAGGTGGTAGTTATAATGCACTTCAAATAATTGTCCCAAAAATGAAGATTAAAGAAAGAAAGCAAAAATGAGTCAGTCTGGTGGTTTGGGGTTTGGTTGGCTTGTTTGTGATCTGGCTGTGTTAAGGCTGGAAATTAATTCCTTATAGATCTGACTGAGCAAGGGCCTTTTTGCTGTTGTTGCTGCTGCTTTTGTTGCTGTTGCTGTTGCTGTTGCTGTTGCTGTTGTTTTCCCAAAGAATTGATAGCTATGTGGTCAACCACTGCTCAAAGGACAAATTTAAACCCCAATTTACTTCACCAAGGTCTCTGATCAGCTTCAGTGAGGCCATTTAATGAAATCTCATATCCAAACTTATCAAAAAAATACTTATTTAACTTTAAAAACTTGTTTCTTGATACTACATGGGCTTCATTCTCCTGCTGCATCTCCATCATACTCCTGAACCATACAGGTAAGCTTCCCTTCCTCCACCAACCTTCCCTGCTCTCTGAGTCCTCTGGAACAAGCCACACTGAGCAGCCAGCCATGGCAGGGGGACCTCCATTCTACTGTCATCACTCTACCCACCTTCATTGGACCGGAGGTTTCTGAACCATACAAACCTGCAGGTCTGGAACCATACATCCCAAGGATATCCATCAGAGCCCTGCCACACCAGGAACAGTGAGGTTCACACTCTGCCTCCCAATACCGACTACAACAAGAACATTAAGGAACCAAACCCATCCATATGGCTAAAGGCCCTTGAAAGAACAAAATAAACAAGAGCCAGGGCAACATGACACCTCCAAAGCACAGCCAACTCCATTACAGCAAGTCCTAGATATCCTAACACAACAGTTGAAACACAAGAAAATAGCCTTGATTCTGCCACACCCACTCCAGTGAAAACCACGTGACAGGCCCAAAAGCTTGGATGCAGTTCTGAGGCAAAAAGTTTCATGGAAACTTAGTCTCAGGGAGCCTTGGCATCCCATAGCACTAATGCTCCAAACTTGTCCGTACGTCAGTCAGTGAATGGATCTGTGTGCTTTCCTTCAATATTGTTTTATTATAAGTGCCTCCAAGGAATGATTTGACATATAGCTAAGTTAGATTAGCCTCCACCAGTGTTCCAATATCCTAGGAAATCATTGAGCCTACCATGGGTTATAAATTTAGTAAGAATGCTACTCATTCAGACAAAATGTTTCCAATGTAGATAGTGAAAGAAATCAGGCATTGCAAATTACTGGAAACGAGCTAGAAACCTCAGGGATAGTTCTATAAAGTAAACTTAGAATAACAGCCAAGTCACTCCCATGTGCAGGAATTTACAATGGCCTAGGAAGAAGGAAGGTTGTTGTTTAAGAAGGAACTAGAGTAAATACTTAGAATAATAACTGAGTCACTCCCATATACAGGAATTTACAATGGCCTAAGAAGAAGGTAGATTAACTATTGCAAGGTCATGAAGCCCTTACTCCTGGCATATAAGAATAAGCTGACATTAGGTAAACACTGATTTTTATCTCAGTTGTAAACACTGTCTGGTTCCTGTCAGCTTTTATGTATGCATTTCTCTGTTTTGTCTAAAGAGTCATTTTGCATCGGATAACCTCAATGTACCTTGGATGACCTTAATTATCACTTAAATTCCTTGTGTTTTTTTCTGTAATATAAGTCTGATGCTTGCTTTGAGAAATTACACTCAGATCCAACACTCTTTCTGGTGTCTTTGTCTGTTTGTCACCCCACCGACTCCTTGCCCACCTGAGTACCGGAACCCTGATTCTCCCGTTGGTTGAGGGACCGACTGAGTCCAGTCAGCGGCATGAATTCAATCTTACAAAGATGGTAGAGGCTTTTAAAGAGGAAACTAATAAATTCCTGAAAGAAATACAGGAAAATACAATCAAACAGATAGCATCTTTAAAGAGGAAACAAATCCCTTAAAGACATACAGGAAAACACAATTAAACAAGTGAAGGAAATAAATAAAAGTGTGCAAGATCTACAAGTGAAAATAGAAACAATAGAGAAAACACAATCTGAGGAATTCCTGAAGATACTTTGTGGGCAGAAGAAAAAGTATTTGGACAAAATGTTTGCATCAGAGGCTCCAGACTGGCCCCAAGGCTGCAGTCTGTCTTGGGTGAGGAGACTCTGGAAGGTTCATTTTCAATGGCAGCCAGCACATTAGCAACAGACATTCTTCCTTTTCATCCCCTCACTAGTCAAAGCATCCCTTTTTCTCTCCTACCTGCCATCTCACCCCTGGCATTCCCAGTGAATAAATGGAATATGTTATATGACTGTTTAGGAAGAGATGTTGTTCTCAGCAGCCATGCCACAGCAGTCAAACTTTGGGTCCTGTTATATTAAACTGTGATCTTTTAACACAAGGAAAAGCCAACTTGATAAAGGTTAATGCCTCCTTAATATTTATACACTTGACTGATGTCAAAAATGCATTTTGAAACTTTGAAAGTCTGAATCCTGAATTAATAGAACAATGTGCAAAGATGGTGTGACACCATTTGTAATTCATTAGTACACACTTTACAACACATTAGTAGCAAACGAGGAATTGATCACCCTGGTCCCAGCAAGCTTCTGAGCTTCATCTTTGCCTATTATCTTGAACTTGAAGGTTTTGACATGGCTGTCCAGAGATGTTCCCAAATGTTTCTGGCAGATTAGAAATAAATCAATTATTCCAGCCACCTGCTAGGTATAATATATTACCTGGAGAAACATGCTTACCCAGCAGGCACACAGCATATGTTTGTCTCCTCTGGAGCAGACTTTGAACACCAGATTGCTATGGTGTGAATGAATTGTGACATGATCTTAGTAATTTGGGGACAACATCTGCCACACTGCACCTGGCACCATGTCTCCCTCTCACAGTGAGTCAGCAGGTGATTAACTGTCCCTGCCACTCACATCTTTTGAAATAGTGCCTAGATAATCCCACATGGACTGTCAATAGTTCCTGGAACAGATGGAAATCTAACTATGCCATGGATTTCATAAGTTTGTTCTCTGCTGAAGCAAAGCCCTCTAGAATATTATTTATTTTAATCATCACTTCTCTTGGGACTCCAAACACCAGTCTCTAATTGACAGATGCACCCTGTCCAAAACAGAAATTTAATGGCCTAATTTATTTGACTCTTACTTCAAATATTTTTGTCTTTACTCTTTAAAAAGAGTCCCCAAATGT
Organism: Mus musculus; assembly: GCF_000001635.26. Taxonomy (NCBI): domain Eukaryota; kingdom Metazoa; phylum Chordata; class Mammalia; order Rodentia; family Muridae; genus Mus; species Mus musculus. Next base: position 15,652,856 of record NC_000075.6, on the reverse strand, counting down.
GCAGATGCCTGGACATCACCAAGGGCTCCTGAGCATAGGAACTTTTGTAAGGAGCACTGCACAGGAACTGAAAGCATCAACAGGCTGAGTACATTTCAGTTACTGTAGAGAAAAAGAATGCACCCGCATCTGGGGACCAACAGGCAGCTTCGTATTTACTACTCATCTATGACACAACTATTTCCACCCACTGTAGAGTGCTAACATTTAGTATATGAGTGTGCCTGATTTCCTCATTCCCTTTCTTTCAGGATTTAGGTAGCCCAGACTGGCCTCAATCTCCTATGTAGCCAATGATGACTTTGAACACTTAATCCTCCTGCCACTCCACCCCAGGGCTAAGATTACAGGGATGCACAGCCACATCCATTTGGTTGGAACTCAGGGCTTCATGAAAGCTAAACAAGCACTCTACCAACTGAGCCACACCTCCAGCCCTTTCTTTGTATCTTCACACAATAACAGCTTTGCCTTCAACCTCACCCCAGCCTTGCTATTTCTCCCCCCAGTACTGTTTCAGGGAAACCTCGTTTATTCTATTATATGTCTATCCTCTCTGAAGTGATAAAACTCTGAATTTCAGATTAATATATTGTTGCCTTCACAAATGATCCATTTTCCGGTCTTTGTAGCTTGATGTGACCTAATAACCTCTTTCAGACAGGAAGAGATAAACAGAGTTCTGTGGAAGACATGATGTCTTTGTTTCTTTTCACTGCCCACTGCCTGAAGCACCAGCCTGATGTCACAGGTTGCAGCATCTGTAAATCCCACTGAATGAGGGTAAAGACCATTACCCAAACTCTTGGGTCAAATTATGCAAGCTTTATTTTCTGTCAGACAGTGCTATCTCCCTAAATTGTAGCTTGAGAAAATAGCACCGAACATAGGAGAAGGTGGGGCTTATATAGTCCCCAAATTGCAGGGCTAGGGGGTTTTCCAAGTGTTGGGAGATTTCTAGAGGAATTTTGGTTACATGTTATCTGGGCTGAACATTTCAAAATTATTTTGCAGAACATCTTCTCAGTATGGAGGTTAGGGTATAGGGTTGAAACGTCAAATTCTTGAAAATGGGTCAAGACATGGTCACATTTAAGTTTTACAGAACACAGGAATGAGCTTATTTTTTTACTTTCTAATTTATTAGTCATTTTATTTGTTTACATTTCAAATGTTCTCCCCCTTCCCACCTTGTAATAAGATGGTTTCTACTCATAAGATGGAGTCAGTCTAGTCCATCACAGCCATCCCCCACAATTATCAACGCCCACACAGTGAACTAAGAGACTTGCGCTCTGACACTGAGACCTTCACCAGCCTCGAGCTGCCTGTGTTATGATTGTTTTGAATGAGAGAGGAACAACTGTTTTTTCTTCCTGTCATTGTTATCTATGCAGGTAAACTGAGTCAGAGCTGATAAAGGTGCCCTGGCCATTTCTTCTGCCTTTGTTGATGTTGCCATCTGTGTTCTTCTGAGCCTGGATGCTCTCACTGCCACCAAGTCCTTAGCATCCTTCTAATGCCTGTTTCTTGTCCCTGACAAATTTTCAAGAGCCGCTGCGATGAGGCAGCTAACTCCCTGCCCAGCCTTGTCTGGTCTTCCTTGTAGTCTTCACTAAAGCCATCAATCTTGCTGGCCTTTCTCACACTTCAGATTTCTGTGTGTCCCTCTGTCAAGATAAGCACTGTCCCAGATGACACCTTAACATCCTAAGCCAGAACAACCTGGCTAACACCCCAGAGTTCTAAGTTATGAAAGCTGTAGGATAGGGCTGTTGAGACACTGCAGTGTCTACAGTGCTCACTGTCATGTCCAATGGCTTGAGTTCAATCTCAGATCCATATAATGTAGGAAATGCAACTTCTCCTGAAAGTTGTCCTCTGACCTCCACGGGCTGGCCGTGACACACACATGCCCACGCATGCGTGCACAAACACACACACACACACTCACATACACATATATTATACATATACATATATGAGTGTTGTAACATTTTTAAGCACAGGAATAGCAATGCCTTCTGTTTAGACTGCTAACTGTTAGGATAATTGGCCATGCAGACAGTCCTAAGTATTATAAACACATGCCAGTCTGCTGTTTTCTCCTCTCTGTTTGATATAACTGTGAACAGTATGATAACAAAATTTCATATATGGATGTCACCATGTTCTCATGACTCATTTCTGGAGAATCCAGTCTTAAAACTAAAATTGTGAGTCTTCTGCATTTTTTAATTTATAACAATAGTGTGGGGGTTGGAGTTTGGCTCAGTTAGTTAAAACACTTGCTGCTCTTGCAAAGAACCTGTGTTCAGTTTCCAGAACCCAAATGGTTGCTCACAACTACTTCAAGGATTTGACCCTCTCCAGACTTTTCAGAAACTGGGCATGTAAGTGTGCATATATGCACATAAACATTCATACATATAAGATGAAAATAAACTAAAAAATCTAAAACGTTTTGTATGCAGGTGCCTGTGGCAGCTAGAAGAGTATTATTATATATTATATTATGTTATATTATATTATATTATTATATATTAGTATATATTATATCCTCTGGAAGAAGAGTTATAGATCATTATGAGCCACCCAACATGGGTGCTGGGAACTTGTCTGTCTGTCTGTCACGTGCTCTTCATCATGAGTCTTCTCTCCAGCCCCTGTTTTGGTCTCAGGCTGGGTCTGGTTAAGTGTCTCAGGACAACTAAAACCACAGTGCTTCCCCTTCTCTTTCCCAAGGGCCAGCACCCAAGCATGAGCCACCACACCAGGCCACGCAAACTTTATCTCATATTTTTTTTCCATTTTCCTCAACCTTGAGAGAGATAGAACCCCACTACTTTGGTTTTTGTTCTTTAAATCCTGGTAAAGGGAAACAAAAATATATATTTATTGAATATTTATGGGATTACAAAGGTATTTTCTTTATTTTAGATGAAGTTCTCTTTGTGTGTTCTTATCTCTCATTTTTTCTTTTTGTCTTGATTCTCTCTCTCCTCCTCCTCCCTCTCCCTCTCCTCCCTCTCCCCCTCTCCCTCCCCCTCCCCCTCTCTCTCCCTCTCCCTCCCCCTCCCCTCTCTCTCTCTCTCCCCTCTCCCTTCCCCCTGCTCACTAACCCACCCACACCTGCTTCCTGGCCCTGGAAGTCCCCTACACTGGAGCATAGAACCTTCACAGGACCAAGGGCCTCTCCTCCCATTGATGAACAGGTCATCCTCTACTACATATGCAGCTGGAGCCATGGGTCCCTAGATGTGTACTCTTTGGTTGGTGGTTTAGTGTCTGGGAGCTCTGGGGGGTACTGGTTAGTTCATATTGTTGTTCCTCCTATGAGGATGCAAACCCCTTTGGCTCCTAGGGTCCTTCATCTAGTTGCTCCATTAGGGTCCGTGTGTTCAGTTCAATGGTTGGCTGAGAGCATCTACCTCTGTATTTAACAGGCTCTGGTAGAACATTTCTTTAGGCACTTCTCAATGATTTGGTATTCCTCAGTTGAGAATTCTTTGTTTAGATCTGTACCCCATTTTAAAATAGGATTATTTGGTTCTTTGGAGTCTAACTTCTTGAGTTCTTTGTATATATTGGATATTAGCCCTCTATCAGATGTAGGATTGATAAAGATCTTTTCCCAATCTGTTGATTGCCTTTTTTTTTCCTATTGACAGTGTCCTTTGCCTTACAGAACCTTTGCAGTTTTATGAGGTCCCATTTGCCCAATTCTTGATCTTAGAGCATAAGTTATTGGCGTTCTGTTCAGGAAAATTTTTCCCTGTGCCCATGTGCTGGAGGCTCTTTCCCACTTTCTTTTCTACTACTTTCAGTGTCTCTAGTTTTATGTGGAGGTCCTTGATGCACTTGGACTTGAGCTTTGTACAAGAGATAAGAATGGATCAATTTGCACTCTTCTACATGCTAATCACCAATTCAACCACCACCATTTGTTGAAAATGCTGTCTTATTTTTACACTGGGAGGTTTTAGCTCCTTTGTCAAAGATCAGGTGACCATATGTGTGTGGGTTCATTTCTAGGTATTCAATTCTATTCAACTGATCTATCTGCCTGTCTCTGTATCAATACCATCTTGCAGTTCTTATCACTATTGCTCTGTAGTACAGCTTGAGGTCAGGGACGGTGATTCTCCCAGAAGTTCTTTTACTGTTGAGAATAGTTTTCACTATCCTAAGTTTTTTGTTATTTCAGGTGAATTTGCAAATTGTTCTAACTCTGTGAAGAATTGAGTTGGAATTTTGATGGAAATTGCATTGAATCTGTAGATTACTTTCTGCAAGATATCCATTTTTACTATATTAATCCTGCCTATCCATTCTCTGGTAGAATTTTTGGGATCTTAAGAATATTATCTTATCATCTGCAAATAGTGATATTTTGACTTCTTCCTTTCCGATTTGTATCCTTTGACCTCCTTTTGTTGTCTAATTGCTCTAGCTAGGACTTCAAGTACTATATTGAATAGGTATGGAGGGAGTGAGCAGCCTTCTCTAGTCTCTGATTTTAGTGGGATTACTTCGAGTTTCTCTCCATTTAGTTTGATGTTGGCTACTTGTCTACTGGATATTGCTTTTACTATGTTTAGGTATGGGCCTGAATTCCTGATCTTTCCAAGACTTTCATCATGAAGGGATGTTGGATTTTGTTAAATGCTTTTTCAGCATCTAATAAAATTATCATATGGTTTTTTTCTTTGAGTTTGTTTATAAAGTGGATTACATTGGTGAATTTCCATATACTGAATATATATATATTCATATATATATTCATATATATATGAATATATATATTCATCCCTGGGATGAATGAAGCCTACTTGATCATGGTGGGTGATCATTTTAATGTGTTCTTGGATTTGATTGGTGAGAATCTTATTGAGTATTTTTGCATTGATATTCATAAGGGAGACTGGTCTGAAGTTCTCTTTCTTTGTTGGGTCTTTGTGTGGTTTAGGTATCAGAGTAATTGTGGCTTCATAGAATGAGTTGGGTAGAGAACCTTCTGTTTCTATTTTGTAGAATAGTTTGAGGAGTCTTGGTATGAGATCTTCTTTGAAGGTATGATAGAACTCTGCACTAAACCTATCTGGCCCTGGACTTTTTTTGGTTGGGAGACTATTATTGATTGTTTCTATTTCTTTAGGGGATATGGGACTGTTTAGATTATTAATCTGATCCTGATTTAATTTTGGTACCTGGTATCTGTCTAGAAAATTGTCCATTTCATCCAGATTTTCCAGTTTTGTTGAGTATAGGCTTTTGTAGTAGGATCTAGTAATTTTTTTTCTTCTGTTCCTGATGCTATATCTTCCTTTTCATTTCTGATTTTGTTAAGATGGGTACTGTCTCTATACCCTCCGGTTAGTCTGGCTAAAAGTTCATCTATCTTGTTGATTTTCTCAAAGAACCAGCTCCTAGTTTTGTTGATTCTTTGGATGCTTTTTTATTTCTAGTTAGTTGATTTCAGCCCTGAGTTTGATTATTTTCTGTTGTCTACTCCTCTTGGGTGTATTTGCTTCTTTTTGTTCTAGAGCTTTCAGATGTGCTGTCAAGCTGCTAGTGTATGCTCTCTCCAGTTTCGTTTTTGAGGCATTCGGAGCTATGAGTTTTCCTCTTAGCATTGTGTCACATAAGTTTAGGTATGGTATATCTTCATTTTCGTTAAATTATTTAATTTCATACAAAGTCTTTAATTTCTTTATGTCTTCCTTGGCCATGTTATCATTTAATAGAGCGTTGTTCAGCTTCCCTGTATATCTGGGCTTTCTGTTGGTTTTGTTGCTATTGAAGACCAGCCTTAATCCATAGTGATTTAATTGTGTCCTGAGGGTTCCGGACACGTTCCTCTGAGCAGCAGTGATAGTCCTACCTGCACTCAATGGCCTGTCCACGCTGCTGAGAGGCTCCCTCATTCGCGGTGCTATTTGGGTATGGAGCCCTGTGGCACAGAATCTGCTACCAGCAGAGACGGAAACCAGAAGCACTTCTCTCATATATTATATCCTGACTGGTTTCCCTACCTTTTCTTCTCCCAGTGCCCTCCACATCCATTCTTCCTCCATTTCCCTTCAGAAAAGGGCAGACCTCCCAGACATATCAACCAAGCATGGCATATCAAGTTGCAATAAGATTTGGCTCCTCCCTTCAAATTAAGGCTAGAGGAGGCATCCAAGTAGTGGGAAAGTGGCCCCCCAAAGGGCAAAAGAGTCAGAGACACAGAAATCCCCCTACTCCCACTGTTAGGAGTCCCACAAGATGACCAAGCTACACAACCAAAACATATATGCAGAGGGCCTAGGTCAGACCCATGCAGGCTCCCTGGTTGTAGGCTCAGTTTCTACGGATCCCCATGAGCCTAGGTTAGTTGATTCTGTGTGTTGTGGTGTCTTTGATACCTCTGACTCCTAAAACTCTCCTCCCTCCTCTTCTGCAGAATTCCTTGAGCTCCACCTAATGTTTGGCTGTGAATCTCTACATCTGCTCACATCAGTTTCTGGATGAAGCTTCTCTGATGACAACTATGTTAGGCTCCTGTCTTTTTTTTTGGGGGGGGGGGTGGCAAATAAAGGTCTTTATTCAGCAAAGTTATCTTACTCAGTAACAAAACAACAGGAGGTAACAATTCCCCTGAAGATCTGGAACAGTATCCACCCTTGCAGCAGGCAGTACAGCCTGCTTTAAAAAGAAAAAAAAACAAAACAAAAAAAAAAAACGCAGTTGCAGCCAGGGTCTCTAGAAGCTACTTTTTCAAAGATCATAGTTGGAGTTCTTCCGAATAATAGCAAAGCCTTCCAGAATGGGGGTGACAGGAAGAAGCTCCTCAGTGGCCAACTCTGCCCGCACCCCATGAGCCAACAACACTGGAGTTGTATCAGTCTGGAACTCCGTGATCGTTTTTGGCTTCCCAGCCTGGCCCACCACATCCACTGCCTGACCCACATGGACAGAAACTGGCAATGGTCACAACTCCTCATCAAATGTAACCAGCATCCGAGGCTGCATGGTGGCCACCAGCCCACACAATACATAGTGAGATTTGCCTAGGATGATGTTTCGAACATCCAGGAAAGAAACAAGCACCGTGAGTAGTCCTGCCACAGCTACTTGACTCATGAGCTGCCGATCACTGTGATGGGGCAGAGGGTAAGTATGCTCTTCCCTAAATGTGTTCAGGCCCTGTGCCAAGTGCACCATGAAGAAGTTATTGGGGTCCTTGGCATGATATTGAGCTAACTGGCACAACATTGCAGCCAGACGGGCATTATTGGTAGTACTGCCCACCATGCCTATAGCAAAGATGTAGTTATAGGAAACTTCTGGATCAGCATCATGAGACAATTTGCTTAGAGTATCCAGGATGTTAAGTCATGGATTTGAAACAGAGATTACTGCCAGTGCTAAAGCTACAGCCTGACGGAGGGTGGGCTCCTCATATCTCAGCAAGTGACCAAAAGTTCACAATGCCATCTCTGCACCAATCTCTTCCCCCAGAGCAGTAAGTGCAATCCCCAGAACAGCTGCTCCCTGACGTGCTCCCATGGCAGCAGGGACGTCCTTCTCGCCCTTGTCCTTCTTTACCTTCTTGTCTTTGTCTTCTTCCTTTTCCTTGGAGTCAAAGTGCTCACTACAGACGTGGAGGAGCTGCTGAACCGTCAGCACATTCCCGGAGCCTGCAAAGGCACATACATCCACCAGAATGCTGGCAAAACTGCGGAGTGGCTCTGACACGACCTCCAAGGCAGCCAGGATGGCCTCAATAGCTTCACCCTTCCCCAAGTGATTGAGGCCCAGGCCAAGAGGAAGCCAGCAAGCATAGGTATCTTTGAGCTCAGTCTCAGATTTCTCCAAGATGGTTTGAAGGATGGTGGAAGTGACATCTGCATTGTAAGATCCCACTGCTATCATCCCACAGCTAGAGCCGTCACACCTGCTACCTCCACGCTGGACTTGGAATCTCCCATTACAGGTAGCAGCAGTGTTAGAACATCCTCCCAATTAGAGTTAGCATAGGCCAAACCTAGCCCAAAGATGGAGCCAAGTTTCATGGTATTGCTGTTATGGAGAACATAGTCTGAAAGCAGTGCCAGGGCAGGATCACAGTCATTCCGGACCCCAAAATTCATGATACCACAGACAAGGAGAGCTCCTGACTTGATGTCCTCAGAGGAATACAGATACTTGTCAATCTGGGTGAGGCCACCATCCACATCCCACAGCAGAATCATGCCAAGAGACACAGCAGCACATAACATCCCATGGTCCTTGTTCTTGTAAAGACATTTGTTGCCATGATCAGTCAGCAGTTAATCTTGATCAAAGATCAATGGCTGCATTCACAAAGCCATTCACAAAAGAGGAGGCTAAGTTCATTTGTGCAGAATCCACTTGAGAGCCACTGCCACCAAACCTGTTATTCTCTAGGTGGATTTTGAAGATGTCATCAGGCATCTTGGGCTCCATGATGTCCAGCTCCCAAGCTAAAGTTAAGAAGTTGCTGTTGACCTGAACATTCGACATGATTTCTGTCAGGTCTTCATATTCCTCTAAGTCTCCACTCAGCTAGACTCCTGTCTTAGTTAAGGTTTTACTGCTGTGAACAGACACCATGACCAAGGCAACTCTTATAAGGACATTTAATTGGGGCTGGCTTACAGGTTCAGAGGTTCAGTCCATTATCATCAAAGCAGGAACATGGCAGCATCCAGGCAGGCATGGTCCAAGCAGAGCTGAGAGTACTACATCTCCATCTGAAGGCTGCTAGAAGAAGACTGACTTCCAGGCAACTACAATGAGAGTCTTAAGCCCATGCCTACAGTGGCACACCAACTCCAACTAGGCCACACCTCTTAGTGGTGCCAGTCCCTGGGCCAAGCATGTACAATCAATCACAGCTCCTGTCTACAAGTATAGCAGAATATCATTAAGAATCATTTCCTTGACTTTTTTTTTTTTTTTTTGGTATGTCATGCTTGGTTCTATCCTAGGGTTCTGGGCTATCTAGCCTCTGGTTCCTGGCCCTCCTGGAAATGTCAGGGGTGGCCTCTCATGGCATTGGTCTCAATCTGTGCCAGTCACTGGTTGGCCACTTCCACTATTTCCCTTCCACCTTTACCCCAGCATATCTTGTAGGCAGGACAAATTGTAGGTGGAAGGTTTTGTGGCTAGGTTAGTGTCCCAATTCCTACACTGTAAATCTTGCCTGGATACAGAAGATGGTCAGTTCAGGCTCCATATCCTCCATTACTAGGAGTCTTAGCTAAGTCACCCTCATAGGTTCCATTGCACTATCTTTCTACTTCACTCTCCAAATGTTCCTCAATTCCAGTTGTCTCTCCTAGAATTCTCTCCCTCTAAACCTCTCCCCAACCTGATTCCTCCTGTTCCCATCCCCACTGCTCCCAGTCCACCCACAGTATCTATTCCATTCCCACTTCCCAGGAAGATTCATATGTCCAGCCTTGAATCTTCCTTGTTACTTAGCATCTCTGGGTCTGTAGATACCCACTTGTAAGTGAACATACACTGTCCTTTTGGATCTGGGTTACCTCAATCAGGATGATTTTTGTCTAATTCCATCCATGTGGCTGTAAATACCAGGATGATTTTTAAACTGCTGTGTAATATTCCATAATGTAAATGTTCCACATTTTCTTTATCCATTTTTCAATTGAGGGGCATTTAGGGTGTTTCCAGTTTATAGTTATTATGAATAAAGCCACTATGAATGTTGTTGATCCAGTGTCCTTGTGGTATGGTAAAATGTCCTTTGGGTACATGTCCAGGAGTGGGATAGCTAGGTCTTGAGGTAGATTGATTCCCAGTTTTCAGAGGAACTGCCATATTGATTTCTGAAGTGGCTGTACAAGTTTGCCACTTGTGGTTTTGATCTTAGCCATTCTCACAGGTGTAAGGTGGAATCTCAGGGTTGTTTTGATTTTCATTTCCCTGATGACTAAGGATGTTGACCATTTCTTTAAGTGCTTCTCAGTCATTTGAAAGTCCTCTGTTGAGAATTTTTTAGATCTGTATGCCATTTTTTCAACTGAACCACTTGGTTTGTTGATGGTTAATTTATTAAATTATTTCCATATCTTAAAAATTAGCTCTGTATCATATGTAGAATTTGTAAATATATTTTTCTATTCTGTAGGCTGCCATTTTGTTCTATTGATGATGTCTTTTGTCTGACAGGGTTTCATTTTCATGAGGTAATATTTATTGTTGATCTTAGTGCCTCCTCTATTGGTGATCTGTTCAGGAAGTTTTCTTCTGTGTCAATATGTTCAAGGCTGTTTCCCACTTTCTCTTCTATGCAGTTCAGTGGATCTAGTTTTATGTTGAGGTCTTTGAACCACTTGAACTTGAGTTGGTGCAGGGTAATTGATATGGCTCTATTTGTATTGTTCTACGCAAATATATCCTGTTAACCATTATTGTTTGTTAAAGATGCTTTCTTTTTTTTTTTTTTTCATTGAATAATTCTGGCTTCTTTATCAAAAGTCAGGTGACCATAAGTGTGTTGATCTATGTTTCAGTCTTTGACTCATTTCCATTGATCAACCTGAATATTTTTATTACAATTCCTTGTGTTTTTTATTATTATAGTTCTGTAGTACAGCTTGATATCAGAGATGGTGACACCTCCTGAAGTTCTTTTATTATTCAGGATTGTTTTAGTCATCCTGAGTTTTTTGTTTTTTTCATATGAAGTTAAGTATTGTTCTTTTAAGTCTGCAAAGAATTGTGTTGGAATTTTGGTGGGTATAGCACTGAATCTATAGATTTCTTTTGGTAAAATGGACATTTTTACTATGTTAAGTCTACAACGGATCAGGGGAGATATTTCCATCCTCTGATATCTTTCTCAATTTCTTTCTTCAGAGACTTGAAGTTCTTATCATACAGGTCTTTTTTTCACTTGCTTAGTTAGAATTACACCAAGCTATTTTATATTATCTGTGGCTATTGTGAAGGGTGTTGTTCCCTTTATTTCTTTCTCAGCCCACTTATCATTTGTATATAGGAGGTCTACTGGTTTGTTTGTTTGTTTGTTTGTTTGTTTGTTTGTTTGTTTTTAGTAAATTTTATATCCAGCTACTTTGATGAAGGTATTTATCAACTGTATAGGTTCCCTGGTGTAATTCTGGGGATCACATGTATACTATTGTATCATCTTCAAACAATGATACTTTTAACTTCTTCCTTTTCCATTTGTATCCCCTTGACCTCCTTTATTGTCTTATTGCTTTAGCTAGAACTTCATGGAAAGAGTGTTGCTATTTCCCCATTTTCATTTCTGAGTCTGATCATTTGGATATTTTTTCTGTGTTCTTCATTTATTTTGGATAGGTATTTGTCTATCTCAACTTCTTTGTTTCATTGCTTCTTTGTATTACTTTATTTTAAATTTATTGATTTCAGTCTTCAGTTTGATTATTTCCTGCTGTCTATTCCTCTTAGATATATTTGCTTCTTTTTGTTCTAGAGCTTTCAGATTTGCTGTTAAGCCCTAGTATAAGATCTCTCTAATTTCTTTGTGAAGGCAGTTAGTGCTATGAACTTTTCTCTTTACACTGTTTTCATTGTGTTGCATAAATTTGGGTATATTGTACAATCATTGAATTCTAGAAGTTTTTAATTTCTTATTTCTTCTCTGAACAAATTATCATTGAGTAGAGAGTTGATCAGTTCCCATAAGTTTGTAAGCTTTCTGTTGTTCTGTTGTTGTTGAAATCCAGCTTTAACCTGTGTAAAATAGGATACAGCAAGTTCTTTCAATTTTCTTGTATCTAGTGAGACTTGCTTTGTGACCAAGAATGTGATAAATTTTGGATCAAGTTTTATGAGGTTCTGAGAAGAAGGTATGTTGGGAACAAAATAAAGGGGGTGGCCCGGGGAGAAGTAGGATAAGAAAAAGATGCCCACACTCCGACAGAGTTTCCCTATTCTCTGGTCAGTCAGGAGTGGGAGGGCTGCTACCTACCCTATCTACTCATCCCTGGGTGGGCATTCCTCTATCTCACTCTTCAGGGGGTGGCCAAGGGGCAGCCCTGCCTAGGGACACCCCCCCCCCCGAGCTACTTTGCTAAAGTCACCAGGGTTGTGGGAGAGAGGGAATAGGGGAAGAGGTTCCCAACACTGACCAGAGTGCACAGTGGAACTTGAAGGAGCAGAGACACTCTATGGTTTAAGAGCTTTATTATAGAAATGCAGGGGAAAGGTAGAAAGGAGGAAAAGAGAGAGTAGGAGAGGAGAGGAGAGGAGAGGAGAGGAGAGGAGAGGAGAGGAGAGGACAAAGAGAAAGGAGAGAGGAGAGAAAACAAAGAAAAAGGGAAGAGAGAGTAGTGAGAGGTAAGAGGACAAAGGAGTAAAGAGGGGAGGGTGGGGGCTTAACAGCCCTTTTTATGGTCTTCACTGTTGCTAGGTAACTGGGGAGGAGTTTAGCCTGAAGGTAAGAAGCTTGGGCCAATGCTTACGTGGCTACTGACCATGCTTCTCTTGTAGGGGCTGTGGGAGGTGCTACCTTAGGCAGGGGCCGGAGTTCCAGGAGCTTGAGGGAATGCCTACTGTGTCATGTAGGTGAATTATGACCATCGGGGTTCAGACCTCAGCTCAACTGGAGACCAGCCTGCAATTCCCCACAAGGGTATATTCTTTTTTGTTTGGGTAAATTATTCTATAGTTATCTGTTAGGTCCCTTTGGTTCATAACATCTGTTAGCTCCATTATTTTTTAGTTTTTGTCTTGTGAGAATAGAGTGTTGAAGTCTTCCACTATTAGTGTGTGGAGTTTGGCATACGATTCAAGCTTTAGCAATGTTTCTTTTACAAATGTGGGTGCCCTTGCATTGGGGACACAGATGTTCAGAATTGAGATGTCATCTTGGTGGGTTTTTTCTTAGATAAGTATGAAGCATCCTTCCATATATCTTTTCATTATTTTTGGTTGGAGGTCTATTTTGTTATATATTAGAATAGCTACACTAGCTTGCTTCTTGAGTCCATTTGCTTGTAAAAATCTTTTTCCAACCCTTTAAGGACAATGTCTATCTTTAATGTTGAGGTGTGTTTCTTGTATGCAGAAAGATGGATCCTGTTCTCTCATCATTTCTATTAGTCTGTGCCTTTTTATTAGAAAATTGAGTACACTAATATTCAGAGATATTAATGACTTTAGTTATTGTTAATTTCTGCTATTTTAGTGGTGGTAGAGGTGGTGGTGGTTGTGGAGGTGGTGATGTGTGTGTGAGTGTGTTTGTGTGTGTGTGTGTGTGTGTGTGTGTGTGTGTGTGTGTGTGTGTGTGTAGAGAGAGAGAGTTCTTTAGTTTTGTTGGTAAAAGATTATTTCCTGTGTTTCCAAGGGCGTAGTTATCCTCCTCAGAATGGAGTTTTCTTTAGATTACCTTCTATAAGGCTGTATTTATGGATAGATATTGTTTAAATTTGACCTTATCATAGAATATCTTGTTTTCTTCATCTATAGTGATTGAAGTTTTGCTGGATATAGTAGTCTGGTCTTGCATTTGTGGTCTTTTTGAGACTGCAAGACATCTCCCCAGGCCCTTCTGGCTTTTGAGTCTCCTTTGCAAAGTTGAGTATAATTCTAATTCTGCCTTTATATTTTATTTGGCCTTTTTCTTACACTTTTTATAATATTTTTTCTTTGTTCTGTGTACTTAGTGTTTTGATCATTATGTGTTAGGGGAACTTTCTTTTCTGGCCCAATCTATTTGGTGTACTTTAAGCTTCTTGTAATGTTTTAGGTATTTCCTTCTTAAGGTTAGAGAAATTTTCCTCAATGACTTTGTTAAAAATATGTTCTGGGTTTGAGCTGGGATCCCTCGTCTTCTCCTGTTCCTATTATGCTTAGATTTGGTCTTTTCATAGTGTCCCAGATTTCCTGGATTTTTTGTGTCAGGAATATTTTAGATTTAGCATTTTCTTTGACCAATGTATCAATTTCTTCTGTCATATCTTCTTAGCCTGAGATTCTCTCTTCTATCTCCTCTATTCTGTTGGTGATGCTTGCATCTGTAATTTCTGTCATGTTACCTTGGCTGTTATTGATAATGTTCTTATGCTGGCTTTTAGGCATCTGGGTTTTGGATAATTATAGGTTTAAGGGCCTATTTCTGAGTCTATTTTGTTGGATGGGTGTTTTCCCCTGGATTTCTGCTCCCTTTTTCATCTTCTTGTGTGAATGGCCTATGTTTTGGGTGATAGGTGAGTCCTTGGGTCCAGTAGAGTGCCTTTGCTGGGGTTTGGAGTACCTCTGGGACTCTAGAGCTCTGGGAACTGGCATGGCCTCTGGAGTTCCAGGTACTGGCATGGTCTCTAGGGAGCTGGGGGCTTCTGCTGGAATTTTGGGCCAGGATGCAGAAATGAGGGGCAGGAGTGCTGTTGAGGAAATCTGAGAAGACTCCGAAGAAGCCTTGGATGTCTGTTGTCAGTGGCAGGGTCTACTGGGGTTCTGGGTACTACATGACCTCCTGTTGAGGAGGGGGCTTCTGCTGAGTTTGTGAGCTGGGCTATGGAGATGTATGGAGGGGATGTTGTGGTCTCTTAGCCTACACAGTTCACATAACACAAACACACAGTTCAAAATGGATGAGTGATTGAATAAATGATGCTCAGAAGTACAGAGTTTCCACTGATCTCTGTGTCATTGACTTTAATTGGAGAAAACATTTACCTAATTATCTTTTCCCGTCCCACTTTTCACTATTCAGTTTCCACTTGAGTATTCTCTAAGATCATTATCTTTAAAGAAAAACAACAACAAAGACACTCAGCTTAATCTGCTTCTAAAAGTAGCCATGGACTAAAAAAAAAATCATGAAATAAATAGCCAAGACAACATTAGTTATGCTAATATTAACTATTTGGGGATTATAGACAGTGCACTGTGTACATAACTGACTGAACGTAATCTTTGCTATTGCTCTGAAACGGTCCCCACCATGAAAATGGGAAAAAAAATAGTGTTTGATAAAGCTGAGTGAGTTAACTCTGTTGGACAACTGCAAAGGGTAGAGTATAGATCCAGACTCTTGTCTATAAATTCTTTCCACAGTTCTCAGCTGACTTAGACATAATCACTCACTTCACTGTTTTCTCATACTGAAAAGAAAAGTGGGGGATTTCCATAAATAAGTTCCACAATTTAAATAACTCGAATACTTTTTTTCTTTTGAGAAAACAAGATGGCAGCCTATTATTCATATTGCTTATGTTTTTATTAACTTCTAGAAAAAAATAAAAGGTTGAGTGAGAAAAAAATTATATTTTCAAATTCTTTGTGGTTTAGAAGCTCAATACAACCATTGGTGAGTTAATGACCTGTCTCAGTTCATTTGTGGTTACTACAATAAAATGCTGAAGGCTGAATACTTTATAAAGAAAAGAGTTTTCTTTTGACTGATTGTTTGGAAGACTGAGAATGTCCAAGCCTGGTCAGCCTCCTGGTCCCTGAGGGACTTACATGCTGTACCACACCATGGCAGGTAGTACCACAGGGGAGGGATATCTGTGAGATAACTCACTAACATGGTAGACAGACTCAAACTTTAAAACAACTGCTCCAGTACTGGGCTCCAGTTCCATGACATAAACATAAATCCTCCCAAGGAAGGTGACCTGAGACCTATTGACCACTGGTAAACCCCAACTAAAAACTTCCAGCTCATTACAAAATATCCAAGTTACAGCTTGACCGATAGCTCAAAATGAGAAAGTAGGATTGAAACATTTAACTACAAAGGGAGAAAAAATGAAATTCAAAAAAACTCCCTCTGATAACTCTTTACTGTCAGAGGATTTATGTCAAGCTGTGAAAATTCTCTCAGTCGAGTCTGAAATAAAACTGAATAATGAATCTTAACACAACGCCATATAGATAAGACGGATGGCTTCTTTAAAAAGCAATTTGCAAACGTTCAGAGATAATTTGGGCTTCAGGAAGTTGAGGTCACCACGGACTAAAGATGACACCTTACATGTTCTATGAGAATGTTGCAAAATGATTATTTTTTAGGGATGATAACTCCTAGTAATGTCAAAAATTATTTCTGAAGAGAACCAGCACATGATGGGCCTCAGACATGGGTGTCGCTGAAGCAGTGTGTAACTTAGGTTTTATTTACATGCATTTCCATACCTCTTTTTTTCTAAGATCTGTGCATGAATGTTCATAAAATTCCGTCTAGAAAAAGGGCAAAAGAAAAAATTGCTTTCTTCTGTTTTCCTGCTGTGTGTGGCAAGTCTGTGGTCCCTCGATGCTGAACTTGGTTGTGACCTAGAATAATGACATATTTCTGAAATAGCCTATATGCAGCAGTGGCGGCCATGGGAGCAAAACAAGCAGCAGAAAGTCACAGGATGAAGGGACATGAATGACAAGCCGTTTCTCTTCAGTCAGGTGAGACTGGAGGATGACACCAGGATGGACAAAGCACTGGTTTCTCTCTAGAGCAGACTCTGCACTGCTCCTGCTTCAGCATGTTCATCCACCCACTCTTGTTTCCAGGACTGGTCAAATGTCTCTATCTCGTTCCTCTCCATTAACCACTGCTGTAGGTAGGGTTAGCAAAAAATGTGAGAATCAGAGATCACAGAGTGATTCTCAACTGTGGCAGATGTCTCAGTAAAGTTAAGTAGTATTAAAATAATAATAACTAAAAATTATACTTTATGCACTCACATGCTGGTTGTTGTTTTTATTTCTGAGATGAGCTAGCTCAAAAAATGTAGCTCAGGCTATCCTTGAACTTGCTATGTTGCTGAGAATAAATACTCTTGAATTTCTGATCTTATGTGTCCACTTTCCAAGTGCTAGGGTTACAGAGGTGTGCCCCTACATCCAGCTTTCAAAATAAATCTTAAAGACATAGCTCTTATTGTATAAGCAACTGTAGTGTGTTCTTTAGTCTTTCCCTAACATTATTTGTAATAAATGGTCTTTAGTCATTTCCTATTTAATCTACTCAAGTTTGTCTCCCCATTTCCAAAAAACAAAAACCTAAGAAAATTTAAAAGATATTTATATATAACAAAATTTGGAAGAGGTGGGGGGGGGAATTAATGTAGAAAGAAGTTCTATTATTGGTAGCAGACTTAACTACTCAACAAGTCTGTGAATTAAAACAAAAAATCTTAAAATATTAATATATTGTGGGTTGGAATGAAAGAATGGAATGCAAAGGTGGCAGACCCTAGGTAAAGGTAAAAATGCCAACTAGGGGGCAAATCCTGGAAGTAGTTCATGCCTGGAGTTCTGCTCTGTGCTGATTCCAGCAGAAGTTTCTGCACAAGATCAGGGTCTCAAAAAACCGACTCAGCAACAGATGAGGCACAAAGAGCTTAGCATGTACAAATTTAAAAGCATTTAGGAAGTTGGAAGAACAGAATAGAATGCATGTGGCAAAGCAATACAATCATATTAATCATATGTGAAACATTCTGTTGAAAGAACTAGAAAGTAAGGGAAAGGATAATTGTCTCTGCCTCATCCCCATGCTCTGAAAGGCTACCCAACTTTCATTCCTGTTGTTTAGAAAATACCCTGTCAAGAAGCAATTTGGGGGAGAGAGTGTTTAATGTGGCTCACAATTCCAGGTTACAGTCCCTCACTACAGGGAAGTGGAGATGGGAACCTGAGATGCTACATCACATTTATAGTCAAAACAGGAAGAGAACGAATGTGTGTGTCCATTTGTGCGCAGCTCAGTTTGTCTACTCTTACATGGTTCAGGAAATCCTGCCTAGGGAATGGTACCACCTACAATAGGCCATGTCTTCCACCATCAGTTTACTTAGGATAATCCTCTTTGGACATACACAAAGACCAACCAATACAATGTAGATAATTCCTCACTCAGACTCTAGGTTTCATCAAGTTGACAACGCTAACCAACAAATGCACTGAAGGCCAGATTAACTGCTGAGCTCTGAGAGATAAAGTTTTTCCCAGATGCAGGTTAATAATTCCCTTATTATTATATTAATATTGTTCTAAATGCTACTACAGTTGCACAACTAAATACATAGACAGCAGTGGTCAGGACTCACAGAGCAAAATAGGAAACTCAAACGGCTTATGGTCTCTCGCTCTCTTCCTGATACCTTTGGCTCGAGATGTAGCACTCTCAGTTCCTTCTCTGGCAGATATCTGCCTGCATGCCACCATGCTTCCCACCATGACATTAATGGGCTGAACCTCAATAAGCAAGCCCTGCCTAGATGCTTTCCTTTATAAGAGCTGCCATGACCTGGAGTCTCTTCACAGCAATAGAACACTGACTAAGACAGTATATAACAGGATTGGGGATATCTGAAGAAGCACTGTTTGGCTTAATAAAGACTTGATGAGATGGCTCAATGGATAGGAACACTTACAACGAAATCATCAGGATAAGAGTTCAGATCTCAGCACCCATAAAACAAGCCAGGAATCCCATGCATGTTTATAAAGTCAGCACTGAGGCAGAGACGGAAAGATGGCTGGAGTTTGATGGCTTCCAGTCTATCCAAGGAAACATGAGCCCCACATTCATTGAAAGACTCTTCTCAAGAGAATAAGCAGGGAGTGCTAGAGAAATATGTCCCCACACATACGAATCATGTACAACCATATATACACATGTGCATATACTCTCACAGACACATACAGAAACAAAATTTTTAATAATGAGACACAGATGATTACATATAGAAATCTGTATGTCTAGTTGCCTAAGAAGCTAATAAAAACACACACACATTTCCTTCCTCTCTCAGCCAAGAGGACCTAAAAAATGAGATCCAACTAGCACTCAGTGCCCAGATATCTGTTTCTAATTACATTTTTAACTAAAGCTACCATGTCCCCCAGGGAAAAGGCTGGCTGTAGAACTGGGATGATACATAATAGACCAGATGAGCCTGGAATGGCCCAGCCCACACTGGAGGAAGCACTGAAATTAACTAAAATGAGCAATGAAGTCCCAAACAAAAAATGAAATTTGCTCAGTGATGAGGGCATTTCAGAATGGCCCAGGACCCATGCAAAAGTGCTCTCAGTGGTAAAAGCTGGCAACATCATAGAACACAATGCTGTACCTCTGGCTTACAAGTCAAAGTCCACGGCAAATACAATTTTAAACTGATAAAAAGCAAATGGAAGAGAGACACAGCTTCCATGAAAAAGAATTTTAAATAACTTATACAGATGCTTTATCACGCATTGAGTGGAACATAATTTTGTACACCTCAAGACTGGGCCATGCATGTGACTGTTGTCTACGAGCTTGGTATGGAGATGTGACAAAAATTATCTCAACCAGACCACCCAGGTCACGGTAGCATGGCCCTTGTACAGTGTGCAGCATGAGGCAGATGACTTTCATGACCTTCCTTCCCCCAATGGAAAAACAAACTCTACAAGGGGGAATTCTACAGGATACATAGCCACCCTGGGTTGTCAAGACAGTCAAACTCATCCAAACAGAAAGCTCTGGAAACTGATAGCCAAGAGGCACTTGGAGAGGTGAGAAGATTAAGTGGACTGCAACAGCAAGCTTATTAGGTAAAAACAGAAAAGAATTTATGAGTAAAGCAGAAGTTTTCATTGGTTTTTAAAAATCAGTTTGGGTTTTTTTAAGTAGCCGGGCAGTGGGAGGTGCACACCTTTAATCCCAGCACTCAGGAGGCAGAGGCAGGCAGATTTCTGAGTTTGAGGCCAGTCTGGTCTACAAAGTGAGTTCCAGGACAGCCAGGGCTATACAGAGAAACCCTGTCTCAAAAACCAAAAAAAGAAAAAAAAGGAAAAATAGAAAAAAAATGATAACAAGTACATCTATCCAGTCTAAGGTGTCCACATGAGGGGTTACTGGATGAGGGAACACAGGAGCTCTGCATCAGGTTTACAGATTTTCTGTAAATGCAAAACTATCCTAAAGAAGTTGATGTCTTTAAAGCAGCAGTGCATGCCTGGTCTAAGTGCTCTCCAGGTGGAGGCAGGAGGATATAACTAACGCTCAGGAGTGCAGCCCAGTTCTCCTTTGAGCTTGATCCAGAGTGAGCAGCACAAAGTGGCCCCACTTTTAGAAATTATCAGGGATGGGAACACAGTTCAATGACAGCACAGTACCCCAGATGAGGAGGCCAGATAGTCCATTGGAAAGAGCTGGATTTTGGAGGGATGACATAGTGTCCTTATCCATGAGATGCTATCCCAAGATGATCTTTGATTCCTTCCAATTCTTTCCCTACCCCCCTCGCCACTTTTCCCTTTCAAATGCTCATGCTCTGTGTTTTAAGACTCACGGAATCCACTTAGTGTCATTGTATATATGTGGATGTAGGACCATCTGCTGGACCACAAGAGCCCTTTCCTGCCCTGTATCCCTGAAGAAAACTGACTCTCTCTCACCCAGCAAGTCATCAATTGCCAATAGCTCTTCAGCAATGGGATAGGACTTACCCTGACTCACTTCATTGTTGTTCCTCTTGTTAAATTAAATGAAGGGCAGGAAGAATCTAAATAGAAAGCTTAGACTTGGGATTTCTGTTTTCCTTTCCTCTTCTCTATTCTTTCTTTCCTAGATAAAAGGAAGGAGGTTGAAGGGAAAAGGGAGGATAGAGTAATATTATAAGAAATTAAATACATGGGATGGATTACTAAATTTATTCTCAAACAAATCATTGTATAGCCATAATTTCTTACATTGGTAGAAATATTTATAATTGATGCAAAATTGAAGTTATAATTTCTTACATTGGTACAAAATTTACATATTGATACAGATTTAAGGTTTTCATTGGTATAAATCTTTGTATATTGATACAAAACTTGAAATTAATATTGATACTCTTAGATAGGCATTGTGCCTATGTAATTCATTTAAGAATACAAGGCTTAGAGCCAGTCCTTCTATGGCTCCTATTATAATCTCTTTAGGATGATGAGTAACGCATGTTAAGGGCCAGATAGTAAACTCATGGTTAAATTAAATTCTGATTTAATTACATATAATAAGGTGTTTTTAATATTAGTCCAATAGAAATAGCTAAGAGTAGTAAAGGTTTAACAGTTCAGCTATATTTATACGATAGATAG
The DNA here is from genome assembly GCF_000001635.26 of Mus musculus. Lineage (NCBI taxonomy): Eukaryota > Metazoa > Chordata > Mammalia > Rodentia > Muridae > Mus > Mus musculus. The sequence continues at coordinate 15,631,748 of NC_000075.6, read as the reverse complement.
TCTTCAAAAGCATCAGAAAGCCACAGTCTATGGCATTTATAATCATTTCATTATTATTAGATTTTTTACTAAGAGGTATGTCTGCTCCTGACAGAATCCCTTTCACAGTTCAAAGATACATTATAACCTCCATACTGAGTTGCTCCAGTTGTGGCAAGGTAGCCACTGGGAAAGAATTGCCCTACTTCATCTACAGACAAAAAAAAAAGAAAGAAAAAAATACACACACACTCCAGGAAAGGACACAAGATGAAGGATAGTCGACAGCTTAGCTCTGCCAAGACACAGTAAGATAGTCCTTCATAGTTCCTAGCTCCTGCTTCACTCAAGGTCTGTCAGATGGTTCTGGGCCAGAAAGCTGAAGACAGAAGCTCCAACATTTTGAGGAATGGGGGCCTGTCCAGGTAGTCAGCTGTCTCTGCAAATTGGTTAAGTTTTGGAAGATTTTGTGCTTCCTATATATTCCGTTAATATTTAATTCATTCTCAGATCTCTGACAGTGTTAAAGACTAGTTATAGTCTCATAATGAAACGTTAGTTATTTAGTATTGAGGAAGATGATATAGATTTGAAAGGATGTTTCCAGATAGTAATGAAAGTTAAAATCAAAACATAATTCAGATATAGAATTGTAAACTCTTTAAGTTAGAGTAGATGTTAGAGTAATGTACCTAAATTGACAAAATTGATGGACTAGATGTTATTAGTGTATATCATACCTTATAGTGTATATAACTGTTATAACTATCTTCATTGTTTTTCTGAGAGAAAGGCTTTTTTTAATGAATGAAAAAGGAGAAGTGTTATGGATTTGGTTTTATGCTTGTATTGTAACTAGGTTCCCAAAATTGCATGAGAATCCCACATGTAAGACAGTAAGGGTCCTTGCCCCCTTGCTGGTTCTGATTGGTAAATAAAGTTGCTGGCTGCCAATGGCTAGGCAGGGAGATAGTGGCAGGACTTTAGGAATCACAGCCAAGGGGACCAAAGAAGAAAGAAAATCACCATGCCAGGAAAGTAATAAGATGCAGGCTTGAAAGCTGCAGAAGACAGAGTACCAATTATGTAAAAACTGGGGAAGAGTCTCTCTAGACCCCCATCATGGGGTATAGGGCAGCAAAGAAGGATTATAGATTTTAGTAAGTAATAATTCAGGAGTATAGGGAGTGAGAAGTTAGCAATGTGAAAGTTTGGGAGTGGCCCAGTCATTGATCTGATTAAGGCATATTTAATACAAGGCTCTGTGAGTGTGTATGTGTGTGTGTGTGTGTGTGTGTGTGTGTGTGCCTTTCATTTGGGAATCCAGAGCATGCAGCTGTTAGTGAGGAACTCACGCTGCCCTGCCGCAGCAGGGGAGATCAAAGGAGAAAATCTTCTACTGCTACAGGCAGTTCTAGTCTACATATATACAACTTCCTAAATTACATTATCATAGCTGTCCTCTCAGGCTTCAAAAACCCCGCCCACATTCATCCATCTGAAAGTCGGAAACCAACCATCACCTCTACAAAACCTGGACTCCTGCATATACGGGTTCCTGAATACTTGAAACCCTAATTCCTGGGGAGATTTTGTGAAGCACTGAATCTGAAGTCACATTTCAGTTGTTCTTGAACTAGATGTACCCTCCACAGAATCCTTTATCCTAAGTCTGGGTTTGCTGATGTTCTCTAAAAACTCTGAGCAACGCATCGCCTGCTGCCTGTGTCTCACTAGTGTCCCTGCAGCTTCAGCAACAGTGAAGAGATGTAAGTGGGTTCAGTCTTGGACATTTGAGCCATCATGAAGTTTTCTTTCTCCTTCAGTTTCTGCTTTTTCCTGCTCTCTCTCATCTGATGGCTCAGCTGGTGAAGGCATACGCTGCCAAGCCTGAGTATACAAGCATGATGCCCAGGAATCAAAATGTAAGAGAGAGCAGAGTCCTACACTTTGTCCTCTGACACCTACAGTGAACCATTCATGTGCCACCTTCCCGATACCAACAATCAAAATAAGTAAATAGCAGGGCATGAAGGCACACACCTTTAATCACACACAGTACTTAAGAGGCAGAGGCAGGCAGATCTCTGAGTTTGAGCCCAGCCTGAACTACAGAGCAAGTTCCAGAACAGCCAGGGCTACACAAAGCAACACTGTCAAAAACAAACAAACAAACAAATAATAATGATGGTTGCAATTCTTGACAGGAAAAATACATTGTGTGTTTCAACTTAGGCAAGAATAAAGGGTATGACTAACATTCTCAGAATAATGAAGTTTCAGGAAAAAGATGATATGACCATGCTTCACTTACTCGCTGTCAGAACTGGGCAACACTAATCAGAACTCGCATCCTGAATTATTCCACATGACTCATCTGAGAGCCAAGCAGAACTGGATGGAGGACTGTGGGTTGGATTAAAATTGACCGCCATGTTAAAGTAGCAAACTGACATGAGTGTTGAAAGGAGAATGCAAATGAGAGGTTTTAAGAACTAGCAATCAATCATCCAGATGTGCTGAGAAACAGTTATGTTCCTAAAGCAAGCCAGCAGCATTCCCATCCAAGTGCTTAGAAAGTCTGCTTGCTGCACACCTATTTATGTATGTGATATATATATATATGTATATACATATATATATATGATACATGTACTGATATATACATATATATGTGTATATACTGATATATATATACATATATATCAGTACATGTATCAGTGTGTTGATTTCTATATCATGTGTGCTTTCTATGTCATATATACACATATATTTTTATATGTGTGACTTGTATATAGTACATGTATCTGTGTGATTTCTCTATTGTCTGTATTATGTCATATAAATATATACACATACATATATAATATATATGACTTGTATTGATTTGCATTTCCCTGATGATTAAGGATGTTGAACATTTTTTCAAGTGCTTCTCTGCCATTCGGTATTCCTCAGGTGAGAATTCTTTGTTCAGTTCTGAGCCCCATTTTTTAATGGGGTTATTTGATTTTCTGAAGTCCACCTTCTTGAGTTCTTTATATATGTTGGATATTAGTCCCCTATCTGATTTAGGATAGGTAAAGATCCTTTCCCAATCTGTTGGTGGTCTTTTTGTCTTATTGACGGTGTCTTTTGCCTTGCAGAAACTTTGGAGTTTCATTAGGTCCCATTTGTCGATTCTCGATCTTACAGCACAAGCCATTGCTGTTCTGTTCAGGAATTTTTCCCCTGTGCCCATATCTTCATAATAGTACATGTATAAGTGTATTGTGATTTCTATATTGTGTGTGTATTCTATATCATATATACACATATATGGTATATATATGGTACATACTGTCATTTTCTCAGTGAAATCAACAGGGTCAGACTGAGATTCTGTCATCAATTATGGTTGGAATGTGGCTGAAAGAGGAAAGAATTTGGAATCAGTTACCGAGGACCCGGGTTGGTGCCCACCATTAGAAGCTACTCCCTTGTCCCCAATACAGCCTGATCCACCTAACTGGCAGTTTTCCAAGGACGCAGCGAACTGTGAGGAAGAGAGGGGTTTAAATGGTGCTAATACAGTGACAGTGGAGTGAGCCTAACCAATTCCCAGCTGGAAGTTACTAAGGTGAATTCAAAGGGAAGAGGGTTGAGGCCCAGTCTCTGCGGTGGCGTTCTTGGTGACCCACCGGTTCTCTGGTTGGGCAGTGTCCTCCCGCGTTTCTCTCGCGCCTCTGGGTAGCCGCGGGCCGCAGCTAAGCGGGTTGGGCGGGCTGAGGACTGACCTGGCCGCGCCAGTGCTGGGGAGTTCCCGCTAGAAGGAAGCGGACTGGTGCGGAGGCCGCGTCTCCATGGCAACCCACTGGGAACCAGCCGCCAACTGCGCTGGGCGGGCGGGCACTGCGGGCGGGACCCGCAGCCCAGGCCAGGGCAGACCTCTCCAGACAGCAGTACAGGTAACAGGTGGACTCCCTGTACCCAGGCCCTGTCCCTCCCCTAGGCTGCAGCTAGCAAGGAGATGGCCGGCCGGACTGCTGCTTCCAGCGACCCAGGGAACTGTGCCTCAGTTTCTCTCCTTAATTTGTCTGAACCTTTTGACTTAGCTTTGTCTCCTGTCGCCTCCAGTGTCTGTCTCACTGCTGCAATTCCTGTGGTGGCAAATGGTCTGAAAGGAGGTTCTTCCTCTCCCCTGCCCCCTTCCCTTCCTACTCATCCTGTTCACCTCCCCCTCTTCCACTCTCTTCTTTCTCCCCTTACCCTCTCCTCTCTTGCCTCCTCCTCTTCTTCCTCTTCATCCTCTTCTTTTTTTCCTTCCCTCCCCCCTCCTTCTCGTTCTCAGTTCATATACTTCTTAGGAAGGTTAAGTTCATTTTAACACTTTGTTCATTTATCCTTTTAAATTAGTCCACTAATGGGACAACTTTGTGAGTGTGTGTGTGTGTGTGTGTGTGTGTGTGTGCGCGCGCGCGCACGCGCGAGTGCGTGTGTTGAGGCATGTAGGTGCCAGGGAAGAAGAGGGCATCTGATTGCCCTGGGACTAGGTGGTTTTGAGCTACCTGACCGGTGCTGGGTCCTCTCTATGCACTCTAAGCATGATGACCTCCAACTGCTGGGCCAGTTCTCCAGCTCCTGTTTTTGGACTTCGTACTAAATTTCATGCTCAATCGACTCTTTTAAAAGGTCAAGAAAAACCAATGAAAGAATACACTCAAAGGCAAAGGATAGGCACTCCACTAAGATGCAAACTGTGAGGGCTTCTAGATATCACTTCTCAAACCAGGAATTAGGAACTTTTGCACAAATTAGGCAACTGACACCTAGCTGCCTAGCTGAGTTAAGGAGGTATGCTTGCTGGTTTCATCAAGGCAAAGAAACCCCACCCCCACCCCACCCCCACCCCCACCCCCACCCCCACTGTGGGCCTTCTCTGTTGAAACAACAGCGTCCATGCTCAGAGAACCTATCCTAAATGGCATGCCAACAACAAAAATAACATCTTATATTAATATGTTTAAGCATTTTATAATTCTAAATAATTTCCCTCCTCACAGATTAAATATCAAGAAGTACCAAGCCAGATGTAGACATTTCTTGGCATGGAGAACCAAGCCCATACCACAGCAGGGTAAGTGCTTCAGAAATTCTATCTAATTAGCTCATCTTTGCCCAGAAGTCTGGAGGAAGCGTGAGTTCTGAAGTGAATTGTTAAAAGAAGGATGTATTGGTTTGGGAGGCGGTAAGTAGACTGAAAATCTCAAGTAACTTATGAAGTATCTACTGGTGTAAGTCTTTCTGATGTTGTCTGCACCCTGGAAGACAGCACTTCCTGACTGATACTGTTGGCGTTATAGATTCGGAACCCATGCTGGCCTCCTCTGCCCTTACAAGTCCACAACACAGCGCTTCCTGGCCAGCTTTCTCTTTTCTCGCTGTGATGAGTGTTTCTCTGCTCCTATCCTTAAGACTGGCCACATTTTCTCAACATTTAAACACAGCTCCGCAATACATATATTTCCATAGCAGAGCAAGAACTGGGTATTTTAGAATGGGGTTTAGAAAATATTCACTGTGGTAGGAAATGGACCAAATTCCTTTTCACGATTATTTGTCCTCCCTCTTCTCCCACATCAGCACCATGAATATTTCACTAGCCATCTGACCTCTGCTGGACTCAGACTGGGGCAGCAGAGGTACATCAGAGCCCAGGCCTGACTGCAGCTGCTTTTGACACTAGTCACAACTCTCGTGGCTCACGTCCAGTGACTCTACTCCACCTGTGACACACATGCACACACACACACACACACACACACACACACACACACAGAGACACACCCCAAATGCACAGCCTTAAGTAACATGAAAACTCATCTCTATGTCAGAGTGAGTGGTTTCCTCTTTACACCCAGAGTGGTTGCTCCAGCACTGTGACTGTTTGCCTTCCATCCTGGTAGTGAGTGCTCATAATGAGGGGGAAAGCAAGGGCAGGAAAGACTTTCCTCCTAGGAGTCTGACCTAGAGATGTTGGGCTTCCCTGGGTTCACTATCATTGGCCAGAACTCAGTCTCACTTAGTTGTAAGAAAGGCTCAGAAATGTGCTCTCCAGCTGGGTGGCATATGTTTAGCTGTAGTTCAGAAATTCCATATATAGTTGGTGCTGGACTCAGGATTGCTCAGCTTGCCTGGTCACCTGCATGCCTGTGTGGCAGCATGCCTGTGTGGCAGCATGCCTGTGTGCCTGCATGCCTGTGTGAAGCTGTAAAGAGGATAGTAGAAACCATCCTCTAATTTCTAAGCTGGGTCTTTTCTCCAGACTAGAAATCTGTGGATTCCCTCTGACAATGCTAGTAATTCATGGCTAGTTACAACTGTGAGGGTAGACAGTCACCATCACCACACCCCAGGACACTGAGGGCTGAGCTGTTGGTTCTCAGGCTCGCTGGGTTAATTCCGGGCGTTTTCAACCTTTTTGTTTTTTCAATATATAATGGCCCTGTCCAGCCACAGCCAACTCCACTGTAAGTTGAAGGGCGAAGAGTATTCATTGCTGTGTCCCTGCCCCATTGAGCCTCAGAGAGATGGAGACAGGAACAAGAATTTATACCAGTAGAATAGCGGTCAGTGAAGGAGGCAAGAGTTGAATTGAAATACATCTAGCTCCAGTCCCTGGATCTTTCCTACACTGGAAATTGATCACATGGAGGTGAGAGGGGCCGCCTGCTTAGAGTTCACAGCACAGCCAGGTCAGGCTAAGAGTGTGTTGGGTCCCTAGAGAGACTGTGACATTGGGATATAGTAAGGCAGACTGTAGAATTCAGGCGTGAGCTTGTGTAGCAGATTGTCTTAGCCCTGCAAAGCTGAAGATCTGGCTGGTCTCTGCATTCATTCTTTGAAGACAAAGTACCTTGTCCTGAGTGTTAACCCCTGAAATGCCAAGGTTATTTAAAAACAGAACTGGTCCTTAAAGAACTTAGAACGCAGTGGAGAGAGTTAGACTTGTTTGGGTACAAGATAGTTACAGTTAGTTACAGAAGTTAGTGAGCACACCACAGTGTGCTCTGAAGGACTGCTGCTCATCCCAGTAGGCTATGGCCATAGTGTCCCGAGCTCAGAGCCCACTGGCTCCCATGTTGTAAAGAAACCAGTAAATGTGGATGGTTCTCCAGGGACTTGTTAGCAAGTTTATGGACATGTTCCTCTGATGTTTCTTGAAGCAGCCCACTTTCAACAGTTAGCACCTACAGTGAGCTTATGAAGCTCTGAAACTACATAAACATACAAATATATACCAAACACTGATAGAAAAAGTTATGTGCACAATATAAAAAATTTATTTGGTTCTATGGATTACAAAACAATATAAAACAAAATCTAGTTGCGTTGGTACCCGGCCAGATTTCTACTCCCAAGGCAGCCACTGTGAATCCTTTTGGCTGGGACCCTTTCCCAAGGCTTTTGATGTCTAACTTGGTATCTTCAAATAATGGGTTTTACTGCTGCTTTTGATTTTTCAATTTTAGGTATTAGCTATTGACTTTTACACTAGATCTCTCTCTATCTCTGTTTCCCTCCTTCCCTCCCTCCCTCCCCCCTCTCTCTCTCCCTCCCTCCCTCCCTTCCTCCGTCTCTCTCCCACTCTGTCACACACACACACACACACACACACACACACACACACGCTCCGAACTTCCCTGTCCCCCAATATGACATGATTTTGGTAGCCTCAATAATCTTCTTATGACTTTATAAGTCATGTCCATCTCAGAGTTTGATAAGGATCAATCATTTTCTTTCCTGCTCAACATTTTTAGCTCCTGAAGTTAGTAATCCTGTTGTCACAAACTTCTGAAGTGTCCTTTTTCCTCCAGTTTCTTTCAGATGTCTCTCTTTGGAGCTGCCTATCATTTTTGTCCTGTGAACTGCTTTCCTTGGGCCCCTGAGCTCACTTCTTATTTATTCCAGGACTCACCCATGGTGGGGACCAACTATACTTAGGGTGGGTCTTACCTCCAGAAATCCCCTCACAGGCACGCCCAGAGGCATGTCTCCCAGGTGATCCTAGATCCTGAAAAGGTGGCAGCCAACAGTAACCATCATAGGTTGTTGCTACTTGGCTCCCACTCTTTTTGCCTTTGTAGGTTTAATGTGTCAGGTGAAACTATCCATCTGCCTCGTGTTAGTAAGTCTTGGGAAAGGAGCACATTTTGTGGGTTCATCCATCTTTACCCAAAGCCTGTTCTCCCCCCTGACTCCCCTTCTTGGCCTTCCATTCTGAGACATACTTTGCATTCTGTAACTAACACCTGAGCCATTGATCTCTTTCATAGAACCTTGTCAAATGGTTTCTAAAACTTGGGATGCCTCTGCATCAAGCCACCAAACTCTTCTCATCTTCCAGAGAACTGAGATAGATAGGTTATTAAAGAGCAGCTTCCCACCTGGATTCCAAAAGCCCTGGCCAACACTGCTTCTTCTGTGTGTCTTTTTAACCCTCAGGGGTCCTTCTCCAGAGTCACAGCCTCAGTTGCTCACTTTGGGATGGATTAAATTCAGTTTTATTTACAGTTAGTAAAAAGAAATTCTGATTTGCCTGAGCTAAGCCCCTACAGCAGGACCATAATGAATGGTTACAGTGTTCTTTTCCTATAATTGAAAATTCTTTTCAATTGCTGTGACTTCCAGCTGGCCCATACCACACCTTCCTGGCCCAGACCATACCATACCATCCTTGCCTAGACACACCTTCCTGCTCTCCCCACACTGCCTAGTACTTCCCCTGCCCCTCCCAATATCCAATTCTCACCAGAATAGTCTCATTTAACAAGTTCCACTAATTTCTTGTGCCTTGAATGAAGAATTAACAGAAAAAGAGATGGGGGAGGGGCAGTGTTCCTGGTATGTGGTGTGGTGAAGGTGAACTCTGAAGCTAGCATGGGGCTGATTGCAGGTCTGGATTAGTGACATCCAAAGACAGAAAACTCAGGAGGGAGGGAGGAAGAGAGGAAATATTCCTTTGAAACAATATAAGACAAAGATTCAGAAGTACCACCACTCAAAACACATTTGCCTGCACTTTTTATAGGGCACTGTTGGGTATATTGGCAACTCATTAGATTACAGGAGGAGAGGCCTGAGGTATGCAGACCCTACCATAAACACTGGCACCAGGCACATCTAACCTGACCTAGTTTTCAACATGTTCAAACACCTAGAACAGTTGAGAGCCTCTAGGCAGTGTGCCTGGCACAGAATGCTTAGCAATGTGAACAGCCTGCAGGGTCCTCACCTCTGAAGAAAGGAGTGATTTTATTGGACAAAGTCATGCCTTCCTTGCACCAAAGTCAAGAAACAGAAAGAAGGAAAGTTAGAAATAGAGCTCTTAAAGAGGAAAGAGCAGACCAAGGGTGACCAAGAACCAGCAGGAGCCGAACTTAACCCAGCGACAGCACCATGCATCTCCTGTCACACCACAATGACTGGAAGAGCATCTCGCACAGGAAGGGTACACTGTCAGAAGTGATGCCAAAGTCAGGCAGAGCAGCATGAACACCATGTGCAGAAGACCAAACGAGAAGGAGTTGAGAGTTCAAAATTACGTAGAAGCAGGATGGTGCAAAAAATGATGGAATCCAGGAGAAGCAGAAATGTGTGGGGCATGCAGCCGTTGGCAGGAACTCCCTGACAGAATCTGTGGATGCTGTGAGGGTAACACCCGAAACACTGTTTTCACCTCCTAACATTGCTTAGGTAGCCTATGCCTTGAAGTTAACAGGGATATTTGCTGTTGTTCCCACAAAGTCGCAGGGCAGCTGGCTTCGGCTCCTCTTGCTAAGCCATTGCATGACAACAGTGTGTGCAAATGGCAATGCATGAGAGACAGAATAGAGCTGGTGGGCTTTGTCTAAAATCCCTTCCAAACCTTCTCTATACATGGTTAATGAAAAACACAAGCATTTTACACCTACCTTGCATGATCAAGTTACATGCTCCTTAAAGTGGTTCAAGGACAGGAAAACACTGGTCAGTCAACAAAACTGTCAACCCAGAAAGGACAGATGATTTGATTATTCACAATGTTGATATCTACACAGCTTAGAAAATGAGGTGGGGATGGGAGTGTGGCTCAGTGGAAGAGTACTTTGCAATTGTAGGTTTCTGGGTTCAAATCCTAGTATTGCAAAGGAAAAAGAATGAAGGTAGAAGATGAGACATGAGTTGTGCTCTTGATCAGTAGCCCAGGAATGTCCAGACCTCCCTTCAAGCCAGTCTTGGGGGATATACACCTGCCCTTAGAGTGGCAAAATCAGGCAAGATACTTTGAGCATCGATGACACTGAAGTCCTGCCTCACATTGTTGAAGACCCTATATGCTAAGGAACCATCATTCCGAATACCATGAAAATTCTGTTAACATGTAAGAATAAAAGGATGGATGTTGGGGAGGTTATTGTCCCTTTTCTGTTGCTATAACAACATATCCAAAGCTGAATAGTGTATAAGGAACAGAGGTATATTTAGCTCAGTTTTGGAAGCTGAACGCTCAAGAGCAGGCAACCTTACCTGGCTGATTCTGTTAATGGCATCAGATGGAGGGATGTAAAAGAGAAGGAGGCAGTCTGGGGACACCCAGGGACCAGGCTTCTCTTTAAGGCTCAGCCCCCACAAGACCTAAGCAGATTCCTGCAAGAACTAAGTCTCTTCTGAGGACAGTCCCACCAATGCCAAATTGTCTTCCACAAGGCCAGACCTTAAAGGCACCACCCCCTTGTGCTTCAGCATAGGCGGACACACTGCTTCACCCTTGGGAGAAGCGCTCCAAGCACCCTGACAAGAACAGCTGGCAACTGCCGACAGCGGTTGATGGTGTCTTGGTCAGGCTTTATCACTGACTATGATGAGAGGTCAGAATTTAGGATATGGGGAGGAGCTGGCACCAGTAATGCTCTCTGGTCAGAAAGATTTTACTCCTGGCAACTGGAAGCAGTTGTGTCACATAAAGATGCAGGGCAGAAGGGAATGGGAGTGGGTTTAAGCAACAAGGGTCAGGTAGTCTGTCTGGATATGTGATGTCTTAAGGGTCCATGACATCCTGTGGAATTGCCAGTTGTGAACAGCACTGGTCTAGGATGCCTGAAATTCAGGGCTTGAGGCTGCAGAAACTTCTAGAAGTCAGCACAAGCTAGCAAGAAAGGTTTGTGGGAAATCTCAAGCATGTAGAAAATAGAGTGTCTCTTAAACATTTTTTCATGTCTACTATTAGAAAACAGGTCCTACTATTGCTTCCCTGGCCCTTTCTATCGAGGCCTAGTGAAGCACCCGGCCCTGGTGTCAGAGGCAGAAGTCCTGTCCGCACACCATTGCCGTCACCATCTCCTTAGACCAGCCTGTTTTTACCAAGGCATACAGGTGATTGTCCTGGAGACTGGCTTACACAGCACAGGCATTGTATATGAGAATAAACATTATCAGTTTCCTCAGACTTACATGGATCTCTGTGTGAGAACAGGGACATCTGAGTGCTCTTTACAGCTATGAAGTTTCCCTTTGAAGAAGAGGCCAGAACCTTCCAACATACACTCCCTGTCTGTCTGCTCACCCCTGTCTGTCTTCTTACCCCCTGTCTGTCTGCTCACCCTCTGCTTACCTCCTGTCTGTCTGCTTACCTCCTGTCTGTCTGTCTGCTTACCTCCTGTCTTCTAACCCCCTGTCTGTCTACTCACCCCTGTCTGCCTACTTAACCCCTGTCTGTCTGCTCACTCCTGTCTGTCTGCTTAACCCCTGTCTGTCTGCTCACCCCATGTCTGTCTGCTTAGCCCCTGTCTATCTCTGTCTGTTCACCTCTTTGTTTGTCTACTTCCCCCTCCCCACCTGCTCACCCTCCTGTCTGCCCACCTTGCTGTCTTTCTGCTCACCATGCTGTCTGTCTGCTCCCCCCCCCCGTCTGCTCACATCACCCCTCCCCCATCTGTTCATTTAAAGGATGCTCACAGTGTGAAAAGTCATCACAGAGGAGATCTGTGATGTGTACATAATAGCATAACATCCCCCATTCAGAAAAGAAAAAAAGGTTGTGTTTGAGGTTTTTCTGTCATTGGGGACACTGAGATGTCATAGAGCATTTCATCTCTGTTAGGGGCTCCCTTTCACTGTCAGGCCAAAGGCTCAGGACAGTCCCTTGCTCATGCACACCTGCACCCCTCCTTCAGAACAAGGTGGTTTATAACACTTCCACATCCATTAAGCTTCTCTCTCCCTCTCTCTCGTAAGGAGAAGCCTGGGTAGAATATGAGCCTCCATCGCACTCAGCAAGGGAACAGGCATTGACTACTGCTGACTCAGCAAACACCAAGGGTGATGGTAAATAACCGTGTAGAAGGGGAGGAAAGCGCCTGAGGAAACGCCCGTCCACGCTTCAGGAATTAGATTTGAGTGAGGGAGCCATAAGCTGTGACCTATAGCCTTGCAAAGAACAACATATCTGTTGTCCTGTTGAAGAGGAGCCACACCGACCACTGTGAGCTCACGAGGATGTGGTGAGCCGGTTCTGGGTCACCTTCACAGCCCCTTTGCCTGCATCTGTGTCTCATGTGACACAGTATCTGATATGAGCCACCTTTGAAAGGTCTGATTACATGCCTGTTAGCTCAGGCAAATGGGTATGTAATTTATTTCAGAATGAGTTTTCTTAAGAGATTTTGACAAAGGTAAGGTCTCCTGAGATTGCTCACCAGCCTTGGAAACTTGTTTTCAGATGATTCCATGTCTCCTGAAAAAATACACTCTCTCCCTGTCTCTTTCCTCCCATGATTGCCTCCTTAGTCATATAACAAGCTGCCTTTTCTCTTTCTGAGCTCTAGAGCAACGCTTGGTGACATCCCTCCATCCCTCCCAGTACAGCCCTGTTGTAGCTACTAATTTGCTTTCTTGGATTTCAAAGCTGCCTTGCTTGGATAACAGCAGAAGGCTGAAACAACTGCTGGCCTCATGCAGTTGAGCTCTCTCTCTCTTTTTTTTAATTAGATATTTCTTCATTTACATTTCAAATGATATCCAGAAAGTCCCCTATACCCTCCCCCTGCCCTGCTCCCCAACCCACACACCCCTGCTTCCTGGCCCTGGCATTCCCCTGTACTGGGGCATATAATATTCATAAGACCAAGGGCCTCTCCTCCCATTGATGGCCAACTAGGCCATCTTCTGCTACATATGCAGCTGGAGACATAGCTCTGGGGGTACTGGTAAGTTCATAATGTTGTTCCTCCTATAGGGTTGCAGACCCCTTCAGCTCCTTGGGTGCTTTCTCCAGCTCCTCCATTGGGGGCCCTGTGTTCCCTTCAATAGCTGACTGTGAGCATCCACTTCTTTAAGAACCAGAATAGGAAAACAGACACTCAAGCCTGTAATACCAGGATTTGGGAGACTGAGGCAAAGGGGTTGCTGTCATTTTGAGGCCATCCTGCGCTACATCCTGAGTTCTGGGCCAGCCTGAGCAACCTAGTGAGACACAGTCAAAAAAAATAACAACATGAAGGAACCCAAATAGAAGCCCATGTTTCAAAGCTGTTTGAGGGAAGAATCCACCAACTGCTGCATCACCCAGGTCACTTCCGGATACTTCCATATGTTTTCTGTGAACTCCATTTTTGTTTATGTGTCCACAAATGACATTTGTATATACTTGGGAAGTACAATGTGAAGGTCTGAGACATGTTCATACAAGGTAGAGTGAGCTGAAGCCAGGTGTTTGTGATTAGCATTGCTCGTCACCTTAAACTTCTGTCCTTTCTAAGTAACAATGTGTTGATTAGAGTCCTTGTGTACTGTTGGTCATCTTCACAGTGCTGCACCACAGGACACCAGAACTCACTGTTGTCTGCAATCCCGTGTCTCTTTCTCATCCACTCTCCCTCCAGTCTGGCAATGGTCATGCCGTCAGCATCTATGAGAGCAGCTGCTCCAAAGGTACACGAGTAGATGCAGCCTGCCTGCCTGCCTGCCTGCCTGCCTGCCTGCCTGCCTGCCTGTCTGTCTGTCTGCCAGTTCCATCCATGCTGTCACAAATGTCAGGACTGCATAGGTTTTATTACTGAATAGTACTCCACTGGGCCTTTGTGCCACCTTCTCTTTACCACCTGCTGGTAGACATTTGGTTTGAGTCTGTATCTTGGCTCTTGTAAATTGGGTTGTGGGTGCCTTTTCCACATGTAAATTTAGTTCAGCTCAGGTGTAAAACCTGTGGTGGGGTTGCTGGATTATATAGTAGTTCTGCTCTGTGTTTAGTAATGTCCACTGTGGGTACATTAATTAATCCCACCAATGCTACACAAATGTTCCTCTTGCGTATCTTATCACTTGCTCTATTCCTTTTGATAATAGCTGTTCTCACTGTGGTGAGACCCAAAAAGACAAAGCAGTCTTGGGCAGAAAGAACAACTCAGGCCATCATATCTCAGAACACAGTGAGAATCAGCCGTGCACGGCATCAGCATAAAGACAGACATGCAGACCAATGAAGCAGAACAAAGCCCAGAGATAACCTCACGGGTTTGCAGCCAACTGAATTCTTACAAGTCGCTTGGCTTGAAGCATGGGGATAGCTAATTGTTCGAACAAACTGCTGGGTGTGCTGGACAGCCACAGAAAAGAATCTCCATCTCACCAAATACAAAAGCAAGTCACAGTGGGTTCTAACCTCAAACGTGGGACCCAAAACTTGAAAATTACTAGAAAAAGACATAGGAGAAAAATACAGGAACCTTAACCTTAGCAGTGATTCTTTTTTTTTTTTTCCATAGAACCCTGAACACAGAAAATAAAAGCAAATTAACAGATGAGATTCCACCAAACTAAAGAGTTTCTTCCTAGCATCTAACAGATACAATCAACAGAGCACAGAGGCCAACGAACAGAATACAGACAGACAGCAGACCACAGGACAGGCAAATATATTTGCAAATTACTTATCTGACAAGAGCTCAATATCCAGAATACACCAGAAACTCACGCTACCAAAGCTCAGATAACACAAGCTGGAAAGCTGGCTGAGGCCCATGCCTTAGGTCTAAACACAGCCTCACACTCCCCCGGGCACCCTCCGAACAGCTGACCTCTGCTGTGCCCCACCTCACACACACCATTAATATCACCAGCGCTCCCCCACACACACACCATTGATATCACCAGCTTTCTGTGTTCTTCTCTCTGCTTTTCTAGATGTCATTTCCTGACGTTTAATCGCAGACCATCCCTCACCATGCAGGCCTTTGTGCCTTCTTCCTTTTGTCTTTTTCAGTCAAAGGCTTAATGGCAAAGTGTCTAACCTGACCCCAGAGCCTTCTCTAGTAATGCAAAAGGGTCTAGCCTGACCCCAGAGCCTTCTCTAGTGAATTGTTCCCATGGATAAACCCAAAGGTAAAGATTGGGTTTGCATGCCTTAAGAGGACACAGCCCACCTAGTCCCCAAGTCTGGTGATTCTAAGAGCTTCTTTTTCTTCTCTTTGGGATCTTCAGTCAACTCTTCTAAAATTGAGTTATAATAATACCTACTTAGGGGTGATGTTGAAAGGACCCATGAGAGAAAGTGAAGAAAAATCCTTAACATAGTAATAGCTGGAATATGACTGAGGGGAGAAATGAGGATACGGAGACCAGACGTTCCAAGCTGTGAGAAGGAGACTGAACATCACTCTTTGCTTTTATTTTAAAGTTCACTGGAATTGCAGCTTTAAAATCCCACTCCTTTCTCACGAAATGCACATTTTCCTGCCTTTCTGCTTCTCTTCCAGCCTCCTACCCCATCTCTCGTTGCATCAGCAGTAAGCAGTAGCCATGGACCACAAGCTGTCCTGAAACTTTCTCTAACAAACAAGCCAGCCCCTTGCATTTAGCACAGCCTCACTCGAGTTCTCAAGACATGGACAGAATAGAGGCCAATTCCTTACAGAACATAGCCATGTTGTGATAGAAACCTCTAGGGCTCTTCCTCGTGCTGTGATGATCCCCACCCATAACATTATTTTGTTGCTACTTCAGAACTGGAATTTTGTTACTGTTAAGAATCATAATCTGACATGTGACCCTGCAGGGGTCGTGACCCACAGGTTGAGAGCAGCTTCTGTAGAGCATGCCCTCCATCGTCAGTATGTCTCTTGTCATTCTGTTCTTCCAACCCCCTCTAGAATGGTCCATTAAACTCTGCCTACAGCATCCCATGTCTCCTCTGGCCTGCAATTCCATTCTGTGAAACAGATCCAAAGGCCCCTGAACCACAAGATCAGGGGACCACAGCAATGGCCTCACTCCTCAGTAGCAGCTTTCTGTGGAATTTACTTGTCAACTTTCCATGACAAAATGCCTATCAAAATCGGTCTAAGGAAGTATCTTAGTCACTTTTCTATTGCTGTGACAAAACACTGGGACAAGTTATAAAATCAAGTTTAATTGGGCTTAAGGTTTCAGAGGTTTAACAGCTGGGAAATTACCTCTTGATCTACAAGTACAGAGACCTACGTAAGGACGGGAGGAAGCTTCTGATTCCTCAAAGCCCGCCCTCGTGACACACCTCCTCCAACCAGAGTCCAATCTTAGAGCCTATGGAAGCCATTCTCACTCAAGCCTCTAAAGGACATTTATTTGACCTTGCGGTTTGGAGGGATTCAGCTCTTCATGGTGGGGCAGCTGGTGTCTTGTACCTATAGCTGGAAGGAGAGAGATGGATGCCAGTGTTCACTGGGCTTTCTTAATCCAATTCCCCTTTCACTCAACCCAGTCAACTCACCTGAGTTTACGGTAGATCATTCTTCCTCAGCTAAACTTCCCTCATAACACACTCACAGATCCACCCAGAGCAGTGGCTCCAGATGAGTCGGAAGTCTAGTCATGTTCACAATGAAGACTGAACATCACACATCACACATTTGCAGATAGGCAAGGAAGCCTGTGGAAAAGCTTTGTAGAAAAGGCAAGACTTTGGGTCTGCTGTGGCTGTGGGCTCTTGGCAGAGAGGTTAGAGAAAGGCTAACTAGAAGAGAGGAATCCCAAGGGATTGGTCCGAGGAACATACTTAGCCTTCTCTAGTTTGATAGCTGGAAAGGGAAACAAAAATAAAAGAAGGCCAGTGGCCACGTCCACCATCTGGAGATGACACTGCAGACTTGGTAGTTTGGCTTTCTGAACTGGCTGGTAAGGACGATACAGGTCAGAGTCTGCTGTCATGCGGTCTGGCCATCATTCACTTGAATCTCCAGATTCTGATGTAGAACACTGAGAAGACAGAGCACAACCATAACTGTGCCCACACAATGATGACTGCACCCACACAAAGATGACTCCGTACTGTGTGGTCATACTGTGTTGGAAACCCTAGATGACCTCAGGATCACAGTAGGGCTATAGAGTGGGAAAGAAGTCACTGTGAAAACAGTACCTCTGACCCTTTCTGCTGAAACAATGTCATCTCAGAGATTGACAGTTGCCTGTTCAGGAAAATCTAGGATCTGTGCTGGGTGACATCATTGTAATGATTTTGTAAAATAGATGACTGTAGGGAATTGATTGATATTTGTTATTGACCCACAAGCTTGTCAAAGGCCTACTCAATCTGGTCAGCACTGTGTGAAAGACTCTCTTAAGAAATCCATGTGGAAAGAATGCACACACTGCACCTAGAGGGAAGTTAGATGGTCTGTGTGATTCCTTCTACCCTGGGAGTTTGTGTTCTAACTTATTATACCATAGTCATAGACAGGACATAAGCCATTCATTTAATAATTTAACAAAGCCAATGAAGTAGATTCCATTATTCCACACTCTATTTTGGGTCAGTATTTTAATCCCACTAGCAGGTTGCATTCCTACATGCCAGAGAATTGAGCACTTGCCGCATGATGGAGGACTACCCACATGCTAGGTTACTCACCACATGCTGGAGCACTCACCACACAATGGAGCACTCACCACATGCTAAAGCACTCACCACATGCTACAGCACTCACCACATTCTGGAGCATTCACTACATGCTACAGCTCTCAACACATGCTACAGTACTCACCACATGCTGGAGCACTCACCACCACATGCTGGAGCACTCACTACATGCTGGAACACTCACTACATGTTGGAGCACTCCCTCTGTGTTGGAGCATTGGACTGGGTGATGGTGAAATAGTGATGAACAAAACTAACAGCTTTTTCTCAGAGCCTACACTAACAAAGAAAAGAAATCTCATTTACACAAAAGGATAATACAAGTAGTTATGAAAAAACAATGTGAAAATGCAAGGCCATGGTTCTATTCTTCTCAACATCATGACTCCAATTAAAAATAAGTCATGCTGTCTATGAAAGAATTGGTATACTTCCTTGGGTTTAAGTTTTAAACAAAAATTGAAAACACCTTTGAGGCCCTAGTCCAGGACTACCATGAGATGTTTCCAAATGACACTTGGTGAATAGGCCCTCTCTAATGTCAGAGATATCTTCTGGATAAACTAAATAGACAGCATTGCTCAGATGGTCTGGGTAATTCTGAAAACACAGGACTTGGAGGGCTATTGTGGTCAGAACCATAGATTGTAAGCCAGTTCTTGTCAAAAGGACCTGCCACAGGACTCCACAGGTAGGAAGCTGAGACCAGTGTCTGACCCTTCTACAGATGATGGTGAGGCCTTGGACCTGACTGGCGACCCACTGTGCCTGTCAATCTCCTTGAAGTATGATGTCTGTCTTCACGTGTTGGATCCCTAAGTGCTAAGCATTTTTCAGAGTTACCATATCCCTTAGGATTAGCATATTCTAAAAAAGATGGTATTTGCTTGTTAGATGTGGTTGGTTTCGATTCTGTTTTTTTTTTTTTTTTTTTGAGATATGTGTCTGGAACTCACTATATAGTCCTGATTGGCCACCTGGGCAACCCTCTTGAGTTTGCTTCCTGAGTTCTGGGATTATAGGTGGGTGACAAGTTGTTGTTGTTGTTGTTGTTGTTGTTGTTGTTGTTTTTAAAGATAAATAGATATATAATGTGTTGGCTAGTCTTACGTCAACTTGACACAACCTAGAGTCATCCAAAAGGAGGGAACCTCAGTTGAGAAAATGCCTCCATAGTATCCAGCTGTAGGGTATTTTCTTAATTAGTGATGGATCGGGGAGGGCCCCGTCCATTATGGGTGGCTTCATCCCTGGGCTGGTGGTCCTTTCTCTTTTAGAAAGCAGGTTGAGCAAGCCATGGGAATCGAGCCTCATGGCAGCACTTTCTAGCAGCACTCCCCATAGCCTCTGCATTCACTCCTGCCTCCAGGTTCCTGCCTTCCTTGGGTTCCTCCTGTCCTGACTACCTTCAATGATGAGCAGCAATGTGGAAGTGTCAGCTAAATAAACCCTTTCCTCTCCAACTTGCTTCTTGGTCATGGTGTTTCATCACAAAAATAGAATCCCAGCTGAGACAAGTACTGTCCGCTCTGAAGTTCTCTTTTTATTTAAGTGACTAGCCAGTAGCCTGGAGGCTTCTTCCCACCTAACCAATTGTTCCATTTAAGGAAGTGGTGAAGCTACATGGAGTAATGCAGGAATCCTTCCTGCCTCGTCATTCTCTTATGAAACCTTCCCACTTTTCTGCTTTTCCCAGAGCTTCTCCTTGTGAAGCTGAGCTTCAGGAACTGATGGAACAAATCGACATCATGGTAAGCAACAAGAAGCTAGACTGGGAAAGGAAGATGCGGGCTTTAGAGACACGGTTAGACCTTCGGGATCAAGAGTTGGCCAACGCACAGACTTGCTTGGACCAGAAAGGCCAGGAGGTACTGAGCACACATGTCAGAAGAGTGACCATGCACCAAACTCATTTGTCACAGTTCTGTCAGCAAATATGGTGTTAAGTGTACGCTATCAAATAGGTGCAGAGACTGAACTAAACCAAGTATCTCCTGATGGAGACAAACGTAACCACATCAGTGCTGCCAATAATGTGAACAGATGGTTAAGATACGTGTGAAATAACATTGTTTGCAAACAAAGGTTAAAATGCTTTTGGCTTTTGGTGGCCAAAGCTGTTTTCACTCAGCATTCAGGAGCATTCGCTGCTTCTGGTTGGCTAGGAAATATTTTGTAAACAACAAAAAAAGGCACATCAAGGATAAATTGCCAAAGGAGAGTATATGGGGGAAATTGTGCATGTGTATAGGCACATCCATGGATGCATGGGTTCACGTGCCTGCAGTGCCCACTTAGGAAGTTTTCCTCCTCTCATGGCTGCTCAGTGCTGAGCCAGTGCTCACAGGAGAATGTGGGGGTGCACAGGCATTGGGCTTAAGGAAGAGCACACACAGACGTACATGCCCGAGCCCGACTCTTCTAGGGGAGGCATGCAAGGAGAGAGCTCTCCAGTCAGGTCCACAGCATGGCAGGAGGCATGCAAGGAGAAAGCTCTCCAGTCAGGTCCACAGCATGGCAGATGCTTTCAGCAGCCACCTTCCGGCTCTGTTGACTTCTGGGTGGAACCTGATTTTGGCAAAGCTGAGGGATCAGGGTTTTGCAGGTGGATGTGGCTCTTGGTTCCTGCTTCCCTATGCAGGAAAGGCAGGTCCACTGGCCCTGGCATATGCAAGGACCTACAATGACACAGTTTTGTAAGTAGGCATCTTGTGGGCATTTAAAGAAAATAATCCAAAGTCTTAACAAATACTCTTAAACATTTTATGTTCTCTTTAATGTTAGTTCTTATAAATTATGGCAATTATCCATAGAGCCACTGAAGTGGTAAGGAATGAGAATCTTTGAGTTACATTAGCAGACGTTTTATGTAAGTAACAGTGGCACAGCCTCCCAAACAGATGATATGAAGTAACTTCTAAATCTTAATTTAAAATGCAACAGTGCCAAGGATCTTCTGTTAAACACACTTCCGCACTGTCCTAAAGCACAGCCCGGGGAAGGGCTGGTGCTGCCTGCTTTCTGTGAACTCAGGTATTAGTGCTGTCTTAAGAACTGCACGACAAACATTTGCCCTTGGCTCTGTGCAGCGCCTTTCCGAGGACGGCGCTTCTCCTTTGCACATTTTCTGATTTTCTTTAAGGTCAAATTCATAAAGAGCTAATGTAAAGTTTGTTTCTAATGTAGGTGGGGTTGCTTCGGCAGAAGCTGGACAGCCTAGAGAAATGTAATCTAGTAATGACTCAGAACTATGAGGGGCAGCTACAGACC
Organism: Mus musculus; assembly: GCF_000001635.26. Classification (NCBI taxonomy): domain Eukaryota; kingdom Metazoa; phylum Chordata; class Mammalia; order Rodentia; family Muridae; genus Mus; species Mus musculus. Next base: position 15,610,582 of record NC_000075.6, on the reverse strand, counting down.
CTAAAAGCTCAAGTAAGAGAATCTGTTCACGGAACTTTATATGTTTTGATACATATTTTAACCTATAAGATTGTGTTAGTTTTTAAAATTGTTTTACATACAAGCGAATGTTCTTGAGTCTTACTTGCATGTTTATCTCAGACTTTCACTATCTCATGGGTCCTGGTTTGTCTCTCTTAATAGACTGTCAGCTTAGATAGCATCTGCACTGCCTTCACTAGTGGCAGAGTACTAGACCAATAACTTTCTGTTTCTCTCGAGGCAATTTCTTGTGATTATTAGTTATGAGAACAACAGAAACTGAAATTCTCTTCTGTGGCCGTTTCCTGACCGGGATAGGCTGGCTTCCACAGTGACCTCAAACGCAGGTGCTTGCTACTACGAACTAAGCAGCTGAAAGCAGCAAATGCTCCTGCTATGATAGGTTGTTTATCAATGGCAACACATGCCGCGAAAGGGGTGCTGATTTCCTGGTCACTCATCTCTGCAGCCCCTACTAGGCTCTCCTCAAAGTCTTGTCGCCTACCACAGATATCCCATAGAGCAGGAATCGCCTCAGCACTGCAGGCCCAGAAGTTGCTGGGGTTTAACCTAGAGTATAAGTCAGCAGGGGAGGTGGCTTCATTCTTGAACTCTTACCACTATCTTTTCTTAGAAAGCAAAGATTTCATATGACGTAAGCTAGTCAAAGGGCCTGACGCATTCAATGCTCCTCCATAAGCACCTTTGTGAAAAGGGGAGTCACCCACTGAGAATGGAATAGGAAACATAAAGCCACTGACTTAACTGATAGGATCTTACAAAACTAATGGTTTCCATTTTGCCTGCAATTCAGGCATGTTCCACTAGAAGGCAGCTTGTATTACAAAATTTCTGATCTTAGACCAGAGCATCTAAGACCTATGGCAACCAAGCTTGGCTTTCCAGACCCCTGCTTCCCCCTACAAAGATGGCAACCTAAATCTGAAGTGATTATGCAGAGAAGCTGGAAGTTAAAGGAAAGACAAGACCAGTGTGTTACTATGTTTAAAAACTTAAGGCAAATGTGTTGCCAAGATGATTCAGCAGAAGAGATTAGCTCTTCAACAAACTCCCTGCTAAAGAACGCACTAGGAGAAGCAGATGAGATGAACTCAGAGTCTGGCAGCAGCAGCTCAGCAGCCAGCTTACTTACTTCATTCAGCACAGAAAGAATGAATAAAACCATAAACAGATACTCAGAAATCTCCTCAGATGCTACGACATGATGCTACAGGCATCCATGGAAGTCTGACACACCAATTGCGTTAGTGAGATTGTTGGCACAAGATGGCATTAAGTAAAAGTAAGGATATTTCGTGTGTGTGTGTGTGTGTGTGTGTGTGTGTTAAACTGTTAGCTTTGCTGCCTACACAGTTAAAACAAACATCAAGTGAATCAGCTCACTGAAGTTAATGAAGGCCCCGATTTACAGACACAGAAGAATCATGTTCAGCCTCGGTAACAGTTTAAATATCAGGTCCCATCCCCAGCAATTAGGACTTAAAAGTCTTACTGCACTTTCTCATCATGACTTAAGTTTTGAAGAGCTATGTGACAAAAAAACTAAATAAATAAAAATACTGTGGGAGCCAGCTGTGCTTAACTGTGACTGTCTCCTGGCCTCTGCATATCCATAACTGTTACTGTCTCCTGGCCTCTGCATATCCATGGCTGTTACTGTCTCCTGGCCTCTGCATATCCGTAACTGTTACTGTCTCCTGGCCTCTGCATATCCATGACTGTTACTGTCTCCTGGCCTCTGCATATCCATGACTGTTACTGTCTCCTGGCCTCTGCATATCCATAACTGTTACTGTCTCCTGGCCTCTGCATATCCATGACTGTTATTGTCTCCTGGTCTCTGCATATCCATAACTGTTACTGTCTCCTGGCCTCTGCATATCCATGACTGTTACTGTCTCCTGGCCTCTGCATATCCATGACTGTTACTGTCTCCTGGCCTCTGCATATCCGTAACTGTTACTGTCTCCTGGCCTCTGCATATCCATGACTGTTACTGTCTCCTGGCCTCTGCATATCCATAACTGTTACTGTCTCCTGGCCTCTGCATATCCATGACTGTTACTGTCTCCTGGCCTCTGCATATCCATAACTGTTACTGTCTCCTGGCCTCTGCATATCCATAACTGTTACTGTCTCCTGGCCTCTGCATATCCATGACTGTTATTGTCTCCTGGTCTCTGCATATCCGTAACTGTTACTGTCTCCTGGCCTCTGCATATCCATGACTGTTACTGTCTCCTGGCCTCTGCATATCCATAACTGTTACTGTCTCCTGGCCTCTGCATATCCATGACTGTTATTGTCTCCTGGTCTCTGCATATCCATGGCTGTTACTGTCTCCTGGCCTCTGCATATCCATGACTGTTACTGTCTCCTGGCCTCTGCATATCCATGACTGTTACTGTCTCCTGGCCTCTGCATATCCATGACTGTTACTGTCTCCTGGCCTCTGCATATCCATAACTGTTACTGTCTCCTGGCCTCTGCATATCCATAACTGTTACTGTCTCCTGGCCTCTGCATATCCATAACTGTTACTGTCTCCTGGCCTCTGCATATCCATTACTGTTACTGGTCTCCTGGCCTCTGCATATCCATAACTGTTACTGTCTCCTGGCCTCTGCAGTTTTCTAAGCTAACCAGTAACTTCGAAAAGCTGAGATTACACCAAATGAAGCAAAACCAAATTCACCGAAAGGAGTCCTCCAGCAAAGAAGAACTGCCCTTTGAGCTGAGCAGTCTGAACCAGAAACTAGAGGTGAGTGCACAGGCCCAGTGGCTTGTGTTCCTAAGGTGGTTTGCTGCAGATGTGCAAGAGCTTGGTTTCAGGACACAGCACTCAGTATGGCCTCAGTGCATGTTCTGCTTCAGGCACTTAGGGAATTAAACAAATATCTGATTTGTATTATATCTTATATCTTACATAGAGTTGAAAGAGCTTAAAAAATGTACAAAAAATTTTCAGCTCTTGAGTGTAAATGAAGGACACCCTGGGGTCAGTTAAACCAATACCTCTTAAATCTTTTAATGTCCTTTTAACTATTAGGTATAAACCCCAATGAACTGCTAAATGTTTTCAGAGTAGGGCCAGAAATCCCAGGTTTGGTTTGGTTTGGTTTTGCTTTGTTTTGTTTTGTCTCTTTAAAGGCACAGTGGCCATCCATTTAAGTTGCCCCATGTCACCAAGAACTTCTAAAGTCCATCTCTGAAAAGGTTCAGTTGCCAAGATCCTTCTTCTTAGCCTCTTAACCCCCAAGCTTTAGAAAGCACAAAGCAGCAGGCTTCCTTTCTGTGCTCCTGAGAAGCCCTGTGGAGAATCTCAAAGGTGTGGAGTATCTCTGAGCCCCTGACATCTGGCTTGCTGGGCTCCAGGGCTGCTTGGGGTCACTTTCTCCTTAAACTTTGTGTTACCCAATTCCCTTTCTTTCATTCTTCTCAGGTCCTAAGCCCAGAGACCCATCCCCAGCCAACAGTCTCATTTTCTCCTACTCTTGAGCTCAGGACGACCCTGTGCCTCCCAATGACCAAGGTCAGAGACAGTTTAGGGATCGTCAACCTTTCTCTTCATCATCCTCCAGCTGCCCTGCCCTTGTCCTTCCACACAGCCACCTTATTCTATCTGCTCTTTTTCTTACTCCTTCTGCTCCAAATATGTGTCAGAAACAGTTTAGGGATCTAAACTGCCAGAAAGGTCATCACAACAGAATCACAGGTGGAGACCGCAGCCATGGAACTAGCCAGTTTGGTAGAAAGCCTACGTCTCACCTTCCAAAGCCCCAGATTCTACATCTTTCTAGATAGGATACAGTTCAGATACAAAGTCACTGCCACCCAGTGAATAGCACTCAAGGAAATCCTGACACCTCCTCCCAGCCTCTCAAGGTGTATGAGTGGCCTTGCTGGGTGCTCAAACACAGGTTCTGTAGAACCCACCCCTTCTTGACAGGAAGGTCAGAACACTAACTGTCCATTTGGTTGGTTCTTTGTGAACTTCTGCATGGGGCCATGTTTCTGACACACACATTCTCATGGATATGTTTATATTTACACAAAAGCTTTTTAAGTAAATGCAGTATAACTTGAATGGTTATAATGCATTCTTTGTGGCTTTTTTTTTGTACAACCATCTGAAAATAACATGTAAGAGATGAACTTTCCTTGTTTTAGAACATGCAGTATGTTCTCCTTTGGGACAAGCATGTCCGACGCTATAGTACTATCACTGGGGACACTGTGCATATGCAGGAGGGGACATCATGGCTTATAGCACAGAACATCCGCCAACTCACTCTTTCATTCACTTTGTGACACTTAAGCAGTGTTAACCTTTATCTTTCCTTCAGTAAATTATGCTGATGGAGGGGGGGACAGTTCCATTCATAAATTGCTTTTCTCAAAAGCATGAGGACCTGGGCTCAAGCTCCAAAATCTAACTGTAAACGCTGGACGTGAGCACACACTTGTAATCCCAGCACAAGCAAACTGATATATGTGAATGTCCGATCACACTGGTCAGGCAGCCCAGCCCAGGTACTAAGTTCCCGGCCAAGTAGCACATACTGTCAAAACCCAAGGCGAACGGCTTTGAGCAATGACACCTGAAGCTGCCCTGCCCTTGGTCTTCCAATGTGCACACACACACACACACACACACACACACACACACACCAGAAGACACTGTATGTATACACTCATGTATTAAGAAAGATGTATGTAGACAGATATATAGATAGATAAATCACATGTAGGGGTGAAAATGCATGAGTTCAGAAAGTTCTCTTAAAATACTTCAACAAATAAGAGTGAGAAATTAGACTGATAATGACAGTTAAATTGTGGTTTTTGTTACTCTGTACTTTTATGTAAGTATAAAAAAATTCCTAATGAAAAGTTAAGATCATTTTGTGATCTGTAGAGTGACTAACAACACATCACTAAACACCATTTCCCAGTGTTTAGAAGAAGGGCTCCTTTTTTAAAGATCTAATAAACTCTGGTTATCACCAGAAACACTCCTTTAGTGACCATAACCCACTCTCAGCCTAAGTCATTCAGAGAAGACTTTACCACCATACCAATCTCCACTGGAGGACTGGGTTACCCCACAGGGCTGATGTCTGCATCCAACCTCCCACTCCTGAACACAGCATGCTGGCTGCCTAACCTTGAAACCAATGCCCCTGACTATCCAAGGAATCAGTACCCATTGATAGGTCTGTGGCAGTGTCTGGCCGGGCTGGACCTTATCTATACCTGTTTTTGCTCTTATGAGCTAAGATTAATGTTGCTGTCTTCCCTAAAGCATGCTGGGGGTTCTGGGGACAGAGGAAGTGGGAACCTGCGTCCCACCAGAGTTCCAGTACTCTGGGCAGGCAGACGCAGGAGGACTGCCACACCCTTTCCATGTGACACTGGGTGGGTGTCTGGCTGTGACATGACACCCCATGTTAGCGGGTGGTGGACAAGGGGCAGCCCTAAGTACCAGGTTCCCAGCCTCTGACATCCCACGCTAGATATGGTGGAGGAGCTGAGAACAGAATATGGGCCCCAGGGCAGCCCTGGGGATGAAGAGAGGAGAGGGGCCACTCACTGGATGGTTCCCACGTAGGTCAGTGGCTGGAGCACAGGATGGCCTTCTGGCGGCTTGTTAGGAGAAAGCCCATCCCATCTTTCAAGCATGGTGGGCCTTGATGATCAGAGACAGTCTATGGTTTTAGAGTTTTATTGTAGAAAGGCAGGGAGAAAGGAGAGAAGGTAGAAAGAGAGACCAGCCATAGCCACGTGGAGCTGGGGGAAGGGAGAGAGAGAAGGAGGGCTAGAGAGTAAGAAAGGTGAGGGCTTAAGAGAGCGAGGAGGGGCCAAGCAGCCCCTCTTATAGTGGGCTAGGCTATCTTGCTGTTGCCAGGTAACTGTGGGGAGGAGCATACCTGGCTATAACCAGGTAACTGTGGGGATGGAGTCTAGCCAGAATGCCAGAAGCTTGTGACATTGTCTGCATGACTGAGTCACAGAATTATGGTCAGGCACCTGGCTCTGGGAACGAAGCTTGCCTTTCCGTCCCTTTGTAGAGTTCTCTACTGGGTCACCGGAGCAAGCCCCTTTCAACCAAAATAGGCTGCCTATCACAGTCCCACACCAAGGGAATATTTACTTTAAGATTATTTTAAGATTTTTGCGGTTGTTAAATAGGTGATAAGTATATTTATTATCTAAAAGATAGTTTCTAAACTGGGCAAATGGGTCATATCTCTAATCTCAGTACCTGGGAGGCTAAGGCAGAAGGATCTTGAGTTCAAGAGCTTAGGATGAACACTAAGTCCCTATCTGAAACAAAACAAAGCAAAAACAAAAACAAAACATTTACTGTTAAAGTCAACCTTATCCCATTTTTTGCTATCTTTCCCCAAAGAGTTCTTTTTAAATTAAAAAAAAAGTTTTAATTATTTCCCAAAGTTAGCATAGAAACTAATGGCTTTCCTCATAGCATCGTCACAAATATTAAAATCAAACTCTTGAAATCTAACTTATATGATTATTAAATGTTACCCAGCATCTGTTTGGAGCCTAATTTTGGTAAATGTGTCATTGTTACCTTTGCTACTTAATACTTACATCCTTGAATGTCAGAATTGGTCCATAACACTAAGTTGACTGTCTCCATTACCTTAATAAATGGAGGCTGTCATAAGGTATTTTTATACATGTAGATGGGGCGGTATATACACCATTTCCTTGGTGATGTTACCACCACTAATTTCAGATTGCTTTGATCACTATAAAGTCTTCCTCACTCATAGATTTCCTTCATTGATTAGGATATATATATATATATATATATGTATATATATATATATATATATATATGTAAACTTCCCCAAATATTCTTCAAAACCATTTCTGTGTAGGAAATATGAAAAGTGCTGTTTTCCCATTCTAAGCAAGATGCAGTTCGCATTCTCAGAATCAACACACAGCCCAGCCAATCCCTGTAGCCATTTTTAAAACACCCCAGCATAACACACAGATTCCAATTTAACATGGAGGGGAAAATATCCCTGCAGGTTTTATGTGACAGTTGTGTTGTACTTATGTACCGTGAATAGCTTGCTTATGCACGCATGCTGCTCCTTTAAGAGTGGGGCAGAGGGTTAATCATAAAGCAGGCCCACCAGGTGCCGTAAGCACAGCCCGATCATGCAGTCAGTCCTCTGTGCTTGTTTCCTACAGCCTGGACAGAAAGGCGCACTGCAGAGGCCAGCCCAGGGAGAAGCGCAATGCAGGGACATCCTCTCTGGCACCTGCGAAGCCATGCCCTTTGCTTTTAGAGTTCCATTGTGAGTGGACCATCACACTCTACACCACATTACCTGAGTGGGCACGTGAGCAGCTGAGCATGCTGTATCCAGCTGGTCCCACATTTTCTTCACCAACTGACACCTGTTCCCCCCCCCCAAGTGAGCTGATTTTATTTAGCTTCACCCTATACATGATGGCTTTGAAAACCAGAAGCCAACAAAGACAGTGCCTTAGCTCAAGCTACTGTAGCAGAACACAGAGGCTGGGTAGCTTAGACAAAGAGCCAATAGGGTGAGATTCTGAGGAAAACCTCCTCCAGGTTCATGAACAACTGTCTGCTGGTTGTACAGCAGGAAAGGGGGTAAATGAGAAGAAATCCTTTCCCTTTGCTGTGGTGGTGTATGTGTTCATGCAGTTATGTGTATGTGTAGAACCAACAGTCAGAGTCAGGTGTCTTCCTCACCTCTTTTTACCCTCCCCCACCCTTTTAAAGATAAGGATCTCTCACTGAAACCCTATTTGGCTAGAATGGTTAGCCTAGGGATCCTCCTGCCTCTGCTTCTCCGGAAGATAGGGATTATAAGTGGTCACCAGTGCACCATCCAGAATTTTTATACACCGGGTGGGGATTGAACTCAGGTCTTCGTACTCTCCCAGATCCCTGACTGTCTGTCTGTCTGTCTGTCTGTCCTTCTCCCTTACCCTCTCCCTTACCCTCTCCCTTTCTCTCTCTTCATCGCCCCCCTCTTTATTTTTATTTTTCAAGACAAGGATTCTCTTTATAGCCCTGGCTGTCCTGGAACTCAGAGTTTCACCAGACTCTGCCTCCCAACTGCTGAGATTAAAGGTGTGCATCACCTTGCCCATCCTGATCCCTGTATTTCTTTTGTTTTTAAAGATTTATTTATTTATTTTATGTATATGAGTATACTGTAACTGTACAGACAGTTGTGAGCCTTCATGTGGTTGTTCGGAATTGAATTTAGGACCTCTTCTCTACTCTGGTCAATCCCGCTCACTCCAGCCCAAAGGTTTATTTATTATTATAAATAAGTACACTGTAGCTGACTTCAGACACACCAGAAGAGGGCATCAGATCTCATTACGGGTGGTTGTGAGCCACCATGTGGTTGCTGGGATTTGAACTCAGTGCTCTTACCCGTTGAGCCATCTCACCAGCCCCCCTGTATTTATTAATATTTTATTACAAAGACACTCATCCAACTCACACTGGCTCCAGGATCATAACTCAGTCACTTCCCAGAGGCCCAACTTTTATTTTCATTACAGTGAACATTAGGCTTCAATGTATGTAGTTAGAAGAGGCACAAACCCTGAGTTCATAGAACTTGATAAATAGACATTTTATTAAAGGAATTATTTTATTTTTAATTTTAGGGCAGGTATGTGCATATGAATGCGGTTGGTACCTGCTGAGGCCAAAGGTAGTAGGTCCCTTGGATCTGGAATAGGTGCTGGAAACTGAGCCCTCATCCTCCAACAGAGCAGTGCATGCTCTTAATCACTGAGCTCCTAGACCCTGCTTCTCAAGTAGTGAAAGAATGTATTGAGTGACTGAGTGTAGAGAATGAGAGATCATCAGAGGCGTGGTCAGGAGGTACCAGCTGGTGCCAAAGGTTGTTTGACTCTCCCTTGTTACTACTCGCCCTTGCCATATGAGCATCTATTCTTAGAATAATGTTTAATATTTCTCTGTGTTAAAAATTCTATAATTTCCTTTAAAAATTGGAATACACAGGTTAGGCACACTTACTCTGAAATTTTGAAATTCCTAAATATTCTAAATCCCCGACTTTTTGAGCAGTGACACAATGCCACAAGTAATAACAGAGGCACAGCATGGAAGGCCACAACATGTGTGCACCAAACACAGCACACATGGTCACCTTTTAGCAGAGTGCACACATGCTGTGTGCAGCAGATGAGTGTGTGTTAAAACTTGGATGGCATCAGCAAGGCATCTCATTGTGAATATGCAAATAACCCAAAATCTGAGATGAAACTCCCTGCCCCAAGTGGTTCTGATGCAGAATGCTGAGCCTGCAGTAATTAATCAAAGTACAACTCCATCAATTTCTTGTTTGCTTTCCTAATAGAGAATAGACGTATTTGTTTTTATAAGGAAAATACACAAAGGAAGAAAGTTTATTGTTCTCTTAGTGACTAATAGCTTCCTATCTGCTGCCTGCCTCCCCATGCACTAGGAGTTCCGAGCAAAGTCGAGGGAGTGGGACAAGCAGGAGGTCCTCTACCAGACCCACCTGGTGTCCCTGGATGCTCAGCAGAAGTTGCTCTCTGAAAAGTGCAGCCAGTTTCAGGTAAGCTGCTATTACCGGTTACTACCTACAATATAAATCAGAAAGAAAGTGCCACCAGAGGTTAGGTACTGCGTCCTTGCAGTGACACTCAGCATGGAGTCTACTTTCTCATGGAAGTGGGAACTGAGAGGAACAGTAGCCTTCGTGGTTCAGGAAACAGCATATTTACAGGAAGCCCTTTGTGACCATGACTTTAGCCTCTGGGTCTGAAAGTTGGCTGCTGTTACAGTTTTAGACAATGTGTGCTTTTAGGCAGTTTGGGAAAACGCCTATAATCCCTGCACTTGTGGAGGTCACACGCAGGAAGGCCATGGGTTTGAGGCCAGCCTGCACTGTATAACAGGGTTCAGACTCAAAACAAAACCAAACCAAAACAAAGTATGTGGTGTGTGTGTGTGTGTGTGTGTGTGTGTGTGTGTGTGTGTGTGGTTTGTTTTACATGCCCCACTCACCTGTAAGGCTCAGCATGTCCTATGTACATGTTAGCATTTTTCACTTCCTCCTCCGAGCATGATTCCCCCATGTTCCACACATTTGGCTCTGTGCCACTTGCTTTTCCTATTGCTATGTAGAGGGTTTACAAAGGGAGAATTGCTAAAAAACAATTCTGTTGGCAACTATTTTTCCCTCGATCTGTTTCTGGTTTTTATTTCTTTACCATAGAGGCATTTTTTGACTAGTATGTGATTTAGTTAATATTTTTCTTTTTTTATAGCTTCTAGATTTTCTTTATTGATTAATAAGACCTCTCCTCCTGCACACCCCTTCCCTTCTCTATATCTTTGCTCCAGGCTTACACAGATACATATTCTCTCCACATCATCTGAAGTTGAGATCAGAAACCTGGACTGTATAAGCCAAACTCCATACTAAAAGATCTTTACTAATTATTTTATTCTTTGCCTCTGTGGAAGCTTAAATATGCTATTCCTCACTCCATTTACCTGGTTGTCATATTTCTCAGAAACAGGCACAAAATTACCAAACTCAGCTAAACGGGAAAAAGCAGTGCGCAGAGGACAGCAGCTCTGAGATCCCTCGCCTGGTGTGTGAGTCGGATCCTGGCTGTGAAGCCACTCAAAGAGATGAGTTCATTATCGAGAAGTTAAAGTCGGCCGTGAGTGAAATCGCGCTGAGCAGGAACAAGTTACAAGATGAAAACCAGAAGCTCCTGCAGGAACTGAAGATGTACCAGAGGCAGTGCCAGGTGAGGCTCTGCGCTCAGCTTCATCTCCAGCCATTACTGATGGGCGGGACGATGCAGGCTGGACAGGGATCCGCAGGACAGCCTGCCAATGCACTGTCAACTCCAGTCAGACCTCCCTCTCTAAGTGGTTCTCACCTGAGTAAATCCGGTGACCCAGTGGGTATGTTAGCCTCTGAGTCCTGCATCAGCACAATGACAGTGTGACAGTGTGTAACATTACCAGTGCATTGGAACAGCAGTCAAAAGCCTTTGTGCCTAAAATCCACACAGCAGTATTCAGTCACCACCCTTCCCCCTCCTATCTTATTTGCAAGTTTAGACCTTGGGGACCCAAGTGGAGTACCCTTTCTGATTTATCAGTGCTTGCTCCACGTTAGTCTACTTCCCATCACTTAACACAACACTTGAGATAATCCATGAAGATTTAAGGTTCCTTTAGGCTCCTGGCTTGGGAGGGACCTGGTTAACTATGGTGGGGTAGAATATCATGGCAGGAAAATGAGGTAGACTAAATCCTCATGTCCCACAAGCAAAGGGGAGGGAGGATAGGCTGGGGTCCCCACTGGACCCCCATCTCCCAAAGGCCCAACCATCTAGCCTGTAAAGACTCTTTAGAGATTAAGGCTACAGCACACAGGCCCTTGGCCAGATCTGGTGATCAGATATTGACAGTCTCTGTTGAGCAGTGAAAGACTAACAGCTTTGTCTTCCTTAAGCCAGCTTTTAAATGTTTTCCTTCTACTTTTTGCAATTAGCAGAGAAGTTTTGGGACCAGCACCCTTCAAAATCAGACCCTGCTGAGCCTCTTCAGATCTTCCCTGTGTTTATTCAGCCTTTTGAGACATTCTCACCAGCCTTCATCCTCCCCAGCCTTTCTCTGCTTCCACTCTAACTTCCCCACCTCCAAATGTGTTCAACCATCTCTCAACTCCTCTCATTTCCCCATCCTAAAACACAATGCCTAGCAGACCCCGTTTCTCTGAGAAAGTCTGCCCTGTAGCTTCTGATCTTCTACTCCCAGGATCATTTCTTAGTCCTGGGCCAGCCTCCCCTCCCTCACACTTCAATGCGCTGTCCTGGAACATCTGCATCAGCATCCACATCAGCATCTGGGAGGGCTCAGATCACAAGGCTTCCACCTTCTCTCTCTTCCAGTGGCATTTCTAAGAGACTGTATCTCCCCCATCATGAACTCCAGCTCTCTCTGGAGAAAGACGTTATTCTAACATTAACTACAATACCGATGTAAATGAACAAATCAGATTACACTGAAAATACTAAGCTTGCTGGTCTCCCCCCACCCCCACACACACACACCTAGGAGAGCTCTGTACACAACTGTTGAGTCCAGCAGGATCCTCTCCTCCTCTGGGATATGGGACATTGGTTCTAGTTTCTGTCTAAAGACAACGTAAGCATACATCCAAGTCCTTTCCCTGCAGGGCTTGCTAAGCCAGTGGGGGCAGGCATGAAGAGCCACTGGGTTTTGCTAGCCAGACTGTCTTGCTGAATAGTGAGTTTCAAGTTCAGCAAAAGACTCTGTCTCCCTGTCTCATTAAAATCAAGGTGGAGAGCCTCGACATATACACATGTGTACTCTCATGCCACAGGCACACACACACACACACACACACACACACACACACACACTACATATATTAAAAAGTAAACCAAAGCCCGGCGTGGTGGTACATGCCTTTAATCCTAGCACTTGGGAGGCAGAGACAGGCAGATTTCTGAGTTCGAGGCCAGCCTGGTCTACAGAGTGAGTTCCAGGACAGCCAGGGCTACACAGAGAAACCCTGTCTCGAAAAACAAACAAACAAACAAACAAAAAGTAAACCAAATTATTGTGGAACATGTTCAAGAGAAAAAATATCTATTGTCCTAATAAAAATATTTTTGATACACTAGCAAGACTTTGCTGAAAGGACCCTGATATAGCTGTCTCTTGTGAGACTATGCCGGGGTCTAGCAAACACAGAAGTGGATGCTCACAGTCAGCTATTGGATGGATCACAGGGCCCCCAATGGAGGAGCTAGAGAAAGTACCCAAGGAGCTAAAGGGATCTGCAACCCTATAGGTAGAACAAAAATATGAGCTAACCAGTACCCCAGAGCTCTTGTCTCTAGCTGCATATGTATCAAAAGATGGTCTAGTTGGCCATCACTGGAAAGAGAGGCCCATTGGCCATGCCCCAGTACAGGGGAACACCAGGGCCAAAAAGTGGGAGTGGGTGGGTAGGGGAGTGGGGGTGGGTATAGGGGACGTTTGGGATAGCATTGGAAATGTAAATGAGGAAAATACCTAATAAAAAATATATATATATAAAAAAGAAAAGTCTGCTGACAAAATCTAACACACATAATGATAAAGGTTCTAGGAAAAAATAGGACTGGGAAAAAATATTTTTGAAAAGTAATTCAAGATTTCTCTTTGGAAAAAGCACTAAGCACCCTGCTTCTTCACTCCTCCCTGGGTCATGGCCAGGTGTCACTCACGACCTGTCCTCCTGCTTCCCACAAATGTGGAGAGTGCACTGCTTGTCAGTTCATTTGAAGGGTTAAAATCACTGCTCCTTTCCCAGCATCAGACACATTCCTAACTAAACGGATGGACCTTAGATCTGGTTTTCAAAATTTGCATTTTACCAAATAAGGATAACTAGAAATAAATAATTTTGGAACCAGAGTATACATTTGAAAGAGAGAAAAAAAAAGGCCATCTCTTTTTAGTCACCTGATGTTCCACATCTTTCATATGAATGCAAAAAGATAACTATTTCAATTTAAATCGCTGCCATTTAATATGTTGCAGCACACTTGACGACAGCTGTGTCTACATCTTCTGAGACACACCATCATTTGTCTTTCTACAACCCTGAAATGTGCCAGCACACACAGCCCAGTGCACATGTTTATTTACTATGCTACAAGCCCCTCGGGTTTCTAAGTGTGCAGTATTCCCCACTAGAGATTAATGACAAAAATAAATGCTTCTGCTTATTTCAAACATCTGTGCTGGGAAAGTTGACTTCATTTGCTGGTTAATATATCGCTAAGAGCTTGAGCAATGCTGCCCCCCAAAAGTACAATCCACCCACAGCTCTAATTTAAATTCTGGAGTCTTTGTTATTGTTTTCTGGTGTGTTTCGTTGCTTTCGTTTTTGAGATAGAGTCTCAGGTAGCCCAGAATGCCCTCAAACTCCCTGTATAGTCTAAGGTGACCGAACTTTTCATCCTCCACTCCCTGGATGAGATTTGGGGTGCACACCATCATATTCAGTTTTCGCAGAACAAAAGGTAGAACCCAGGGCTTCATGGATGCTAGATAAAGCACTATGCCAACTGAGCTCCAGAGTCAAACTTGATTTAAAATCTTCTTGTAGCACATTAAAGAGCTACAGAGAAGTGAGAGAACTTAGTGTAAGTCATATATTTATCCAAGCTAATATATGTGTGTATCAAAACATTGTCATCTAAAATATAATCAAGATGTAAAAATTATCAAGATATCTTGGTCTTCATATTAAGTCATCAGAAATCTGTATATATGCTATACCTACAACATACCTACATTTCAATGTTAAATGCCTGATCTATATTTAGATTTCATAAAATATCTCAATTAAGGGAGCTTCTGGTGCTTAAATTGATCCAGGAATGCTTGAGAATATCCCAATAACAAAATCATTTTACCACATATTTGACACATTGCAAATAATTGATTTGACTCTCAGACAAAATTGTACCAATTTCAAAACTACATCCTAGTTTTAAAAAATCAATTAATTCTCATGTTGACTCGGGCTTATTGAATCCAAAGCTAAGAAGATAATTCTAGATTTATCAATATCAACAAATCCTTCTAATTGTTCTTATGTTCTTGCAACCAATTTACAGAATTCAGTCAGCTACAATCTATTTTACCTATTTATCTGTCCAATCATTATTACCAATTTGTCTAATGAGAATTTTCTGTCTTAACTTACATCCTCACACCTGTGTCTCTGGATCATTAAACAGCGAGTTTCTCCTGGATACTCATCACCACACACAGATGTTTTCTAGTAACAGGACAGACCACTCTGTCAACCTGACACTGCAGGTCCCCAGCCTGGAGTTAGGGCCTTCCCACTCCTCTCCCCACCCCCAGAATAGACACACCCACTTTCTGCCTGCTTCTGTGTGTTTTAAAGCCCAAGCTGGTCCTTCTTCACCTGCATGACATAACAGGTGACATTTACAATAAGGTAAACTGACTTTTAAACAATAAACAATAATTTATCGTTTCATAAGGTAAACTGCATTTCTACTGTATAATTTATTGTTTCATGTCTCTCTGGTTTTTGAAATTTTAACTCTATCTGAAAAATTCCTGCTGTTCAAAACAGAGTATCCAAACGAATCTCAGAAGACATCATACTTATGTCTGAAAACATAGTAACCTGTCCCTTCCCAAAGCCAGGCTGAGAGGCCCTCGGGAAGGTGTGTAATCAAAGGGGGTCTGGAGTTTTGGGTGTTTTGGTTAGAGAAAACTTCCTGAGAACTTCCCTTGTTAAAGTGGAATCGTTGCTCACGTTGTGAGAAGTAGAACCACGCCCCCATGCCTACCAACTGCTGAATAGAACAGAATGCGCTGTAGCCTCAGAACAGGTCATAATTCAGCCATAGACAGGGACAGATGGAATAGGGCAGGGATGAGCCCTGGGAATGTCCTGAGGGAAAGAAACAGCTATGGGAGCTGCATGCCGTGTTCTCACTCCTAGGAACTGTCAGTACATCCAACAGATGATCCAACAGGCCCGGGTCATGAGCCTGAAATGGGTCCACAGCACTGTCAAGGGGTGCCAGCGTGCTTGTCCATAACCCCGCTCCTGACCCCTCCTCCCTTCCAACAGCAGCCAGCCAGGCTCCGAGCTCCCCTTATCCTACTACAGAACTCCTTCCCTCCTGCTACTGAGGGGAGGAGACTCATCTCATTGCAGGTTCTCTCACTGACGCTTTGGGCTCCCACTGCTACTGCCCTTTCTTCCTGCCCTGAGCTTCTCCTTCACTTTGAACTGCTCAAGCCTCTTGTAGACCCACAGGGTCCCTGGTATTCCTAGTTGTGTCTGCATAGCTCCACCGCCATGGGGCACGAAGGGAGACGCACTCCTAACACATCATCCTGCTGCTGGCTATGCCGGAAAGCACACTGATGGCTTGGGTCACAAGATTAGCTGTCCTTTACTTACTACTTTATTAATCAGAAAGGATCAGCGTTGGCTAGAGTTTAATTGACTAGAGTTTACACTTTGTACTTTATCCAAACCTCACTGCTTCAGGCTCACACAGAGTGTGAGCACCTTGAGGCCTGTGGCTTGGACATTTGCTCTTCGTCCTTATCCTCTGTGGTGAACACTCTGAGGGCAGTTAGTGTCTGTGCTCCAGTGCACATGGTAGGAACTCAGTGAGGATTTGCCCAATGGATGAAAGGTGAAGTAAACTCTGTAAGACTGAGGAAGGAAAAGAGTAAGCAGGCTTTACTTAAAACACACTGATTTATAGGTGGGAAGTGTTGGGTTTTTTATTTTTCTTTTAAATTATTTGACAGTTCCATGCATGCATATGTATATAGTGAATTTTGGTCATTTTCACTCATCATCACTCTCTCTCAGGGCCCTCCCTCTCGCCCTTCCCAATAAGCCCCCTTCCAACTTTCATGTCTCTAAGTGTGTCAGTGTGTATGGCTGTATTAGTGTGTGCGTGACTGCAATGTTTGTGTATGAGTGTAGGTGTGAATGTCAGTGTGTATGTGCATATGAGTGTGTGTCAGTGTGTGTGCATGAGTGTGTGTCAGTGCGGGCATGAGTGTGTGTATCATGTGTAAGACTCTGTGTGTGTATGTGTGTGTGTGTGTGTGTGTGTGTGTGTGTGTATGAATGTAGGAGTGAATCTCTGGGTGTGTCATTGTGTGTGCCAATGTGTGTGCATCTGAGTGCATGTGTGTGAGTGCAGGGGTGTCGGTGTGTCAGTGTGTGTCTGCGTGAGTGTGTATGAAAGTGGGTGTGTTTGTGAGTGAATGTGTGTGAGTATGTGTGAGTGTATTTGTGTGTGAGGGAGTGTTATGCAGGTGTGAAAGGGGTGGGGGAGTACATATGAGCATGTGTGAGAGAAAGTGTGTGTGTGTGTGTGTGTGTGAGAGAGAGAGAGAGAGAGAGAGAGACAGAGACAGAGAGAGACAGAGGGGGGGGAGAGAGAGAGAAAGAATGTGACCTTGTGGGTTTCATTAGGATTGCTTGTATAAGCATGGGTGTGGACTTATTTATCAGAACATGGGCACCTTGGCTGTTACACCATGGGAGAAAATGACTTCCCCTTCCCCGGTAGCCATTAACAGCCAGTAGCTTCTGACGGAGAAGTGAGACCTCAAGAGCTTTCTCTCATCTTGAATGGAATGTCGACAGGCCCTATCTTGCACAGATAACCACAGCTCCTATGAGTTCATAGGTACAACGGTGATGGCTTGTCCACTAGACACGGTGCCAAGGAACTCTTCCTGAGACTAACAGGAGCGGGTGACATAATGTCCCATTTAAGGCTGAGCACCCACTGTGACTTACTTTCAGCATTTTGGCCAGTAGCAAGTCTCTAAATTAAGCACCGCCCTCTGCCAAAAGAAGCTTCTGTGGCCAAAGCTGAGGGCACTACTGCTAACTTGCAGTTATAAGCAAGTCTTTAGAAGGCAGCTTAACGTCTGTTCGGTAAAGTAACAGTGATAGCTTCTTCCCGAGGACCTATGATCTCGCCATCATCTGGGGACTTTTTACTAGGTTTACAACCATAGGTACGAATTGACTTCCTGTGGAGCAAGCCTCATATCCAATCATAATGTGACTGGTTATCTCCATAGCGTTCCTGCCACTATTGCACGATGGCTCTTGGCACATTGGTAGCACTCAGGGTCATCCATTAGGTTGTACCATTGATGGTTTTTCTCCCATGGCAGCCTGAATAGCACATTCTGGTGCCGTGACAGCTATCCAGCAGGGAGGAGACCACCAGGTTCATTTCCCTGTGTCTTGCAATCAAAGTATGCACTTCAGCAGTAGGATCTAGTGGGCAAACAAGAGCAATGGCAGTAGACTGTGTTGTTTTAAGAGCTAGATACTAAGTGTTTTTTAATGTATTGTGCACCATAATTCTAAAGTGAACATTAAAAAATTATTAATGCAGGCCATGGAAGCAGGACTGTCAGAGGTGAAGAGTGAGTTACAGTCGCGAGACGATCTCCTGAGGATTATAGAAATGGAAAGACTGCACTTGCATAGAGAACTGCTGAGAATGGGTGAAGTGCAGACTGCTCAAGATAACAGGAAAAGGTACAGTTCTCAGGGGAGCCTCCCAAAGCAGGACGTGTGTGTGCAGGATGTGTGTGTGTGTGTGTGTGTGTGTGTGTGTGTGTGTGCAGGATACATATATGTAAAGGACAGGTGTGCAGGATGTGTGTGTGTGCAGGATACATGTATGTAAAGGACAGGTGTGCAGGATGTGTGTGTGTGCAGGATACATGTATGTCAAGGACAGGTGTGCAGGATGTGTGTGTGTGTGCAGGATACATGTATGTAAAGGACAGGTGTGCAGGATGTGTGTGTGTGCAGGATA
The DNA here is from genome assembly GCF_000001635.26 of Mus musculus. Taxonomy (NCBI): domain Eukaryota; kingdom Metazoa; phylum Chordata; class Mammalia; order Rodentia; family Muridae; genus Mus; species Mus musculus. The sequence goes on along the minus strand of NC_000075.6, from coordinate 15,592,048 downwards.
CATGTATGTAAAGGACAGGTGTGAAGGATGTGTGTGTGTATGTGTGTGTGTGTGTGTATGTGTGCAGGATGTGTGCAGGATACATGTATGTAAAGGACAGGTTGCAAGATGTGTGTGTGTGTGTGTGTGTGTGTTTAGGATATGTGTGTGCAGAATGTGTGTGTGTGTGTGTGTGTGCAGGATGTGTGTGTGTGTGCAGGATACATGTATGTAAAGGATGTGTGTGCAGGATATGTGTGTGTGTGTGTGTGTGTGTGTGTGTGCAGGATACATGTATGTAAAGGACAGGTGTGCAGGATGTGTGTGTGTGTGTGTGTGTGTGTGTGTGCAGGATATGTGTGTGCAGAGTGTGTGTGTGTATGTATGTGTGTGTGTATGTGTGCAGGATGTGTGCAGGATACATGTATGTAAAGGACGTGTGTGCAGGGTGTGTGTGTGTGTGTGTGTGTGTGTGTGTGTGTGTGCAGGATACATGTATGTAAAGGATGTGTGTGCAGGATATGTGTGTGTGTGTGTGCAGGATACATGTATGTAAAGGAGATGTGTGCAGGATGTGTGTGTGTGTGTGTGTGCAGGATATGTGTGTGCAGAATGTGTGTGTGTGTGTGTGTGTGTGTGTGTGTGTGCAGGATACATGTATGTAAAAGACGTGTGTGCAGGATGTGTGTGTGGGCATCCACAGCCTTCACATTTGAAGTAGAATAAAGTTTAATTCAGATGCATTCTTTAGGATAGAGTGCATTTCAGTAGAAACAACAGTGTAGAGCTGGTGTTTAATTACTGATTTGCAGAGAAATTGGATTTATTATTTATTCTAATTGCATCTACTTGTTTGCCTATAAGCCTGATGCTAACCTTTTCACTTGCTGATGATATGGTAACTCTGCCTCTGAATTTATGACCTGTAGCTCCATATAAGGAGTCCTTGCTTGTCCTAGATGGATGGCTCAGTGGTTAAGAGATCTTGCTGCTCTTCCAGAGGAACCTAGGTCAGTCTCCAAAACCCATGTTAGATGGTTCACAACCACTGATGTCTCTGTCCTCTGAGGGCATCTGCACTCATGTACACAGACAGACATACATACATAATTTAAAATAAAACAAATCTTTTCTTAAAAAGTTATTATTAACACCAATTTTCCCTCCTTAAGAGTAGGCATATATTGCATATCCACCAAAAAGTGGGTCTTCTGAGAATTCTCAGTATTTGAGGTTTTGAAGAGATAGTCTGATTTCTTTAACAGTTCACTGGTATGGAACTTTCTTCTGAGAATCAGAAAGCTAATGAAACAAACATGGTTTCTAAACCTCTGAATAGCTAAGTGATCTATTTTACTTCAAAGTTGTAGGACATGGTAACATGGGGAGATAGCTCAATAGTTAGGAGCAAAGACAGATCTTCCAAAAGACCAAGGTTCAACTCCCAAGACTCACATGGCAGCTCATAGTTTTCTGCAGCTCTAGTTCCAGAGGGTCCAATGTCCTCTTGGGACCTATACTGGCACTATACACACTCATATGGTGCACAGACATGCATACAGGCAGAATGTCCATATACATAAAATAAAAATAAATCTTTTTTAAAAAGCCAGTGTCAGGCCAAGCATAATGGTGCAGGCCTTTAAATCTGAATACTAGGGAGGCAGAAGCAGGCAGATCTCTGTGAGTTCTAGCACAGCCTGGTCTACAGAGTGAGTTTCAGTGTAGCCAGGTGCTACAAAATGACAAGATTAATAATGTTCTGACCAAATGTAGCCAGCTGTGCGTCAGTACATGGTTCCTACGTATCTGGCCAATCCAAAGTCTTCCATATCCTCTGTCAAACTGGATGAACATTATAGTCCCCAAACTATGTCTTTCTCGTTTGGAGGGACTTCCTCAGAAGTCATCTCCTGGGACTTGACGGTGCCACATGCTGAGGGTTAGAGCTTTCTACTGTGTGTCACTCTCTCGGCCTTGCATCTTTCCCTCTGCACATTTCATATCCTTAGTCTGGTCTCTGTGGCTGCTGCCTGACTTGTGTGCTGTCTGGGTTTCTTTGATTTGGACTCTGCCCCTTCTGCATGGTTCACTAAGGTGAAGCTGCCGGGCACTGGTATGGTGGTTAAGGATGCTTCCATTCATTCCCTAAACCTTGCTCGATGATATTCGATCATTAGCATTCCATTCCCTTCATTAGGACACGGACACCATTCGATGACATGTTTTACATTAAGAAATAATTCTAATGTCCTTTCCCTAAACACAAAACCATACCTCCTCTATCCATCTGTGTTAGCGTGGTCTCATTTTCTGTCCACCTGTCTACATAGGAATCACATGTTTTCCATTCACTCGGTGAACTTGACAAGTCCAACCACAAAACATGGTTGGCTCAGAACTGCAGCTCGTGAGGATGCTGGGGAAGACTCTAGGAATGGGAACATCCTTTTCTCTCTTTGAAAATCTCACTTAGGGAGAAATTTTAAGGCCACTTTAGAAGCCGATGCTTCATAAGAATGTTAGATGAAATGGAAAATACAAGACATTACTCAGTGAGAAACACAGCACACTGGACAATAACATGAAATCTATATATACTCAGATGATATGGGAAGATAATATGTAGTATGCACTCTGATCGCACAGGAAATAACATGTAGTCTGTACACTGATCATACAAGAAGCATGTTCATTTGCATATACAGGGGAGAGGCTAATGTTCACAAAGGCTGATAGCGGTCAGGCTGAGTACACAGAATGGCGATTGCATTCGTATGCTCTGCTGGGCTAAGGAACTCCGACAGACCATGGGAAGAGTGTATTGGTGGGGTGGGGGATGAGGGGTATGACAACTATGGTGGCCAGAAAGGTCAATCGGCTTAGAAATCCCTGTACCTTGAGGGTATCACCATGACTCTGCACCTTTTGAGAGCTCCTTTATTTCCAGTCTTTAATTCTCTCTCTGCCATTACTGAGATTTTGAGCTGTGGTTTGCTTTTGTGCAGTTTGTGTTTTGGATATTGGGAACCCCCTCAGAACATCTCTGGAGAGCCAGTTACACTCACGGGTGACTCCTACTGAGTCACAGCAGGCACAGTGGTGGCCTCACATGACTTGTATAGCTGCTGCCCCTCCCCGATTCTGCACTTTGTGTTTCCATGATTGATTCTGGCTTGCCCTCTGGGAAAGTGACTCTCACCAGCTGGGCTTCTCTGAGCATCACCCGGGGTCCTATCATTCCTCTCCTGGGACTTTCCACTCCCTCACTGCCCCACCCTAACATAAACAAATGGCTACCATCCCATTTTACAAGTAAATAGCCAAAAAAAAAAAAAAAAAAAAAAAAAAGGCTCATTTGAGTTTCCTTCCTGGCTACATGGTCAGATGTCCTCATGTTGAGCATTTCTGTGGACTGTGTGCCCCCCCCCCCACACACATTCTTCTGACATGTTTCTTTGCCTTGATGCATCAGGTCAGCAGTTGGGTTTATTTCCACTTAGGTGTCTATGCTATTTTATTACAGAAAGCAGTCTTTTCAAAATCCATAGAGATGGCTCAGTGGTTAAGATCACTGGCTGCTTTTCCAGAGGTCCTGAGCTCAATTCTCAGCAACTACATGATGGCTCACAACCATTTATAATGGGACTCTCTTCTGATGTACAGGCATACATGCAAAGTACTCATATGCACAAAATATGTAAATAAATAACATTTAAAATGTTTATGCTCATTTTATTATATAATCAAAATGCCTATTAATGCTCCATTTTCTCCCATTAAAACTGTACTCACTCAGAGACAGAAATAGAAATACTCCCGGGGTCAGAATTATTAGGATTTGCATTTTTTGTAGCTAGCAATGTTGTCAACTATATAACAATATATCTCTACAGCATCCATGATCTACACTAACAACATAATTACCAATTCACCAACTTAAGCTTAAGTGTTGCCTGCTTTATTTGTAATTCGTAGAGTTGAGTCATCATATTCCCCTTCTCCTAAAGAAGCAGAAAGGAAAAGGAAGGAGTTGTTTCCAATGGTCTCAGATCAACCCAATCATGAAAAGGAATTAAGCAAGGTAAGGAATACAAAAGATCCATTCTCCCTGCTCTAGTGTCTCTGCATAAAACTAGCTCTGGACCTTCCCTCGGCCTCCTAAAGTAATAATCTGCCAAGCTGCAAATTCTGACATTTTTGTATGAACACAAATCTTCAGTTATGGGGTGAATTCAATGTAGACGTGTGCCCAGGCTGGTACTCAGTGTATGTGTGACCTTGGGGGACAGACCTACCTGTACACCTTGCCTAAGGGCCCTCGTCTAGGATGTGGTTAGTACTGTTTGGATTACTCCTCCTGGGGTAGCATGAACAAATGTCTGTCACTCCAGATGGAGCACTGACTATAAGCCAAAGAAGGATTCTACTCAAGGCTCACGTGGTGAACCAGTGAGTTTCCTGCCTTCAGAAGTGTGTGTGTGTGTGTGTGTGTGTGTGTGTGTGTGTGTGTGTGTGTACTTACAGAATCATGTGTGATTTAAAGGCAGCTGCATCAAAGAAAAGCCCATGCTGGAAGGGTCGTTCATCACAGAAACTGATCCCTGAGCTCCTGGCAGCCGCTCACTGCAGTCTCCTGGTCCTAGCAACTGTTGACTGCTTAAAGCAGGCTTTGCAACCCTTACCTTGTGGTGTGTTCTGTTAGGTTCCTGAGCCTGATGAGCTCTGCTTTCTGTACAAGAAGAAATGTGTCAGCCCACAGGAAACAGTTACACAACTTCCACCACCACTGATTTTACTGATTTTAAAAATATAACTTTCAGCTGGACAGTGGTGGCACATGCCTTTAATTCCAGTATTTAGGAGGCAGAAGTAGGCAGATCTCTATGAATTCGAGGTCTACAGAGTGAGTCCCAGGACAGCCAGGGCTACACAGAGAACCCCCCCCTCTATCTCTATCTCTATCTCTATCTCTATCTCTATCTCTATCTCTATCATCTCTATCTCTATCTCTATCTCTATCTCTATCTCTATCTCTATCTCTATCTCTATCTCTCTATATATATATTTCCAAAACCTGCTCTTTACTGACATTCCATGAGACTCTGTCATAGTAAAAGGGGTGCCTAACACCACGTATGATTACGCTCTCCTGAACCTCAGAGGCTTCTGACAAAGTCAGAACTACAGAGTAAAATCAGAAATCCTATATGAGTGGGACTCTGAGGTGAAGGAGAGGTCAAGGCACAGATCTTCCAAGCTCCTGGCGGCCCAGGCAGCTGTGCTCTGCAGGGCAATAGTGGATGGCGGAAGTAACTAGCTGCAGCTTCCAGAAAGATCTGCAAAGGGCATTTCCATTCCATTGCACTAACACTATTGAGGGCCATGTGTTACGAATTTTGTGAGTGTTTTTCTTTTGTGGGTGCAGAGCTGTTTTTATTCACTTGTTTGGTGATAAAATTCACATTTTAAAAAGGCCATGTCACTGGAAGCACAGATAAACCAATCTCATTTAGAAGCACATTCAATGGAAGAGCATATTGTTTTAATATCTAACCGTTGGAAACTAATAAAAAATATCTTAATCCTCTTTCAGAATAGCATATTTATTTTCTTAATTTTCCAAGTTTCGTCTTTAAGAGGCTTGTGTTAAAGTATACCACAGAGACATGAACAGTAAAATCCAGACTGTCAAACTGCAGAACAATATGACTGGTTCACCAAAGAAACTGCCAGGAGAATATAAATAGAGGAGGTGGGGACCAAAGAGATTCAGAGGGAGTGAGCAAGGTGGACAGTAGATAGAGGGACTTGCAGCTAAGCCTGATAACCTGAGTTCCATGCCCAAGACTCACAGTGGAGGAAGGGACCAACACCTGTGAGTTCTCTGAACCTCCACACATGTGCCATGACATGCACATGCATATGTAAACACATGTAGTTAAAGAGACTCATAACATATCTAGGTCACATTTCTAGCTTTAGCATAGAGCAGGACCAGATAAGGAATGGGTGGTACCCAGCCTAGGATGCAGCAGATTGGCCTCTGGATACAGGAACTGTGCATTAGCTCATCCTCTTTCCCTGGGTGTCAATCCTGAACCTGGCGTAACCCAGGATGGATGGGGCACAGGTTTTAGAAAGTGACTGCCTTTCACGAGAGCTGTAACTAGAACAAGGTTATGGGATCAAATGAAAAGCCAAACAGACACAAAGACAGGGCAGACAGAAAGAGCTGGGCAAGTCTAATAAGATCCTAATCCAGTTTCACAGACTTGAAAAACATTGGAGATTTGGGACAATTTCACATCTGAGTTCTGCCTGAAAATATTTGGTGATATAGAAGAGCTAGTCATTAAGATGCTATCATGGAATTCTGGGAAGAAAGAGAAGACAGAAAGGAAGGAGAAACCCTTATTCCTTTAGAGATGTACACTGAACTTTGAAAGAGCAAATCTAGTCTCTTGTCACCTTTTAAGTGTCTGAATACATTAATAGAAGTTTCTTTGTGGATTTTTTTGACTTCCTTCTCTGGCTTTATGTCTTAGGGCGCGGTTGATCAGAACACAAGTTCTATGCACCCTCCCCCCACCCCTTTGGCTACATTCTTTGCTGGGAGCCTGTGCCCTGGTTCTCTGGCTCCCATCTTACCCTCAGTATTTTACCTCTCATCTGGGAAGAGCATCCTGATGCAATCCCCACCCCCACACTTAGCTGGGTTATGCACCCTCCAGGACATCCCTCAAACAGCACTTACTACCCTGTGATATCAATGTTTCTTTTTCTCCCCCTGCTCTATATGTGTGTGTGTTCTGAAAGAGGGTACATTCTCTGTGACTCCCAAAAGTGAGAAGCAATGAGTTGGGTCTTTAAAACAATGCCAGGGAGAGTGAACAAGGTGTAGGCAAGGTGTGAGCAATGGGGACAGAGAGCAGAGGGTCTAAGAGGGTGGCCTGGGCTGTTGCTGGCTGGATTTGGAAAGCTGAAGGCGGTAAGGAGGCCAAGTCCAGCAGGTTCTGTTATGAAAAGACAAGCGAAGATGGTGAGGGACTCTAAGGGTTCCGAGAGGCAGTAAGACATTCCTACCGATACAGTAAGCTTAGTGTGCTACAACGTGGTTCTGAGACAGAGTGTGGAGACACCGCTGCCACAGCAGGATTTATGCTTGCTTGCTTGCTTTCTTCCTTTCTTTCTTTCTTTCTTTCTTTCTTTCTTTCTTTCTTTCTTTCTTTCTTTCTTTCTTTTTAAGTATATGTAAGTATAGTCAAGGACCATGAGTTCCGGTCTCAAATCTGGCACGTTCTCTTGTAATGATTCGAGCAAGCTGCTTACCCTCCTGAGGTTGCTGTTTCTCCATGAAGAAGATGATTATGGCCAGACTTTGTGGTGTACAACCATGATCTCAGAACTTCAGAGACCAGAGCATGAGGAGCCAACGATAGGGCAGTCTGGGCTGTGCAGGTGGACCCTGCGTCATAACCACAACAAAGCACTTAGCACCAGTCTCTGTCAAGTCTGTCGGAGAGCTGAGTCCACATGCACTGCACATGACAATAAGACGCTGAGGATTTGGGAGCTGGGAGGAAACTGACTTAGGATGCCACTCGTTGGTTAGCAATGATCAGAAGTAGGCTGTCATGAGCCGCAGCCATTCAGGGCAGGAGGACTAAGAGAGCCCAGCACAAGCTGCAGCTGCTCTGTGAGGGAGGGGCTGCTCACGTCTCTGCTCACTCTCACCAGATGAGAAGCCAGCTCTATCAGGAGGAAGGCCTATGCTCCGAGCAGGAACGGTTGAGGAGTGAGATCTCGGAACTCACCCAGGAACTTCACCAGAAGGAGGTCACTATAGCAACTGTCATGAAGAAAGCTGCCCTTCTGGAAAGACAGCTAAAGATAGAATTAGAAATAAAAGAAAGGATGTTAGCAAAGCAACAGGTATGCATGCTTGAGGGAGAGCCTCTCCAGGCTGGGCTCCTGCTCCTGCTCATCCTAGCCCTCACTCCACTCCGTCAAAAGCCTTGGCGCCTGGTCAGTTAATGCAACTTACCCTATAAAACCCTGTGCTGTGGACAAAGTACCATCAATGACACACTAAGGTCCGACCAGACAGTGCACACCTGTGTGAGCGGTCGCATGCCAAGGTCCTGCAGCTGTCCTCCCAGGTCACACGACCCTGTCCCTTCCTCAGTCTTTTGCTATAGGACCTTTCCACTAAACTTTATTTTGTAGAAAGCAATTCCAGCTTGCTTGAGTCCCCCCCCCCCTTAATGGATTGTCAGTAGAAAGAAAGCAATTCCAACTTGCTTGAGCCCCCACCCCCCCACTTAATAGATTGCCAGTAGTGTTTAAAACATGGAGGCAGCAACATAGAAACCAGTACCTAGTTACTAGGCATCCACTCAGCACCCAACAGTCCTCAAAGACAAAGATCTTGAGGTTCCACATTAAAACCCAGCAAGGGATGCTCGCGCCTGCCTTCCCTCCTGATGTCTTCTTTCCTTTTCCTTGCTCTAACAACTCTGGCCTGCTTTTGACAGCATGGGCTTTATGGCCCTTTCACTCTAAGTCTAGGTGATTTCAGAGCACAAAGCATGAATCAAGACAATTTCCATAAGAGCAGTTCAATCATGTGTATTTACAAAAACAGGAAAGACTGGGCCTTCATCCAGCCATAGGCCGCAGACTGACCAGTCTGACCGCACACAGGAAACCAGCACAGGGCAGTGCACGGCAGGGTGCCTTGCTGTCGATGGTCAGGGACAACAGCACAAGAACGACTCCCAAGTTCATCTTCATACCACCATGCTTCCCAGACTTTGTCAATGAGCATATATCTTATAATTCACAAAAATAAGTATTTTTAAAGCAAAAGTTTTATGTAGAAATGAGTCTTAGATATACAAAAGAGCAGGCCAGGCATCTAGGCATGCGTCTGTCATCCCAACATTCAGGTAGACAACAGACATCAGGGAAAGAAGAAAAAACTATAAAAGAAAGTCATAGGCACACAGGGAACTCGGCCAGAATACCAGAAGGAACGAATTAAACACCGAAAGCCATATACTGCTTACTGTAAATATTAATTGGGCATTGAAGAAGTGTAATGGGCAAGAGTATTTTCAAGAAGGTTTTTCTTAATTGTGATTATAATTCCTATACATGAGAAATGGAATTTCAGATTTGGTAGGGCAAAAATAAATCATGATTAAAGTGTTTTAAATTTCGCACTGCTCAAACTGGAAGAGAGTCAGGGATGGGGGTGGTGGAGGTTGGAGCAAGGCGGGGGTGGGAGTAGGGGGAGGTCTGGGCACAGGGGGAGGGGGGGAGGGGGGAGGCACAAGAGAACCCGACTGGTGGGAGGACTTTGTTTCCCTCATACCACAGGAAGTATTTGCACCACCTCAACGGGGTTTATTAACATGAGTTTTACACGTGCCTTTTATCTGCTAATCTTTCAGGTTTCAGATAGAAGATACAAAGCTGTCAGAACAGAAAACACACACCTGAAGGGAATGATGGGCGATTTAGACCCTGCACGGTACTTGGTAATACGCTGAATTCATTCCCCCAGACTGAATAGGAGGTGGCTTGGCTGGTCAGGGCTGACCATCAGTGTGGTCACTGAGCATGCGTGCCACGAGCGCCAAGCTGCGCACTGCCTACCACAGTAGCTTGCCCAGTTGGGGCACCTGATTTGGGCTCATTTCTGATCATTTCCCAGACACTCAAAGCATGATGTTGTCTGGCTTTTAATCCTGCAGTTGCTTGAAACCCTATATCCTAGACAGCCGGAATTCGGTGCCAACCTTATGCTCAGAGAAGCCCTCCCCACAAACCCAAATCAGAACGATTTGTTCCGTTCTTGCTTGATTCATATTTGGCTGACTTGTTTTGTGGCTTGTCCCTTTCAACTTGATGACAAGCAGGAAGTTAGCAAGATCAACAGCTCAGGATAGAGCAAGTGTTCAGTGTTTGTTGACTGAATATATGAATTAGCCCCTGGCTCTACCTGTACTCATAAACAACTTAAATGGCTCCAAGCCTCTTACTTCCATTGTCTGATGGTTGGATTTTCGTAGAACTTTTGTTGGTCAAAATATTGAAATATTAGCATTATTTGTTACATTTTCTTTTATTCACTTAGAAAAAAATCCTACCATTATCTTGTTTTAACTGTTCAAGGAACAGAAAGGTAATATTTAAAATAATAATAAAAAAAAAGGCATCATGGCTGCTTAAGCTAGCCTGTTCCTTTAGCCATAATAATGTGAGCACATGGGTCGAGACCTTGGCCAGCCCCCTCTGAAGCCAATGTTCTATTTCTGTCCTGTTGTGCACTGTTCTCACATGAGTCCGTATTCCAGCATCAAGACAGTAGAAGCATCTGGAAGCACTCTCCCTTCTTCCTTGAACATGGCTGTGGATCCTGTGATTGGAGCACAGATGGGTAAAAAGGGAAGCTTGCTGGTCTCCCTGTCTGCAACATTAAACACCTGCCCATCACCTCTGCCTCTTCATTCCCTAACGTGAGACACAGAAAGCAAATCCAGGCTCCATAGAGATATATACATACACATATATACACACATACACATGTGTATATTGTAAATATTTGTATATATACATGTATATACATATTGAAGTCACACACACATATGTATATGTGTGAATATATATATTCAGTTCAATCCAAGTGTTTGTCTATATCCCAGTTCACCATAGCCCAGCTGAGGGGCTTCACTTTGCTCCTGTAGGATTTTGGCTTTGTTCATTTGTATCTTCTGCTTTATAAAGAAGTAAAACACACAAAGATAAAAAAGCAGCTGCTGATTACCTACACCCACCCCAACGATTCCTCCAGCCCCATGTGAGCAGCAGAGGATGCTGGGCTGACAAGCAAATGGTGGCTCCTGTTGCTTCTCCCACCCCTGACCGTTTGCACAGCTAAGCTGGGGAGACAGTTTCCATCAACTAGATGTGTACCTCGAGCATTGTCCAGAGCCGACCTCCAGCTGTGTGTGTGGACAGCAGTACAGTGAGCAAGTGCTCGGAATGTTTATACTCATCCACACTCTACATGACTGTCTATGAATTAGCCCAATATGTGCAGGCAGGTGACGTTAGAACAGTCCCTGCTTTAGCCTCTGTGTCCCCTTCCTTCTCTTCCACATCATGTCTCGTGTGCCAGACAGGGGTAAAGAGATGGCTCAACAGTTCAGAATCTTTGTTGTTCTTAGATAGGACTTGAGTCAGTTCCCACGTGGCAGCTCACAGTCCAGTTGCAGGGGATCTGAAACCATCTTCTGACTCCTTCAGGCTCCTGTGTACAAAAGGTGTAAGGTGCGCGCACACATATACAGATACATATAATTTTTTTAAACTAGGCTCACATACACAGACATACTTGTGTGTGTCTTATTTTTGTTTGCTCCAAAGTGTCTTTCTATACCAACTGGCTCAAGCATATTTTGCCCTTTGTGATCGTTTTATAATATTCCATGGTGTGTATATACCAAAAACTTACTAGACTTTCTCATAACTATTTCAGCCTTAGTGTATTTGAAAATATTTCATATTTTCACCTAAGTATCTCATAAAAAATCCCAGCATGAGCAGCTTCCTGGAGGAGGAACCATCGGCTCACTTGCACTCGAGCTTCCTCTTCTTTATGCCGTGCTTTTTCGTTGCCGCCCTGTTCCCACGGTAACTCTCTCTAGCACTTTGATGCTAGCACTTTGATGCCCTGACAACTGGTGGGCCCCATTAGTTGGTAGTTTGTAGCAAGGTGAACTAGATACATGTAATGTATTTTTCTCTGATGTTAGATTTCCTTTCTTTGCCAATTTTAAGGAGCATTTCCCAGTCTGTTTTCTGTAACTTGGTTTTAGTTTGACTTGTCAAACATCACTGTCTCTAGATGGATGCCCTTGGAGCTTCCTTCTCTGGAAGCAGGCTTCTCCACATGCACATACCTACTTTTGGGTTTTTTTTCCAGAGATTGCATTTTCCATCCAATTGCTTGATCCATTTAAATTGTACTTTGAAAGGCAATACGTAAGAGCACAGTTAAACTTTTCATTAGGACCAAGCTCAATGTACCAAGTTTCTCCTTGTAATTTCCTGTGGGTTCTATCTGAAATTGAATTCATTTTTGTATTAACTTTGAAGACTTTTATTGTAATAAGATATGGCGTGATTCCTCATTTCTTCATAACACATTTCCCAATAATGCAATTTTTCTTTGGTAGTTCGTTTTTCCTTCCTTTAAAATTATTCCCCAAGTTATTTACAATTCCTGTCTCCGTTACAAATGGAGAGCTTTGTTTTTACTATATCAAGCAGCTAATTGCTAATATTGAGGAAGGTCCAACTTCGTCTGTACCTTCTATAGAACATTGTCCTAGTGCGTTTCCGCTGCCCCTCCCCCTCTCCTCCTCACACCTGCTCTTGTCACTGTCATTCTACCTTTGCTAAGACAGCCATGAGAGTACTTGCTGGAAATTTTTCTAGTTTCTGACTATAAATGTCACACTTTTGGAGTTTTGAGGGATATAAATTTGTTTTTCATTCATGATTCCATATTGTGAAATATGGCTGCTAGTGTTTCTCTGAGCCTTTTCAACAGATGACTCTGTGTAAGTGTTCTCCTTTCATTTGTTGATGTTAGGGACTATGGTTGACATATTTTCCGATTTTGTCCGAGTTTGGGTTCCTGGAATAAAGCTTCCCAATACTAAATTAGCTTGATACCACAGTGTGCTTGCTTAGAACCGAAGGACACACTAACTCACAGAAGACTCCAGGAGGAGGCCAGAAGTCCCAAACAGGTGTCCTCAGGGCCACACTCCTCTGATCTGTGTGTACCGGATTCCTCCCTCTTCTGTCTCAGTGTGCTATGGTCCCATGTCTGACGCGTCCCATGATTCTCATGAGTCAGATTTTCCCTTTTGCCCGGGCATTCAATTCAGGTCCTCTGTGAAGCCCTCATTTTAAAATAAGGCCATATTCTGAGGGACTAGGGGTTAGGCCTTGAACAAGCTTTCGTAGGGAGCCACAGTTCAAACCATAGTAGCCGTGCTCTGCTCTATCGGTGTTAGCACAGTGCTGGGTTTGGTGTGACGACACTTTATTTAAAGTTTGTCATAGCTCCTTGTACTTGTTTTAAAGTTAAACTGTTTTTAAACACACACTGGAGGCTCCTGGGGATGGGATGTCCACTGAAAAACTTAAGCCAGCCTTTCCCTTTCCCTCTTTCATTCAAATCTCTTTATTTTTCCCCTAAGGTCATTTGGATAAGCTGTATCTTTTTAGAAAAAGTTTCCACTTCAGTTTATTTCCTTACTACTGAAGTTAGTTAGAACTACACCGTCATTCATCTCCCATCCCCCAAGTTCTGTTACTAGGTTTTCCTGTTTGAGATAGGGTCTCATTACTTGTCCAAGGCTGCCCTTGAAATTCTATCTCAGCCTCCTGTGTGTCAGGGTTACAGACATAAAACTGTCATACCCAATTCTGGTTTTAGTTTCCTTTCTTCCTCTTGGTCTTGGATAATTGAACACATTCTCTTCCATTTGATTTAGCTATGACTCACATGTTCATCTTACCAGTGTGTGAAAGTAATGGCTTTGAGGGTTCTATTACTTGGATAAATTTTAACCTTTATCTTTATTTTGTTTGTATGATAGTTTGCATCTGTCCACAAGTGTGTCCCACAAGTGTGTCCCACAAGAGTGTAGTCTCTGTGCAGGTCAGGACAGAACATCAGGTTCCCTGGGGCTGGACTTGCAGATGATTATGAGCTATGGGTGCTGAGGATTGAAGCTGAGTCCTCTGGAAGACCAGCCAGGACTCTTACCTACTGAGACCTCTCTCCAGCCCCCTGCTTAATTTATTATTAGAGTTTATCAGTTTCTACTTGCTGGTTTATTTTACTTTGTTACAATTTTCAAATTTTATGAAATGAAGAAAACGATTATTCCTGTGTATTAGAATCCTGTAAGTATAAAATAAACCCCATAATCAGGTTACTTCAGCAATATTTAGAATAGATAAATATAAACTTAAATGATTAGAACTGAAACTTCACTCTAGGCAGAAAAAAAACAAAACAAAATATATACATTATTTTCAGCCTCCTAACATTTGTGATATTTGGATAATATTAAAATAGTACATGTTTTTTCTTTGCCTTTTTTTGGGGGGAACGGGTGCTGCATGTATGTCTGATTACCACATGCGCATATTGCTTGCAGAGACCAGAAGGGTGTCTGATTCCCTGGAACTGGAGTTAAGGATTAAGGATATTTATGAGTTGCCATGTCCACGCTGGGAACCAATCCTGGGGCTTCTGCAAGAGCAGCAAGTGCTCTTAACCAATAAGATATCACTCCAGCAGCCCCAGTACTTGAAATTGGCCCTGTCTAAATAAATGCAGATTTGAGAATGTTTCTGATTGCCTAATTCTGAAGCTCCTTGATTGCTTCCTTGGAGAAGAAAGTTTGACCAAAGATGCCGGTCACAGTGATGAGAAAGCCACTTTGTAGGCCACTGCCCCACAGGCAGTGGAGAAAGATTGGCTGGGTCAGCCACAGAATGTATGGCTAAATTTCCCCAGGTCTCAGTGAGATGCTTAGATGTCCTTCTGTGAGTCTTCACCCAGAAGCCAGACCTTTCTCTGCCTTTTCTAAGCTTCCATAGTATGCAATACTAATATGATGGTATGAATGATTATCAATATGCAGTTATTCACAGTGTGAGGAAGTTTTGAATGACTATGAATGTTATTCTATGTGGATGGTTCTCAATGCTTGGAAATTTAGGGAGTTCAAAAAAAAAATGTCTAAGCTCCAAACATTTAGTTTCCTAGGCCTCAAATCCCAAATGTTTGGAGCTTCAGAAGTGATGTGTTGCTTGAGCCAAGCATTTTATGCTAAGGTATTGCTCTTCTGATCCCAGAGAACTGGTTTGCCATCAGCCACAATGCATCTTGGGATGTTCAATACACAGGTCTGGAAGACAGAAGAGGGCAAGAGAGAACCAAATACAGCTTCCTTATGACTTGTTGTGTGAGAATAGAGTCTACTTTACAAAGCTTTATGAGAAGAACAGCGCATGCACACATGCGTACTTATGCACATACAAGCAAGCAAGCATACACACACACACATACACACACACACACACACACACACACACACACACACACACATGTCCTGGAAACTTCTACAGTGCCTAATTTAAAAAGCCTGAGAAATCTTTAAGCCTCTTGTTTAAACCATTCATTTTGTAATTTAAATATATTTCACTTTACATCCTCTGAGTGGGGCATTAATATATCAGGCAGCAGAACTCTACTATGAATCGACCCTGCTCCAAATGTGCAGTGCTGGCTCTGTCTCAACTGTAAGATCAACGCAGCAAAACGGTCCAGATTTCAACCCCTGTCCACAATAAGTTCAGCATGCAATTTGTTACATCAACCAGCAGTGGGGCATGAATATTTTAATCAATATGCAATTTGAATAATTGGAATAATTTATTATTTTACTGCCTTCTCTAGTTTTATAGCAAAACTAACTCAAAATATGCTAAAGAATTAAATGTGGAATAATGAAATCATAAAACAAATAGAAGAAAGTGAAAGTAAATATTTAATAGTTCTTTAAAAAGAAAATAAAATTGGGATGTGAGGCAAAGAGGAGGGGGCAAAGGAGAGTTGGTGCTTTTAAATTACAACAACAAAGTCCCTTCCTAGAGAAAACATGGCACATAACACAACTAAAACTTTAAAAATACCTTTAAAAAACCCCCATACTTTCTACCAACTGGAGATACTATGGATTTCTGTCTCTAGTATTAAAACATATTTTGATGTTAGTAAGAAACAACTCTTAAGTGGGAAAAGAGCCAAAGAATACAAGAAGCAGCTGAGACCACATAGTGTGAAGTTGCCAAAAAGATCATGGATACCCATTCAAGTTCAGCGATAAAGCCTGCCGTCACCAGCCATTGGCAAATCTGACAAATAGCAATATTAAATTTTGAGTGTAATAAAATAAGACCTTTAGGCTATTACTGATAGGAACTTATGAGATTCTTTTTAGGATTATTTTCAGTTTTATTTGTGTGTGTGTGTGTGTGTGTGTGTGTGTGTGTATGTGTGTGTTTATCGTATGTTCATATGCCCTTGGAGGCCAGAGAAGGGTGTCAAATCCCCTGAAGTCGGAATTACATTTAGTTGTGAGATGCCCATTGTGGGTGCTGGGAACTGAACTCTGGTCCTCTAGAAGAGATTGTCACCTCTGCGCCATCTCTCCAGTCCCGAATGCAAGAGAGCAATGTGGCACGGGGGTAGACTTCCCACTGAGGTCCTCAAAGACCTTCATTCAGTTTATCCTCCTGCTGTAAAGAACTTCCAGTGAAGGTCTGCGCGTGAGGAATTCACGGTTCTGTTGATGACTCTGAAACAGGCTATTGTCAAGAATAGGGGTAATTAAATAAACTTAACACCTCTTTAATGCAGCCATTAAAAAAGTATCTAAAATATATTTTAATTAATTTATTAATACTAGTAATTTATATCTAAAATCTTTAGGGGGAACAAAGAGTTCACAAAAAACGCTTCACCTGGTTCAAATGAAGGGTCTTGCCAACACAGGAATCTAGACACGGAAAATGAGTGTTCCATAAACGTCCACTCAGTGGGGGGTCTGTTTTACTCCCTAGGCTGTGGACTTAAGTAACAAGAAGCATTCACAGTGCACATCAATTAACAAGCTTGAATATGAGAACGAAAGACTCCGAAGCGATCTCGCCAAGCTCCATGGCAATGGAAAAGCAGCGTGGCCCAATCAGAGCAGCTATGGTGAAGCAGGGGCATACGTCTTCCAGAGCCAGCTGAAAACGGAGACCAGTGGAGACAGGTATGCAGCTTGGCCATAAAAAAACAGACATTTAGAAATCCCTTGGGGAAAATGTGTAAGGAATATAAAGTGACGACCTCTGCAGGTGTTTGTATTCTATGTGGTAGTGATAACACAGGAGTCTGGACACACTGTTTTGTAAAAAGTACAGGCTGGCAATTGCTGTCCAGAAATAACGGCGAGCCAGGTGCAGAGCCCCTGAGCTGGGTGCAGAGCCCCTGGGGATTTTTGTTTGCTACTCACTTCAGAACACTCATGCAAGAAGACATACCCTACAAATAAGTAATCTCATTTTTAACAGTATGAGAATGGGGGGGGGGGCAGAATTTACTCTGTTAGATCTGATGTTAAAGCAAAACAAAAAACACAAGGAGGTGTCACTTCTTTCTGCCCTTCCCTGATGCAGGTCCTTGCTGTTGTCACCTGCTGTGGTGACTCAGAGCTGGTCACATAAGCAAGGGCCCCATGGGCAGTGAGAGCAGTGAATAGAAGAACAGTAACTGCTGTCCACTTTACTCCCATGATCTCTAAAATGGGTCCACTCACAGCCAGAGTTGATGTGTTAATAACGAGCCACGCTAATTAACTTAATTTTAACGAAAGGTCTCTGGAGGCAAATCACTGCTTCCTCAAACCTACAAAGTGCTCTGCAAAGCAATTCTTTTTCCACAGAACTTCTCAGGTTTCTGAGAAGGGCTATGGTATGCTGGCTTGGCCAAACTTCTCTGGCATGAGCCTTTCATTTTTCATGATCATTAAGACGATCCAAACTTCACTGCAATTGAGGTCCAATCCCCAGAAACCCGAGATACTTAGCATGAACAACTAGCAATGTCTTCAGTTTTTTGTCTGTAGGGTGTTAGTGAGGATTGTATGAGAGAATCCATGTAGTATGTGTAGTTGTATGTGTGCTGGTCACTATCACTAATATTATTAGTAATGTTATACTTGCAATATTAACACCTTAATGATAATTCACGGTAGCTAAAATGCATATTTTGGTGACCAAGCTAATAGCTAACCCTGAAGTCTGAAGAAGGTAGTGCCAGAGTTCATCTTGGTAGCTAAGCAAAATCTATGGAACAGACCAAAATAGGGGGCAGGGAGTCTGTTCATTCTTTTTGTAAGATTGATTCATCCTATATATGTGACCACACTGTCACTCTTTTCAGGCACACCAGAAGAGGGCATCAGATCCCATTACAGATGGTTGTGAGCCACCTTGTGGTTGCTGGGACTTGAACTCAGGCCCTCTGGAAGAACAGTCAGTGCTCTCAACCACTGAGCCATCTCTCCAGCCCCCTCTCTGTTCAGTATTTTTAAGACTCTAGAGCAGTGTTCTCCCTTCACTATCTCAATCCTATGGTTACTAGAAGGATGGGTTCTTTTCAATTTTAGGTTTATTTTTGTGTATGTGTGTTTTGCCTGAGTATCTTTACGTGCTCCATGTGCACGCCTGATGTCCACAGAGGCCAGAAGTTAGGGATGGATTCCCTGAAACTAGAGCTCCACATGGTTGTGAAGTGCTGGGAACCAAACCCTGGTCTTCCGCAAGAGCAACAAATATTTCTAGAAATTGGAGACCCCTCTCTAATTCCAAAGATGGAGTCTAACAATTATAATGCTTCTTGACACTAACTACAAGTCTCTCCAAAGTGCTCAATTAATCTTCTCTAGAAAGGGGACAATGAGGGAAGGTCAAGGTGCTGTGGTGGGGATGCCTTGGTAAGGTAGTGGTGGTACTATAGTGAGGGCGCCAGGACATGGGTACTGTGCAGGAGGTGCCGTGGTGGGCATTCTGTGCAGGAGGAGCCGTGGTAGGCATACTGTGCAGGAGGGGCCGTGGTGGGCATACTGTGCAGGAGGGGCCGTGGTGGGCATTCTGTGCAGGAGGGGCCATGGTGGGCATTCTGTGCAGGAGGGGCCATGGTGGGCATTCTGTGCAGGAGGGGCCGTGGTGGGCATACTGTGCAGGAGGGGCCGTGGTGGGCATTCTGTGCAGGAGGTGCTGTGGTGGGCATTCTGTGCAGGAGGGGCCGTGGTGGGCATACTGTGGTAGGTGCCATGGTGGGCATATTGTTGTGGGTGCCATGGTAGGTCGTAGCTGGGAGTGCCACAGTGAGAGTGATGTCCTAGTGGAGGTGTCCTAGTGGGGATGCCATGATGGAGGTGCCATGGTAAGAGTAATGTCACGTGGCTGTCATGGTGGGGTGCCACTGTGGATATTTCACTGTGGTAGCTATGTGGTGCAGGGGTCAGAGTGGGAGTCTTGTGGTTGGAGAGCCATGGAGGGAGTGTCATTGTGGTGTCCTGCTGGGCACCTGGAGTCTTCAGAGTAAGCACTCTGGGGAAATGAAGAGGCCCTGGCCACAGTCAAAGCCATCGGATGGCTGAACATCACTCAGTAGGACTGGGAACCTGCTCTAAGGGGTCATTTTCTAATCCAGAATAAGAACCCCACAAAGTGCTTCACTACTTTCAGTCTCCATAAAACAAGGCACAGCCCTGAAGATGCCAGGTCGGGTTGTGTGGCTGCTGGCTGATGTCAGGGAGTCACTGAGGGCTCTGGGCTCCCACCTCTCTCCTCGCTCTCTGGAGCACCTCTGGAAGCCTCAGGTGAAGAACACTACCATTACACTGCAGTCTGTTAGTTCAGAAATATTTTTCTTGGCCCTTCACCTTCCTTTGTCGGGCAGTCTAGCATGTATTAAAAGTGCCCAACAAGCCGGGTGGTGGTGGTGTATACCTTTAATCCTAGCACTTGGGGGACAGAGGCAGGCTGATTTCTGAGTTCGAGGCCAGCCTGGTCTACAGAATGAGTTCCAGGTCAGCCAGGGCTAATCCTGTCTCAAAAAAAAAAAAAGTGCCCGACAAACCCAAAGCAGTGGGGACAGAGGCAGGAAGCGGTAAAAGGCTCAGTGGGAGACTATCTTAATAAGCAGCCTGGAAAAATGTTCCCACTGCAAAGCTGTGCTCCGCCAGTTCTGTTTGCTGAAAGTTTCCTTAAATTTGTTTTAACGCTTTGTCTGATTTCAGTGTTCTTCGGTGACCTGGTTTTGAAAAGAAACAGCATTTCAAATGTCCTGAATAAATTATTGCCATGTAAAACCCACAATGGGGAAAAGCTGTTGCGATGTGGGGACACTTTGAGCTCAGCAGTGAAAGTGGAAAGCAGGTAGCTCCCTGCTGATGCCAGGAAAGTGGAAAGAGGAAGGCTCCCTTTCAGCCTGGCTCAGGGAGTCAACTAGCAAAAGTTATATGTACATATGTGTGCATGTGCATGCATGTATGTGTGTATGCACACATGTATGCACATGTATACACATATATGCATACATGTGTAGCATATATATGTGCATATATGTATATGAATGTGTGGTATGTGTATGTTGTGGTATATATGTATCTGTATGTGTGAGCATGAATGTATATGTATGCATGTATATATATATTCATATATATATGTGTGTGTGTATGTGAGCAAGTATGTATGTGTCTGTATGTATCTGTGTGCATGTGTGTATATATGTATATATAGTTTATATGTGTATATGTATGTTGTGGGTCTGTGCATGTAGGATATATCCATATATTTGTCAGGCATAAGTTAATCAGAAAATACCCATCATCTTTACATATCAATGGGTTAAACTATTTGGAGAAGAAAAAATAAAATTACTCCACAAAGCCTCAAGGTCACAGTCTGTGAAATTACCCCTTGTGATGGAGGAACACCTAAGAAGTCAGTGAGTTACACAACCTGTTAGCTATTCCTCCCCTTCCGTGTCTTTCACCCTCTCTGAAGGGACCTCTTAGTGTCACTCACTCAGTGTCTAGAATAATAATATATCATCACTTTAAAAAGTTTATGAGACATGATGGGGTTTGGTTAAGATGCTCTGAATGGTGTTCTTAAAAGATAGTGCTTTGAAGTTGCAAGGTAATTTACAAGCTGATTTAGAGTACTGGGACCCAGAACTATTAATATATAACTAATTTTAATGACAAACTAATATTGTAATAAATGGATATATCCATATATTTGTCAGGCATAAGTTAATCAGAAAATACCCATCTTGTCTTTATATGAGAATATACACTTAAAAGTGAAGCCACAGGGGCTGGAGAGATGGCTCAGTGGTTAATAGCACTGACTACTCTTCCAGAGGACCTGAATTAGTCAGGGTTTTACTGCTGTGAACAGACACCATGACCAAGGCAAGTCTTATAAAAAACAACATTTAATTGGGGCTGGCTTACAGGTTCAGAGGTTCAGTCCATTATCATCAAGGTGGGAGCATAACAGTATCCAGACAGGCATGGTGTAGGAGGAGCTGAGAGTTCTATGTCTTCATCCAAAGGCTGCTAGTAGAAGACTGACCTCCAGGCAACTAGGGTGAAGATCTTATACCCACACCCACAGTGACACACCCATTCCAACCAGGTCACACCTATTCCAACAAGGCCACACCTTCAGATGGTGCCACTCACTGGTCCAAGGATATACAAACCATCACATTCCACTCCCTGGCCTCCATAGACTTGTTCAAAAACATGAGTCTATGGGGGCCATACTTAAACATAGCATAATGCAAAATGCATTTAGTCCAACTTTCAAAGTCCTCATAGTCTATAGCAGTCACAACAATGTTAAAAGTCCAAAGTTCAAGGTCTCTTCTGAGATTCATTCAACTTAATTAACTGTAATCCCCAAAGCAAGGCAGGAAACCAGCTGGGCAAACTCCAAACTCTGCATCTCCATGGATGATGTCAAAGCGGTCTTCAGATCTCTACTCCTTTTTCATCTTTGTTGACTGCAACAAACTGCTTTCTCCTGGGCTGCTTCCACTCCCTGTTAGCAGCTTTCCTCAGCATGTATCCCATGGCTCTAACATCTTTGAGTCTCCAAGGCAATTTCAATGTTACAGCTTCTTGTTTCAGTGTCTGGGATTCCACTTGATCTTTTGGACTCCTCCTAAGGGCTGGCATCACTTCTCCAGCTCTGCCCTCTGTAACACTCTATGCTCAGGTTGATCCACTCCACTATGGCTGCTGTTCTCGGTGATCATTCCATGGTACTGACATCTCCAATACACTGGGGTGTTCCACTCCAACTAGGCTTCACCAATAGCCTCTCATAGGCTCTCTTCAGGGTGCCAAGCCTCAAATCCTTTGCATGACCCCTTCAGTCCTGGGCCATCAACTACAGCTGAGGCTTCACCTTCTCCAATGGCCTTCCCTGGCCTCTCACAGTGCTAAGCCTCAACTTCTCTCCATGATCCCTTCATTCCTTCACAGGCAGTACCACCTGAGTGACTCTTAAACAAAACCAAGTCCAGCCGCAGCATGAGGTACAACCTTGGGTATCTCTGGAACACAGCTTCTTTGTGCTCCCAGAAAACACTTTCCAGAAGATTTCACCTCAGTGATGCTGGTCTCTTCTTAATCACTGCTAATTCCTTAGCTCCAGCTACCAGCATCAATTTTCCCAGTAGTTCCTTCCATTCTTAACTCTAGAGCCAGAGCCACATGGCTGAAGCTGCCGAGTTCTGCTGCTTACAGGATCTAGAACATGATCCCCTGTACTATTACATTATCACTAGCTTTATGTTTTCTAAATCCTTCACTGCCTAAGCTTGGCTATCCTGGTTCTTGCTCTGTAGATTGACCTTGAATGCAGAGATCAGCATGCCTGTCTCATGGGATTAAAGGTGTGTACCACCATGCCTGGATCTAATTCAGCTGAGTAGAATCTTGCCCCAAGGTCCCACTCCCTTAATCTGTTATCTCCTAGAACACAAGATTTTCTCCATTTCACTTCCTGGTATGCCTTTAATACTCGAACCATATATTTTATATTTTTCCTTTCTAAGCTTGCTATGCTTGTTCAAACTTCTCTTCATAAGACTTAACCAGAGAACAAAGTCTCTGCTGGGCTTTTTTGAAACTTCCTTTGACAATGCAATTAATCTGAGTCTCTTCACCTTAGCCTCAGGCAGACTTTTCAAACAAGAGCAAAAAGTAGCCACATTCTTCACCAAAATACCACAAAAACAGTCTTCATGCCACATTCTGAAATTCTTCTCCTTTGAAATCTCTTGGGCCAGGTCAATACAGTTCAAATCACTCCCAGTAACAAAGTCTTCCATATTCCTACTAGGATGACCCATTAAGCCCCATTCAAAGCATTCCACTGCTTTCCAAATCCAAAGTCCCCAAATCCACATTCTTTCAAATAAAAGCATGGTCAGGCCTATCACAGCAATACCCCACTCCTAGTACCAACTTCTGTATTAGTCAGGGTTTTACTGCTTTGAACAGACACCATGACCAAGGCAAGTCTTATAAAAAACAACATTTATAGGTTCAGAGGTTCAGTCCATTATCATCAAGGTGGGAGCATGGCAGTATCCAGGCAGGCATGGTGTAGGAGGAGCTGAGAGTTCTATGTCTTCATCCAAAGGCTGCTAGTAGAAGACTGACCTCCAGGCAAGTAGGGTGAGGATCTTATACCCACACCCACAGTGACACACCCATTCCAACCAGGTCACACCTAGTCCAACAAGGTCACACCTTCAGATGGTGCCACTCGCTGGTCCAAGGATATACAAACCATCACAGGACCTGAGCTCAGTTCCCAGAACCATTTCAGGTGGCTCACAACCTCCTGTAACTCCAGTTCCGGGGATTTGACTCCCTCTGACCTACACTAGCATCTGCATACATATAGGGCACATTAACCCATGTGGGTGCACACACAAATAGCACATAAAAATAAATCTTTTAAAAAGTCAATCCATGGTTTAAATTCTTATATCATGAACTGAGAAGAGACTAGTAACTGGAAACATTAGTCATTAAGATGGCTTCGTGTATAGCTAATACATTGTTTAACAGGAAAAACCCACAAAATTAACAGGTTTGCCATTACTGCTTGCTAGGTCCCTTATCAAGGGACACATCTAGAAGCCAAAAATAAGTTATGAAAACTCTATACTGTGGTATTAGCCAATAAGGAGTCAATCAGAGCAGACCAAACAAAGGTTCCAGGCCAGGAGACCGTGCAGGTCACAGAATGGGGAGCTTCTGCAGACTCTGAGAAGACAAGGCTGGAAGGAGGTCACTAACAATTGGGGTGGGGGTTCTCATCCCTGGCTAGGAAATCATCCCCTAGTCCAGGAGAAGGACCTGGAGAAGAGACAGAGGCACATGTGTGAGGCCGTGCAAAGTGCAGTCAGGACCTCACACTCCATAAGGAGTTCTGCCTCCCCTCCAAGCAGACGAGCCTGCCATACTTAGTGGCCCAGAGCAGGGCCCATGGGAAAGCTAATTGAACAGTTTGACTGTGGATATTAAAAGCCTTCTGCAGTAATTTTGAAGCCCACTTTATATTGATACATGCAGCATTTTGTGCAAGGTGGTTTTATGAAGTATTTGAATAGCTATGTTCTAGAAGAGCTTCCAGCCATAAAGATGATTTCAGCCAAGGCACTTTACTTCATAATGTAGTCTTTTCCTTCAATCTCAAGATTTTATTGATCTTATAATATAAAAAATATTCCTACATAAATCTTAGTAATTATTTCCATAAAGCCATCTCTGCATTCACAGCAAAATGGATAATTGGGATAATTATTTAGATAATTTAGAACAAATAATACTTTCTATAAAATTTCTGCACAGTTGAGATTACACACATACACACATATACATACATATATAAATACACATGCACACACGAACACACATACACAAACACACACATATACACATACACGTACATATAATGTTTCTCAGATCACCTCTGTAATTGTCTTGTTTTTCCACCCTGAAGTGTCGACACTAGGCACGGGCCAGAGATTCTATGAGAATGCATTATGCAATGGATACAGCTCAGTTTGAACTGTGAGATGTTTCATCTATTGTTCATATCATAAACTATAGTATTTCCATTTAATTTGCTGTTCTGTTTCCATGGTAATTATGGTGTGAAATAATGGGGAGAAAGATTTATTTCAAGATAAGTAAAACAGAGAAACACATTGTGTTTGTTCCTCTGAGCTGATCTGCAGAGGCCTAGCACGGTGTTTAGTGCCATTTGTATGCACAGGCTGCAAGTCTGCGTAAGAGGCAAGTCTATGTGGACCAGGCTTTGGATGAGAACAGAAAACCACAGTGTGGGGTTTTCAATTGTTTCAAAGCACAGCTTTGAAAATGGTTAGCACCTGTGGAAAACCTGGGCATATTAATAAAGATAAAGAGCTTTCAAACAGATTTTTATGTTTTCAAGGTCCTTGATGATTTCATTAAACCCCTGGGTGTGGTGGTCTTTGGTCAGATTTTACGAGATGTCATTTTGTTTCATTATTCAATTATCAGCCCAATGTTTGTTTGTTTTTTACTTACATTTCCCACCCAGTATTTTAGCACAATTGACAAATTCCATCGTGTTTTTCATCCTTACTGTGGGTTTCAGGTTCAGAAAAGCTTGAGCTTGTATTCAAAGACACAAGCTATCTATTCTCACTTCTCGAGTAAACAACTGTTTGTAGGGCTGAGCATTTGGTATGGATAAACATTGGTGTTTCTGGAAGATTACCTCTCCCTTCAGACTCCCTTGGTTGCCTGTAGCTCCCTGTAGAGTTGAAACACCATGGCCTTTCTCCATCCACTCTGGCAAGTCCACTGGTGTCTCCCTTGCTCTGCTCACATCTGGGCAGTCATGGTGGGGAGACTATGGGTGTAGTTACCATTCCTAGGAGACAGTCTCACAGCAAACACCATCCCCTGGCTCTCCCAGGCTTTCTGCTCTGTCTTCTGCAATGTTCCCTGAGCCTTAAGTATGCCAGCTTTATTGTAGATATATCTACTGGGAACGGGCTCCACAACTCTACATTTTGTAGGTATGGTTTTCTGTAATGGCTTTTGTTTGTTGCAAACAGAAGTGTCCTTCCTGAGGAGTGACAACTGTCATATATAGTTAGGGACTATGCTGATTTAGTAAAAATTGTCAATTCTCCTCCAAGATGCATGTCTTGACTAGTCCTGGGGAGTTGCTAGATTTCTAGCACATGCATGATTACCCTCTTGAGTGGGTCTTAAGTCCAATTAGAGAGCTGTTGGTTATCACTAACTTGTTGATGTGGTTCATTGGTGTCATAGATGTGTAAAGCTGCCGACTGCTTCCCTACTTTGGAATCTAAAGTAACATTAGACAGACTGAGCCGTTTATCTTGAGGAATATATAAAGATATACATATATGCATGCAATAATTAATGAAAAAAAGAGGCCATGAATTGTAAAGAGAGTAAGGAGGGTTTAAGGAGTGTACTGGCTAGTTTTGTTTCAACTTGAAACAGCTGGAATTATCACAGAAAAAGGAGCTTCAGTTGAGGAAATGCCTCCATGAGATCCAACTGTAAGGCATTTTCTCAATTAGTGATCAAGGGGGAAAGGCCCCTTGTGGGTGGGACTATCTCTGGGCTGGTAATCTTGGTTCTATAAGAGAGCAGGCTGATCAGGCCAGGAGAAGCAAGCCAGTAAGAAACATCTCTCCATGGCCTCTGCATCAGCTCCTGCTTCCTGACCTGCTTGAGTTCCAGTCCTGACTTCCTTGGTGATGAACAGCAGTATGAAAGTGTAAGCCGAATAAACCCTTTCCTCCCCAACTTGCTTCTTGGTCATGATGTTTGTGCAGGAATAGAAACCCTGACTAAGACAAGGAGGGCTTTAAGGGTGTATAGAAGGGTTTGGGGAGAGAAAAGAAGGAAATGGTGTAGTTATGTTGTAATCTCAAAAGTAAAAGAAAATTGTATAATTAAAATAAATGAAGTGCACCTGGTGACTCAAAGGCATATAATCCCACACTCAGTGGTGCTAGGGTGTCAGGAGAAGACAGAAGCACTAGGACAAAGGGACTTCAAGTTCAAGAACAGTTGGAGACCCTATCTCAAATAAGACACAAATAGAGCTAGGGTATAGCCTGTGGTAAGGCACTTTGCCAATATTCTTTGCAGAAACCTGGGCTCAATTTCCCAGTACCAGAAAGAAAAAAGAAGCAAATGACTGGATAACTAATTTAACTTTACATTTTAGTTTCCTCATCTGTGGTAATATCCACTTGTGCTTTTTTTGAAGATCAAACGAGGAATCAAGATGACACCTTATCCTTACTGGGTATCTGGCCTGCAGCAGGCACTGTGCTCTAGCTGTTTTACATGCAGGAACCCTCCCCCTCTTCTGAGAGCCCTTTCCATAAGCGAGAGGGAAAGGCAGCGAGCTCAGTCAGAGGAAGTGTGTGAGAGTCTGGAAGGGCGTGAGTGGGAATCAGGCTGTAAGCTAGGGAATCCAGAGGAGCTGGTAATACAGTGACACAGTGCCCCATCCACAAAGCATGTCTTGCTATGAGCGCCTATAAACACAGCAGAGAGCCTTAAACGCTCTCCTTAAAACTGCCCTCGGCAGTGCTGGTCTGTCTGTCCAATGTGCCTCAGTTATTTAAGTGGCCTGGAAACACAAAAGCCCCACACAGAATTAGGAAGGCTGAGGCTACCTAGCAACCATTGTGCTTTCTGCTTCTTCATTCTACATTTCAAGCTTTTAAAGTAAATTTGAGATTATTCAGAAAGACCATTTATTTGCAAAGAAATACCCAGACAAACTCAATTATTTGATTGGTTCTCCCTGGTTGAACAACAGGGAAATCAAAGCCTTCAGCTACAAGAAGCAGCATGGCCTTCGGTGGATGGTTTGAACAAGAGTGGCTCCCATAGCCTTGTATATTGGAATACTTGGTCCCAAGTTTGTGAAACTGTTTGGAAAGGATTTGGAGGTGTGGCCTTGCTGGAGGAGGTGTGTCCCTGGGGGCAGGCTTTGAGGCTTCAATAGACTCAGGCCATGCATTCCCAGTTAGCTCTCTGCTTTGTGGTTATGGACAAGATGTGAGCTCTCAGCTGTCCTTTCGCTCCACCATTGTGAATTCTAACCCTTTGAAACCATAAGTGAAATTAAATACTTTCTTTCCCAAGTTGTTTTGGCCATGGTGTTTTATCACAGCAATAGGAAAAAAGGAAACTAAGACACTTAGGCAGGGCGCTGATATCCACTTCTTCTCTTTTAGAATTAGCCAAGACTGCGAGCTGAACAGAAGCCCCACACCCTTGTCGCCTTTGCCATTTCAGACCAAAGAAATGGCAAGCCCATTGGTTGGTGACAATGAAGTCCTCGCTCTGGTAAGTTCCTGAAAGGTGATTTTTCCCTTTAAAGGTGGATTAATTAATCCTGTGTCTAATATAGAAAAGGATGGTTAGATTAAAATGTCACTTCTTTTTGTTTTGGTTGTTGCTGTCTTGAGGCAGGGTCTTAACTATATAGGCTTCTCATAACTCACAATGTAGACCAGGCTATCTCAGTGATCCACTTGCCTCAGCCTCCAGTGCGCTAGAATTAGACACGTGCAGAACCATTTCTGAAGTAAGACTATAGGTCGTTTTACCACACCTATCTCGAACAGAAAGAGAACTTGAGACCCCATCATGAATTAATAGCTGTACCTTTTAGGTTTTTGTTTCCAGTATCTTAGGGACAGGATCCCATTCTAGCCGAAGCTAGAATTCAGGCTGGCTTTGAACTTGAAGCAGTCCTCCCAAGTCAGGTTCTCAAGTGTTAGGATGGCAGGCATGAGCCAACAAACCCAGATACATTTTATACATGACCACATACCTGGTCATCCCACAGAGCATCAAGATGAGTCCTAAGTCCCTGAGCTGAAAGAGTTTAGCCAGGAATGCAGACCACTTCCAGTGCAGAGAAAACCCTCCCCTCTCCACAGTGCGTGGGACCCTGTGAAGTCTAGAAGCCACAGTGTTCTTGAGGGGTGGCACATCTCCTGGGCTCAGGTGGCCTGAGAGTCAACAGAAGGTACCTACGTAGCTCTCAGTGAGAGACCCACTCTGCTATTAGACCCATTTGTAATATCCTCTGGGGTTGCCAAGGACATAAGATGGGGCAGGTAACATTGTGTGCCTGCTAGATGCTCTGTGTCATCCTCAGTCAGCAGCAGGAGCGAGAGTGCACAGCCTCACTCTGGGCTTAAACTTCTGCAGCACCACCTCCCCCCGAGGCTTAGGAAATGGACACGGTATTCTCTCCACAGGATTTACCACTCGCCTCACCTCGGTGGCAGGATTTCTGACCTATCCTGAACCCACTATGGAACCCCACGCCCCTTTGTTCTAGGCCTGCCAGCCTTCTGTGCTGCCCAGTGATAGCATCAGGTCATTCTATCCAAGAACACAGAACTTTTGTGCATGTTAACTTGTACTCTACATGGACACCACACAACCTGATAACATGTCAAGGCCCTGGGTCTTGTGTGGGGCTTTGTTTTACCCTCTAAAGTAGATGCATATTTTCAAGCCTTGAGTTCATGGGCTTTACTAACCTGATGTTAGTCCACGGGAATGATCTTTTGAGTGTCCGTATGGACAACGGCCTATGGAATTCACTGTGACACACAATCAGCCCAGGATGGGAATGTGGTGTCAACAGTGTCTAACCCACACGTGGGCGGCTGCTTCTGATCCTCTTTGCCCTATGTTTGCAGGGCAAACACACTGGGCTCAGGGTGTTTGCAGACACTGCATGTTCCAGGCTGTTTCCTCAGGTTTGGGAGGAGAGGCTGCAGCCAGTGCAGAAGTACAGTTGGGATTTAACACTTGGATAAGGCTGCTCTGCCGACACCTGCTATGATCACGAGTTTTTATGTATTGATGAACTAAAGTTCTAACCAAGTTCACTTCCATAGGGCTTCATTCTTCCTAACAAACAAAAGTAAACGACAACAAAGGCAGCCTAGTGCATTGGTGCATACCTGGAAACCAGCTAGCACTACTGTGGTTAAAATAGGATGATCAGGAACTCAAAGTCATCCTCACCTACCTGTCAGCCTGGGCCACATGAAACACTGTCTCAGAGACTAGTGAGGAGGAAAAACAACAGAAAAAAGAACTGGAAAATTAAAAGATAATTTAAAAATAATTCTCTATTTTAAAAATAAAACTAATATTGTCCTTTGTTCCATAACATTTTCCTTCTTGCTTAAATATACACTAAACATGTCACAAGCTGTGACATTCCCCCACAGCTCTCAGCCAGGCACACTGGACATCACTCAGATTTCTTCCTCTAAGCCTGACTCGTGAGGAAGAACTGAAGTCACACACACACACACACACACACACACACAGAGAGACACACACACACATGCACACACACATGCACACACGCACAGGCACACAGGCAAGCAGCTACCTCCACCAGGATTTCCTCAGCCAGCCTCCTCCCTGACAACTCTCCTAAGCGTTCAGGCCCCTCATCAAACCTATCCTGATTTCTGTTTCCTCATGAGCCATCTTTATGCAATCTGCTGCATCTTCACTTCAGATTTGGGACCTGCCGTGTTCTGGAATGCTGGCTTGTAAGTCAACAAAGTGTGTTCTGCTGGGATCTCTGGTCCTTACATCCACCTGCATTTGTAGCTGGTCACTGCAGTTTTCTTTTCTAGAGATCTTTAACGGGTTGGTGCTGAGATGTCTTAAATCCTTGAGAGTTTCAGTAACATGGACTATGTTACAAGAGGAAGAGGGCTCTGTCCAAAACTCAGTATTTCATTAAGCTGCAGAGTTGACTGTCAGAGAAATGCATGCGTCCAGCTGTAGTGCTCTGCACTGGTCTAGCCTCACTTACCTCTCCTCTCTCCAGTCTCCACCAGATATATCCTTCCGGGCTTCCCTAGCTGCACAGCACTTCCTGATGGAGGAAGAGAGGCGGGCCAAGGAGCTTGAGAAGCTGCTCAACACACACATCGATGAGCTGCAGAGACACACCGAGTTCACGCTTAACAAATACACCAAACTCAAGCAGAGTAGACACATATGAGCTTTGCACCTTTTCTGTTTGCTTCCTCTCCAGGAGAAAAAGAAAAGCTTCCGAGAAACACTTGCAAAGCGGACTCATAAAACCGAGAAATCTGGCTTAGTTTCCACAAGTAAATCACTTCTGTAAGGCAGCTAGAAAACTAGGATTTTGTTCTATAAAGCTGATTCTGTTTCTGCAGTCCACATACTAATTGTTCTGTTAGGATAGCATAAACATGCATAGCCCCAAAGGGCTTCTTTCCTGTCTAAGGAATGGCTTGGGATTATAACAGAATTATTTCTGACTTTAATCATGTATGCTAAGGTCCCATTGCCTGCGTATCAGGCAGCAAGAGAGGGAAGTGCTCACCTCCCAATGTGAGGAAGCTGAGTGCAGCCAGTCTGTGCTGGGCACAAAACCCAAGGACTTCTAAAGTGGGAGGACTATGCAGACACCTAAGATTTGTTTCAGAAGCAAACGGAATGTCTTTGCTGCTTTTACATTCTCTTTTGTAATATTCTTCCTTAACACCAAGGACTTTGTGCAGTGTGCACAGTAACCGTCACTGTGCCAGAGTCATGCTGCCACTGAGACACAGCAGATGCACAGCTTCATGCTGCCTCCGTCTGTTTCACCACTGTTTGTGATACAATAAAGGAATGCAAAACTCAATTGCTTTGCAAGAGTGTCCAGTTTCTACAGAAGTAATAGCAAGATGATGAACAATGAAATTCACATAACAAATACACAAGGATGATAAGCCAATACCCTGAATACACACAGAGACAAGAGACACTTGCTATATAGTATGCATGTATGCCCAACACACACACACACACACACACACACACACACACACACACACACACACACCACATATCAGCACCATTTAAAGTTAGGCATTTGATATCAGCAAAGCTAGTGTGTTAGGGGTCAGCATGGTGCCTCACTGAGAAAGAGGGCTTGCTGCTCAATCACGAAGACCTGAGTTCAGGTCCAGGCAACCATGTGAAGAGACAGAACATGGCGATACATACCTGTAAGCCTCATGCTATGTGTGCAGAGACAGGAAAATCACTGGGGCTTGCTGGCTGCCAACCTAGCTCCAGGTTCAATGAGAGACCCTTTCTCAGGAAAGGAATGTGAAGAATGGCAGAGCAGAACACCTGAAATCACCCTCTGGCCTCTGCTTGCACCCACAGGTAAACACGTCTTCATATGCATACACTTGAAAACCAGTAAAAAAATAAAAGTACCCTGTAGTAAGCAGGATAGAAGCAAACATGTGGATTTCTGACTCTTGGCTCTCACTATAATGGCATTTCCTGTAAGCAGGCAGATGGGAAATAAAGATACATTCAAAACATCAGAGGAGTTCCATGCCTTTAATGTGCCCACAAAAGCCCCTTGTGAGGAAAACCATAGTATGTGTGGTACCTTTACATTATGGACTAGGTTCTAGCCTGGGCACAATAAAAATAAAACACTGCTTTAAGCCTTGAGGTTGATCCTGCACTGTTGTGGATTTGGCTTATTGCTTGTATTATGTTAATTGGGTTCCTGAAATTACCGGAATTTCCATGTCTGCATGTAGGATGCTGAGGGTCCTGCCTCCAGCTGGGCTTTGATTGGTAAATAAAGTTGCCAGCGGTTAATGGCGGGGCAGGGAGAAAGAGGTGAGACTTTTAGGATTCCCAGGCAAGAAATACAGGAGGAGGAGGAGGGCACCATATGGGGATGGGGGTGGGGTGGGGAGGGTAAGGTCCAGGCCTGAGAAGTGCAGGACAGAGAGACAAAGAGACTGCCAATGTGTAAGAGTCAGGGATCAGGGCCCAGGAAGGCTGTAGGCCTGTGTCCAAGGTAGCAAAGATGGAATATAGATTTTAATAAGTAATAATTCAAGAGTATTGTAGGGGAGGTGTTAGCAATGTAAGTTTGGGAGTGGCTCAACCATTGAGTTGTCTAAGGCATATTAAAATAGAAGACTGTGAGTGTGTGTGTGTCTTGCATTTGAGAATCCAGAGCATTGGGGTGGGTAGCAAGGAATGTGTTGGCTGCCAAGGGAATTAGAGTGGATTAATGGATTAAGCAACTACAACAGTATTGCACTGCACCACAAAAATAAAAAGGACCAAAACTCCAGGGCTGGAAAGATAGCTCAGTGGTTAAGAGCACTGACTGCTCTTCCAAAGGTCCTGAGTTCAATTTCCCAAAACCATGTAGTGGCTCATGATGCCCTCATGTCCTGTAGGCATATATGCAAACAGAGCACTCACATACATACATACATACATACATACATACTTTAAAAAAAAAAAAGGACTGAAACTCCAAGCACATAGAGGAAAAAAGCTTGTGAGTGTTACCATTAGAAGATGGGAAGAAAGGTTTGTTTAGCAATGGAGCCTATGGCGAAACCACCCCAAACCCATCTGATCTCATCTACATCTTGTACATACATCCCAAAACCAAATAGAAATTATTAGAATTCACTATTTCCTAAGCCCTGGACCACTTGAGTCTCCTCAGGGAGACTTCATAGATGAACCTTGCTGGCTGAAATCAAGACCTCTAGGACACAGCATTCTTAGACCTTAGAGAAGAACAGGGAAGAGTTTCTCTTCAGGACCAGGTGTCTCCATGCACGGATTTATCAATCCAAGAGCAAGCTTGCTTTAAATTGCCCCTTCAGCACTCCACCTTTTTTCAGTTTTCAGTCTGTTGATTTTTTTTCTTAGCAAGAGGGAAAAAAAAGTAACAAAATAATTATGGGGCTGGAAAGATGGTTCAGCAGTTAGAGTATTTTCTGCACAAGGCTGATAACCAGAATTTAATTCCTGGAACCACAGAGAGGTGGATGGAGAGAACAGACTCCACAAAGGAGTCCCCTGACCTCCACAGGCAGGCTGTGACATGGGCAAGCCTGTAAGCACACACAGACAATAGATAATTCTTTTTTTAAAAAAAATTAAGCTTCTCACTTATCTAGTCAACTTGTGTTTTTTTCAAGTGTGATGACCTGCTGTTTTAGTCTATTTATACCACTGTAGCAAAATACCTTAGCTCAGATAAGTTGTAAACAACAGTTTGCTGTTCATAGCTCTAGAGGCATAGATGCACGCTGTTAAGCGAAGGTGAAGGCAGAGATCAAAGTTGTGTTTCTATCAGCCAAGGATTGCCAAAGATTGACAGCAAACCACAGGCCCCTAGGAAGGAGGCCTGACCCCAGATTCCTCTTCCCAGCATGCACTGGGAACCCAGTCAACACCTTGATTTCAGACTTTTCAGCCTCCAGACCCATGCATGAGACAGTGTATTCCAGCTATCTGAGACACCAGTCTGTGTGATACACTGTTAGGGCGGCCCCAGCATCCCAATGCCCTCCC
This sequence comes from Mus musculus, assembly GCF_000001635.26. Lineage (NCBI taxonomy): Eukaryota > Metazoa > Chordata > Mammalia > Rodentia > Muridae > Mus > Mus musculus. The sequence goes on along the minus strand of NC_000075.6, from coordinate 15,557,843 downwards.
CTATCCATGAACTAGAGCTGGAAAAGCTGTCAAAGTATCAAGCCAACAAGCCTCAGCAAAAATCCCCCTCTCTCCAGGAAAAGAAAAGAAGACTAATCCAGTCAGAGATCACAGACAGCTGAGGCTTTGATAGGCTATCCACCCTGAGAGTCAGGACATGGACCTTGGCTCAGTGGTAAGGACTTCTTCAAAAGCAGGCTTAAGCAGTGCTAAGAGGGAAATTTAGTAACTAAATGCACACATTAGCAAATAGGAAAAGGCTCAAATCTCTCCAGAATCTAGGAGCATAAAGTCAAAAAAGAAGAAAGGAAAAGAAAAGAAAAGAAAAGAAAAGAAAAGAAAAGAGAAGAAAAGAAAAGAAAAGAGAAGAGAGGGAGACAGAGAAGAGAGAGGAATGCAGAGAGAAAGAGAAAGGAGAGAGAGAGGGGGGGGGGAAGGAAGGAAGCAAGGAAGGAAGGAAGAGTCAAGAAATCTGCCAAACTCTTAAGACCATTAAGGCCTAGAAAGCAAAGTGGAGAATGTAGAGAAAAGTCAGAGAGCTGTCTCTGAAAAATAAATCAATAAAATTGACTTAAAAAAAAAAAAGGGAAGAAGACGGGTCTAAACTACCAACATGAGAACAGTACAGCTACAAACAGCAAACAGTACAGCTACAAACACAATTCTTACCAGAAAACCCACTTAAACTGTATCAAGTCCTTAAAGCAAAAGCAGAAATCAGTATGAAAGGCCTTTCAGTAACTCCAACTTTGTAAGCTTAGCCGGACGTGGTGGCACACACCTTTAATCCCAGCACTTGGGAGGCAGAGGCAGGCCTGGTCTACAAAGTAAGTTCCAGGACAGCCAGGGCTACAGAGAAACTCTGTCTCACAAAAACAAAACCAAAAACAACAACAAAAAAAGAAATAACTTTAAAAAAAAAAAGAAATATAACTTTAAGAAGGGGGAGTTTGAACAGGGGTTTGAACAGAGCTACTCTACATGGGTGAATGTCACTGCTCCTAGAATCCGTTGGCTATTAGGTGAAAACTCCATTGGCCCTTCGGGCCAGCTTCTTTCTACTGTTCGAGCAGGTGCTGTGTAGACTGCAAGAAGAGAAACGTCATCAATGGTCTGACTCAGCAGTGGACTCCATGCTGCAACAATGACAACAGGCAAGATGTGCCCACTGGTCCAACAGTGGTACGACTGTTAAGATAACCGACAATGTTATAAGTGGACCGAGACCCTGCTCAATTCATGCCTGGTGCCATAAACCTGCACTAAAGCTCATGGCTTAAGATAGCTCTAGATTCTCAAGAGAAACCTACTGTGGTTGTTTTTCTAAATGGACACGTTGTCAAACTGCCTTCTAAAATATATATGTTGATACCAATGCTTTCCATTACCAAAGAAATTATTTTCTTTGCTATTTCATAACTGTAATTTGGCTACTGCTATGAATTATAATATAAATCTGATATGCAGATGGCCTTTGTCGACCCCAGTGAAAGGGTTGTTTGAGCTCTAAAGAGTAACGGCCCACAGGTTGAGAACTGCTGGTTTATACCCATAGATCAGTGCCTCTTTCTGTGTGGCAGCAGTTAACGCAAACACACAGAACTGGCCGAAGTGCTGAAAGCGAGTGACTGTTGCATGTTCATCCTTAAATGGGACAAACTACCATCCCTCCGAAGGCTCGGGACATCACAGAAGATGGGAAACACTGGCTTCTTGGTGTTAAGTGGCTGGTGTACTCATCAACTCGCAGTGGCTGTGGCTATCTATACAATCGAAGACCTGCACCAAACTGGACCCATCAATACTACAGCCTGATAGGGAAGAGGTGTGCAAGGTCCCATTCCCAGGTGACATACTAGTGTCAGTTAATGGCTGCTGTGGGGGGCGGGGGGGAGTGTAGCCACTGATCAGTTCCTGTTACACTAAGTAACCCCATGTTCGTGCACAGGGGAGCAACTCTAATGAACCCGGTGGGTTATTTTTTAAAAAGTAAGAGGGGAAAGTGACAGACAGAGAAAAATAGGGGCTAGAGAGATGGCTCAGTGATTAAGAGCACTGACTGCTCTTCCAGAGGTCATGTGTTCAAATCCCAGCAACCACATGGTGGCTCACAACCATCTGTAATGAGATCTGACGCCCTCTTCTGGTGCATCTGAAGACAGCTTCAGTGTACTTAGATATAGTAAATAAATAAACCTTAAAAAAAATCCCTTCCTATCTGAAATTGTACAATTCCCTAATAGGATGTCACAAGGTACCTATTCTTAAAATTCTTAGAACTAATAAGTCATCAGGGTAAGCCTTCAGGATAAAAGATGGCCACACAAAATTTAATTGCTTCTGTATATAGCAATAATGAATGTGCATGTTGACAGAAAAAAATATTCCTCTTGTGATCACATCAGTGGAAGGCCTACTAGAATCCTAACAAATATGTGTAGAAGTTGAATTCAATAAAGCTGTTGAAAGCTGAGGTCACAGAAATCAAGATTTTTTTTTAAACAGGAAGATAGGCAGAAGCCACATTATGGATTGGAAGGCAGCATAGAAAAGGGCTCAGCGAAGGGCTCAATTTCCCCCAAATTGATAATATAGCCTAACACAATCTCTTTCAAAATCCCAGCATGAGGTTTTGGTTGACAGGAGCAAGATCATTCTCAAGATTAGATAGAAAGGTAAAGAAATTATAGGATTTTTTTTTTTAAATTGAAAACTATGAAGTCATGAAAGAAAAGTGAGTCTATCTAGTTTCAAGACAATACACAGCTGTCTCTCAACTTGTGAGACACAGTAGGGTTCTATCCTGACACTGTAAATTTAAAATAGCCTGAGTTGAAGATGCAGGCTTAACCTTCCAACCATGGAGGCTTAGCTACATCTCTCTTACACATTTATACCTTATTCTGCAACTGATCAAAATTATCAAGCACACGTCTACTTACAATAAAGACAAATGATATTGCCCAAACATCACAGAATTCTGTGCTGAAAGTGGACAGTAGCAGTCTCGTGAACAGTGATTGACATCATGATAGAGACCACAAGGTAAGCCACTGTGACTACCTGCGAAGCAGAGCACTTAGGATTGGGGGCTCTTGTTAGCTGCTTTTCCTGTTGCCGTGATGAAATGCCCGATAGAAGCAACTTACTGAAGAAAAGCTTGTTTTAGTCCTGTCCACCGTGGTGAGGAAGGCTCAGCATCAGGAGCTCAGGCAGCTGCTCGCATTGCATCTTCAGTCACAAAGCACAGTGACGGCCACTTGCGTTCAGCTTTGCTTCCTTTTTATACAGTCTAGGATCTTAGCCCAGGGAGGGAACTCACTCACGGGGCAGGGCTTCCTGCCTCCATCAACCTAAGCAAGACAATTCCCCACAGGCCTGCCCAGAGGTCCTTCTCCTGGGTGATTCTAGATCTCAAGTTGACAGTTGAGAGTGACCATCGCAGGTACTGATAAGGAAGGACCCTAGGGATAGTCCCACACCAGTTTGTCCAAGCATTCTGAATACAGAGGAGGAGGGACAGATTTCAACAAATGCTGGAGGGACTGGACATCAAATGGGAAAATGTGCACCTTATGGTCAAATTAACTTTTTGAAATTAACAAATAATACAATTAATAATTGTGCAAAATAGATTGTATCAGGTGTGATGGCACAAGCCTATAATCGTAGCACTCGAAATGCTCAGACCAAGATTCTGAGAAGTTTTATCAAAGTCATCCTGAACTACTCTGTGAGACCCTATGAAAAAACAACTGGGGGCTGGGGGATGGCTCAGGTAGTAAGGTGTTTGCCATGAAAGTAAGGAGACCTGAATTTAGATCTCCAGTATTCATGTAAAAACCAGGCACTGTGGCATGTGCCTGATATCTGCATGGAGATGAGCAGAAGCCTAGAGTCACCAGCTAGCCGATCTAGACAATCAGCAATCTTCAAGTTCTTTGAGAGACTCTGTTTCCCCAAGTAACATAGAAAGAGATAAAAATATTCAACATTGACCTTTGAACACATAAATACACATGCATATATCACACACACATACAAACAGATCATAAACATAAATGTGAAGCCATAAATCTTTTTTTAGAAAAAAATCCTAGGATAAATAACTGTGGAATTTGCAGCTAAGCAGCATTCTGAGATGAGATAGAAAAATCAAGATGCATAAAAAGGCAAATTGGTAAATGGGGAGCAACCAAAATCAAAAACATTTGCTCAGCTAAAGGCCCTGTTAGAAGGATGAAAAGAAAACCTACTGGGAAGCATTTGCACATCATACGGCTGAGGAAAACGCGTGTCTAGAATGTATAAAGACCTCGCCAAACCCAACGGCAAAACAGCCGACAATCCAGTTAGAATGCAGTGAAAAGACCTGAAGGCCCCGCTCACCCCACTTCACCAAGGAGAACCCAGGGGTGGCAAACAAGCACCAGGCAAAAAGCTGAGCAATGAGCCTTCGGGAAATGCAAACTAAACTCTAGTAAGTAAGAATCAGGATACTGGCACCAAAAGAGCAAAGGCTGAAAAGCCTCAAATGAGGCTAGACAGGTGGCTCAGCAGGCTCAGGCTGCTCTTGTAGAGAACCCAGGTTTGATTCCCAGCCCACCCATGGTGACTCACAACTGTAACTGCAGTCCAGGGAATCTAATGTCCTCTTCTGACTTCCACAGGCACCAGGTAAGCATGTGACACACATACATACGTGCAGGCAAAACATTAATATACCTAAAATAATAAAATAAATCTTCAAAAATATTTCAAAAAATATTCAAATAATCAGATTTAAAAGAGGAGTGAAAAACAGGGAAAAGAGATGATGTGACAGCTATCAGGAACAGAGGAAGTGCGGAGCCCTGTGAGGACCTGCAAATCATCTTGGTGGCACGGTGGCAGGCTATCAGACACTCAGGATAGGTGTGAGGAAGTTAATCTTGTGGGGAATTAGGTAAGGGGTGCACACGACCCATGCATCATTTCCCACAGTTCCACGTGAATTTATAGCTATCTCAAAATAAAAATTTACTTTTAAAGAACAAACTATTCTCAAGCCCCCATCTGTTCAAACAGGTGGCAAGCTGGATTTGTTCCATGGGCTGTGGTTTATTCTGTAGAGCTCTATACAAACAAGAAAGGCTGTGTTCACTAAACAGTACTGCTGACGAAATCTGTCCCCCGGGTACGGCGTGCCATCACCCTCTTGATTGCTCAGCAGTTATGATTACCCGCTGAGACGCACTCAGGATCAGACCCACTGATGTTCCCTTACAGTGAGGGATTCGTAAGGCCTTTCAGAGAGGCGTTTCTTCCGGGCTGCAGCCACTGACAAGTTGCTCCCGTTCCTGTAACTGCTCACCCATGCTCCTGTAAACAAGATTTGGAGTCTTCTGGCTCCTTGTAATCACAGTGTGGTTTAATATTCGCACTGTGAGTTCATCTCATTTCCCAGCCTTTGCATCCAGTCATTCTGACCACAGTCAAGCAGCAAGGGTTTTAAGTCATTTACAAAGATGTGTATTTAGACATTGGAGAGATGATGGCTGGATGGCTCACCATGCTTGCTGGACAAGCATGAGGACAGAAGTCTTAAGCTCTGCACTCACCTGAAGAGCTAAGTGTGGCCGACAGCCACACCACTGTGGAGGGAGACAGAAAGATGGCTTGGGCACGCTGCCACCAGCCTGGCTTCATTACACTCTCAGCAGAATGACTGCATATTCCCCATAGCCTGTCCAACCGTCACCTTTAATCCCTTGGACAATATCCTGCTCTAACAGGTTTGTGGTACACCTCATGGTTACAAGCACATCCCCCACTGGTGCTCTCTAGCCCTTTCAACACACTCGGTGACCTTCAGGGGGTCTGTGTTTATTTTAGGGGGGCTTTCTGCTCATCCTTTGTCTTCTTTCTAAGTGATTCATCAGTTTCACTTTTGAGTTGTGTTCCCTACATATTTGGGATATTAACCCATTATCAGAGGTGAAATTTGCAAATTTTCTCTCATTTTGTTTTTTAGGCTATTGTTGTCTTCTGGTTTGTGCATGTGATTTTGTAACCTCAATTTGTCGACTGTAACTCTGAGGTACTTACTCTAAGAAACACACACACACAAAAACAAGCCCTCCTTATAGCTCTCTTGGCTCCTTGTAGCTTCCTTTGGTAACCCTGTTTCTCCTCTCTCTACTGCCCCAACCTGTGTATACACAGTATGAGCATGACCCTTCCTTACGCACCCCATTAGTGGTTTACATTTCTATTTGTCCTTCAGTAGCTATCATTCAGTATATACTGTGAGCTTTAAATAGTGTAAAATCCTAACATAAAAAAGGCTTCTTATGCCCCTCCACTTTCTCCGCCCACCTCCAACTTGTGCCAGCTTTTCTAAAGCCAAAATCTCAGAAACATGACCACGAAACAGGTGATTTGAAATCCCAGTGAAAATTCTTTTGCTGTATTTGTGCTAGTTCTTCCTTGAATGTTTGAACTTCATAATCTTACAATTTCTTAATAAATGTCCATAAGAAAATAGTCTCCAATCCCCACCCCCACCCACAAAGGCTTCTGTGTTAGTCATGTTAGCCATCACTCACCAGAATGCACACCATAGAAAAACGGAACTGAGCCCGGCGTGGTGGCCCACACCTTTAGTCCCAGCACTCCGGAGGCAGAGGCAGGTGGATTTCTGAGTTCGAGGCCAGCCTGGTCTACAAAGTGAGTTCCAGGACAGCCAGGGCTATACAAAGAAACCCTGTCTCAAAAAACAAAAAACAAACAAACAACCCCCCCCCCAAAAAAAGGAACTGTACTGTCTTCTCACTGGTAGGTAGCCAAAGCCAAGATTCAGAGCCAATGCAAAGCTACCACACTGAGCACCTGAGACCAATCTGCTTTCCACACCCACCATCATTTTTTGGTTTGCAATGAACTGATGGAGGTAAGTCTGTGTGGTTTCCTGTGTTTGTCTTGCTCGGTGCTTGCTGAAACTTTTGAAGCCGGTAGATTTGTATTTTCCAGCCAACTTGGAAACTAAGCCAATTTGCATTAATGTTTCTGGGTGTGTTCTTAAGATAGATTGCACATTTCCTGTTGAGGAAATACTGCTTTGTCATGTCTCTTCATCTACCAGATCAAACTTACTATTTTTATTATTCTGATCTTCAGTTGCTTCAGTCGTCACTCACCTCACATACTTGAGGCCAGGTTATCAACCAACCCATCTCCAATCACATCATGCTTTTGCTGCCTGCCCCATGTCTGCCACCTTCCATCCCTCATGACATATCTATCCACCTTTTGTTTCATTGCTGATACAACTGTTGCCATGGCTTTTGTTTCTGTATGCCTGCCTTATCTCGCCCCATCTTCTCCTTCTCTGTTTGTTGTACACTTCTGCTTTACGTATGTCTTTGTAGATGTGACTATGTCTTTGGAACTCCAATCTGGGAGGATTATGTGAAGCAGGCAGTTTAAGGCCTGCTGATTCCAAGTGCAGAGACAGAAACTAGCCGGCTGGGCGTTCAAGCAGTCAGTGACAAAGCTGGAAGTAGATGTGTTTCAAAATGGAGGAGTCTGCAAAAGAATTCCATGGCAGGCTTTCTTAATTTATTCCATTCTGAACCATCTGAACCAGCTGAGTCAGGTCTGATCCCAGAAACTTAACAGGCCTTCTGAAATACCCAGGTATTTCAGAAAATATTTTCATACTGGAAAAGGAATATTCAAAAGTTGAAAATTTTCTTGCTGGGAGAGTTCAAAGACAGACAACTTTCATGAAACAGTGGGAAGGGAAATGCCAAAGGGAGTAGAGAGGCTTAGCCAGAGTCCTGCCATTTTTACCAAGCATTCAGGAACTCTCTGGGATCCACAGAGATTATGATGTTAGCAGCTGAAGTAATTAAATGCTTTTTGAAAAGACTGTTCTTTCCCAAAGAACTTGCAGGCAGAGAAATAACCCAGGCCAGCACCTGATACGTACTAACATCAAAGAAGTTTACTGTGGAAGGCTAGATACTGACAAAAGACTCATCAGAAGACAGCAGGACCCAGCCGAGTAGCTGGGCAAGCTGGGCCAGCACACTTGCTCTTCCTAATATCAGAAACATGAGGACAGGGACAGTCACCTGCAAACCCTGCACATCTCCACTCTTACTGCAGACATTTGGGAAGGATTTGGATGGCAGCTCTCATATTTGTCCTTAATCTGAAGATACTGTACCTCATATCTGGTGCTTGTACAGTGGTCTGTAGCAAATGCCATAGAGAACACAGAATCGGCACAGCTCCTGCAGACAGAAACTATGTTCCTGGTGAAAGAAAATAAAACTTGAGACCTGTGATTCATGTAATTTATGTCAAATAGCCCAAAGAGTTGTTTGTGAGCTTTGAAACCTCGGGCTGAGAACATAGCAGAACAGGCCAGAACATGCCCCGGCAGGCCCATCGTTGAGACATTCCTGAGGCTGTTTAGACATAAAGATAAAGAGAATGACATGCCGGACTGGCCCGGAGCCTCCCTATCTCCCACCCTTCTGACAGTTTGCTAATGTTTAGATGGACCAATCATGTGAAACCGCGCCAATTCCTCCCTGCTGATGTTTAAATGAACCAATCATGTGAAACCGCGCCAATTTCTCCCCCAGCCCCACCCCTTTTCTATAAAAACCCCTAGCTTCCAAGTCTCTTGGTCGAAACCACTGTCTCCTGGGTGAGATATGTTTCGACCCGGAGTTCCGCCATTAAACTGCCTTGGTGTTTTTACATCAAGATGGTTGTCTGTTCGTGATTCTTGGGTGCACGCCTAATCGGGAGTTGTGTGGGGGTTTCCTCACTAGGTTCTTTCACTGGGAGCATCAGCAGACTTGCCACAAGAGACAGCATCATGACATAGCTGCAGAGGATGCAGTCACACTTGATGTTAGACATAGCCAAGACGCTTCCTTCTTCTCTCCTCTAGCAAGTAAATGATGATAGATCCTCTGGGGGAGTGGGGGAGAGCCATCTGTGTAATCTTGCCAAAAACTGCTACATCCACTCCAGTAGTGACAAGCATGACAGGCCCCGAAAACCTGGGCACTGTCCTCAGGTGAAAAGTTCACGGAAACTTAGTCTCCTGGAGTCGTGGCATCCTGTATAAAGAATACTCCAATGTCCTTGCTTTAGTTGGTAAATGGATCTGTGTGCTTTCCCTTAATATTGCTGTATTACAAGTGCTCCTAAGGATTGATATTTTGACATAGCTAAGTTAGATTCTAGGCAGTCCTTGATCCGACCATGGGCATGGATAGCTAAGTCATGCCCTACACAGAAATTTAGCATTATCTAGGAAGAAGGAAGTTTGGACCTATGGAGGAACCAGAGTAGATACTTAGAACTATAGGTAGCTGAGTTACACCCACACACAAGTATTTACAATGGCCTAGGAGGAAGGTGGTCTATACAATAGACTAGAATAGGAACTATGGCAAGGGCACGAAGCCCTTGCCCCTGTCTTCTAAGATTAAGAGGACCTTAGGTGGAGCTGTTTTTGATCCCAGTTGTTAACATTGAATTTTATCCCAGTTGGTTCCTGCAGTCCTTCCTTGTTTGCATTCCTCTGTTTTGTGTAAGAATCCAGTAACCTCCTTGTACCTTGTCGGTGTGTCACCCAACTTCCCTATTTTCTTCTGTATAAAAAGTTTGATGCTCGATTTGACAAATTACATTCAGATCCACACTCCCTTGTGTCGAATCTGTCTGTCAATTCCCACCGACGCCTTGCCCACCTGCTCCAGAGACTCGTCCCACGCAGACAAGGAACCCAGAGGGTCTGCAGCAAACAACCAGGAAGCAGAGAGGGGAACATGCCCTCCACTCTCTGAAGTAGCCAGGGAGGAATTAGAGGAGGCAGCCTCACACTCGTCAAACCAAGCATTGCTCTCTCTCTCAGTGTGGGCTTGTAACCACCACAGTCACACAGCACAGAACAGGCGGCCAGGCCATGTGGGTTCTCTGGAAGCTTGCTATCTCCTGGGTCTCTGAGCTCTGCATGACATTTTACTCCTGAGAGAACCTCTGAGGGGCCACCAGAGGTGATCTGAGACTCTATAGCCAGGCATATTCACACAGGCACCTTGCCAGTGTCACATTGAGAAAAGACTGGGTCTGAATTTTTCACACTTGGTTTCACACACCAGCAACTGTACTGATGGTCCCGGTGATCTTGCTTAGCCAAAAAAAAAAAAAAAGGTAAACAAACACAGAGAGAAACATTGATTTAAAGACAAAAAAATATCAAATGACACCATTTATGCCTTCTATTCCTATTTTCAACCTGATTTCTCTTCTGGAACATGCTCAGTAATAAGGACTGAATACCAAGAGTCCCATATCCCAGTACAGAAACATCAGCATGACTCTGACACTCCTAATAAATAATTCAATTTCTTCATGAAACCACCTAGTCACTAGGGATAATTTCAAATTACCAAGTGCAGCCACAGGAGTGAGCACAATTTACCCTGAGAACTGGTAAACTTCCACCGAGCAGATCCACAGTAAACTAACATTTCATGCAGGTCAGGGGGTCGCTCACAAGATTATATTAATTTCAAAAGTCCACTTGCAGCCACCTTCCCTGAGCATAGCATGCCTAGTCACTGGCTCTGGGGAGCTAGTACAAATCCGTGTGCCCTTCCACAGAACAAGAAGAAAACAGAGAGTCAGACAGGATTTAAAAGCCCATCACATGTATATCCTGGGATCTTAGCTGCTAAGGAAAGCCTGAGGAGCAAGCTCCGAGTGCTCTGAGGGTCTACAGACACTGACAAGGGCAGAAATGGGCATTGATCAAGCTCCCTGGTCATAATGAATAGATGCTATGTTGATTTTGTATTTCAAAATACCATCTCAATGGTAAAATGAACACATGTGGCTCCCCACAGGTCAGGTTTGGGAGCCTGAGCCTGCTTAGCTAGAAAACCAAAGAGATGGGATTCACAAATATCTTTGCCGTCCCCAAACTCATACTTTTAGATAACTCAAAATCTGGAAGACCAAAGAACTCCCACATGTTTACATAAGGAGCCCACAGGACAGGCATCTCTCTGTCTCCTGAGCAAGGCTCCTCTTCACCTGGACAAAGGCTTATATGCCTGTTAGGTGCCCTGTAGTGGATTTATCTACTAACAGCATCTAAGATGCTGCACCGATCTCACCAGGCGAGGCCTGTTCCAATACACTTGGGCAGTGCAGAGTTGAGAGAATCTATTGAAACATAACACAATTACGAGACTGTGGTCTCTGGAGCTGGTCCTCCCAGGTTCACTTCCTTTGCCAGGGAGTAGAGAACAGCAGCTTGAAGCTCATTTAGCATGGGCCCTTTTCCTCAAAATGTATAGCTTGTAAACTTGGGAACTGAAACTTCAGGACTGATTGCCCGCCTAAATGTGATGTGAGTCAGGTATCTGGGCCAAAGCGGAGTCATGACCATCCGCACTCCAGGGGGGGCTCATAGTTACTGCTGGCAGGAAGCTCTTCCCAGTGAAGGGCAAATGCATATCACTGCGCCCTCGTGAGTTAATCCACATAAGCCTGTCAATCACCTGAACAGGAAAACATTTCTCTGGAAAGCCTCCCTCAGCATGAAGGTTAGTACAGCAGGCCCTCGGCCACTGACCGCCATCACCTGTAGAAAAAGCCCCTTTGGTAGTAACCCTTCCCATCTTCTATGGTAAACAGAAGATGTGGGTTTTGTGTGAATTCTTGCCAGACAATGGCTAAGTTACTGAAGATACAGATCCAGGTAAAAATATTTTCTGTCACCTCAATAAACTACAGTTCCCAGAAAGTGGCTGAAACTATCGGACACAGGCTCAAAACAGAACCCTGAGTTCCCCACAATTGAGAAATTTTTGTCACACACTTTGTCAACCCTAAATGACAAAGTTGTTAGTAAATCTCTACACAGGGCGGGAGGTTGCACCAGCAGTCACCCAAGTCAGCGTCTGCAGGCATCAGCTGGAGTCTTTCCTTCTCTCCCCAAGAGTCTCCACGTGCCCAGTAACACCCGTGCTGTCAGCAAGTCATGTGACCATCACTATTTGGAAAACCCCTCTCTCCTTGCAAACCCCTCTGTAATCAGCAGGACAGAACAGAGGGGAGCCCATGGTCCCATGTTACCAGGAACCTGACTTCATGGAGGCAGCTCCATCAGGCACCAGGAACTGGGAATAAGATGAGGCTCCAGCAATTTGCATATAAAGGCCACCTGGAATGACAAAAGCCTGCACCCATCAACTAAGAACAAAATCTAGCCTGACCTTTTCCCATAGGGACTGTGGTGTTTCCATCTGCAAATGGAGTGTCAAGCAGAAAAGGCTAACCAGCAAGGAAGCCTGTGTGCTCATACTCCAATGAGAACTCTGACCTTGCAAAAAGAGGTCAGTTAGCACTCACTTAGGCCCTCTCTAGTCTTATTCAGCCAAAATACATCATTGCCTGCAAGTCTAGAGGAGCAGCAAGTGAAGAGACAGGCAGGAGCAGTCAGGGACAAGGGGGCAGACAACGAGGCAAGGCTGGGACAAGGGACACAAACAAGAGAAACACCCAGTTTAAGACTATTATCTCCTTTATTCAAAAAATAAATATTTCACTTTGAGTCAACATATTTCAAATCCCATCAAGCACAGAGAAGAAAGGCTGTCCCCTTAGAAAGTTGTGAAGTGGAGCCGGGAAGCATGCTGCTGGATGGGAGGGCGACTCTGATCCCAACAGCATCACCCAGAGAGGCTCTCCTCAGGGGCAGCGATGCATCGATTTCAGGAGAAAAAGGGCCACACACACACACACACACACACACACACACACAGCTTTGAAGTCTGAAAGGCACATGAAGTGGACCATCAAGTAAATGGCACATTCACTGATAAAATGTTCCCTATCCCCACCCCACCCCACCCCCCAAAAAAGTAGAGAAATATTGATCAAGTCAAAGACCAGAGGAGACAGGGCACTCCTGCTCAGAGCTTGGCATTTCGGACATCTCTGCAGAGGAAAGCAGAATGGACGTGCTCACTCGGTGACGGCGGGGCGTGTGGCCACATACACAAACACGACAATGAGGAGCACCACCACAGCCAGGGTGGGCAGCACCACAGTGGTGATCTGCTGCCGCGCCTCCTGCATGGCCTGCTTCCGCTCCTTCTTGTCCTTGGAGGTCTCTTTCTTTGGCTTCCCTTTGAGTTGACGCATCTTTGTTAGAGGATGCTGGGAAGATATGTCCAGAGACGGCTTGGAGAAAGGCACACACTCCTCTGTCCAGGCAGGAGACCTCTGCAAGGAGAACAGCTGTGGTCAGGAAGGAATGGAACAAAGGAAATAGAAGGAACCTCAGGGCTGGGAGAGGCTCGGTGTGTAAGAAATACTGCATACATGAGGGCTGGTGCGTAGATCCCCAGCACCCACACACTAGGCCGGGCATGCCTGAACATGCCGATACCCCAGCACTGGGGAGCAGACAGGCAGCCTCAACAGTCAACAGTGAGCAACACATGAAGACACCTAACACACTGCTCTGGCCTCCTTTTGTGTAGCAAACATGCCACCCTGGAGGAAAGCTCCTTTTTAAGACTCACGAAGTTCTAAGGGGAGATTCATAAGAACTGAGTCAGGAAGTCCCAGAAATTGACCAGATGAATAAGGCTGTCCCCTCCCCAAAGCAGGAAGGACTTCCGAGGAGATCCAGACCAGATACCTGAAGGGGCTCTAATCGGCAGCTCTGCCTGGATGTTGTGCAGAGTGTTCCAGGGCTGTGTGTTCTAGGCATCGCCCATTCTGGAGAGTGAGTGGGATTTCAGTGAAGCAGCTTCCTTCACACCATTGCTTCTGGAAGTGACCCTGAACTTAGTAGATCACTAAGTTGATCTTCAATGGTATCAATACTTTTGTCTGTCATTGGCTTTCTATCTGAGATGAAATAGACACATGTTGCCCCAGGAACTGTCACTTATCCAACCTGCCCACATGGGAATGTATACCTGTTCACTCACATGCATACACCACATACACACCACATCAATATACACACATGCATACACAAGCACACACACGCGGATAGTTCAAGCAAAATTAGTATGCATATTATATTTTCAACTTGTAAGTTAGGGGCAAAGAAACCGAAGAGGTCATGACAAGACAGCGTTATTTCAACTCTCCTGACACCTGCAAGTGTTGGGCACACTCCAGAGCTCAGGCTACAGGTGGGGCTGATTCTGTCTTCTAGGGACCACACTGTGTGGTCCGGTCAGATTCACATTGAAGGGAGATTGCATGAGTCCACGGTTTCACCACCCCTCAACTGGTTTTTGTCTTGTGTTAAATTCTGAGACTCCTGGAGATACTCATGTACTCAAAAATGAGTAACACCCATAAATAACTATAGCTCACCTCTCTAGAGAACTCGGCTTCTTAGTTTTAAGCAACAGAAATATACTTTGGCTAATTCAAATTGAGAACTTCACCCAGAACTTTTGACACCTCAGATTCTTCAAAACAAAAGAGGGTCAGCTCAGAAAATGGGCAGTGTGATGAGTGCCATGGTGCCACAATCCTTGTTCAGATCCAGTTCCCATTGTACAGGAACCACAGCCTGTGTCTTCTCTGTCAGCCACAGTGTCACTATGTGTTTTTCACATGGCGCTAGAAACAGATGTAATGCTGACTGCCAGGACCAACTCCACACTGTCCAGCCCAGGCTCAGGTTCAGTATGTCCACAGTCCACCTTCCAACTCTCATAGCAAGCAGAGCAATCTCCAAACATGGAGGAGTCAGAGTGAGATACTAGGTAGGGATACAATAACCAAGATGGTGGCCAAACAACAACCAGGGGACAAACATGAGGTTAGGAAGAGCTATTCCCCAGTGCTCCTCTGACAAGGACTTTTATACCAGAGACCATGTACTCTGTGTTGTCTGGAGCTGTGTGTGGCCTCTGTTATCTTACTATCATCTTAACAAGGAAGCAGACATTCATATCTGAGTGAGCCTGTTAGTTGGCAGAGGCTAAGTTCTTTTTCATTGTAAGGTAATCTCTTAGGAAACCTGAATGCATACTTCATCCAATCAGGCAACTCCGTATGAAGGTTAACATCAGCCTCAACCAAGGAATAGTTTGCTCCCCTAACTTTTCAGCAACTCCATCTATAGTAGGTACTGACAACAGCCACTAGATTCTTCTTAGTGGCCCAGCTGTGACAAGCCTAGTATCCAGCCTAGGGTGCGGTTGAGAGGTGCTGGAACCTTTAAGAGGCAGAGCTTAGGTCACTGACATGCATTCCCCTCCCCCTCCCTCTCTTGTTTTGGTGTCCATCAAGAGGACTAACAAACTTTTAAACCGTGCGTCCAAGTAAGCCCCTTCTCTTGTAGATAACTAAGGAGGACATCTGCTATTGGAGTTCTGTAGCAGAACTGCTCATCACTGCTCCTTGGAAGGAAGGCATGAAGCTCAGGAAGCCTAGACATGACTGACTTGACTTCTGCTAGCGTGTTCACAGCTCAGAAGTGCAGCTCACAGGCTACTTCCCCAGGCCCTGACATCATCTAAACAATGAAAACCACAGGGATCTAAAGGGGGAACGTGCAAGGTCCAGGAAGGCTCTAGGCCTGCCCACTGGGTCAGGGGAGGCACCGGCTGGCTGAGACACCTCTAACACACATCTGCTCCCGGCTCAGGCAGAGCAGGTTGAACTTTCCTGAGCCTTATCTACTATCTGGGGATTCTCAGTGGCTGTGCTTGAGGGCAAACAAGGCTGGGTGAAACCCAGACTGGAGTAATTGAATCTGAACTGTAGTGTTGTGCAACAGGCTTTAGTTTCTCTACTGTTCAGAGAACACCATGGGCTAAAGAGGAAAAATATCCTCCAGCAGTTACCCAGTCTGTAGACAGTACCCAGTGACCTGTGACTACGTGAGGGGCAGCACACAGGGTCCTTCCTCTTCCTGAACAAGCAACCAATATTAGTGCCTGACTGTGGCCACTTCACTGTGAAGCTGTCTAGGCCAGCCCCACAGCTGTTCCCTCCCTCAGAGTTCCCTCAGGCTGGCCAACAGCACCTTGAGTCACTGCATTAAGTAGCCACTCTAGCTAACAGTACAGTGTCTGACTTCCCATCCTGATCCTTCAACTGCTGCTGGTACCTCCCAAGTATGTGCAGCTAATAATCAAAGACCCCAGCCTCCATGACCAGCTCTCTACATACTGAGAAGCCCCAGGGATGGCACCACCTTAGTCTACATTCACAGGACATACAGTCCAAATTCTAGGCGCCTTAGCAGGTTATGGATGGCTC
This sequence comes from Mus musculus, assembly GCF_000001635.26. Lineage (NCBI taxonomy): Eukaryota > Metazoa > Chordata > Mammalia > Rodentia > Muridae > Mus > Mus musculus. Next base: position 15,541,523 of record NC_000075.6, on the reverse strand, counting down.
TGGTGCACCTGTAGTGTGGGCAGATGGAGAGAGCAACTCTGAAGTCATAACTGAAAGGGAAACCCTGAGTGTAAAGGAACTAGCCAAGACAACAGCTGGGAAGAGCACAGGGAAGGGGCAAAGAGGAGCCTGAACCAGGAGGGGCCAAGCAACTACTGGGAGCTTGAAGTAAGGAGTGGGTGGAGCACGGGGGCTACAGAGTCAGCTCTTCCCAGGATCTTAGTGAGGCGGGGGCTTCATTCCAAGGGCAGCAAAAGGCCCTTGATGGCTTGAGATAGTGTTCTAGTTTGCTGCCTGCTACTGTGATGAACACCATGATCAGAAGCAACTTGGAGAAGATGGGGCTTATGACTTACATGTCCTGACCATTATCCATCACTGTGGAAGTCAGGGCAGGGGCAGAAACAGAAACTGAAGCACATAGACTGTACAGGAGCACTGCTTACTGGATTGCTCTTACAGCTTGCTCAGCTTGCTTTTTTAATGTAATTCAGGAACCACATGCACAGGGGTACCATCATCCACAATGAGATGGGCCCTTCCACAACAATCATGGGCCAATCTGATGGAGACATTTTCTCAGGCGAGGTTTTCTCTTCCCAGACTGACCCTAGTTGTGCCAAGTTGGCAAAATAAAATAAAATAACCTGGCATACACAGGGAGGCACAGTGAGCAGGGTGTCCTGGGAGAAGCAAAAGTGGAATGGTCTACTGGGTGTTGGAGTCTTAGACACCAAGCACTCAACATGATGAAGCAGTTGGAGCTGCTTGCCAGAAGTCCAATGGGTAGGCCTTACTGGCATCACACTTGGCCAGTGAGGACTTGGCAGTGACAATCAAGAGGAATCCAAGTTCTGGAGACACTGGGTCAGCCACCAGCTGTCTAGTGACACCATCATGAGAAACACCATGAGGACAAGAGGAAGGCCTGGTACTGGGGAGACAAGACCCCAGGAAGACGTTAACTTTCTTCATACCTGCCCACGTGTAAGGATGCCGAACGGGTGCTGCCATGGAAATACCCAAGAGATAACTGAGAGTCTGGAGCTGAGTCTGCCTGGGACTTCAGTAGGACTAGGGAGGTCACCACAGCAAGGAAGACAGATAAAGTGAACCTGCTTGACCAACAAATGCATGCAGCTGCCAGTGTCCCAAACGATTTCTTATTCGTCTTTTAAGAGCCTGCTTCAGAATGTAATTGATCATGCTGCTTCCTTCTTTGAGAGAATTTTGCCATGAAAAAAAAAATTGGCTAAACACACTCAAGGCACAGCTGATTTCCATGTTGGCACGAGCACCTTCATAGTCTCCCAAACTGTAAAGAAAGATAGCACACATTTTGAAAAGCAAAGTGCAGAGAGCTGACTTGAATTTCTGCTGGAAGATTGTATGGCCAGAAAGGGTTTTCCGATTGTATTTTAAGGATGAGGGTAAGCAGAAAGTGTCAGAGACTGTTTGAGGGTCTAGCAGAGTATGAGAAGGAGCAGAACTGAAAACGTACCTGCAACGGAAAGAGCACAGGGAAGAAACTGAAGAAGGGGAAGAGGAGCCTGGGGCCACCCTGGGAACACAGGAGCAGACACAGGAAGAGCATGCTTGAAGGAGACACAGGAAGTGTGATTCTGCCAGGAAGCGGCATGGAGGTGTGAGGTCCGAACTGAAGAAGACAGAGGAGGGATGGTTCTGCCCATCTGGGTGGGATAGACGAGGGGAAAGATTGAACTGGAAACAAACAGAAGTTCTAGGGGTTTTGCTTGATTGTTAGTTTTGGGAGTAAACTAGAAAGTTAGCTGATTAGGAAGCTGGTGAAAGGCAAGCAAGGCTTGAAATAATTGTAGTAAAGGAAAAAGACCCAACAGGGAGAGGGGTCCATATGGTGGGCACTGCTCTGTGAGCACGACTGACTCAGGGGTTCTTCTGGGCCAAAGCTGTACCTTGTAGACATCGCAAGGACTTTGGAAACAGGTAGCTTTCTTCAAAACGAAGCTGAGCCAACTGGCCTGCAATTCTAGACTCTGAGAAGCGTGAGAAGCCTCTGTGGTTGGACAAGCTTCCGCGCAGAAATGAGTAGCTCTTCTCTTGAGGCACACAGAAGATGGAACTAGAGAAGCTACTCAGTGTCCTGGCTGACAACAGCAGGGACCAGGATGTGGTGGCATCGGGAACAGAGAGGCAGCCTTCAACCCTGGGAGGACCTTCTCTACCAAGGCTTGTGTTCTTAGGTTACTGATAGCTGTTTCCATGGTGATAAATGCCTCTTTTACCACAAGCTGATGTTCTCTGCACTGAACATGGAATAGAGCCAGAATTTAAGTATCCCTTCAGAACCCCAGCATACTCCAGGACGGAGTAGCACAATCCACTGCCAACCCACAAGATCTGACTATAGAACGCCACCACCCTCTGGGCACACCACACACACCTTCCTGCCCTCAGCCGTCTCTGGGGCCACATCTGATGGGTTCACCAGTCCCTTGTAAAGAGGAAAAAAGAGGCGAAGCTGGCCATCTCATCAGGCTTTCCCCAGCAGCTATGCCCAACCCATGTTCTTACTGTAACTGCTCCCCCAATAGGATTCCCTACACATATGCACTGTCACATTCTTTGATGGACCTTTTTTCCAGTTTGGAGGTCACCATGCACATACCTAATATACCCCAGTAAGATGGAAGGAAGCTGGTGCCACCAGCTGGTCACCAACAGCCTCTAGCTTCCCAAACCAAAGAACCAGAAACATCATAAACATTGAGTTCTTCCTGATTCTAAAGTGACTTCACAGGCTATGTCCCACCCCCACCAATGGAAGCCTATGACAATTGGCCAACTCTGGAACCTTCTAAGTGGCCAGTGGGAGGTGACTAGAAGTAGGGGTGGGTGTATGGGGGAGATGAGGAACTGTTATGGTTATGATTATAATGTTATTCTCCCACACATGTGCATACCGAATGACACACACACACACACACACACACACACACACATATATATACACATATATAGATATTGTGTATGTATGGAATGTTCTAAAATGAGCTCCTTTCCCCCCACTTTAGAGATCATAATGTATATGGCACTGAATTCTAGTAGGGAAACAGCGGGGAATGAGAGCCTGGCTGTAAGCAGGGCTGAGCCTCAGCTCTGCCACATGTAGTTACAAGACCCCAGGTGAGGCACTAAATGTTTCATGATCTGACTTTCCTCTGTAGATTGGGTAGGAAGGCTGCTTTGTTGAGTTACTGAAACACCAAAACCAACCTACTACCTGTAGTACCCAGTGTACTCAATGGGCCAAAGCAGAATCCAGTGGGGAGCACACAGAAGCCTACTGCCCAGTGGGGAGCACACAGAAGCCTACTGCCCAGTGGGGAGCACACAGACACTTACTGCCCAGTGGGGAGCACACAGACACATACTGTCCAGTGGGAAGCACACAGAAGCCTACTGCCCAGTGGGGAGCACACAGAAGCCTACTGCCCAGAGAGGGCTGGCTGTCTTTGTATAAGAGGCTGGAAATTCTGAACACATCTGCAGCTTTGTTTTGTTTTAAAATTTACTGCATAACTATGTGAGACAGAATCCTCCTGTTTCCCTTAGTTTTCCTTTCCCATATGCTAGGCAGATGTGTTCAAAGGTTGGTTCCTGCTATCAAGGGCAGGTGAGGAGAACAAAGGTTACTCTCAACTCCCTCCATCCCAGACCTGCTAAACTCAGGTCTGCCTAGTACTGAAGCCTGAGCATTTAAAATGCTGCGAAGGGACTGGAGGGTTAGCCGGATATAAGAGTGAGCAATGCTCTTGCAGAGACTGAGTTCCATTTACAGTACCTACATAGGGCAACTCTAGCTGCCGCCAATCCCCTCTCCAGGGAATGTGATGCCCTCTACTGGCCTCCAGATGACTGTACTCAACTGCACATACCCACACAGACATAACTTATAAAACCTTAAATGTGGCTAATCTCCAAAACAAGCTGTGTTTAATATAGATTACATTTTGAAAGATTAATACCAAAATTGAGGAGTGTAAAATACCTCACTAAAAAGTTTATATACAGGTTAGATGTTGAAATGGTAATATTTTGGATACTTGGGCTTAGATAAAGTTAACTTCACCTGTTTTCGGTCTTAATTTGTCTCCTAGAAACATTTTCATTTCCTCAGTAGTTTGAATAACACTCACCATAGATACTGCTCTACTTGAATGGCGCCATAAGGAGTCCCAAGCTCCACCCTCCTGGAAGTATCAGCAACACAGGCTCCACCCACAACAGTGAGGACTCCCCGGGCCTCTCACTGCCCAGTGCCATTGGCTCTCCCACACAGAGCAGCATTACCCCTGGCTGCTGACACACTGGACCACCTACACCCACAATGAATCCAGTATTCCCCTCTGAGCACCCTCTTCCAGATACTGCCAGCTGCTACTGCCCCTCCCACCCTTGGCCAACTCTTGCTCACCCCTGACCCTCACCCTTGACTTCTCAGGTATTGCAAATGTACCTTGGAGGTAACATGACCGCCCCCACCCTGCCACCTGAACTAGCAGGAAGCCTGTGTGTAACAGGCACTCAGCAGACATGCGCTGAATGGAGGGGCAAAGCCCAACTGAAGCAGTTCTTCAGCAAACACACACACACACATACACACACACACACACACACACACACAGAGAGAGAGAGAGAGAGAGAGAGAGAGAGAGAGAGAGAGAGAGAGAGCGAGCGCTGCAGGAATGAACTGTGCACCGCTTACAAGCACTTGTTTTATGTTTGCCACAGTCCTGCAGGATTGCCTTCTTTACTATTTAGATGATGAAAGACAGTCAGATTAAGTACAATGAGTTTTCCAAGTCAAAGACTGTAAGGAACAAGTACAAAGTCAACTCCAGTGGAAATCCACAATAAACATGGATGAAATAGTTAACGAGGAAATAACTGACTGAGGATCTGAACTCGGACCTGATTTATAGCAACCAGCCCGTCTGTTACTACAACTAAGAGCAGGAGCTACTGTTTCCCCGGCTCCCTTACCAGTGCTCTACCGCGCATGCAACTATGCCATGAAAGCAGACACTGAGGCCAGGAGCTGCAGGCCCCAGGCCCACAGTGAGAAGCAGAGCTGTGCTTCCAACCCAGCTCCCACGGCTCAGGTGCTGTTCCATACATCTGCTCCCAAGTGGCCAGAACCAACCATCATCTACATAACACTATAGACAGCATTTCCTGCTCCTCAGCTTTAGGATCTGAGGCTGCAGGAAGAGTGTGAGATCTTCAGGCTATCTTACTTGCTACTGACCAGAGTCCATCTCAACTCAGGCTTACCCTGATGTCTAAAATAATGTACTAGAAAGCTTTTTGCAAACTTTGGGTACTAAAGAAATGTTACTTAATTTAACCCTAGCTTTTTGTGTTGGTGCCTAGACTGCACAGTCGTGCGAGGCAATAAAAGATGGGCTGCATCCTGTCAGAATGAGTGTGAGGGCTAGGCAGCTTCGAAGAGCCTCTTGGTCAGTTCAGCTTTCTCTGCCCATCACTATACTTGCCCAGGACTAACAGCATGAAGGTGGCCAACAGGTGGAGATGTGCCTGGTTTAGGGTCCACATTAAGTTGCTGGGGACTGTGGCAATTATATATGACCACTCAACACATGGAGAGTCAGGAGCCAGGCAGAAAGCCTGCCAGTTCTCCGTGTAGACCTCACTTCTTGCAGCAGAGAAGACAGTCTCCGGAGCCTTTTGCTCCTACTGAGATCACTTTGCTCCACTCTGCCACAGAGTAGGGGACCGGGACAGGCAGGCTACTAGGGAGCCTGAGAAAGTCGGGGAACCTGACTCCCACTGAGCACTGCTGTTAACACAAGTGCTTTTCCGGGAACATACACAAGAACAAACAATGACAGCCATGCGGGTGCCAGCTCCTCTGTCCTCTGCCCTCTACTGATGACAGGTCAGAGGTCTGGCAAGCACAACCAGACTGAGGGGATCAGACTACAGACAGAAGCACACCTCACAATGAGGGCAGAAGAATCAAGAAAACACACAATTTGTCAAATCAGGATCTGTCATGTCTAAGAAGAAACTCAAGAACACAATAGAACTGGGTGCTGACAGGAAATTCCAGGATCCTCAATAAGTTAGGTGGGTAACATTTCTTAGTAACTGAAGTTTGCAAAGTACTTTCCTGTGCATTATTCATTTCTTCCTCACAGCTGCTCTGCATGGCGCCTGGCCTTACTTAACAAGAACAGACAGCACACACAGAGAAATTAAGGGCATGGCAGGGTCTCAGCCCTATCCCAGTAGTTCCAGGGACAGTGGCCCTGCAGACCATTGGCCTCTTAGACCTTCAATTATTCCATTGTAAACTAGGGATAAAAATACTCGGTAGGGCGCTGTCTTCACTCACAGGGAATGTGAGCTGGACACCAGCCTCCAGGAGGCTGCTAACTTTCTGGTGAATGGTGGAGAGGGCTTCAGGAGAAAGTGACCCTGAAGCAGAGTCTGGAAGAAGGTAAGGAATAGCCTGTTAAGATTTCTGGGATAACCTTCCAGGGGGAAAGCAGAGCAGAATCAGCCCCTGGTGGGCTCGTCTGGCATACCTTAGCGTGACCCAGAGACCAGTGAGGATGCAGAGGGTGGGAGAGTATTGTCAGGCTTCAAACCTGGGATGAGGTGCCTATTTAAATCAAAGTGGACTTGGCCACCTCTCCCTGCAATCCCTCAGTCCCTGGCTATTACTGGGCCCTCCTGGCTGGCATACCCCAGCCCTTACCCTAAACTTCTCCAGCCCAGAGGATAATATATAATCCCTATATAATCCAACCACTGTGGCTACTGGTTCTCTTTGTACCTTTGGGCCTCCTGGCCGCTGTGCCTCGTTTCTCTGCTCTCCCCTCCTCCATCCCCTTCCCCTCTCCTCACAGGGCTCTGGGCCATGTCCACTTCAGATTCTCCAGATGTCCTTGCCTCTGGCTGTACTCTCCCACAAATCTATAATAAATTTCCTTCTCCGCCACACTTAGAAACAGTCATGGTCCTTTCTTTTTTATTTTACTCAAGTATCATGCTGAAAGATCAGAAAGCTGGAACAGGCTAAGAGCAAGATGAAGACTCACAAGCCATCTGCAACATATTACAATAGCTCTGTGGGGAAATTCCCCAGGGGCAAAGACTGAAGCAAGGGCTCAGGGATGACTCTGATGAATCCTTCATGCATGGTGTGGTGACTTGGTGCAGGGGAGGGACACATGTGGTCACATGCTGGGTGCACCTAGAGAGACTGATAGATGGGGAACTTGGTAAGAAAGACAGAAACAAACTAAAGACTGTTGTGAGCAACAGACCTTGGTGGAGAAGACACTGGAGTGGGAACAGGGAAACAGATACTTGAACACGTGAGTCAACGCTGAGACCCCATTAGAGCACAGCAAGACCCTGAGCAGGTAGCTGAACAAGGCTCTGCCTTGTTCAAGGAGAAGCTGGTCTTGATTCAGGAGGTCTGAAAAAGCTGATGAGAACGCACAGGCCAAAACAGGATCCAAGAACCACGCTCTGCTGCCAGCCAATGTGTGGACCCTGGGGAGCTGAGAGGAACCAGCAAGAGATAAAAGAACAGGAAAATGAGTGAGAGCACAGCATCTGTGAAGATGGGGGAGGGGAGGGAGGGCTGCCCACTGCTGTGGCCACAAGTGGGTCATCAAAGCCTCTGACAGCTGTGCAAGGGACAGGGCAAGCAGGAAGGAACCCTCAGCAGACAATCGTGAGTGACGAGTGATGGAAGTCCTGTCACTATGAGCAGCTCACGTGCAATCTCTGCCTTAGGCTTCTCACCTGAAAAGCGGGGCAAGCAGCTGCCCCGAGGGACCTAAGCATGAGAACAGCATCCACTGCACTGAGCATAATGCAAGTTCCCATCTATCAGTTCTCATGGCGGGAGTCCTGACAAAACAACTGTGCATGAAAAAGTAACGGGGAGAAACACCAGCCCAGCAGGCAGGGCGAGCAAGAGCGGAAAAGCCACAGAACACCTGTTCAGGGTAGGACAAGGAATTGCTAGAGGACTGAGGTGTCTATTGCAGCACAAGGCCCAGCTTGTCACAGACCATGCATCTCAAAACAAGGTAAGCCAACTGCTACCCAAGAGAATACACTGTAAAATTCTCATTCTGCCATGCCCACTAAGCCACAGCCCTCCCTTTTGAGTTTGAGTTATTGCCATATTTCCCAAACTAACTTATAATTGCGTGTTTCTCCTGTTTATGAGAAAATAATCTTGGCTCAGAGGTATGTGGGTATTGAAGGGGACCTCCTGAGCACAGACTGGTCTCTTACACACCTTCCATTATCCAAAGCTTTGTGTATCAACAAGGGCTGAGCTGAATGTCAAGTTGTGGCCCTGAAAGATGGACCCTGAACCAATAAGCAGAAGTCACAGGGAGCTGGGCTGGACTAGCTTTGAGGTGGGGAGCTTTCTCTCTCTAGCAGAGGCCTAAGAAGGCAGCAAGATGAACTGCAGACTGCAGAAGAAATCCTGCAGTTGGGTCACAGAGACATCTCCCATAGTTGCTGACGCTCCTTTCTACTCTGGAACATCCTCTACCTGATGCACAGGTTCCTCTGAGATGGAAAGGACATCACATGTGTGAAGGACCAGCTTCTCAGACACTGCCACTCCTTAATGGCAACCCCTATTCAAACCCATAGGTATCCTCAACTTCATCTGCTATTCAGTTAGACACTTTAAGATAGCAGGCACACCAAGCAAGACCAAATCATCTCTTGGCAAATGATACATCAGCTTAGGACTAAGGCAAGGTTCAGGGGAGAATTCACTAATAGGTGTAGACCAGTCAACTATGCATATTAAGTTTAAGTCATTTCTCTAATTTCTCCATCTGAAATAGGCAGAATGGTGTGACCATCTCCTTTTAAAGGCCAGGTTTGGGGCACAACCAGCCTAATACTGAAACTTCATCTTATCTGCTCTGTCACCTTCAGATGTCAGGGAGCCCTCTGCAACATTAGCCTTGTTGTGCATATTGTCACAGATCATGATGAGGCATTCTGTCCTCTCACTGACCCCTGACAACATCCTCAGGCCTCCAGCTCTCCATGGTCATTAGGCCCTCATCCCAGAGAAAAGAAGCCAATACTGAGGTTCTAGAGTTGACCTGGGCCCAGAACACACATAGGTAATGTGTCAGTGTCCAACCTGAGCAGTCTGGTTCCCCATAAGCTTGTTACATTCTCACCCAACAACTATTCATGTTTAACATCCTTTATACGTCACTTCCCACAGATGGAAACAAGGTCCTCCAGAGGCATGGCACATCACCCTGTGGCTCTGTCTCACCTGTGGCTGATGCATTATGTTGTACCCCAAACGGGAAAATGTCATTTGACCAGAACTTGCCAGCCTGTCCTTGCACCAAGATTTGGGCACACTCCCCTCTCCTTCCTAGACATGACTACAGCCCTTGTGTTCTTACAGGCACAGACTTCATGAGCAAGCTAAATACCACAAGCACCAGCATCTGTAGAACCTCTAAAATGAAAAGCCACCTCTAAGCTAAAGTATAGTAAGTAATTATAGAGCCAGACGATGCAGATACATAAAAAAAGGAAGGGGGAACGAGGGACTGCCTGTAGTTTTCTTTAAAAAGAATAGCAACTGCCTATCCCCAAAACTCTACATGGGCCCTTCTTGATGAAGAAACTGGGGCTCAGTCCACCTTCAGGGCTGGACCTGGAGATGAAGACAGAGAAGAATTCACTTCATGTATTCATTCAACAGACATTTGTCATGAGCCATCATGCTGAGACCTGACTGTGCAGGATCACCCACACTTCTCCCCAGTCCAGTGCTGATCCACTGTGGTCACTGACAGACAGACAGACAGACAGACAGACAGACAGACAGGTTTAGGAAACAGTTGCTATTCACCGAATACAAGGCAGCTTTGGTGTGTGAGATGCCTGATCCTGGTGGTGGAACCTGGCCTCTTGGAACTTGAGCTCTCACTGAGGAAGACAGCAATAAATAACTGCTGTATGAAAGGTATCGTGCGGTGAGGAAGGAACAAGCGGTGAGCAGAGAAGGAGCAGAAGGGGGCTGGGGCAGGCAGTGATGCAGGACCTCTCTCTGATTACAAAGGAGGATAAGGGGAGGGCATCAGGTAGAAACAAGGAGGAGGAGGTCCTGAAATGTGTCACATTCAGGAAGATGCAGTCAGAGCAGAGGGGCTGATGTGGTTTGCAGCCCAGAAAAAGGCAGCACTGGAGAGATCGAATCAAAACACTACCAAAGCTAACTGGTGATATCTTGAGGCCTATTATCTGGCTTCACTGCAGCCCCAGGCTCCTGAAACAAAAAAGATCGAATATTCTGCAAAAGACAGGCAGTGAACTGGGTGCAATAAACATTTATCAAGTTCATGGGGATTTCCTAAGTGTGGGTCTTGGGGTGGGAGAAGGAAAATGGCCCCATCAGAAAATGACCTTGAACTACTAAAGTTCACTTGTCATTAACAAATTGATACATATTTGGCCTTCTTTTGGTTTAAACTTTAAGCTGACTTGCTAAAGTGAGCATGGAAGTTGGCTAGCTTGAGTAAACTGTACAGAACAAAGGGGCTTTAGAGCACAGAAGGTGGGCTTCCCACCATCTCAGACTTCCCTACATTCCAGTTTAGCCATGGCCTCTAACCACTCAGACCTCTGTGCAGTAAGTCAGGGAGAGCTTGTATGGTCCCTGGCCGTGCCCACCACCCACTATGGCTGACTGACTCATCAGGGGGCTGATCAGGCTCCTACAATACTAAACCTAGCACCTGAACTCACTGCACCCCACATAAGGGAAAGCTGTAGTCCCTGAAAGGGAAAGTCCACTCTGATCTGCCTCCCTCTCCCTCAAATTCCCACCCAGGACTCCTACTGCCAGTGCTACACAGTGCCGATGCACCTTCAAGGTCCTACGTGTGCTGAGTGTGGACCTGGCCCCGGAGCAGCTCATCCACAGTCTCATGTCTGTCTGCAATAGTGGGAGAGAACACTTGCTACGTCACGTCTTCCCATCTGACCTGTGTCAGCCTGTTCCTCTCGTTAATACTGCTGGAGCAGAAAGCATGGACACGCCCTGACCTCCCCTCTGTGCCACCCCAGATACAGAAGCTCTATCCTTGCCACTCCTCACCCCCTCCTCCTGATACAGCTTCTCACATGCCCTCTCTTCTCTATCCCCACAGCCTTGAATTCTGGTCTGATCTTTGATCGTTAAGGTTGCCAAAACAGGAGCCTAACCTGTGCATTCTCCTAAACCCACTACTCTCTCAAGCCTGAGGTAGGAAAGCGTACCTGAACCCTTCTGAAACCCTGCTCATATGGGCAGGGTAAAGCAAGCCATACCTGCCCATCCCCCTCATTTCCTCTTACCAGCAAAGATATAGGGCAAACTTCAAAATCACTATAGCAGCAGATAAGGGAGATGTGAATGTCTTCAGCAGAAGATACAGATGACTCATCTAAACCTTATTCCTGTTTGAAAGTATAGTCACTGGCAACTTCTTCAGCATGAAAATATTACTGGCATAAATGTGCATTATTTGAGATGCAGGGTCAAAAACCAACCTGTCAGACTAATAATGAGAAAACCAAGCGAGCAATAACTGATCGTTAAACATCTAGATTCCCAGCGCTTAGAAACTGTTAAGAATTCGAGATTTTGCTGACACAGCGTCATTGGAGTACACTTCCTAAGATCTGAGGAAACTAGAAGCCAGAATGTCCCAGCCCAGCAGCCCTGGCTAGTAGTGCTGAGAGAGAGCACCCACTGGGCCTCTGCATCTCATCTTCCTGGTTAAGTCACAAAACTGGAGTCAGGCCTCACAATGGGGAGTCTGAATTCTGAGTCTCACATCCACGAGAACAGAGTGAGAGAGAGATGGAGAAACGGTTCCACAGATAAAGGTGCTTTCTTTCCACCAAGCCTGACAACCTGCACTTGACCCCTGCCAAGTGCATGCTGGCAGAGAGCCAACTCCCTCACTGTTCTCTGGCTTCCATACAAGCCACAGCACATGCCCATCCCAGTGCAAACACACACAATAAATAAACAATAGACTAAAGGACCTGGGGTGGGCTCTCCTGTTCCTCTCTTGTTCTTTCCCTATTTCCCTTCCCCCTTCTCTGTCCATGTGCTCAAGGCCATCCCCTACCCCCACCCCGCCTTTCTCTGCCTCTACTACCCTAACTTCCCTTCCCATGCCCTGAATAAACTCTATTCTATATTTAAAAGAAAACAAAAAAACAAAAAACAGGACACAGGATGGGACACTGCTGCCTCTCAGGGGGTCTTAGGAAGACAGTCACATTCCATAGAGCAATCCGACCCAGAGCTCACTAGCATAAATTCTACAACAGTGTTCTGCTAGCTACAGAATTAGAGAAGCCAAACTCCTATATAACCTTGTCCCCTCCACAGTCTAGCTCCTACCCACCTTCGAGAGCTCATGCCCCAGCCCACATGCCCCCACAACTATCTACCTTGCCACCTTGACAGACCTATCCCCCTTACTGTCTAACACACCTGAGAGTCCTCCTCTAAGACCCACCATAAAAGTCACATGACTTTCTACTCTAAAGGTGAGGAAGAGGCCCATCTCTAAGCCCTTGGGGATCCTAGACATAAACTCAACGGCAGTGCTGCGACACCTGTAGATCTCCTTGTGTGGCATCTCATGGTCGTTTTTGCTGTGATTTACCAGTCATATTTCAAATTTAAGATCATATAACAGCTGTGTTCATTAAAGGCCACCAAAACTACAGCTGGAATTTTACTATTTCTGTTCATTACTTTGAACAGGAAGCCTGTGAAGATGGGGTGTTAGATCAAGAAGGGGGAGGGGTGCTTTTCAGAGATGTGCTAGGCATGTGTAAACACTCATCAGAGAACGGTCAAGGTCAAGATAGAAAGAGCCATGCTGGGGACAGAGTGTGTTTAGCAGGAGGGCTGCACATGCTAGCTTTGCTTGTCTTCTTCCTCTGGAAGGCGTCTGGCTTTTCTATCACCAGCTTAAAATCGTTGATGAGTTCCTGAGTTACAGCGCTACTGAACGTTCTTATGCCAAAAATCTGGGGAAGAGGACCACTCGGCGATGGAAAAAGTGTCAGGATGTTATTTCACTATGTACTGCTTGTGAACTTAGGAAGGTTCCATATGAAATAATGGTTCACCTCTGAGTTCTAGGATTGAAGTTCTGGGGTTGTTAGGAACAAGCCACCCCCTGATCCGTGTCCCAGAACAACAGTGATCCCATACAATACATCCTTGAGAGTCTGACAGTTATTTTATTGAATTAGGAAATCAGTCATAGTAATCTTCAGTCCACACTGTCCTTTTTACAGGTTTAAAGATGCAATCCAAGTGCAAGAGGAGGCCGCTGACAGGCGAAGGAGAGGGGGACAAAGACAATGGATGTATTGTTACTTAATTCTCAGCCCAAAGGGAGGGGCAGAATAGAGACAGGGGTGCCGGGCTGCCAGCTGACAGGTCTTGGCGTCAGCTAGGCAAACAGGAACCTGTTTGGCTATGGGAAGGTGATAGGTGAGTGTGAGCCAACTTTGAGAGGCATCCAGAATTCGAAGGAAGAAAGGGAGAGATGGTGACCTGACTAAGACCTTCTAAGTCTTGGTTTGAAAAGAAAAGCAAGTTAACTACTATGTGCCTGGCTGAGATGGAGGGGAGAGAAGAGATTTGTCATACCCATACTTCCAACTGCTGAAGAGGAAACAGAAAAGCCTACAGAGCCCAAAGGAGTCCCGGGAAATGATGGGCACCCCAAGGTGTTCTCATTACTGCCCCCTTTCTCTGGTCCTTTCCTCTGACAGTGACTGCTGCTGTGCCAGCTCAAGGTGGGGTGCAACCAATGAGACCAAGTCAACTAGGAGCACAGGCTGGGGCAGCCTCAGCATCACAGGTACTAGACCTTTAAGGTTTAGAAAACAAAAACCTATAGGTATCTAACAACAAGAGAAATGAATAGAAAAAAACTGATTGATATGGAATTTTTTCAGCCATAAAAGACAAAATTATGTCAATTGCAAGGGGATAGATGCCACCAGAGATAATCATATTAAGCAAATTTATGCTTAAAAAAGTCTGAGAAAGACAAATTTCAGTTTGCTCTCATTTGTCCTTCCTAGATTTCATGGAGATACATAAAGTGACGTGTGTGTGTGTGTGTGTGTGTGTGTGTGTGTATATTGAATGACATGAAAGTGAGGTAAAACTGCCTAGGGGAAGAAGGAATGATGGGCAGGAGGGGTCAAAGGGGACAGTGGAGAGAAGTGGGGAGGGTCATATACTCACTTATATGAAAAAGCCTCATGTGACAGCAGAGTACACAGTAGAAACACACAATGAAAACTTTTTAAAATTTGCTTTATGCTACAACTGGAAGTACACAGCCTGATACAGCATCACGGGAGGCTGGGTGACTTCTCATTGCAAATACCCCCAGTAAAAGAGTGTTGGTATCAGTGATGGGCCGTGCAGCTTACACCTTCAGGCCCTGTACAGAGGACTCCTGCTCAGTCCCACCGGCAATTGGTATCAAAAACAGAGGAAGACCTTCCGAGAGAAGAACCGGAAAGGTCAGCCTATTTCAGGAAACAATGGTTCATTGAAACTGCATCCTGCTCTCAAGCTAATCTGCCTCCTTCTGGACCACAACCTGGCCTTGCGCTGTGGCGTCTGTTTTCCAACTTCCCCATCAAAGGACAAATCAAATGTTAGTTGACAATCTGCTTTCTAATTAAAAGTTGATTTTCTTTTTTTAGAAATTCCATTTAGCTGAACAATGCCACATGGCAAATTCAGTGTGCAGCGCCACCCTGATTGACAGGATCATTTGCAATTATTTTAAAAAGGAAAAAGAAAACATCATCAGATGCAGCAGGATCAAGTTGATTAGGCACTGTCTTCCAGTTGACGTATGAAGTGTGCCCATGCAGTACTCATATGAAACAACTTTACTTCGAGCGTTTACAGAAGCCCCAAGTGGAAAGGACACTTTCAATGCCGACTGGAAGGGATCAGGAGATGGATCGGATCCTGACTGTGGAGGAAAGGTGCCAGGCTGGCAGTGGAGAAATAGCAGGGTATGCAGAAGGGCAAAACCCCCTGAGAGGAACCTGAGGTTGGAAAGGGTGGGACCCAGGCGGCCTACACGGAGCTGAGAAACCAGATGATCTGCACACTGACTTGTGGCTTCAGAGCAAGCCTTGAGCTTCTGAACTTGTTAGCTCACTCACAATGAAAGGCTACCATCTGCCTGCCTGTCTCCCAAGACAGCTGTGAGAAGGAAAATGGACGCTGTGTGCACAGTTAACTGCAAACAAGCAGGTAAGTACTCTAGACCCAAGCGACTGCTGCGGTTGTGGTCACCAAGGAAGGGCCAGGACTCATCTACCAAGGTACCACAACCACAAAGATGACTGGCTGCATCAGAAGCTGCTCTGGGATGAGGAGCAGGAGCATAAACAGTTGAGAAAAGGAAACGTCTGGCCAGTTTAAAGTACAATGTTCTGTTAGGGACACGGTCTCGTGCAGCTGTTTAGTGAGTTGCCTAGAAGCTCACATGGGCAAGTGTGCCAAGCGTGCGGGCACAACCAGTGAGTTTAAAACCTCCCCTCTGACCCCCTCCTGTGCAACCTTAATTCTAAACTAGCCCCTGGCAGACACCTGAGGGAGGTCTTTGATGAGCAAGAAGAGGCCCAGCAGAGAGGGGGCATGTTTGCCATCCCCCCAAGAATGAGTAGAGTTTTTACCTTTTCTTCAAACTCAGGAACCACTGCTTCACTGATGTCAGTCAACTGATTTCCAGTCAGCGTGACCTGAGTTATTCCTGTTGGGAAATTAGAAGTGAAAGTGTTAAGAGATGTCTGAAAACGAGCTACCCAGCCTGACTCCCGTCCGTGCTGAGAAGGCTGACAAGGGCTTCCTTCCCCAAGCACCAGGTGAAGGGCGGCCAGTGTGCTGCCCTATCTATGGCAGAGGCACAGCCCCAGCTGGGGGCCTCCTACCAACACTCCCAGCAGATTGCTGAGTTTGTTCCCTGCATTCCTGAGACTCCTCAGCAACCTTCTGCCAACTTAAACTGGCGTGAGGACATTCCTGTTTCCTGCAGCCAACAGTCACTATTGTAAAATAAAAGACCCTGGGCCGGACTGCGAAGGAAGTGGAAGCAGAGAGTGAGGAAACAGGAGAATCTGAAATAAAAACATGGGGAAAGAAAAGAGGGGGGAATGGTGCTGTCTCAAGAATATTCAAGGAAAAAGTCCCAGAGTGCAGAGCCAAAAATGGTTCCTAAAATCCCAGAAGCATTCGAGATTATTATGCCCCTCCCCCACTTCAGGGAAGCGGGCATAATAAGGGTAGGGCCTGTAAAACACAAACATTCTTTTGGTGGCTCAGACAGAATGGACAGTCTAATGTGAATTCACTGACCTGATGGTAAACAACACTACTTTATATATTTCCCATTTTACTGAATTATACAGAGCCATGCATATACATATGCATGTACATATACACACATACATATACACATATGTACAAATACATGCACACTTACACACAAATACACACATAAGAACATCCCAGACTTTTGGCCAATTTCTACCACTTGCCATATTTCCCCCTTAGTTATAGTGCTGGTGAATCAGGAGTCACACTCACTTCAAGAGCCCAAGCTCCCATGCGTTGTGCAGCAGACTGGTAAGGCTCTGAGATTTAAGATACTGAAGGCAGGATTAGGAAGCAAGACTAGAAAGGAGAAGGCAATCGACTCTTCTGACAGCCACAAACGTCAGGTCAAGGCATCCATACTCCACTGGGCAACATAAGAACTGGAGTGACCTCACTGTTCTAAGGCAATGACCACTCAGAAAACACATAGTTTACATTGGCTCCAAAAGGAAGATATGGCCAAAACTGCCAAGTCAGAAGAGTGGGCTAGAAATCTGAATGAAGAGACCCGAATAGCCTTCAGCCTCAGCAGGTCCACTGTCTACTGAAGTTGGCTTACTGGCTACCATGTGCCCAGCTACTGTGTCTGGGGAACAACTCAGTGGCTCAATGATTTCAGGTATTCAGCTTTCATGAGCAGATGCTGGTGGAGTAGGTGACAGGGACAACAGCTGGCCTGTAGAGTAAGGAGTAGCTCTACTGCCTGACGATCCTTCCCTACTTATCCCAAGCAGCAAAGACTCTGTCCTGCCACTGCTTCTTCCCAGGCCTCAGTTTCCCCAGCCAAAAACCAAAGAGGATGACAAGACTTACACATGGAACAAATAATGCTCAAACCAGTGCCACCTGCCACCAACCCCGTGTGGCAGCGTAACAAAGCAAGCACAGGGTGGTTAGAAGCCTTCTTGCCACTAGGCTGGCACTTGGTCAGACGAGCCGTTTTGTTGTCTAGAACACAGACTGGCATATGAGCTTTGAAGCAAACTGCCACCAAATGAGGAGTTTAAAGAGGCAGAGATTTATTCTGAAACCAAGAAGGCAGCGTACACACATTCCCTGCAGAGGTTCCTCCTCTGGGCCAGCGCCGATGGACAGAGGCATTCCTTGGCACCTCTGCTCCCTCCCATCTTCTCACTAGTCAGGAGACCTAGTCATGCTGAGTCTGTGAGGTGGCATTTGGGGTCTCCTGACTAAGCCATGACGATTCTACCCCAAGGTCTTCATGTTGGCAAAGTGGCTTGGTTATTACTGAATTCCTTTCAGGCAAGTTACTGGATTTACTGTACCTTCATATTAATCACAGCTGGGGAGAATAAGCTCGCCCAGTTTCGATAGCCTGAGCAGCACTGTGGCAAATGGGCCTCTGATGAGGGCCCTGGGATCATGCTCAGAGCCCCACTCTTCCTCCATGACCCAGAAGCCAGGATGAGGGTGGCCCAGGCTACAGTCTGTGATCACTGCAGGAAAGGAGGCAGGCAGCTGGTTCTTGGTTTACACGGCTGCCCTCTCCCCATCCCTCGGGACCTCACATGGCTTTAGCACAAAGCTAAGTCTCTTCTGTTTGAGTACCACCAAGCAGAGTTTTAAATGTCCAAGTCTGAAAACAAGAACAAAACTATAGACTGCAGTCACCCTGCTGTTAGCGTGTGTTCTCTAAAACACTCATCCTCACAGACTTTATGAACTCTCTGGAAGCCTTCAGGCTTTGAAACTAGGAGGCATAGCAGAACAGGACTCCATTCAGAACAGAAGGCCAGTGCAAACTCACACCCTTTGCAAACTCACACCCGGTCCTAACAGCGGACAACTTCAGAAGAGGCAGCAGTGTCTACACTTTAGACTTGGAAGGGCTAGTGTTCCACAGCTGATAGGACCACAGGCTCTCTCAGCTCTCAGCTGCCGACAGGAACTCAGCAGGTGTGAGCCTTCTGGAAGGCCACTCACCACACTGATTAAAAAGCTAAAAAATCACATTCACCGTTTGAAGCCACAATTCCATTTTGCAAATTCTACAGTAGAAAACAGAACTGACACAGAACAAAACTAGACAGTCAAGGACATCCACAGTAGCCTTATGCGTGAGGTAAAAAACAGAAAGACTTCTTGCCAACAAAAGGAAATTATTGGGTAAATAAATGTGGTTGACTCATAAAAAATATTAAGCTATTAAAATAAAAAATCATGTTATGCAGAATTTTTCATAAAAAAACTGCAATAACAGCTAATCCTTAATTGAGCTAGGCACTACACTAAGCATGTAAAGTAGTGTAATACAGACACACACACGCGCACGCACACGCACACACACACACACACACACACACACACACTCGCGCGCCCTCACCCCATCAAAGGCTAAACCAACTCAGGCATGTAGGTGTTTCAACTTCTCAATCAGAAAATGACTGGCCGAGAACCAAGGTTCTTGCTCAAGGTAATCTGGCATGTGTGAGAGGGCTCTGGGATTTGAGCCTACACAGGCCAGCCTCAGAGCCCTTCTCACAAATCTGAACAACAGCCTAGAGATGGCAAGCCCTATCCTGAAAGCTGCGAATGGAACCTTATGTGAACAAGCCCTCTGCAGATACTATCAACAACCTTGAGACCAAGCCAGCACAGATTCAGGCCAACAAAAGCCCGAGTGGGAGTAAACCTAGTCTGTGAAACTTAGTTCTCAATATTAGAAACACAGTTTAAATTTAAAAAAAAAAAGAGTCTGGGGATAACAGCTCAGAAAGAGTGCTTGTCTAGCATGCTTGAAGCCTGGGCGTGGGTTCAAATCCCAATACTGCAAATAAAACAAAAACAAAAACAAAAAAACCCAGCAATACCCTGAATGAGCCTTGAATGCCATGGCTGGCAGAAGCAAGGAGCCAACAATTAACCCTACAGGCAGCTGAGGGTCAGTCCTGCTTGCACCTTGAATTGGCACTCAGGTCTCTAGCCACTCACGCTGTTAAGAGCCACTCTGACAGGTGGGAAGACAGCCGTTACGGCAGTTATAAGAAACCCATGCAAACCCCTGTAGAGTGCTGCAACCAATGCAGGAGAGAAAACAGAAATCAAAATTTACACACAAGGAGCTTAATTATGCATACAAAATACATGCAAATACAACAAAATGTTTTTAGTGATTATCCCTGAATAGAAACTTGTTTAGCACTACGCTTTCTTATACTTTTTCAATTTCTATAATTAGCCTGAGTCATTTTTACAAAGAAAAGAAAGGTTTTTAAATTAGCAATTCATGATATTTCTGCAAATCTAACTCAATCACAAAGACTAAAAATCAAGAGGTCCAAAGTTCCCTAATTATCATCTTAATTCAATCTCAGGCCACCACATGAAAAAAATCAGCAGCCAAGGCCTCACCTATAATGTCTCACATGCCAAAAAGACAACTCCAACCTGCTGCCCTGGAGGTTGGCTCAGCCTGGAATACAGTTGACATCCTTATCTGGATCACAAGAATGCCAGCAGCAGTATCCAGAGAGGGGCCTACGGGCAAGCCAGAGCTTTAGAGGCAGGGTAGCGGAGAACAACAGATTTAGTGTGACTGGCCAGTGTGTGTTGGTGTCTCCAACTCACCCCTCCACTTCTCGGTGTATTAGTGCTTAGAGGTGTCTAACTATGTGGGCCAAGCAAGAACACCAGCAGTCAACTTTACCATCTGGTAAAAAGCAAAGGCCAGAGCTGGAAAGGCTTCTTCCAGGACTCGAATTCAGCTCCCGGCACCCATATCAGGTTCACAACTACCTGTGACTCCAGACGCAGGGCTTTTCAAGAGAAAATCCAAGGCCCATGATTGTAACCTGAAGAACATCCTAAGAACCCTAAACCTGAGCCGTGCCGCCAAAGCAAGTCTCACAGCTTACTTGCACACAGCTTGAGATACGCTCCATTCCACAGCTTCCTTCCTCCTCTAAGATTTTACAAAACAAAAAACACATACATTCATGAACTAAAAACCTGTTTGAGCATTCCCAAATCCTTCCATGCTTAATGCCTGGTGGTATCACAAAAAAAAAAAAAAAAAAAAAAGTAAAAAATAAAGCAAACCCCTGGAACCCTGGGATAGCATGCTAAGTGTCTCATCTGTTTACACACCAGCTATCCAGCCCTTACCGTAAAGAAGAGAAGGTGGTGGTGGAGGTGGTGGAGGTGGAGCAGGAGGGGGAGGAAGACGATGACATCTTTCTTATACAGCCCAGGCCCACTTGCCTGGGCATGGTGCCGCCCACAGTGGGCTGGGCCCTCCTACATCAATCATTAACCAAGAGTTCTCCACAGACATGCCCATCGTGTAATCTGGTAGGGTTAATTCCTCAACTGAGGTTCTCTCTCTCAGGTTAGCAACTGAGATGAAGCGCCACACAACAAAAGATCACCAGGTGATCCTGAGACAGGATGAATGCAGAAGCCTTGAGACCACAATAGCTTCAGTTAAGTAAGCAATGCAACTCTTCTTACTAAATGTGCTGTGCTGGAAACAGTTACTTCATTAGGAATGTGAATCGGGCTGGAGAGACACCTTGGTGAATAAAACACTTGCCACACAAGCACAAGAATAGGAGTTTCCATCCCAAAAGCCCACATGAAGCTTGGCAGCCATGATCCTGAGATCCCAGCACAGAGAAAGGAAAGGCTGGCAAGCCAGCTAGCTAGACTAGCTGGAACTGGTGAGCTGCAGGTTCAGTGAGAGGTTCTGCCTAATGGAGCATAATGGAGCATGATTGAGGAAAATACCCACCAACTTCAAGCCTCTACGTGCATGCCTCTTCATACATGCACAACACACACACACGTATAACCATGTATAGACACAGGTGTGCAAACATGCATACCACCCATGCACAACTGTACAATGGATATCTAGATATTATGAAATTTGCTTGTTGTTATATTTAACTTATAAATATTCTAATTCATAAGGTATAAGTGTTTCTAGACATGGTTTGTATAAATCAAAGGTATTCAGATGGCTTAACTGGGGAAAAGTCTTTAGAACAGAAGGACTGGCTTGGATCCCCAGAACTCAAGTACAAAGCTGGGTACAGTGGTCAGATGAGTGGCAGATAAGCGAATCCCTGGAAGCCTGTGGGTGAGCCAGCCTGATCAACATGGCCAAGTTTAGGCCAATGACAGACGATCTTAAACTAGAGCTTAGTAGGAACCTGAAGACCAATACCCAAGGTTATCCTCAGATTTGTGCATGCAGACACTGTCAACATACAGACCCCTGCCCTATATATTCACACACACACACACTGTTCAGGAAAACCTCATCAATTTTTGAGACTTAGGTAGAAGAGTCCTAAAACTAAACACTAGTCCGGTAAAGGTCAG
This sequence comes from Mus musculus, assembly GCF_000001635.26. Classification (NCBI taxonomy): domain Eukaryota; kingdom Metazoa; phylum Chordata; class Mammalia; order Rodentia; family Muridae; genus Mus; species Mus musculus. The sequence goes on along the minus strand of NC_000075.6, from coordinate 15,519,658 downwards.
GGAATGGAAGAACAGAGGCCGATCGACACTGGTGGGCACTCACAACTGATTTTCTGAGAGGCAAGCAACTGAGGTGCACTAACTCCCACAACTGCCACTGGCAGACCTGCCTCAGAGAAGGAAACAAAAGCACGCTATACCCCATAGATGTATGATTCTAGGAATAGATCCGACGGGAAGTCAAACTGCAGGGCACCAAAGGCCCGTTATTACACCCTAAAAATGAAATACAAATTTCTATAAAAGAGCAGAAATGGGGAAATATTAAAGTTTAATGATGGAAGAAATAAGAAAAGCCAGGTCTTGCAAAACAGACTTGTAACCAAATCCTGCAAAGTGAAAGAATTCGTGGCAACAAAATGCAAGGCTTTAAATCTCTCAAAATGCATAAATCAAGATGCATTTCAGGCATGTCTGTGAAACAAAATTACAGGAGCCAGTGGGGAGCAGGAACGTGGAAAAGGAAGCTTACTGCTGCAATCCCAGCTCTCAAGAGGCAAGCAGTGGGCCCAGCAAGAGCTGGAGGCTAGCCTGGGCTTCAGGGAGAGCTGGAGGCTAGCCTGGGCTTCAGGGAGAGCTGGAGGCTAGCCTGGGCTTCAGGGAGAGCTGGAGGCTAGCCTGGGCTTCAGGGAGAGCTGGAGGCTAGCCTGGGCTTCAGGGAGAGCTGGAGGCTAGCCTGGGCTTCAGGGAGAGCTGGAGACTAGCCTGGGCTTTAGGGAGAGCTGGAGACTAGCCTGGGCTTCAGAGTGACACTGGTTCAAAACCAAAGCCAGACAGAGGATAGGTGGGTAGATCAGTATGCACATAGACAGAGGCAGAAAGACAGACATAACCAAAGGAGACAAATGGGAAGGACAGACAGTGAGGAGAGGACACTGGCCTCTGTGGCAGAGCTTGACTGTGGGCTGCAGCCAGTCTCCACACACTGCACCCCGCTTTTGGAGAAGGGAAAGGAGGAACAGAGAGGGAACATTTTCAGAGTGAAGGATTGCTCCACAGAGCCAGGTCTGGCTGACCTCCTGAGCAAGAATGTCCCCTGGGAAATATCTGCTTATTCCAACCTAGAGTGCATAGGACAAACTCTGAGGCAGCCCACACAGCTCTCTGCTAACTCTCAAAGGCTCCTGATGGAACACAATGGCAACTTGTTCAAGCTTACAGGGCCTCAGTTTCCTCTTCTCACAATGAGGGATCCATCACCTCTCCTAGGAGGGTGGGCGGAGATGCCATAGCAGGGTGGCACTGTGAGCCCAGTCTGGCGCAGGGAAGCAAGCCTGAGATTATCCCTGCAGCTTCTACTTCAGGGCCAAAGCAGAATCCAGGGTTTTCCAGTCAACACCTATTGTAGGCCAGAGGGCTCCCAAGGCCAGCTGTCAAGGTTTCAAAACTCACTAAAATCTTCGATACGGAAAAGGAATTTGAATGGGTTTGGCCAGGATCATACATGCCCAGTTGATGAGAGCTGCCCTTGACCCAAGGCCGGAGTCTACGTGGCCTTTCTGGTGCCAGGCAGCCTGCATCACAAAGGCACTCTGTCCAGCAAGAGACCCAAGACAGGAAAGGTTAAAGAAACAACTGGCTTCCTGGACAACAGGATGGCTAATGCCAGACACCATTCATACCTCATTCACTCCCATGTCAGGATCACCCAGATGTGAGCTAACAGCTATTACTACCCAATGGCTTATGGAGCAGACAGCTGCTCAACTGCTCACTTGCTCGTGTGTGTGTGTGTGTGTGTGTGTGTGTGTGTGTGTGTGTGTGCTCGTGCACACTCAAGTGTCCATGCGTGTGCACGTGTGTATATGTGTATGTGTACATACATGTGTATGGAGAGGCCAGGGGTGAATCTCCGGTGTTTTCTTCAGTCAGTCTACACCTTGTTTTCTGATACATGGTCTCCTATGTCTTACCCAGAGCATACCACAGCAATCTGCCTTTTTTATGTAGGTACTAGAATTCAAACTCAAGTCCTCATGGCCACATAGCAAATACTTTATCAACAGGGCCACCTCCCCAGATCTGAACTGCTCTCTTGATCTAAGGTCTAAGACTTTCCCAGACGCCAGCAGAGTGGAAAGCATGCCCAATGAATGTGGATCAGAACCTCAGCATCCAGTTGAGGTAGATGTTGAGAGGCCTGTAAACAAATGAATAAAACCCAAAAAGACTTTGACTGCATCAACAAGATAAAGACAGTCAACTAAATGGATCCTAGAGAAGCCAGGCAGGAAGATGATTAAAGACTGTTTTGACAGAAATGATCAATTTGACTTTTCCCTCTTCTTCAGCTCTGTATTATGTCTTGTATTTCCTTGGCATGCTTTTGTCCCAGTGCCCTCAGACAGACAGTAAGTAAACAAGAAACTTTCTTTATGGCTGTTTTAAGCCAACTTGTAATGGTGGAAAGTCACAAAGAGGCCCAAGTCTGGGGTCAACAGTACAGATGCAAAGGCAAGGTCTTTCAAATCGCAGTTTATCTAGGTGCTAAAAACCAGTGGGTAAGACAGACAGTCAGCAGAGAGGATCTAGGAAGCAGGTAGAGTCCGGAGGCCCGGGGCCTTGTCACTACAGACTGCATACTCTTTGACGTGCATGGGCTCTTTAGAGATTCCCTGAAGAAAGGCACTGCTCAATCCGCACTTTTCAAAAGTGTGGATGGGTGTAGAGGGCCCTGTCACACAGAGCCATTCCAACTTGTACTTAAGGGCAACCTTCACACAGGACACACAGCCTGCACTGGAACGGTGGCACTGCCTGTGACCCTGGGCCAGCTTTAAGGTCCCAAGATGATTTTGCCAACTGTCCAACACTGACAACCCTAACAGCACCGTCCTCTGCGCTGTTGCTGGGATGAGTTAAGTCAGGGCTCACAAAGCCCTCACCATGTCAGCCCTGGCTCACAAAGCCATGTTACACTCGAGTCTCACCATCCCTATCAACCTCACGACATGCAGAACCTCCAACACCTTCCATGCCACCTCTTCCTTCCTGTATCTTTGAAACCTGACTTCAGAATCTAGTGTAATGACCTACGTTGTGAAACACTGGCTTGAAGCCAGGCGTGAGTAGGAGCAGCAGAGCCCACAGGTCTTGGGGAGCACTAGTGAGGGACAGGGAACGGAAAGACCCTCTCAAGCAACTGCAGTAGTGAGGGTACCATTGGTTGGTGATCCAAGAAGGGGCAAGTTAAGCCTGTGGGATCAGAGGAAGACAGTACTTTCCCCCCACACCACTGTCACCTGCACAGAGAGGCATCCAGCAGCAAGTGGCTAACTCTCACAAAAAACTAATTGATTTGGTCCGAAATATCACATTCAGATGCACAGTTTCTACAGTCACACCCTGATGTTGTTCCTGAAGCCACCATTCTTACAGCAGGGGTTACAACTGTCACATTGCCTCACAGCTAAGGACCTATGTCAGTGCCTGTCATCCTCAGCCACTTCCACTGTGCTGGTGACACAGTGACACTCAGAACAATGCAGTTGAGTCATGCCAGCACTGAACCCACTTAACCTCAAAGCCAAAGCCACATGCAATTATTCTAAAATCTTAGCACCATTATCCTTGTTACAGAGACATGGAGAACACCCTGTCTGACTTAGAGATGGCATTCTCTGCTCCCCGGGACATAATTAACTCAGAAAAAGCCCTCTTTAGGCTCACAAAAGGCCATAATTTATTAAGACCCACTCATTCACTTCCTACAAATACATAGGTCAGGTCAAGCAACTCCGAGATTACAACTTGAAAGATTAACTGTGCTCACAGCACAATTTGTTTAGAAAATTAATGATATTCAGGGCAGTGGATTCATTAGTGCCAAGCAGTTAATAAAACAATCGTGGAAGTTGAAATGCCCCCTCATCTCCTGTTATTGTCACTATGAGAAAGGCAAGCCCAGGGAGTCATTAAAGGTCACAGTGTTTACTGTCTACAACTCTTGTGTGTGTAAGTCACAGAGGAAAAAATTCTGATCAGTGGGGCAAAGAAAGGACGTAGCTAAGAGAGAAGAAACAGCAAAACCTGTACGCTCCCTGATAAACCTTGCTCCCCACGGACGTCTTCCTTCGCCAGATCCAGCAGGTGGACACTAACCATAAAGCACTGATGGTAACCAATCAACCTTCCACAAGACAGCAGCTCAGATGTTTGGCAAAAACGAGATGAGAAAAGAGAGGTTCAGCACACTCAGCTGCGAACAACAATATCCCAGAACTAGACAGCCCACACCACTAGTGTAGGCAAACCAAAGAGAAAGCAAAACTATGCTTTTCCCAATAAAAGTAGACTCTGCTCTCCCACCTTTACCACCCTCCCCTCACCGTGGACCAAGGGAACCTTCCTTAGGCCTTAATAAAGCTGCAGTAGTGATGGTACTGTGAGAATGAGACAGTAGGGGGAGGGGAGGGGCAGATATGGGTGAGTGCATCTGTGTGTGTGTGTGTGTGTGTGTGTGTGTGTGTGAGTGTATGCACATTTGTGTGCTCGTGCGCATGTGTGTGCTTGTGTGCATGTGTGTGGGGGTGCCTGCGTGTGTGTGTGTGTGTGTGTGTGTCTGTGTGTCTGTGTGTCTGTGTATGCAGGTGAGGGGATGGGTGTGTGTATCTGCCTGTCTAACTGTGGTAGGCAGGCTGTAAGAGCTGAGCTCCTTGGGAAGAGAGACCAAGCAAGGCACTTGGCCTGTCCTCTTCCTTTCTTGCGTTCCCCTTCCGTTTTTAACTCTAGAACCAGGCCAACCTTGAACTCTGAATCCTCCTGCCTCGGTCTCCCAAGTGACAGGGAAACAGATATGCGTCTCCATGCCTGACTCCCTGATCCTTTAACTGATACCCATCTGGCTTTTCGTTTGACTTCATTGCTCTGAAGAACTGGCTGTGCCAGGAACAGTGTCTTACAGGTGGTCCTTCACAGATGTCACATGACTATGGAGACTTCTTAGAAGTCTACAAAACGAGGTCCTTTCTACCCTTTTCCCCAAGGACTAAGCTAAACCATGGTGGATGGCTAATGCCTACCCTCGGTCTCTAGCATTTGCTTCTCTCCAGATATGGCCTGTTCTCTCCTCGTAACCGCAGATGAAGATGGCCGTTGGGTAAGCACTTGCAGCATGCCCAGCAGTTCCCATCCACTCTCTCCTGACCGTCCGAATGGGACACACTAATTTTAGGCCTTCCTTAAACTTGCCGAGAAGACAAAGAGCACTCCCCAGACTAATCTGCCTATGATACACAGGGACAAGTCAGGACCCCAGCCTGCTAGCCAACTCCACACTCCCTTCCTGCAGCCAGAGTGAAGGGCCTCACCCCAGAGCAATCCTTGTGAGGCCACTGGAAAGTCGCACCTCCATGAACACACATAGAGCTATCGGAATTTTCCCAACTGGGGCAAGATAAGAACCCTATTTACTGCTAGTAGGACTGTAACCCAGTACAGCCATTATGGGGAAAAGTATGGAGGTCTCAGTTACTACTCTGTTGCTGTGAAGAGACGCCATGGCCAAGGCAACTTATAAAAGGAAGCATTTAATTGGGGCTCGATCACAGTTTCAGAGAATCAGTCCATGATCATCATGGTGGGAGCATGGCAGCAGGCAGGCACGTGCTGGAGCAGGAGCTGAGACTGTACATCCTGATCCGAAGACAGAGAGAGGATGAGACTGGGCCGGGCCTGGTCTTTTGAAACCTCAAAGCCTACCCTCATTGACACACCGCCTCCAGGGAGGCCACACACTCCAACAATGCCATACCTTCTAGTCCTTCCCCAAGAGTTCCACTAACTGGGGACCAAGAAACCAAACAAATGAGGATATGAGGGCCATTCTCGTTTAAACCTCCACAGGATGCTTCTGAAAAATTAGAAATAGAACCACTACAGGAACCACAAAGCAGGCTCTGGGATATTTCAATCAAGGAAAACCAGCAAGGGACAGCACAGCCTACAGACAAGGACAGCATCTATGGTTGGGCTGTATTCATTCTTCACATTCTTGTTCTTGGTAAAACCACATTTACCTGTGGAATAATATGAACCCCAAATACTGATCAAGATTCCTCTTCAGTCTTTAAAGCCGCATCTGCCACATCTCTTCAGAGGTCACGCCAGAAGCAGCAACAGCACATTAAGTAAGACAGGGTCAAAAGGAGGCCGCGGAAAGACAAGTAAGACTGGGAACCCAGGGGAGCACGCTCAGCCCTGCATCCTCCATCCTCAGCAGGTTTCACAAGGGTTGTGGTCACCATGACCATAAAGCTGACAGCATGGTGGGAACACAGGGATGGTAGGTACCGAAAGAGCATGCAGTGCGCCTTTAAACTAAAAACAACACGCTCGAGTGACTTCAAAAGTCAAGACTGACATTTCTGATATAAGCAAGGAACTAACATGGCAGGGACAGCTGGCCAATCAGGTAGCAGGCAGGGGAGTTGGCAGGATCCACCATGCAGGTGTTCAGTGAGGCAGTAAGCGAAATGAAAACAACTCAATTAATTCATTGTGCATTCCTGTCCAGCAGAGCCAGGAGATAAGCCTGAAATACCGACGGCAGGCCAGAGACTCATTCAGCAAACGTTGGGGCTGACAAGGAAGCACATTTAAAGGATAAGATTACACAAGACTGACTCTGCAAGCTCTTTCCAACTGGAGGCCAGGCGCAACCAAAGAAGAGAGCAAGAGAATGCAGATCACAGAGTCCTAACCAGGGGCTCCTCCAAGGAAAAGCGGGAAAGCGGCAAGATGTAAAAGGCAACAGCCAGGCAACGGGATGACCCTCATGTGTAACGTCCTCTAGGTGTGACACCCCACCAAGCTGAGACTTGACACAAACACACCACGCAAGTCAAGCGTCGGACATGCTGGCAAAAAGCAGACACAAGGGATGTCTCCCTCCACACAGCCAGGAAAAGAGAAAGACACAGTGTGGTTTAAATTGAGGCAAGAAAAAAGAAGGGTGATGGGGCTAACATGTGGCAGAGATGATACACATCCTTTCTAGAGAGGGGGACCCCCACAGTGCTGCAGGGGGCACCAAGCCACTCACCCTCAATGCAAGCAAGTCACTGGCAGTGAAAAGCAGGCACCCATAGCAGATGGACAATACCTTTGTTTCATAGAAAAGGTGCTAAAAGGGGTATATAAACGGAAGACATGACCACTCCATGTCATTTTTAGGGGGGTTGGGGGGGGGAGACAGCCAGAAGTATCTGGAAGAGTCCAGAGCAGGGAGAAAGAGCAGTAGACTGAACATGGCCAGCAGACGGGGCCTGACCAGAAGAGAAGCAGGAGCAGAGGAGACGGGTAGGACACAGATGAAGACCAAGGAGCAGGAGGGCGCACAGCCAGACTAGCTGTGCCCTATGGAGAATGAGGAGCTGGGAGGGAAGCACACGAGCTAGAAAAGTGTAGCGATGAGGAGTTAGAAGAGCTGAGAAGAGCCAGGATGTCAGTGAGGACTTTCTAAGGGAGCCTATGGACAGCACGCCTTTGGTACGCTAATACTCATCACCTCCACACAGACAGACACTTGTCCCTTCTGACAATGATAAGGGAAATGGTTATTTTGGTAGAGGGGAACCCTCTTTACAAGTTCCGGAGCAATGCTGGCTTTTGTCTAACCACCACAATCTGGGGAGATGGAGATCCCTTCGGACCTGACAGGGGACTGACAGGGGACTGACAGGGGACTGACAGGGGACTGACGGGACTGACTGACAGGGGACTGACAGGGGACTGACAGGGGACTGACTGACAGGGGACTGACAGGGGACTGACTGACAGGGGACTGACAGGGGACTGACTGACAGGGGACTGACAGGGGACTGACAGGGGACTGACTGACAGGGGACTGACAGGGAGATGACTCAGTGGTTAAATCTCTTGCCATCAAATAGGACCAGAGTTAGGATCCCCAGAGCCCATGTAAATGCTAGGTGGGTGTGGTAGTGTACCAGCTGGCCAGCAAGACCAGCCACATCAGAGGGACCTGCCTCAATGAATAAGGTTCAAGATGATCAAGAATGACTCCCAACCTCAATCTCAGGCTTCCATATTTATGAACACTCATATGCACACACACACACACACACACACACACACACACACACAAATGGGAAAAGAAAAGACAGTAAGGCACTCACCCAAATCATGGAAGGGAGTTCAGTGTCTTAGACTGGCTGAAAGTTTACAAGCTTAACCACTAAGCTTGACTGTAGGGACACTATGTTGCTTCCCAGCATAAGTAAGAGATATTACTTCAAGTAAACTTCAAGGGAGAAACTGTCTATTGCTGGCTAATTCTTAACAATGTACCACTGGGACCTCCTCAAGCGCGCACACACACACAGAGCACTTACAGAGACAGAGAACATAACTATTTTAACTTTAGGAGGAAAGTTCATGGCACTCAAACCTAAACTACAGAAGCAAGCAGATTCAGATTTGAAGACAAAGGTTAAAGGCAGAAACCCAGCACAGTCCTTCCACAGGCCCCAGGGGAGTGTATGTGGGTGGTCAGCCTTGGCTTGGTGTACCACAGGGCTGTTAAGGCACAGAGAATGATCTCAGAACCCTGTGTTTGCCAGCCCCCAGATAGTCCACTAAAACTATCACTGGGCTGGATACAGAGCCCCCAGATTTCCCCTGCAACTATAATATTGTTTTAGAAAATAAAAGGCAGCAGCTGTCCCAAGCAGCTTCTCTGGGCTGAATTCCAGCACAGCACCATCTACGCCTGATTATCTGTGTTCTCTAAAGTGTAAAACCAGGACATTTCCTTACCACACACCTGCTCTACTGCAACAGCCTTCCCTTCCCTGGTCACCATCAGACCACAGGTTAAGCTTCAAGTTCAGTTCCAGGGGTCTGGAAGTGGCCTCCTACAGGGGCATGGCTGCAGCTGCACTCTGAAACCCAGAGTGCCTCACACCATTTTTCTTAATACTAAACACAAAACCAAGGGCAGCAGGTGGTGCGTATGGATGCTAGGCACTGTGCCAAAGGCTTTTGGCTTGAGTCGTCTCATTTCATCTCCAGCATCTCTGGGGTAGGCCTCATTTTCAGACCCAGCTTCAAGATGGAGAGGTTATCCAAAGTCACATAAGAATTCATACCCAGATTTATTCAAGCTACACAGCCCAAGCTTTTAACGGTCACACACTCAACATTGTAGCAGACTGCCCTCTGAGGCAGCAATAAATAAATGGGTCAATAAAACAAACTCACAGAAGGCAGATCCCCCAAGTGGAAGGACCAGAGTGCAGGGGGATCAGGAAGCAAAATGCCCCGGGGAGGGGGAAACACAGAGGGCCTAAAGAAGTGATCTGAGGGAAAGATGAATGGGTCCTCACAAAACCAGGTGTGCCCTGTGGCACCGTGAGTGTGGTGTGACTCCCCCATCTCCTCTCTGACATCTGTACAATCTTCCCTGGTTGGAGGATACAGGAGAGTTCAGAGAATCCACCTTCTTGCATGTGCTGTGCCCTATCTGAAGTCCAAATCGACATATTTGAGGTGGTAGTTCCAGCTCCCATTTTTCTGCTTTCTTTATTCATAAAGCTAAGGCAAGACCCTCTCTCTGGTCCCTTGTAGAAACACCATTCTGCAAACTGACCTGAATATTTCTCTGGCTGTTCTTTCACCTGTAACGAGTTCTTCCAGGCAGACCCACGCATCAGCTGGGCAGCTGCTGGGCACAGGTGGGTAACAGACATTTCAGAGTCAAAAGAGGGACTGTCTTATAGTGAGACATACAGCCCTTCATCCTATTGCAATCCTCTCGACAGAACACTAAGCTTGCAGACAGTCTCCTTCACAATGAATTAAGACTCCACCACCACCACCATGCCAGCAAGACCCAGCCTCTGTGGAAGAATCCCAGTGTGGCTCTCAGCTTGTGAGCATGATCAGGACCTGAGGCCTCTCTGCCCTCTGGAGTGTTAGTTTCTTGACTAAGGAGAGTAACCTAGCAAGACCACACAGCAAATATACACAGTCCTGGAGCCTCGGAGACTAAACACTGTGGGTTGGTTTCTTGGCTCCCTGTACTTGTCTACACTAACATTTATGAACAATAAAGAAAAAAAGAAGGTGAGTGGGCTGGGGGAAGTTCTCACTCGATGGTAGGAAATGTAAGAATAAATCTACTAGCTGTGTGGGAGGAGTTGGAAAGGAGACCAGAGAGCTTTTAAAGTGATCTCATGATTGTTACTTAGTAAATGACAGTGTCCAAAGTGTGGGTGACCGCATGCATGTTTAAAAGACTATTTCTAAAATGCTGTTTTGCCTGGCATGTAATCAGGTCTATAATCCTAGCACTCAGGAGACTGAGACAGGTGGATCATCCTGAGTTCAAGGCCAACCTGGGCTACAAAGTAAGAACCTGTGCCAAAGAATAAATAAACTGAAGCCAGCAAGATGGCTCAGCAATGGCTCCACTTCTGGAGGGCCTGGGTTTGAGTCCTAGCACGCACTTGGTGGCTTTGTCTATAACCCAGTTCCAGGGGATCTGAAGCCCTTTCCTGGCTTCTGCACATACTGTACACGTGATATACATACATGACATACATGCACACACATGACAGACAGCCATGCAGGCAAAACACCCATACACATAAAATAAAAAGTCATTTATCTATTTCTGCCTTGTCCCTTCATCCAACCATGTGACTCCCATAGTTTCCTATCACCCTGTGGCTGGTTCTGAAATCAGGGATCCCTACAGATATCTCCCAGCAAAAGTCTGCAGTAGTAGATTACTCCCACCCTCCTTAGGGAAAGGAGAGGGTCTCAGGCCTCAGCTAGGATAACCCATTAGCTCAGTCCTATGATTCATGTACACAGTCTCACTTGTATCTAACCATTGCTTCTTGTGCATGTTATTATTAGAAATTTATAGGGTATGGATACAGCAAAAGTATGTAGCCAGGCCCTGTTCACAAAGCCAGGAAATGCTGTGGCAGGCAGGAGGGGCGCTGCTCCTGATGGAGACTCCTGCTGGTGCCAACAAACCCCAGGCAGCTTCTCACAGACAATACAAGTTGGTTTAAAACAGACATCTCTTCAGTTTTGTTTTGTTTTATTTTTTAGGAAAACCTTAGGAGAAACCTTTTTAAATGGCTGTTACTTTGCTTCTCTTTCAAGTTAGTTGTAGCTGCTCATAGCTGACTTGCTGTGTGCTGAACCTAAAAACTCTTATAGAAGAAACCACAGCATAAAGCAAGCAGGCCGGTTAAGTTCTGAGTTACCAAGAAATGCATCTGTAAACTAGGGACAGGTGACAGTGGCTCTGAGGCATGCTGGCCACACCAATACCTGGGCAGACTGCCTCCAGGTTCTAATGAGCCACTCAACCCAGAGCACAGTCAACAGGGAACTGCCATGTTCCTTTCAGGACTCTGCCACCAGCAGTGGGGACAAAACTAGAGAGAAAGATTAAGCGTACGACCACCTCCAAACTCAGACTTGCTCCTTGAACCTGCAAGAAGGCTGAAGAGACTGGAGGGGGGAACAGCCTTCTTGAACAGCTGGAGCACACAGTGGGCTAGTGGGAAGCAATGACGTCATCACCATCTGAACAGTATAGGGTCTTAACCCTCACTGCTGCACTCAGGGGCCTCACGGAATGGCACCAGGAAAAATACCAAAGCAAGAGAAAAGTCAACGAATCGTGACAGAGAGGACCTCCTGTGCCCTGTCAGCAGGTCCCCAGTACTCAGAGCCACCCTTCTTTCAAGGAAGGTCAAAACAGGCCACAAAGCCTCAGCCACATACTCATGCCACACAGGATACTGTCTTCCAAGCTCAAAACTGTTACACAAAAAAAGGCTAGACTCTGACTAGCAGGCTGTGTGGGTGTCCTTGGCTCCACTGTCTCCACACAGGAATGTGAGCGAGTGACTGCTCCACTTTGATCCGCAGTCATTTCCTCCATGGAAAAGAGAAAGCAAACCCTCGCCTTCCAAGGTGGCTGGGAAGCCACAGGAAAAGCTCAGCACAGAGCAAATCAACAACAAACAGCCACAGCTACTGATTTGGCAAAATCAGTCCCTCCAAAAATAAACTTGATTTCTCCGGAGCAGATCTCACATGGTTACTGCATGAGGAAATCCATGAGGCTAAATGATTCCCAGAAAACTCAGGAAAGTAGAGGAGGAAGACCCCACCCAGCACCCTACTTCCTGAAGGGTTCCAAGGTCTCTTGCTGTGGCTCCTCAGAAGGCCTGGAAGGTCACAGTGTCTCCTACTCCAGCATCTTCACACTCTATAAATATACCCTGAGACCAAGCAGGTTGCTTGGCCAGTCTCCTGGGCCAATGAGGGCAGCTGGATTTTCTCTGGAAATTCAACATCCATGGAGCATAGCCACACTCAGGTCAAAGCAGGTATCCATGACCTACTTAGTCTTCCAGTAGCAAAGCAGTCTCAAAACAGAAACCAGTGGACAGACAGTGAGATGAGGTGACTTCAGCAGAGCTCGTGCAGAGACTGTCCCCTATGTCACATAAAGCATACAGCAGAGATAACTCAAAAGTCAACACAAGGTGCTGAGACAGGCACTCAGCTACAAACTGCTGAAGCAGAGAGTTGCTGAGGAGCAGAGGGCAGAGGCTGTCAGTTCCTCCTGTCCTTTGACCCCCAGCAAACATGTCATGGATGCTGACCAAGGGTCTGTTCTTCTGCAGTGCCTGCTCACGCTCTGGCGCTCCCCTCTCCTAACTAGGATTTCACTCACAAAACCAGGGCTGCTATGAGAGCTATCCTAGCTTCTCTCTGGTTGGTCCTCAGTGTCTTGCACACACAGAGTCTACCAAGGCGAACACACAGACACACGGGGGTTGGGGGGAGAGGGAGGGGGAGGGGAGGGAGAGAGAGAGAGGGGAGAGGAAAGAGGAGGGGAGAGGGAGGGGGAGGGGAGAGGGAGGGGGAGGGGGAGGGGAGAGGGAGGGGGGAGGGGGGGGTACAGTGCAACAGAGCTCAGCTCCCAGACACTCACTCCCTCATAGGGGGCTAGAGAACAAAGCAAGATTGGGCGGCTTGAAACAAGACAGATAGCCACAGTAACATACTTTTTACTAGTACTGTCAAGCATAAAAGGCTGCAAGGGGCTCTAAATGACAATTCAAGTCAACAGAGGAAGGTGAGTCTCGCAGAGTGGGTCTGAGGAACTCGCCAAGGTAAACGGCAGTAAACCCCAGAGCATTTAGCACAAGGTATACAATGCAGGGTACACATTTAGCACAAGGTGTACAATGCAGAGTACATAGAGGAATACTCCACCCCTCCAGCTAAGCAAGGGTAGAAGGAGCCTGCCAGAGGCAAAGCAGAGCAAAGCTCAGCAAGGCGCATCTTCCCCAACCCTTCTGGCTATAACACCCACCTCTGTCTCTAGGCTGAGCACCCTCCATCCCATTCAGCACCCTCCTCACCTCCTGGCCATCCTGGGCTCTAGGGAGATTTTGAGATATTTATCTAAAAATAAAGATAAAGTTGGGAGAGAAGAAATGAGACCAAGCATGAGGACTAAGGCACAGACACCAAGTTCAATGCTTGCTCTCTGAATCACCCAGACTTAACTAGGTTCACATCTCTAAATGGCAGTCACCTGATGCCCCAGGTCCCTCTACCTGCTGCATCACTCTGCAAACAGAATCCTGGTAGGCAGCCTACACATTTCCACCTTCTCAGCAACAACAGAAACACAGTGATCACCAGCTTCAACACCACAAAGCCAGGCTGACCAACTCAGCCTGACCATACTACCCCAATGCTGGAAGCCTCAAGAGAAACACACACAAGTGAATGGCTTTGTACAGCCAGTGCTGGGCAAGCAAAGGACTCGGGGACTCCACAGCCACAGACTGGAGCACCCAGGAAGTAGCCATCAGTGCTGCATTCAAGTGTGCCCTCTGGAACGTCCTCTAACCCGCACCAAGAACCCTGCTCAAGCCCGAGCTTCCTCAAGTATAAAATGACAGGTTCAGGAAAGAACTCACAGCAGAGATACTTAATGGCACTCAACTGTATGCATGAAAAGTTTGAAAGGTCAGGCAGGGGTCGGGAGCTGGAGAGATGGCTCCCTGCTCTTCTGGAGGACTTGAATTTATTTCTCAGCACTTGTATCAGGCAGCTGGCAACCACCTAGCTGTAGCTCCAGGGAATCTGACAGCTGTGTACACACAGATAAAAAGAAGTAAATAAAAGGCTAGGGGTAGTGGAACACACCTATCTTAGCACACAGGCAGCAAAGGCAAGAGAACCAAAAGTTCAAAGCCAGGCTGGACTGTTTACAAAAAAAGTTTAAAAGGGTGAGTTTCATGCTATTTATACTTTATCACAATAATAAAAATAAGTTAAAGTTTATATTTTTATAAACAATTTTAGTAGTAGGATTCCATAAGATATTGTAAGGGGTATCATACAATGTCTGGTACCTACTGAGTTCTAGTAAGCAGTAATTTCTTCCCAGTGCTGATGCTTCACCATGTACAACACAGAAGCCCTGGCTGGGCTTGAGCTCTGTGTCGGTCGGTCGGTCGGTCGGTAGAGTGCTGCCCAGCACACCATGATAGCACACTCCTATAGTGCCTGCACTTGGCAGGAGGAGACAGGAGGATCAGAAGATGGAGGTCATCTTCAGCTACACAGCAGGTGTGAGGGCAGCCTAACATTCTCAAAAAGAAAAGAAAGATGAAAATTTCCAACATGACAAAATACAGAGATAACCGGGGAAATAACTTTTTAGTATTTCTCTATGTGAATGCTATTTCTCAAAAAATTTACAATGTAATATATATACAATCTTGTAGTCATGACCCATTTTTTTTTCTTACTTATTTTACGAAAACAAACCCCGGGAATAAAGGTCCTTTGCTGAAGGCCAGGTTAGAAAGTTGTGTGTAACCTGGGAGAACACAGGTACTTGCTGAGCAACTGAAGCCACCAGCCTCCAGCAGAGCGGAGGGTCGCCAAATCCTCCTAACCTGGGCCTCCCTCCCTTGCCTAGGAAGCAGGACAGCAGGGGACAGCATGGAGGAGGCGAGGTGCTGGCCATGACTTCTAGGGGAATCTGACTGTGTTAGGTGCCCTACGTCAATGGGTTTCCACTTGGGTGAGGAGAGGAGGCCAAGGGCTTGCCCAATCAGGAGAGAGGAGCACAAGGAATGGAGAGGACCACTCTAGTCCCTTCATCGTCCTATAGGTTAAAGGTGAGACAACTATAAAAGCAGTAAGCTTGGGAGAGGCTCTCTGGTGAAGCTGCCTGCCAGCTGTGCAGAACGTCGCCAAGTCCAGCTTCCTGAGGACCTCTAGCAGAGAAAGAATTCGTTTTAAAAAGCAGTTCTACGAAAGCCCTTTGGATATGCTAGGAGAACACACCCCAAAATAACCCTCTCGCGACATGCATGGACATCCACAACGTTGACTGTAGAGAGCTGTGCTCCAGAGGGAGTTGGGGAATGGGTATGGATCTCCTCACAGCAGCTGCTCCTCACACAGGCAATTGTTTCCATCCCCCACTTACACGTAATTATCCCTAAAACCACGTTCTCCACAGGGCCTGGGCAGAAGCACCATGCAGATAACCTCCAAACATGGGAGCTCCCTCTGTGAGTGAAGGAAGTCGGCCCACCCACGGCCCATCTCTCAGGAGCCTTCCTCACACAGCACCAGGCCCTTTCCTTCCGAGGCTACAGAGGAAATTTCTTGTCAGTTAGACACAGTGCCTGCCCTTCATCTCTAAGTTATGTCCTCGGCAGACACACAAACTGATCTCACAGGCCTCAAGCAGGCCAACCCAAACTTCCACCTCAGTCTCTTCTTTTTAAATGACAGAAACTCGGTGTTTTTATAAAAACTATGTGCGTTACAAAGTGAGAAGGTCCTGGGTTCATGAACAAAGAACACAGGACAGACAGTTCAGCTCTCTCCATGGGCCTCCACCAACATCCCTGAATGTTCAAGGCTAAACGTGACCCACTAACCAAGGGAGCTGACTGGATTTTGCTGCATCTTGGCTTTACAGCTTGCAAAGATCAGGACGCTAAACTGAATTTGCACACTGAGCTCAGCATTTCCACGTCTGCCTGAGCCAAAGAGCACCTGAACTCTGACTACAGTGTCCGCCACTCTGAGATGGATAGGATAGAGCCCGTGGGACGGGGGAGGGGAAGGCCATGTAACTCGAAGTACAGCAGCTCTGCAAGCTCTGTCCATGCACACAGGTCACCCAAGCCTCGTCCTTGTGCACGCAGCATATGTGAGGGGAGGAAGAGAGTCAAAGAAGAGAGCCAGGAAGAGCAGTGGATCCGGGATGAAGAGAGATCTAACTTCTTCCTTTTAAAACATATAGACAAAATACCTAAGTGCATTCATACACGCACAAGTGAGCACACACACACACATATACAACACGCACGCGCATGCGCGCGCACACACACACACACACACACACACACACACACACACACTGTCTCTACCTCTAAGGAAGAGCCCTAATACAAGACTAACCACTGCACTAACTGCCCATTCTGTGCCTCTGGAGACCCACAGAGAGAGGTAAGGAGAGCCTCAGGTGACAGTAGAAGGCAGCAGAGGCCAGGATAAGGAACAAGGAGGAGATACCCTGAGCCTGAGAAATGTGGCAGAATAAACTTGAGTTGCTTAAGCCACTGCCTGGGTACTGTGTCACAACAGCCCTAGGAAACAGCACAGATCCCCCAGCCAGCCCTCAGCAGGACCAGGACCTTGGCTTCTTTCATTTACTGTAGATTCCCTAAGGCAAGCACAGGGGAGACTCGGTAAAAACTTGCTGGGCGCCGGGTGAATAACAATCTGTCTAACAGGAGGAGGGGGCTTACCTTCAGCTTAGACAGGCCCATGCAGAGAGGCTAATGTTCTAACTTCCCTCAGAGACAGACAGGTCAGGATCTGGACTGGGAACTCATTCATCCAATTCACAACACCAACTTCCCCCAGGTAGCCAGCTCCTTCCTCCAGGAGGGCTGCCAGAGTAATGACTGCAGCGGGCCAGGGGGCAGGATCCAGCTCGGCTCTCCTCTCCATTACACTGTGACCTTGAACAGGCACCTTGCCCCTGGGGTCTTTATCTGTCAAATGCAGCGTGTAATAAAAGCCAATCTGCTCTCTACAGGTTAGTCATGGCTCGTTTCAATTTGTGTTCTAAGAAGCCAGACCCAAGGTGAGGCCTTGAATCTGCTATTATTTAGGGCAATACCTTTGGCACCTACTGCACATCACTCTCAAGTCTCTCTCATGCCGCAGGCCACTATTATTCCATTCAGGTTTAGGGCTTTTGGGGGTGGGGGAGGGGGTAGGTTTCTCTTTGTAACCCTGGCCGTCATGGAACTCACTCTGTAGACCAGGACCAGGCTGACCTTGAACTCAGAAATCTTGCCTGCCTCTACCTCCAGAGTGCTGGGCTTAAAGGCATGCATCACCTTACTCCTTTTGTAGCACTAACTGTCACACACATCGTCCAGACTCAAGTCACAGTCTCTGTGACTGACTCTCTGCCTACTCCCGAGGACTCCTGCATCTGTGCATGGAGCACTGGGACCTCATAGGCCCCAGACCACGTGCTCAAACACTAAGCATGGCCTTCAGCAGGGCTGTCATTTCCCTATGTAGACACCAGCTACATGGTGTAACGCAGGCCTTGAGTACCACCTTTTCCACATTCACCCTGCAGGCCTCTGATATCCAGTGGAAAGAAAAAAAAAATCAGCAAACAAATTAGGGGCCTTGCATGAACTTGTCAGCGTGTGTGCACATGCACACACACAGTGTGGTGCAAACACAACGAACACATGTGACTGGGGAGAATGAAGAGCTACGTCAGCCTGGGGACTGCTGTTAGGAGCGTAGACGCATGAGCTTGATAGGCAGGCAGGCCTGAGCTGGAATTCCAACACCACAGACAATCTTCTCCTGTTCCTCTCAGGATTTCAGTAACCTCAAGGCATAAATTGACCCTGAGCATTAGAGCCTTGGGCAATAAAAGACACAGCCAATACTGTCCACATCTGGAAACAGGTAACATGTGGACGTGTGCAGAAGATGGGGAAAGTCCCTGCTCACTCTCAGTCTGGCCAGCTGTGTGAAGCGAGACGCGTCATCATTCAGAGGCTCTGTCAGTCACCTCACGCTTGGCCCTCCAACACCCAGGCTCTCTAAATGAAAGTACAAAGCCTTTGCACCCGGGCACTGATGTACATATAGGAGCTGTTTACTGGTAACCGGTAGGCTGACATAAGATGCCTGAGTTCCTCTCCTGCCAAGACTCGTGGACGCCCTTCCACCTGCACCCCTCTCTGCTCCCGTCTGTCTCTTGGCAGACACTGGTCTCCAGACCTAGCCCTTTCAATCCCAGCAGGCTCTCTACATTGTCATATGGAACTAACCAAAGGTAAAGTCATTCTCTTGAAAGCATTTACTGGTCACTTACTTGAGATGGCTCAGGAGGTAAAGTGTTTGTCACCCAAGCCTGACAACCTCAGCTTGAATCCTGAAACCCAGCTCCACACAGTTTTACTCTTTCCTCCACACAAGCACCATGGTACCCATGCATGCACACACATACACACACAATTAAAAATTAAAACCATTGCTAAGAAAGGAATCTGCACACAGAAGAAATGGCTTCAATCACTGAGTACCTGCTGAGGAGATGTCAAAACTCTATGAAAGAACACAGAGAATCCTCACAATGACCCTGTAACTTATGACCTAGGTAAGCCTGGGTCCCCAGAAAGGAAACTGAGGCTAGAAAGAGAACAAACTCTGGTCTAGTACCAGGATATAATAGACTAAGCGTCCACCCCCCAACCCCCAATGAGGACTGAGCAAGAGCTGGGTTCCAAAGAGGCTGGGCTCTTGAGTCCCTTTTCCACCCCTCTCCCCTCACCATCCCTACTCCAAACCTCCCTCAGCAGCAGAAGACTGAAATGTTCCAGTAAGTCAAAGTCTCTAAAGTCCATGGCCCAGGCTGTGGGGACAGCCCAAAGGAGTCAAACTCAGGTACCATCTCGTCTATCAGCCTGCTGGCTACCTGTTAAGACTCCAGAGTTTCTCCCAAAGACCCCAGTACATGGCAAACTGTCACAACATCCCAGAGCAAGCCAGGAGCAGGGATGATGGCCGCACAGATGGAAGAACATCTGCCACACACAGTCTCCACAACCAGGCTTTATGAACGCCAGCCACAGCATCTGGTTTTCAGGTGCACAGTCTCCGGAAAGACCAGTCTCATTTGGTACTTACACAAACCCAGTTCCTCAGGGGAACATTTCAAGACATATCCAGGAGCCCTATACCAAGCTCCAAGTGTCCTGTCACCATACCTAGCCTCTGGCAGAAATGGAACGAATGTGAAACCAGGTCTGGCTCCCAGGTGCCACACTGCCACCCCAGGTGACACTGTGCCTATTCCACCCTAAGCAGAGCCAAGCAAAGTCCTTCTGGGCATCACACAGTGATTACTATAGACCTGCCCACTCTGCACTAAGATCCAAGGCTAAGTAATGAGTTCCACGACTTAACTGGCAATCGACAGACTGCTCATAAAACTTCTGCCGATCAGCATGATGTCAGCCAGTAGGACAAATGGCCAAACTTTTAAACTGTAGTTGAGGTCAGGACATCTAAGATCACCACGGGCACTGCTGCTGTGAGGGCCTGAATTAATGTACACGTCTGACAAATCATTCCAGTCACAGGGAAACGCAGGCACAGGACTTCGTGAGCTAATTCATCTGCCCATCAACAGGAAACCAATTCATAAACTGATACACCTATATCATGTGTTGTAGACAAAGGAGCAGAGACATGTATGTAAACAACTACATGTATGTAAACATGTATGGTACATGTATGTAAACAACTCTACAATATAAAAACAAGAAAGGTAGTGGAATGGTGCATACAATCAGATCTAGACATGTAAAACAAAGAAGCTCTTATGCCCATGCGTCTAAATGGGCTGACAAGTGGCTTCAAGATACTCATCCAACTGCTAAAACCAGTTACCTGAGGACTCGACAGGGAGGAGGTATCTGGGAGAGGGTTGCCAGGGTCACCATGCCTGCTCTTCTCTTCCACACTCTCCATGGGAAGGTGGGGGTGTGGGAGCAGATTCGCACATACCACCTGTGTCATCTAAGAAAGCAATGGCCTCACTGTAAACAGCACCATCCAAACAGATTCTCCTGCTGACAAACCCCAAGTCAGTGCGTGTTTCCATGTTGCACCCTAGGAGGAACTAAAGAGATCCATGCCTAATATCTGAGCTTTGACAACAGGTCAAATTGGGATTGACATGGTAAGAAGGATGCAAGGAGAGCTGTGGCCTTTCCTACCCTCAACCTGCCATCCTTGAATGCACCAGTTCTGGGCCTTTCTTCACACATATGCACACAAAGTCAAAAGAGAATCCCCTTCAGGCAGCAGAGAAGAGGTCCTTCCCCACAGCCCACTAAGCATCCCTCAGGCAAGCCAACAAAGGGGGCTGGATAAACTCTACCTTCCCAACCAAGGTGCGGCGTGCCAGTGCCTGCGTTAGTGGGAGAGCCAAGACTGGCAGAGAAGCCTGCTCGGTGGAGTCCCTCCGCTCCGGCAAGCAGCCCAGGAATCTCTTCCCTCACTCCCGAAACCCAAACTGTCTCAGTATACAAATCAGATGCCTCATCCAACTGAGCAGTGTTAGCACAGAAAGAGAGAAATCAGCGGTATCCTGGCTAAATGTATATTTATTCTTCCTGCTTGCCAGACCCACAGCCCTGCTGTAGATTTAAACATTTGACAAATATCTTTTCTGATTCTTGGTAATAATTAAAACAAACAGACCCTAATACACACACACACACACACACACACACACATATGCACACACTTAAAAAAAAGCCAGCAAAGAGGCTTTGCTGCAGACATAATAAACAAGAGGTAGGCATGATAGCTACTGTCTGCAGTGCGAGAGCTCTTCTCCAGCATGGGCCTTACTACCCAGTCAAGGATGCTGTCGGTCCTTGTACACCATCGTGGGTGTCAAAAAGAGGCACCTTAGTAAAAGGATGCAAGGTCACCAATTCAAAAGAAAACGTAAGCAGCGAGACGGGCCTGCACATAGCACCCACCAACAGAGACTACTGCACGTGCTGGGAAGCAGTGTGGTGAGGTCTAACAGGTTATCTACCTGCTCCCTCACAAATGCATAGTCCAGATAAAGCCACACCCCACCCGGTCAACTGATCTCCTGCCTGACCAGAACAAGAACAAACAGGAATGCAGTCCAGAAAATGGACAGCCGTAAGCAGGTTCACTACCATCTCTGGCACAGAGTAGGGGCATAAGACGTGTGAACAGCATGTTGCATTTGAAAATTCCAGTCACCCTCGTCCCAGGGCTCAGAATCTGCTCCAGGCTGCAGATTTAGAGGAAGGTAACCTCTCTACTTACAGTTGTTCACTAATCACAGTATACACACCGTTCCTGCTTTCCCCAGCAGCCTCACACAGGCACACACAGAGAACCAAGGACTAACCCTATCACATCTGCTTGGGGATCAGTAATTACTAGAATATAAGCTACATTTAAACCAGGCTTTATCCTTCTAGCAAGTTCCACTTAACTGCTCAGACAGTATTCCTAAGTGGGGCTTGAGAGCCCAACCTCAATTCTGAGAAGCTCCTAGACATAAGGTCAGAGGGTGGCAACAAAGGCCTTTCAGGTCAGACTCGGACAGCTGTCTCTAGCAAGAGCCCAACAGAAGCAATGCCCGCTGCTGCAGGTTCCCTCTCAGCATCTTCAGGACCACAGCTCAAGGCTGTGGGTATGAAGAGCAGGAAAGGTTTCCTCTCTGGACTCCATCATCCAAAGAGACTTAGATCTTCCCATTCATTGTGCACCCTGTGCAGCACAGGGTCATAAGTGTCATGGTTTTTACCTGGGCTCTATCTTGAGACCACTGTATTAATGGTCTCCTCTCCACTAACTTCCATACTCCACACAGCCCACTGAACAATCTTCCTTGATACAGACTTAACCATCTTTCCTTGAGGAAACTCCCAAACCACAAGACAAAGGCTCCCTCCTATCCCCAGCAGAGTGTGCACAGTCCTACCTGCCCAGAAGCGATGTAAACACAGGCCTCGGTTAAAGACTGACTATGTGTTAGACACGAGTCTCTGGGCCATCACGACACCTGTGAGTGACAGCCTATCAAATTCCACAAGCATGCTTCTGAGCCTTGGAGATAGCATGACCAGCCTTTCCCATCCACAGGACACATGTGTCTGTGAGCCATCCCGGCACCGTGCTTTATGGATCACGTGCCATCAGGACTGCTGTCAGGGCCACGGCCTGTCATGACCGTCTAGTTCCCCAGGAGTGAGCACCTTAAGGCTGTCCCCAGCCTGGTTCTGTATACTGTGCTCCTTAGTTCCTCAACAGCTCTGCATAACCAGTAAGAATGAACTCAAGAGAACAGAAGGCAGAGACGAGCTCTGAAGTGTAGAAACTAGGCTATAAAAATGTAAAGGAAACCAAAAGTAACTCATTAAAACAATGTGAGAACGGTGAAGGAACAGGTCAAAATATAAATTCCTGGGATGTTTTAAACCTCATTTGTTTCCACAATTTAAGAGGGTGACATTTTAAAGACTCACAATGAAGCCATTTCCATGATTTAAAAACTATTTCTTTTAAAATATCTTTGGGGAACTGGGAGGTACTTTTATAGACTGACTAGATCCTAATAAAAATCCTGGCGTCCGTCACAACAAACACCCTCTTGGAATTTCATTTCCTTTTCTGCACACAACTGACGACAGAATTTCACTGATGTTGCCACTAAGGCAAGTCACAATCTGCCTACAGCACAAAACTTGAAAGCCCAGCAAGAACGCTTCCAGCACTGGATAGACAGTGGACTGGCATCTGCCTCAGTTCCACTTTAACTACAGTCCCCTGTAGGGCCAGCCGGATTCACCTCTTCTGTGACCTCCCTGCCTCCTCCCTCCTCACCTTATCCAGAAGCCCCACCCCCAAACTCCAATATCTTTTCCTTGTGCAAAAATGGAGAAAAATCTACAAAGTAAGCAAAAGAAAACCAGATATAACCACATCCAACTTCCAACCTGCCCTTTCTGGCTTCTGGTTTTGTTCAGTTCCTTATTGAGTCCATCCGCAGCCCAAGGCCCTGGAATGTTCTGTGTGTGCTGGGCTTGGTGTGGGGAGGCAAAAGCTGGAGGAATTATTCATAAGGACAAAAATGTACTTTAAAAAGCCTTTCTCCCCTGAGGACAATTCCTACTGGAAGACTTAATCAATCCCATTATCTGGAGTGCCTGAGCAAGGAGAGAGAGGAGGGGCCGCCTTCACACTGCCTTTAGTTCACAGGCAAGGGAAAGCAGCAGGCCTCAGGCTTTAGAGGAGCAGACCCCGGGCCAGAGGTGAAGCCAAGGGCTCACACCCAGGCCCGCTAAACTTCCAGGATTGCTTCCTAGGCTGAGTCCAGAGAGCCCTACAGTGCCTAGGGCCCAGCATCCTGGGTCAGAGAGCACGTTGCCTGTCTTCATGTTCTCAGTGAGAGGTCATAACCTTGTACACTAACAGGAATTCCTTTCCCATCACTGCGATCGGCTCTCTGAGTGCAGAGATACTGCTGTGACACAGAACTGTGCCTCTTGGCTTTGCTTCCTCGGAAGCCAGCAAACTGAAGCCCACTCTTCTTCACACAGCCTAAAGAGCATCAGAGGCTCAAGTGGAAACTGTCCTGAAAACATGGTTCTTGCTAATCTAGCCGTCTCTGTATAGTCACATTCATGCATATACACATCACGGATATTTTAAGGACTGAACGGAATTAGTGAAGCCCTGTGTTTTTAAGGTATCATTTCACCACCATCTTAAACTGAAGAGATAGTCATCTACTGCCACTTCCAAGGAACTAACAAAATTGTTTCAAGGATTACTGAGAATGACATGGTCAAATCAAAGCTGATGTAGGTTCTGAAAGCTGAAAATGGAAATGGGCAGGGGAAAAACATTCAGTTATGATAAAGCAAGAAAATCACCCCTCGGGTTGGAGAGAGAGCTCAATGGTTAAGAGCACTGACTGCTCTTCCAGAGGTCCTGAGTTCAAATCCCAGCAACCACATGGTGGCTCACAACCATCTGTGATGTGATCTGATGCCCTCTTCTGGTGTGTCTGAAGATAGCAACAGTGTACTTACATATAATAAATAAATAAATAAATCTAAGAAAGAGAGAGAGAGAGAGAGAGAGAGAGAGAAAATCCCCCCTCACCTTACAAACTAAAGCTTGATCATTAATGAGCTGCTTAGCCCAATTACTGCGATTGCCCTCAGGACCAAAAAACTTTCCCCAGTCCGGGTGAGAGGCTGCCCCAGAAGAAACGGAGGAATAAGATAGAGTACTACATCTTACTGGAATAAGCATACACTATTATGTAAACTATTTGTAGTGGGCTGCACCCAAGCGTACCTCATGCATACATATTTACTATTTGAATGTGGAAGAAATCAGCTTGAAACATCACATGCAATTGGGAAGCCAGCCCACTACATATAGCTGGACCAGAAGAGGTAGCAAGGATGCCGTTACACAGGATACTGAGATGTGGACATGCCCCTCAGGAAGGGCCCCATCAAGCCAGCTGAGCGACCACCCCAGGCTTGAACGCTACAATAAGAAGCAATTCATGCCCATGGATGGCATGTTCAGTATGGTCTCAGCTCTAGAAGCGACTTTATAGCAAAGACCAGTAGCCCATAATACCCACTACCTTCGTGAGTACAGCACTCCAACGTACACCTAGTACCAGTTACGACTTTCTTGCTTTGTGTGTTCAATCTTTTTAGCTCCTGTTTTCTTCAAAGCTATCCTAATTTCTTTCTGGGGGCAAGTAGAAACATTTGTACACATGAGAGACTGCACGTCAGACAAGGCTACACTTCAGGCTATCCTCGGAAACCTCCTCCTGCCTTCTGTAAATTATCTGGCTTTTTTCTCCTATTGCACAGATTAGAACACTGAGGTCCATAGGGCTCACCCAAGGTCATGTCCTGCTGACACATCTAGACTCTCGCAACGACTCAAGAGGCCCATGGCCTGGGCCCACAGCTATGCTCCACTGCACTCAAGGAGGCATGGAGGTGATTTGAATACTAAGCGTATTGGGGACGGGCCATCAAGTTCATCAAGGGGCACCACATAGGTTGTTCTAATAACGCACGGGCATCTGTTGAAACCTTGTTTGGGAAGTGGCCAGCGACAGACAGAAAATCAGAGGCCATGTCTCCTAGCCACACACTATGCCTAGATGTGCTGTGCAGCTTTGAGAAGCTGCTGGCCCAGCCCGGAGAATCTCTTAAACGCTAGGGGGCCGGGAGTTTCGCACTGAGCCGGGAATGAGAGGTTGGGTGGGTGTGCGTGCTTCATGCGGTCCCATCCCACTCTCTTCAAACACCCTGCACATACCGTCCACTCCGCGGCCCGCTCAACTTCCCCAGGACAAACGCACCGCAGTGTGAGGTGGAGGAGGCACCGGGAGGGGTGGTCCTGGAGCCCGCGACGCAGCAAACCACGCTCAGCTCCTTCCCCACGGGGACCCCGAACGCCACGAGGGGCCCCCAACTCTCGGCCGGGCCCCTGGGCCGCAGCGGGGAAGAGGCCAGCCCGTCCCCGCCGCCCCGCTGGGTTCTCCGCCACCCGCCGCCACCTGCAAACGCGCGCCCCTCTGCGGGCCGCGCGTGTCCCCGCGTGTCCGCGCGGGGCCGCCTTCCCACGCGGGGCCTCGGCCGCCCGCGCCGCACTTCCCGCCCGGCCCCCGAGGCCAGCGCGCCGCCCCAACTTTTCCCGGCCCGGCCCGGAAGGCGCAGCGGTGAGCGCAGAGCCGTCCCGCCCGCCAGCGCGCTCCACCCGCGGCGCCCCTGCCCCCAGCACCAGCACGCGGAGGCCCCGCTCGGAGCCGCGCGGTCCCCGCAGCCCCCGCGCCCACCTGCCGCCGCCGCGCACGGCCGGGTACGTGGCAGGGGCCGCCGCTCGCCCGCCTCGCCTCTGCTCGCGCCTCGCGGGCGGCTCCGGGGCGCGGGACCGCGGCTCCAGGCGCCCTCTGCCGCCGGGAAGCCGAATCCTGCTCCCTAACCCTAACGCGGGGCCGGGCCACGCGGCACCCTGCACCCTGCGGACGCCCGGCAGGCCAGGCCGCCTAGCCCGCCGGAGGAGGAGACGCACGCGTGCGGTCACGCCCAGAAGGCAGCCAGGCCTGAAGCACCCTGTGTCAGGGAACCCGTAAATGGCAGGTGGCGGTCTGGGTTGCAAAAGCGAAGTGCTTTCTTGCGTGCTCCACTGCTAACAGGCCAGGTGCACTCAGATGCGCCTCCGCCATTGTTGAGGGGAGAAGGGGAGGTTTAGGGTCCCTGTTCTTGAAAATGGGTATCAGGTTCTACATGGCGGTCCCGCCCTGTCAAGCGGACTGTGACCAGAAGCACTGGCTTCCCCACGAGGTCACCCTTGAAGAACTGTGTTCAGGTAGCCCTTAAGTACATCCATACCTGGCGCAGGTTAGAGAACAGGTTAGTGTCCAATGGCGGTAGTTTGTTCTGTGACCTGTGCCTGGGGTTTATGAGGAAACAAAATACAATCACAGATCTCCTCCCCTAAGGGAATGTTCTGACCTGGGTTTGTTTATTTATAATGTTCAGCTTGTTATAAATAAAATGGGACTCCTTGTCCCTTATCAGTATTAAAGCCCCATAAGGCCCTAAGCTAAATGTTATTAAGGACTTTTAGCCAAACACATTTGGGTTTTAAATCAACCTCTTAAAAGTTGAGACGTCTTAGGAAAGCTAATCTCCTTTTGCCAAAAATGAACTCATCCGTAAGAGTCATAAAACCTTCTTCCTGGTATAGTCATAAAAACCTACTTGCCGGTGTTATATTTGAAGATATACAGAGATCATATACAGCGCTTAGCATAGCCCTGCCTGGTACTCATTCGTATTGTTACTCTTCCAGTGCAGGGCGAAAATACACATGTAAGAAGACTACTGGGGATCTAACGAGATGACTCAGTAAAGTACCTACCACCCAAGCGTTAGCACCTAAGTTCAGATCCCTGCACCCCCATAAAACCTAGGTATAACATCGAGAGAGAGAGAGAGAGAGAGGGAGAGAGAGAGAGAGAGAGAGAGTGTGTGTGTGTGTGTGTGTGTGTGTGTGTGTGTGTGTGTGTGTGTGTGTGTAATCCTAGGGGAGACATTCAGATCCCTGGCCAGCCAGCCTAGCCAAAGGCTGAGGTCTAGGTTCCGTGGGAAACCCTGTCTCAAGAAAACAAGACAGCAAACCATGGAGGAGAGACAGTTGATTTCCACATCTTCAGGCACTTGAGGATACGCACAGAAAGAAATAAAGGCTATTTTTTAAGGTTAATTTTGTTTGAGGCATTGGATCCCCTGGAATTGCAGTTATAGGAGGTTGTGAGCCACTTGTGGGTGCTGGGAGTGAAACTCAAGCCCCCTGGGGGAGTAGCAAGTGTTCTTCTGTGCTCTCTCCAGCTCCTAGGAAGGCTATTTTCCCCCCACTGGGGACAACCTTAACACCACAGGTGGTGGCTCAGTCACTGACCAGCAAGGTCAACCTTGGAAACAGCTGTCTCAGTCCCTCCTCCCCTGAGTCCTGGTAACACACTGATTTGTTAAGAGCTGAGACTGTTGACCTGGTTGTCTCCAGAGCTTCTGTGACCGGTCATGTAAGAAGGAATGGCCCAGTCTATGCGGCAATCTCTAGAGC
The DNA here is from genome assembly GCF_000001635.26 of Mus musculus. Lineage (NCBI taxonomy): Eukaryota > Metazoa > Chordata > Mammalia > Rodentia > Muridae > Mus > Mus musculus. The sequence continues at coordinate 15,491,836 of NC_000075.6, read as the reverse complement.
ACCAGACCGTTTCATAAAGGCACAGTGTAGATAGCAAGCACACAGGGATCATCTCTTTAGTATTGTGAGCCCTAGAGTTAGAGAAACAATTGTGTGAGCAAAGTTCTTGTCCTCACGTGTGAGCTCTGGTGAGTGAGACACACACAGATGTCCTCCATCTAGGGCAGAGGGGGACCATATGCAGCTCCATATGAAATCTGTAAGCCTCAGGGTCCAGGATATAACTTCCCAAGGCTGTTGTGTTTTTATGGGGTATTGGAGAAACAGCCCCTTACCAGGTGACTCCAAACTTTCTTTGCCTTTGGTAAGTACTTGTTTGCACCTTAGTGAAAAGGCCTTCATTCACAAGTTAGAGTTGCAGATTTCCAAAGGTCAAGGGCCATCCTCACAACCTCTCTGCTGACCTGAAGGAAGAATGCTCACTCTCAGATGGCTCCTCCCATGCTGACCATGTCACTCATTTTGACCTGTGAGTATATTATGAGATCTTGTGAGCTGAGAATTTGAGCCTTGCTCCTTGTTCTTATGCTGCCTTAAGATTTCCACAAAGAATCTCTACATATAGGAAAGACCCAAGGAGAGAAGAACTTGGCAGTACAGCCAAGTCCTACCTGGGTGAGTCCTGGGCAGAGTCAGCCACAGGTAACCCAGGGTTTCAAATCTAAAATGGTACTGGCTTTCAGTCACTGAGCATTTGGAATGGTTCTTACATGACAGTAGATAATAGAGACACCCACCCTTCCTGGTAAGCATTTCTCCAGTTACAAGGTCTTGGCGAAATTCAACCAAGAATCAGTCTCCAGCTAGTGTTTCCTGTCATGAAGTATTGAGCTGAGGTCTGTGTCTGAGCTTAGTGGAGCATCGCATTTTATGTAAATGCCTCTTCCAGAGTCCTTCATTGAATTGGCTCATCACTGAGCCTGGCAGTTTAAAATTCTTTTGCTGCCAGTATGACAAGGGGCTGGCAAGGTCAGCTTGTAAGCTATCAGGCTTTAAGCCTGACTGGAATGCCAACAGTAGGTGTCGTGGAGGTTGTTATATTTATTTCCTCCCCTAGAGAGTAAGCTCCTTAATGAAAAGGGGTGTGTGCGTGTGTGTGTGCATGTCTCTGTGTGTGTGCATGTCTGTGTGCATGTCTGTGTGTGTGTGTGTGTGTGTATGTCTATGTGCATGTCTGTGTGCGTGTCTGTGTGTGTGTGCATGTCTGTGCCTGTGTGTGTCTGTGTGTGTGTGCATGTCTGTGTGCATGTCTATGTGCATGTGTGTGTGTGTGTGCATGTCTGTGTGTGTGTGTGTGCATGTCTGTGTGTGCATGTGTGTGTGTGTCTGTGTGTGTGTGCATGTCTGTGTGTGTGTGCGTGTGTGTGCATAGTGTGTGTGTGTGTGCATGTCTGTGTGTGTGTGTGTGTGTGTGTGTGTGTGTGTCTGTGTGTGTCTGTGTGCTCATGTGTTTGTATACCGTGGGTTTTGTGCATATGGTGCATGTATTCCTTGGGTGTCCGCCTCTGCCTTCAATCTAATTTGAGAATGGGTCTCTTGTTCACTGATGCGAATACCAGGCTAGATGACCTGTGAGCATCTGACAGTTCTTCCTTTGCAGCCATATCCCAAGAGGGGCATGTGAGGAATGCAGATGCACTATTGCATCTGGCTCTTTACACAGGTTCCAGGGAGAGAACTCAGGTAATACAACCTGAAATAAGTGCTTTCCTCAATATGCTACCGCCCCAACCCAGGACCAGAACAAGCAGGATCCTTGAACCCAGCACCTCATTATGCCATGAAGAAGCACCTGAGCAGATTAGAGCCCCACGGGCTCTGGAGCTGGCTCAAAGCAGACTATTTTGCATTCCTGAACTCTTATGATTTCCCCTTTTGACATTTGTTGCCATTTAAAATCTTCTTCTTGGGGCTGAAGAGGTGGCTAAGTGGTTAGGAGCACTTGCTGCTCTTGCGGAGGAGCCAAGGTCAGTTCCAGCACTCAGATCAAGCAGCTCATAACTGCTTGTAACTCCAGCTGCAGACTGGCCTCCCAGGGCACCCACACACACAATTAACAATAGAAACACATTTTTAAATACAATGATCTTGGGCAATAGTTGGAGCAATCTAAGGGATAGGGTAGACAAGATCACCAGAAATAAAAATAAAAACTGGTGGATAGGTAGATAGCCCACAATCCAAGTTTCAGGAGGGCCTAAAGCTAGGATCTCTCAGCAATTCTGGAAAGACAAACACAAGCCTCATCAAGACTCAATTACTAAAACAGCAGCTGGGTTTCTTCTGTGCCTTTTACTCCTCATTCCAAGTCCTAGAAGAAAAGCAGCTTGACCTCCTCTGGTCAAGAGCCCTCCCAGTCAAATAAACACCCTTGTAGAACTATATCTTCTCTAAGCTAAGAAGGAAAAGGGTCCAGCTTCTTGTTTTGAAAAGGTTGGTGAGGGTGGAGGTTGTCACAGTAAGCAAGTTCAGCCAGACTCAGAAAGACAAAGTGTTCTTTCTCTGGTGTGGATCTGAAATGCTATGTGTATGCCTATTACTCTGTGTGTGTGTGTGTGTGTGTGTGTGTGTGTGTGTGTGTGTGTGTGTACGTACGTATGTATGTGTGTAGTATGAATGTAGACATGAGACTGGGGAAAGGAAAAGGACCTGTAGGACAGGAATGGTAAATGTGGTCACGTGGTCACAGTCCATCATATACTTGATGGAAATGTCTTTATGAATCTCGCCACTGTGTACAAACTACATCCACCCGTGAGAAGAAAAAGTCAGATTGCTTTAAGTCCCTGTGTGTCTTCATTTCACCAGAAGCTAGCCTGTTTGCTCCATACACTTTGCTGGAATTTGAGTTCCACAAAGAAAACTAATATATCTATCAAGTGTAATAAAAACCTCTTTTTTTTCCTCACAGTAATATCATATAATTTTTTTCACAAAGACTTTGAACAAAATTATTCCTACTCCATTGCATAGCAAAGGGTACACTTGACTATTTTCACAAAACTGTTAGACCCCTTATAAGGAAACAATTTAAGATCTCTGCTTTCATCTGTGCAAAGGGCTAGAAGGAACCCAAATGGACTGTTCAGCAGATTCCTTCAAGCTCACTGGCCCTAGCCTCCTGGAAGACATCATCAGCTAATGAGATTGCAATTCCTACCCCTCATGTCCCAGGCTCACCTCCGGTTTGCAGTCTTCTAACCTTGGCCTCCAGAGGCTGGGGTTACAAACCTGTGCCATCCAGGCCCAGCTCAAGACTTAATTTCTTCCTAGTTTTCTCCCTCCCTGCAGATGTTAGGCTTCTGCTTCAAGAGTGCCATTAACTTCTGTCTTCGTGCTCCCTTGACTCTTTTCAGGATTTCACAAGGGTTGTTTGAAGAGTAGGACCACCCTAAAACCACTAGTCCCCAGACCCCATAACGAATAGAACTGCCCATGTACTGAGCTTCCCATAGGCTAAAAATATCTACCACTGTTTTGAAGTCCCACACTGGAAAGGAGCCTTCTGTTTGTCTTAATTTACCATGGCCATCAGAGATTCATCAGTGAGTCATCTACCAGCTGTGCCTTTTGGTCTGGAAATTCCAACATCAAAATCTGTTTCCTGTCACCTCTGTCTTTGTCCCCAAGTGAATTTTCTTATCCAAAAACAGTAACAAAGTTCCTAGTCTGTGCTTACCTCCTCAATCACCCCATGCCCTATAACTGAATATGGACAAGCTGTTCAGTTTTGTGGATGCAGGGATATCCTAAAATCTATAGTCATTTCCCTCCAGGGAGAAGCTTACAAACCAGTAAGAAGGTGAATAAATGAATTTGCAAATACATTGTGGGGGAAAGAACAAGTCCTGTGAGATACTTTAATACAGGAAGTGGCTTGGAACTGACAAGTCATGAGATTTGGGGAGGTAATCTGATGAACAGCCAATGGCCGGGTAGGCAAACTGCTCCTACAAAGTCCTCACTCAAGGCTTCCAGATCTTAGACAAGAATGGGACAAAAGGGAAACTCCCCAGTGCATCAGAGAAGGGTCCTGGGTTAGCCCTGCCATACCACAGACATAGTCACAGCACAGGGACTCCTCACACTCTTCAACAGCAGCTCCTTTCTCCACTCAACCCACACTGTCTCCAGAATGTCTTGACTACCCTTGGCTGCAGCACCTAGGTTAGCACCCAGGTGAGTGTGAGCTAGGTTAGTACCAGGTGAGTGTGAGGCATGTTAGCACCAGGTGAGTGTGAGCTAGGTTGGCACCCAGGTGAGTGTGAGCTAGGTTAGCACCCAGGTGAGTATGAGCTATGTTAGCACCATGTGAGTGTGAGCTAGGTTAGCACCCAAGTGAGTGTGAACTAGGTTAGTACCAGATGAGTGTGAGCTAGGTTAGCACCCAAGGGAATGTGAACTAGGTTAGTACCAGATGAGTGTGAGCTAGGTTAGCACCCAAGGGAATGTGAACTAGGTTAGTACCAGATGAGTGTGAACTAGGTTAGCACCCAAGTGAATGTGAACTAGGTTAGTACCAGATGAGTGTGAGCTAGGTTAGCACCCAAGTGAATGTGAACTAGGTTAGTACCAGATGAGTGTGAGCTAGGTTAGCACCCAAGTGAATGTGAACTAGGTTAGTACCAGATGAGTGTGAACTAGGTTAGCACCCAAGTGAATGTGAACTAGGTTAGTACCAGATGAGTGTGAGCTAGGTTAGCACCAGGTGAGTGTGAGCTAGGTTAGCACCAGGTGAGTGTGAGCTAGGCTAGAGCTGTACTTCTCAACATATAGTCTCTTAGCTCCTGGAGAGGAAGCAGCTGCTTTGGTCTCTATTTCATGCCCAAGCACTTGACAGCTTGAGTTGTAACCACTTGTTTGTTTACAGAGGTAGATTTTATTTTAGCACATTGTAGGTCAACGACTGACCTGATGTGAAGGAAGATCTAAGTTAGAGAAAGCAAATGTGCTTTAGACCGGCAAAGATTAGAAGGAAATGGCAGGGGAAAGGCTGCAGTAGAAGCGTCCCTGAAACCGAGGAAGATGGCAAACAGGGCTTTGATTGACCTAAGACCATTGTGACTTAGGATACCATAGTGTCTACAAAAATCACATGCCCCTTGACATACACCACCACAAACCTGTTGCCAATGGAAACACTGTAAGTCAAAATGCAGTGCATAGGCTTAGTCTGACCAATATTGCTATGTGACCAGTCCACTAGTCTGTCAGTGTGACTGTGTGGCTTCCTGGAACAGGCAGTGTAACAAGATAACAGGACATATATAAAATACCCGGGGGGGGGGGGGTTCGGGGGAATCAGCATCCATCACTACTTTCATGGGACGCAATACAGACTTTGATCTCCATCTGCTTCCCATCCGTGCTTCTCAGCACAGAGAAGGTAAAGCCCCGCAGATTCCTTCTAGAATCATCTTTCTTAGACTTGGTCTAGACAGCGACCCCACACTAGGTCACTCAGATGTAAGAACAGGGATGGAAGTGTGAGAAGCTGGTCACCCAGATGTAGGATCAGATAAGACTGCCCACATCTTTAACCATGCCTAACTGGCTCCAGAGTCAGATCCTATTAGATACAGCCAAAGAACCCTAAGTGGAACACGGACCTTCACTGTTCGTCCTAATCTGAGGCTCCCAATCTGGAGTCCATAGACGTGGAAATGATCCACAGACAGGGATAAGGGGTCAGCAGACATGTAATTTAATATGTATAAAAATGGGTTTTTTTCTTACGAGATGGTCTCCAGTTCTCAAAGCTATCCTCTTCCATTGCTTTTTTCCCACTGCTAGGACAAAATGCCCCACAAAAGCAATGATAAGAGTGGAAGTGTTTTATTCTGGTTGAATTTTGAGGGGTCATTCCATCATGGTAGAGAGGTCAAAAGGGTAGGAGCATGAGATGGCTGGTCCCATCTTGTCAACTCAGGAAGAGAGAGCTGAGCTTCTGGTCTCCTTGCTTTCTGCTTTTATTCAGCCTGAGATCCCAGCCCATAGGGTGGTGTTGCCTACTGTTAGGGTGGCTCCTCCCACCTCAGTCCAACCTAGAACCCCCTCACAGACATGCCCAGTGGCTATCTCCTAGGTGATTCTAGAGTCTGCCCTTTGACAGTCAAAATTAACCAGTACAGGTCCATAGCTAAAGTAGCTTAGAAACCAGCTATCAGTCCCAGGGAAACTTTTTATCACCCAGGGTCTGTAGATGAATTTGCATGGAAATATTTTTGCTTGTGTTGACTTTCACCATGCTCTTTTCAGTGTGAAGGTAGTGTCTTAGTCAGGGTTTCTATTCCTGCACAAACATTATGACCAAGAAGCAGTTTGGGGAGGAAAGGGTTCATTTGGCTTATACTTCCATACTGCTGTTCATCACCAGGGAAGTCAGGACTGGAACTCAAGCAGGTCAGGAAGCAGGAGCTGATGCAGAAGCCATGGGGGGATGTTCCTTACTGGCTTGCTTCCCCTGGCTTACTCAGCCTGCTCTCATAGAACCAAGACTACCAGCCCAGAGATGGTCCCACCCACAAGGGGCCTTTCCCCCTTGATCACTAATTGAGAAAATGCCTTACAGTTCGATCTCATGGAGGCATTTCCTCAACTGAAGCTCCTTTCTCTGTGATAACTCCAGCTGTGTCAAGTTGACACAAAACCAGCCAGTACAGGCAGGCAGCACTCTAGAGTCATGAGCAATCCCTGTGATTTTGCCACTATAGAAGTCAGATATTTTTACACCACAGTATTACAGAGATCTTGAAATATAATATATGCCTCTCAGTTCTTTAAAATATGGCATTATTAAATCCATAGTAGATGATGTTATTCAGCATGTTAATGAAGGTATGAATCAATATTTTATAACTGTATCTCAATATAATTGGCTTTTTTGCAGTCCATATGCTTTATCTTTTTGAAAATATTATCCTGAGAAGAGATCTAAGCTCCATCATGCTGCTGACACACCCACAACACACAGAGGCCAAATGACTCTTTAGGGAAAACCCGGTAAGATTCTCCTCCCAGATCCATCTTGATTCTGCAGCAACCTAATATCATGATTCCCAGCATTTCAACATCTGAATGCAGCTTAAGAAGCACACATTGCCTAAAGAAGGAACATATGTGAACCATGGAACAGAAACAAAATGAGAAGGGAGAGTAAGAGAATTAAGGGAACAGCCAGGGAGGTGGGAGGGGGAAGGAGCAGATTGGTGATAATAAGAGTGGCTGGAGGGGGACACGGGAGGGGGGATTAACCTCTTTAGGGCACAGGGCTTCCTTTGCAATGGTGACTATTATATAAGGAGACAGAGGTGATCACGACACAGCACTGCACATGTTCTGTCACCAAATTGTACACTGCAAAGGGTTCATTTTAATGTGAGAATTCTGTCCTATTCCAGTAAGATATAAAATGCAATAATAAACCAAATAATGGAAAACTCCATAAGCAACCATGCTGTGAAGTTTTGAGGTCCCCACTTGGAGAAATAAAGGGTTTAGAACCATGTTTCTCTCTTCCCCCTCTGCCCGCCCTCCCCACCTCCTTAGTGCCTACTGAAGTTTCAGATTGTTTGTGAAATTGCTAATGTGTGCTTTAGAATCCACATTAAATTCTGGCTCGTACTTAAGCATATTAAGACACACCACTAAATACGCAGCTGACAATCTAAATTTTAATCCTTAAATTAGTCTATGTTGTGCCAGGATGCATTTGTAATGCACCTGTCACTTTTCTCCTGCATTGAAGAACAGCTGGCAATGGAGATGGGAGAGGGTCTAGGGGCCATCTCTCATTCCTGCCCACCCCTGCCCTGTTCAGTGTCTAGGGCTATGAGCTGGAGGAAGTGGGGCCCTCAGTGGTGGAGACATTAATTCCCTTGGTCCTTGTCCTGCTTTAAAGGGTTCTCCTCTATTTGTTCCGTCTGACTGCTGGATTAGAGACTCATTCCAAGATGGAGGGCTGTGCTGGCCGTCACTCATGCTAGGCTGTGGCTTTTGGCTGCTGTTTTTTCAACCATGTATAAGCATTACATCAGGTAGCTGTCTGGATTCTCTAATTTGGTTTGTGAGCCCTACTATGTGCTGGCCATGGAGAGAGTTTTAGAAAGAGACCTGAAGCACCAGTTTATCTCACTCCCTCATGTAGGACCTGGGAGATTACCTCTCTCAGACTCACCCCACATCCTCGGCCTCTGAATCCAGCCTCAGCCAGAGTGCACTGAGCACTTTCTCAGCAGAGAGGCAGAGTGCAATCACTCCTCAAGCTCCTCCCTCCTCCCTTCCCGCAGCCTGGCTCCACCTCTGCATCACACCAGGATAATAAATCCATCGCACGAAAATGTATGCCACACATTCTGCAAACACTGGAAAGACAGGCATGCCTTATCCTCAGGGTCCATCTTAAAAATAATATTTTTCTAGTTTGTTTACCATTTATCACAATTGTTTCACAGCACACACTCGTACTATACAAAACTTGTGAAAATTAACACCTATCACTCCTGAATCTCAATAATTTCAAAACTTTACTCTTAACTGTACTTTTTAAATGTTGTGTAACTGAAAAATCTCCCTTTCCAAGTTGTCATGAAAGGCTACATAGAGAGCAAGCTTGAAGACACCTTCAATTCTTTAGCAAGAGTTTCTTGCTAAAGACACAAGGGCTCATGCCACAATTTAACTGCAAACCCAGGAACACTGATCCCAGGGCCCAGGGACCACCCCCTTCCTTCTTTGAGCCTCAGTTTCCCCAGCTGGGTCATCCATTCTTTCAAGCAGCACTTGCTGTGGGCCATGGTGGGACAGGCACCGAAAGGCTCTGGGTTACAATGAGACTGGCACATTCCACGGTCGGAAACATATGGCCTGCCAAGAAACAGTCCGCAGCATGCCAGGGACTGGTCCTGAACTTTGCATGCACCAGCTCTTCACACCCTTCTCACAAGTCTGCATGGTAAACCCAGTTCACACAGTCTAGACTAATGTCTCCCTAAACCCATAGGTTGAATCCTAATTCACACGATGTTGATATAAGGAGGTGGGGCCTTGGAAAGGTGATGGTGTCATTGGGCTTGCAAAGTCATGGCCGTCCGTACTTAATCAGGACCCTATCGAGCAGTGGTTCTTAGCCTGTGGGTTGTGATCCCTTTGGGGGTTGTATATCAGAGATTCTGCATGCAGATATTTGCATTGCGATTCGTAACAGTAGCAAAATTTACAGTTAGGAAGTATCAAAGCAATAATTTCATTGTTGGGAACTGCATTAAACAGTCACAGCATTAGGAAGGTTGAGAACCACTGTTATAGAGAACAGACAGGATGAACACAGAGTTTGAAGTGGGGTTAAGTGGATTTACTTACACAGTATAGACTAGGTAGCTCACTACTGACTGCTGGCACACTAAAAATCCTGAATCCAGAAGCTGTCTAGTCCATGAAGCTAGATGCCCCAGTAGTCCCAAACTGGCGCTAAAGGCCCGAAGGATTCTCCCAGAACTGCTGGTCTACAGTCACACTCAGAAGTAGGAAGTAAATGTTGCAGGGAAGCCCGGCTGTGTTTCCCTTGAACTTCTTTATAACAGGACAGCTGCCAAAAATGTGCTCCCAACTCTCAGGGAGAGTCCTTTCCCTTCAGTTAATCTTTCATGGATATATATTCTCACAGACTCCCCTGAGAGGTGTATCTTTTAGCTGATTCCAGACCCACAAGCTTGATATTCAAGATGAACCCTCATGTTGTAAGTAACACAGAGATCTGCAACTCTCAGCCCTAAATGAGATCCCTTCATCAAGCTCCTCCCCTAAAGGCACAGGGATCGATTCCGAAGGGGAGGTAGAAAAACTGTGAGAGACAGGGGTGAACTACTCCAAGCAAACAGAGTTTCCAGAGACAGCAAGATTCACACACGTGAACTCACAGAGACTGCAGCAGCATGCGCTGCAGCAGCATGCGAGAACCTGCACTGGTGCAAGCCAGACAAGATCCCGGTGCTGAGGAGGAATAGACACAGTCCTCATGGCTAAACCGGAAGCCCCACGGCTAAACCGGAAGCTATGTACAATGGATACACACTGGGAAAGGGAAAATTAGGTTCCTCCAACACAGTGGCTCTAGGCACATCAACCACACTCCAGAGCAGGGCCCATGGCCAGAAGTAGGTGGCCAACACAAAACAGATTCCATGTGATCTTGTGTGTGTTTTGTTTTCCTATATTTTCTCTTACTGGGTTTTTGATGGTTGGTTGGTTGATTTTGTTTTTTATTTTTTGTTTTGAGGATTTTTTTTTTCAAAGAAAAAGAAAGAATGAAATCAGATGGGTAGGGAGGTTGGGAGGATCTGGCAGGAGTTGAAGGAGAGGAAAGAATATGATCAAAGTATATTTTAGGAAAATTACTTTTTATTAATTAAAAGTGAATATAGACAAAATTTAAAAAACATTTTCATGAACAACGTTTTTAAAAGGCTAGCCATCAGAGTGTCTTTATACAGCAGACAGCTTTATAACTTCTGCTTTGTGAAGGTAAAGTGAGAAGATAGCCATCCAGAAGAAGGCAGGCCCTCAGCACTCGAGGAACCTGCCTCGAGCTTGAACTCAGTCTACACAACTGAGAAAGGGGTTTCTGTGCTTACAGAAACAGTGGCCTTTCTTACAAGCCTCTCAGTGCACAGTGTTTTACTAAAACAGCTAGATCCAGCTCACACAGGTCTGTTTATCTTCACTCTCAGATGATGATTCTAAACCTCAGAGAAGTCAGTAACATACTATCTACATGGTGTTTTAGAGTTACAGGTTTGAGCTCATGGTCCCCAGCTGGTGGCAGACTGGAGACTGCACATGGAACTGGCTGGAGGACATAAAGGCCACAGCAGCCATGCTTCTGGTCTAGCTCTCTGCTTTCTGGTCTTCTGAGATGTGAGCACCTTCATGGTCCTACCACCATGGAGTCTCATGCTCCCTGCCATGATTGTGTCTCCTCAAACCCTGAGCCAGCATAAATCCTTCCTCCCTGAAGTCATCAGGTATCTGGTATCTGGTTACAGTGATGAGAAACATAACTACAGCACATGGCTGGTCATAAGCAGACCTAGGCAGCTTACTGTAGAGTCCACACCACTAACACCACAAGACTGCATTTCCATTCCTGCATCTCGAGACTCGGGAATCTAGAGAAGAGCCATTAATTTTATCTGAACAAAGTCATAGAGGACCTCGGATGTGAGCCTGTATCTCAAATAAAAGCAGAAGGAGAAATTTACCTGGCAGGGACAGGAGCAAGAAGCAGCCAATGCAGCAGCAAGAGCAACCATCTGAAGGTTTCCAGAGCCTGGAACCTTGAATAGGCTGCTAGGCAAACGAGCAAGGCCATTGAAATTACAGTGAGGATCATGGGCCAAGGCCCCCTCCTGTTAAGTCTGTGATTCTAATGTTTCACGGAAGCAGCCACTGCTTGTCTATATGCAAGCAATCACACCAAGCCAGCTTTTCTTATCACTGGTGCACACGTCTTAGCAAACCCTTAGAAAGCAGGCTTGTTAAATGACAGATGTTGGCACAGGCAGGTGATCATTACTTATAAGAAATGTCAGAGCTTTCAAAAGACATACTATGTATGAAGATGTTCCTCAGATGCATCTCACCAAATGCATACTGAGCACTTGTGTTGTACACACACAACTGGCTGGTAAGACTGCAGTGAGCAAGACAGGAGAGCCACTGTCACAGAGCCTGCAACATGTTCCATTTGCAGAGAGAGACACAGTAGGGAGGCATAAACCTGGCCATGAAAGGTCTCCATGAATTCTCATCAACAGGAAGTCAGTCCCAGCCTGGGACTTCATGATTGGAGGGAAGGGTCAAGTTTACCTGTCACCCAAAAAGGTGACATTGTTACTGAGAGATGAGTGGGATCTGGTTGTCAGTGATGCTGAGGACAAGTGTCTGTGACCAGCCAGTGCAAGGTTCAGGTAGAGAAAGGGCTCCCTGTGCTGCTATGTTAATTAGAAAGGAGATGACGCAGGCCTGTTGTAAAGGTTAAATAAGAGGAGACATGTAAGATGCTTAGTGGAAGCTCACTAAAGGCCACCTGTCCCTCATCACTGTCTTTATCACCATCACCATTCAGTGAGCTAGGAGACAGGTTATGTCAATCATTACAGCCCAAATGAGAGAATAGGATTTAATGGGAAAGCGGTTGCAAGTCACTGCTGAGCTTCGTCTGGTTTGCTGTGTTCAAGCATCATAGCGCTGAGAGCTTAGTGCTGGGGAAGAGGACTTGGGAATGAGTCAAGAGACCTCTGTAATAATCCAGACAGAAACTCAGCATAAAAACCTTTAACACCTGTCTCTTACCTTGATCTGAAGACAGTTTTCAAAAATGAACTTGTATGTATTTTTCAGTTTACTACATATTTTTGACAGAATACTCTTATATACCTTCTGATGTAATATTTCATTGTGGGTAAAAAGTATGTTGCTTCCTCAAGATTCTCTTATGACTGCTCTGAAAGACAAGTGACAAATCCTCTGAGTCTAAAATAGGATGTCCTAAAAAATAGAATGGGTAATTAGTATCAGCTCCCAGAAATTCAGACTGAGCCCCACACAACTGCCCCACTTCAGGCATCAGTCCCAGACCACAAGGTCCCCAAGCTTCTAATGGCTGACTGTTAAGTCACAATGCACAGAACCCAGGGAGACACCTCACTTACAGCCATCCACTTGTGATAGAGGAGACATGTCCAAAGCAGCAAATGAGAGAGGCTCATGGGAAGGCCATGGGGTGCCCCATGCCTTCTGGGTACACCAGACTCTCAACACCACCACATACTCACCAACCCTGGAGCCCTGCAACCCCCATGTTTAGAGGATTCTATGGGATGATGACTCCATAGAATGACAGGACCAATCAGTTATCCCTCAATCCCCATCCCTGCACATCCCCAGAGTTTGGGGAGAGAGGCTGATAGCTTCAGGCTTCAAACCAAGGTTTGCTCTTTCTACTGACTCACCCCCATTCTGTGGCCAGCTTAAGGTCTGCCAGAGTTACATCTATAATAAGAGATGTTCTGATTACTCTAAAAAAAATCCCAAGGTATTTAGGAACTCTGAGTCAAAAGCCAGGAACAAAGGTTCTATGCACAGGATATGTATACCACACCCTTGATTGGATTAATTTAAGTTTTACTTTTTTTTTTTTTAGAGAAGAGCATGTTTGTTAGTTACATTTAGAGTCAGATAGGTGTGCATATAAAATATGTTATTAGTCTGTGACTAACCGGCTAAGAATGCCACAGGTCTGTAGGTCAGCCTTTGTAATTCTGTGGTAAGCCATTGACTGCCCTGGGATGGGATCAAGCACTCCACAGGGGAGGCCAGTGGCTCTGGTCTTCATGTTGGTCTATGCTTAGTGTGATCTCTAGTTCACATAACTGGTCAATAAGTTTTTCCCAAATGCATGCATGGGTGCTACAGAAATCCAGTGGTCATATGCGATCCCCTCCCCTCGTGGAATTTGTAATACATTTGGAAAGAAAACAGAGATACAAATACTTAAATAATTCCTCCCTAAACCCCTCATGAGAGAAAAGTTTAGCATGTGGCCAACCTCTGAGACTTCAGAGGTGGCCTGAGATATGCTCCTCTCTGTGTGTCCTTTAAAGAGCCACTTCCCTTCTCTGTCCTTCCCTTTTATACAAAGAGCCATGGTGGCAGGTAGAAAGTCCACCTAAGGGCACAATATGGCTTCTGGAACAAAGAAGATGCTGGCAATTTGAACCCCAGAGAGGATGTGGGTTTTGTCTTAAGTAGTCTTGGTGTCAAGGACAAAGTATTTATCTGGGTTAGATGAGATTAATAATGGGATGGTGGAAAGCCTGCGTGATCTGGCATCCTGTAACCTTCTGAGGCTTAGCCTTACTCCAGCCGAGAGGTTTCTGGTCTTCGAGAGAGCAACTCACTTTGGGTGTACGGTGAGTCCCTGTTGGAGAGTCAATCTGGGAGCCATCCAACCCGTGGCAGTGGATGAACCACCTCCAAGATGCCGGTTACTCTGCCTTTGGCCGGAGGAGGAATGAGTGGCTTTAGCTGCCAATTTCAGCTGGTCACTGGCCATGCCTTGGCAGGCCGCCTCTGGAAGCATGGCCTTGTGTTATATGTTCTGCACTGACATCTCCAGGGTTGGCTTTTGGCCCCCCAGAACAGAGCCTCAGAGAGCAGTGAATATAGCAGAGACGGCTTGATGGAGATGCAGGTTCGTTAACCTGCGTTCTGTCCAGGAAACGCAGCAGAGGCAGAGTGACCAGGCCTGTTACTTCCATACCCTCGTGGCTCTTTCTTTTTGGAATACCACAGATATAAGACACTTAAGGAGAAACCAGCCCTATTTCCTCTCCCTCAATCTGATATCTGGCCCCTTCCAAACTATTGAAGGCATGCTACACTCCAGAAAACCCAGCAGAAAATAAAGCAAGAGTGTAGCCTCTTACACATCAGACTCTTCGGTGCTCTTGAGTGATCTCTGAGGCATTGCCAGAGCCTCACTCTGGAATGTAAAGCTAGAAATGGCCCGCACAGCCAGTGCTGCCTAGGAGAACCTCCTTCAGTGGCACAGACTTGCTCTTCAGTCAGTTGTCCATTCCATCTTTCTGGTTATAGAATATAGACATTTTAATTACAACCTACAATATTCCCTTTCATTATAAGAGAGACTCCAATTACCAAAGCGAAGCCTGATAGTGAAGTCAGCCTGCTAGGCCTCAACTTATTGACCTGTGGTCTGGAGTGAGGCACTGTAAGTGCCGTCTTTGTACTCATGGGCTAAGTGAAGCACTTATGAAAGGCTAATGCGATCGTGCACATAAGATATTATACTTACAGGTGCCATCAGTGAACACCCGCCAGTGGCCTCTCATGCCCAAGCTGCCTATCAGTTCCTCTTATTACTTCTTCTGTTCAGCTATGCTGGTTTACAAACTGATGTGTGGATTTTCCTGAGGAGGTTTGAAGAAACGTCTGTTCATCCCAGAAAGGCCAACTGAGGACATACAAAAGAATTGATTCTACTCCCAAGTCCAGCTGGGTGATCCAGTGAGTGCATTGGAGTTACTTACAGAAACAGGCACGACTTGGTAGCTGCATCAGTGCAAAGCCCACTCCAGACTGGGTGGCAACTCCATCCAGGGGCATCACTGGAGCTGCACGCAGGGCTTGCAGACTTGCCGGCAGCTGGACAGGTCACAGAGTCTCCCCTTCCCAACAGCTGATGAGGAGTCTTGTGGCTTTCCCACTAGTTACAAGGTTTCCTGCTACTACTACAAGTAATGTTTCAAACTACAGATAACAACTACACAGTGCAAACACAGCAGCCTTTTACCCATTCATCAATTAAGCTTAGGTATTTTCATTGACGGTGATTGTATTTATCAGAGTTCCTATAGGAACTATAGGCACAGTAAGAGGAAACTTAGTATGGCATTGACTTATGCAATTAACCAGGCCTGCCATCCAAAAGCCAGTAGTGCAACTTAGTTCAGATGCCTGAGCTGCTGTTGTTAAGTTTCGGCTCAAAACCCCAAGATCCAGAAATGTTGATCCTGATGCCGAAGACAGGAAAAGAGTGATATTTCAGCGCCAAGGGGAAGAGAGAGAGAGAGAGAGAGAGAGAGAGAGAGAGAGAGAGAGAGAGAGAGAGAGAGAGATTGAGAGAGAATGTATGTGTTGGTCTGGTGCTGCTGTGTTTTCAAATGCTAAACACTGGACCCCAAGATCTGGTCGCCCCCAGGAGCAGATCCTCAGGTACACCAAGTGATGCTTTGTAAACTTTGCACATCTTATTCTCTAACTGATTAAATAAATGTGACTGACAACAAATAACTGATCTGGTGCTGCTATGTATTCAAATGCTAAATTCTGAACCCCCAAATCTGGTTGGCCCTGGACAAGTGAATTCTCATGTACACTGGCCTTTATTGTCTAAACCTTGTTCCCAAATTTAAAGTTATGGTTAATAAAAGGCTGGAGTCTGTGATTGGGCAGTAGCGAAAGGCAGAACCTGAGAATCCAGTGAGGGGTCTCAGGAGAGAACAGGAGAAAGGAGGGGACAGAAGGGAGAACAGGGGGCTGCCATGATGCTGATGGGTCATGAATACATGGCCAGAAGAAGTGGCCCTTGGGGACAGGCTGATGTAACAGAAATAGAGAGACATAGACAGCAAGTAACACGGGACTTATGGATTAGATGTACATTAGAATAGCTCAAAACCTGCCCAATCTAGGCTTACCGCTTGTCAAATAAAATACCAAGCTTTTGTGTCGTTTATGTGGGCTATATTGATTATATAATCCTTGAGGGGGGGTTCCCTTTGCCTACCTTTTGTATATGTGTACACATATGTGCTGATGTGTACATGAGAAGCCAGATTTTGAAGTCCTTCGTGCTACTTCGTTACTTTCCATATTCCGTTTTGGGACAGAGTCTCTCTCTCGCTGAATTCAGAGTTCCTTGGTTGAGCTAGGCTGGCAGGCCAGCAAGATTGAGGGATTTACCTGTCTCATTCCCCAGATTTGAGGTTACAGACCTGAGCTGCCTTCCTACCCAGCTGATACGGGTGCTCGGGATCTGAACTTAGGTGCAAGTGCTGCACCCTTCAAGGCACCTTGCCAGGGTAACCCACACCTTTATGTCCTATTCAGACTGCTGCTGTTCCATATCTGTCTCTCAAGGCCCATGAGTTAGAGGCTCGGTTGCCTGCCTCAGATTATAGCACTTGGAAATTTCTGGATCTTTAGGCTTTTTTTTTTTTTAACTTTTAAAGTTGAAATGATTTTCTTTTTCTTTCTTCATTATTTTTTGTTTGTTATTTGTTTTTCAAGACAGGGCTTCTCTGTGTAATAACCCTGGCTGTCTTGTACCTGCTTTGTACAACAGGCTGGCCTTGAACGCATAGAGACCCTGCCTCTGCCTCCTGAGTGCTAGGATTAAAGGCATGCCCAGCCTGAAATGATTTTTAGTAGCCAAAAAGAAAACACTTTTTTATCTTCTAGCTCCTATTATACTGCACACTAGCAAGCTCTCTCCTGTCTTTAACCCTTCCATTTTAAATCTTGAACAGAAGATTAAGAAGGCCTTGTTCCTGTACATTTCCTTTGACCTCAGCTCTGTGGTTTAGTTGTTTTCCTAATAATTTACAAACAATAAAGTAGCAAAAAGATACAAATTTAGTGCCAAATTAAAGTTAAATTAGACAAAGTTATTTTTTATCAGATATTTTCTTTATATACATTTCAAATGCTATCCCGAAAGTTCCCTATACCCTCTCCCCATCCTGCTCCCCTACCCACCCACTCCCACTTCTTGGCCCTGGCATTCCCCTGTACTGGGGCATATAAAGTTTGTAAGACCTAGGGGCCTCTCTTCCCAATGATGGCCGACTAGGCCATCTTCTGATACATATGCAGCTAGAGACACGAGTTCTGGGAGTACTGGTTAGTTTACATTGTTGTTCCACCTATAGGGTTGCACACCCCTTTAGCTCCTTGGGTGCTTTCTCTAGCTTCTCCATGGGGAGCCCTGTGTTCCATCTAATAGATGACTATGAGCATCCACTTCTGTATTTGCCAGGCACTGGCATAGCCTCACACGAGACAGCTATACCAGGGTCCCTTCAGCAAAATCTTGCTGGCATATGCAATAGTGTCTGGGTTCGGTGGCTGATTATGAGATGTATCCCTGGGTGGGGTAGTCTCTGGATAGTCCATCCTTTCGTCTTTGCTCCAAACATTGTCTCTGTAACTCCTTTCATGGGTATTTTGTTCCCTATTCTAAGGAGGAATGAAGTATCCACCTGTTGGTCTTCCCTCTTCTTGATTTTCTTGTGTTTTGCAAATTGTATCTTGGGTGTTCTATGTTTCTGGGCTAATATCCACTTATCAGTGAGTGCATATCTAATGACTTCTTTTGTGATTGGGTTACCTCACTAAGGATGATATCCTCCAGATACATCCATTTGTCCAAGAACTTCATAAATTCATTGTTTTAATAGCTCCATTGTGTAAATGTACCACATTTTCTGTATCCATTCTTCTGTTGAGTGACATCTGGGTTCTTTCCAGCTTCTGGCTATTATAAATAAGGCTGCTATGAGCATAGTGGAGCATATGTTCTTATTACCAGTTGGAACTTGTTCTGGGTATATTTTTTAAAGGTAACACAAAAACCCAGAAAGGTCATGTTTTGAACTGAGTGCCCAAACAGGCAGCAGGTGTACTGTCTTTGGGCCAGCTCCTCCTGTCCTAATGGCAGTGTGGTCCTGAATCAGCCACACATAGCTCAAGGGACTGTCACTGGCAATAGGACACATTTGGAGATTGGGCTGTTTGGCTTCATTCAGGCACACCTCTCTTCAACATAGCTGTGTCCTTGGACTTTGCCTTTGAGAGTTAATATACCACTGTGTTTTCCAAAATCCTGGAAGCCAGCTGGCTTCCAACAAGGTGTCTGCAACTGCCAAGTTCTGATATTTGGGACAGGATATGTTTCCTGGCCTCCCAGGGTACATGCGCATGTAATTTATAGTGTCCTTGAATCTTGCTCACTCAAAGTAAATGATTCTCCATTCATGGCTTAGAAGCTAGGCTTGTATCAAACTGTGGGGCTATTGTTTTTCTTAATCCATTTCTTGGTGGTCTAATAACTATTTAACAAATGTTTATAAGGACTTGCTCCCAATAAGGTCCAGATACATGGAAAAACAACCAGACATACAGAGCCAGGTTTGTACAGAACACAGAGTTGAGATGAGAGACAGATACCAACCCATCAGGATGACCTCCCAAGTGAATGAAGAATGTTGAACAGGGATGTCTTAGTCACTGTGAAAAGACACCATGACCAAGGCAACTCTTATAAAAGAAAGCATTTCACTGGGGCTGGCTTACAATTTCAGAGGCTTAGTCCACTATCATCATGGCAGAAAGCATGACTGTGTTCATGACATTGGGGCAGGAGCTGAGAGATACTTCCTGATTAGTAGGCAGTGGAGAGAGAGAGAGAGAGAGAGAGAGAGAGAGAGAGAGAGACAGAGAGACAGAGAGAGAGACAGAGAGAGACAGAGAGAGACAGAGAGAGAGAGAGACAGAGACAGAGAGAGAGAGAGACAGAGAGAGAGAGACAGAGAGAGAGACAGAGAGAGACAGAGAGAGACAGAGAGAGACAAAGAGAGACTGGGTCTGGTGGCATGGGCTTTTGAAACTTCAAAGCGCACCCTCAGAGACACACCTCCTCCAACAAGGCTACAATTCCTAATCCATTCAGATAGTTCCACTCCCCATGACCAAGAATTCAAATATAAGAGTCTATAGGGGCCATTCTTATTCAAACCGCCACACCACAGGGGATAAAGAAACAGGAGGAGTGAAAGATAAAGCACCTGTCCTAGACTGGCCAGGAGTTGTCAAAGGCCAGCATTGACATCCAGGGTAAACTGAGGTGGGGCATAGAGTTAGTGACTGAGCACTCAGCCGACTTTCTCTGAGGGAATAAAGTTTGATTCTCTAGAGCCAGCAAAATACTCCCTGACGCCAGCAAAAACTCTCAGGGATGGGTAAATTGAAATAATCTTTGGGGCCAGTGAAAAGGGTGTGGGAACACACACACACACACACACACACACACACACACACACACACTAGATGAAGCAGGCTTCAACAAGCTCCAACCACTTTACATATATGTATATATGTGTATACACATGTTTGGTGGGTGGAGAAGCTCCAACCAACTTGACATATATATGTGTACATGTGTGCATGTATATACATATACACTTATACATGTATACACATATATGCATATATACATACACATTTGGTAAATGAAGCAAAGATCCTACAACTTTATTTTTTCTCCCACAAATCCCAGCAACAACATGGTGGCTCACAACCATCCATAACGAGATCTGACTCCCTCTTCTGGAGTGTCTGAAGACAGCTACAGTGTACTTATGTATAATAATAAATAAATCTTTAAAAAAAAGAAAGAAAAGATCAATTATTTTATTATTTATCTTAAAAAGCAATCTTATTAAAATCTTAAAAGAATCAAAAATCTAAACTTTTATGTAAAAAGCAAGCGGTCATTTCTACTTTAAATCCTCAGGGTACACTTCTGCTCATTAACATTGTTTTATTAAATCATATCAGGAAGCCGAAGGCAAGAATGGATGCAAGAAATTAATCATCACCTTTGATAATCAGTCCAGCCTTAGCAAGAGAGGCACGGTCAGCTAAGTGCTGGCTGGGCTGCCAATGTTCTTAATCCCTCACCTTAAAAACATCCCTCGCTTAATAATCAAAAGTGTGACTTTTGGAACTCTAAATTGTTCCCTACGATTTTCTATGTCAGAGCCACTAGCAGAAACATCTTGACCTAACTTTACTAACATTCTATAGCTCCATATTTTTTCTAAGGGTGGTGCTCATTGCTAACAATCTATATCTCTAAGTTCTTTCAGAGAGTGGTGGTTAAATCATCAATCACTATTGCTGTAGGTGACAATGACATTGATCGCTGAGGGGCTGGAAACCCCTTAACAGTTGTTAAACAGCTCGTAGATTATGAGGGGCGTGGTGTAAGGGCAGCAAGCAGAGCGAGCCTCCACAACAGCATGAAGTCCTCAGGACAGGGAGTCCTCGAGGCGCTGCCTCTCTGGGGCACAGCCATTGTGATTGCGCTAACCCATAGGCCATGAGATCTAAAGCAGTTTTTGGTGTTCCTCTTGCACAGCTCCCAGCAAGGACTAAGGAGGGCTGCGGGAGGCGCTGAGAGAGCACCAACCTCCGCTGGGGCAGGTGGGCCTAACTGAGGATTCGTCCTTAGAAGGATGAACTACATACAGAATCACTGAGAGCACAACGTACCGAACAAGCAGTTGGAGAACAAATACGTTGGTGGCTATGACGACTGACCACACCACGGAGCTGCCAATGCTGCGGAAGAAACCAAGTGTCGTTCATTGCTGATGGACATGTCAAATGGTGAGGTCACTCAGAAAATGAGTGCCAGAGTTCCTTACAAGAGTCCACAGACTTGCCATGCACTCTGAAAGTTACCTCCTTGATGTTTACTGAATACCAAGCCTTTGAAAGCCTGGACAAGAATGTATATATAATTTCCTGTTCATAATTTTCAAATCTTAGAAGACCCATATGGTAGTTTAACTAGAAATAGCCCCATAGACTTATGTGAGGAGGTGTGGCCTTATAGTGGGTGTGGCATTGTTGGAGGAAGTGTGTCTCAGTTCATTTCCTGCCGCCTTGGAATCAAGATGTAGAACTCTTGGCTCCTCCAGCACCACGTCTGCAATGCTTCCCGCCATGACGATAGTGGGCTAAACCTCTGAAACTGTAAGCCAGCCTCAATTAAATGTTTTCCTTTATAAAAGTTGCCTTGGTATTGGTTTCTCTTCAAAGCAATAAAAGCATAAGACAACCGCATGAATTAATGTATTTATGCTAGTGCCCAACTGGTCCCCTCCATTCTCTCCAGCCCCCTGTTTTCTTTTGTAACTATTATTGTTGTGTGTATGTACATATGTGTATAGCCAGTCAGTTAAGTGAGAGGTTGGTTCATAGACACTTGGTGGGAGGAGTATTGGGTAGTCACACGCACACACACAAAAAATGTTTACAGAGGTGGAGTTGTCAGAGCTAAACCATTTGGAAGCAACAGGAAGAACACACATCAGGTACAGCTACACTAAGTCAAGGAAAAGTTTATGAAGTAGCTCTGGGCAGTGCAGGGGGCTAAATGCCTTCCTCCTCACTCCCCATCAAACCCCACATGTTGAGGTATATAGAGTAAGGAGAAGGGAGGAAGGAAGGACTACTCTGCATCATGAACTATGACAAAGGGCAGTCAATGGAAGCAGGTACCTGCCATCAGGGGGTGACAGGGTCTGATGAGGAGTGTGGAGAACATTAGGGGAACTTGAGTGGCAGAAGGGAGGGAGACAGGAAATTCATACTGGTTCAGAGGGAAGGGAAGATCTGAGCTGTGCAGCAGAGCATCAGCAGACAGACTCCTGAGAAGCAGTGCTTAAAGTCAAATTAGCACAACTTAATAATTGACTTGCTAAATGGGGAAATTGCGAGAAATACTTTTAAACCTCAGCTGGCCCACTAAATCAACTTTTAGAAAGACGTACTTCACGAAAATTAAAGTGGATCTATTAAAGTCCACAGTTTGATAAACGTTGACAGTTTTATATGCACCCATGAAACCACAACCAAATGAGAGTATTCCCATCATCTGGAGAGTCACCTTATACTCTTCGGTCAGTTAGCAGCACCCCTATGCAGACCACCTCAGATCACCACTGATGCTTTCTGTCATTTCAGTTTTTCCTTCTGTACAGTTAATCCAACATAGGTTTTTTAAATCCATTCATCCGCACGCATTGTGTAAATCACTAGCTCATTCATTTATAGAGCAAGGCAGTGTTCCATTGCAAGAATGTATGCCATACTTCATTTTACTTGTATATTTTTAAAATCTTAAGTATCATAATTGCCACTGAAAATTGCATCAAATATATATTTCCATATATACACAGCCTACCTTTTCTATTTTAATTGTGATATATCTATTGCACGAAGTTCTGGTTTTTTTTTTTTTTTTTAAGTTTCGCTCTAGCATCTCATGTTAAACCATTTGCACTTATAGTGATGGCTGCCTTTCGTTGTCAACTTGACACAGTCTAGATCACCTGAAAGGAAAGTCTAAATGAGGGCTTGTCTACACTGGGTTGTCTGGCGGGGTGAGGGTGTCTTCATTAGAATAAAGCACGAGGGAAGACCCAGCCCACTGTGGGTGGTGCTGCTTCCTAAGCAGGGAGTGTAAGACCCAGCTAAGGACAAGCAAGCAAGAAATGCCTGTGCACATTCATTCCTCTCTGCTCTTGGCTGCAGTTGTGACCAAGATCCAGCTGCTGTGCCTTCTTCATCATATGGCCTGTAATCTGGGAGCATGAGCTACAATAGAGCCTTTCTCCCCTACACTGTGTGTTGTCAGGGTGTTATATCATGGCAACAGGCATGAAAGGAGAATCCTACCTCCTCTTCTAGCTTCCAGCTCATCCCAGGCACACTCTGTTCCCAGTTGGTAGATGCTGGAGTTGTTTTCTATTTGGGACAAGAAATAAGACTGTGAGGAGCATTTGTGTCTAAGGATCCACACGCATATGTGGTTTGTTTTTGGTTTTTTTTCCTAAAAAAAAAAAAAAAAGGCCTATGAGTGGAACGTTGGGAACCCTTGGTAAGAAAAACTACCCATAAGACCTCCAAGGACTGAGGCTTTTTCTATTCCCTTCCACAACTTACACACATTTCGGTTGCTCCACATTCTTGTCAATGCTTACGCTGTTGGGGTTACAACTGTAGACACCCACATTGTCAGGGAGTAGAGTGTCTTGCTGTGACCGTTGCATTTGCTTATCTGATGAGTGATAACAGCAAGTATCCTTTCCTTGTGCTGCTTGTGAGGCCTTCTCAGCTTCTGGCTTCAAGAGTTTTTTGTGTCCTTTGAAACACTGGGAGGCAGAACACACATTTGATTCAAACAGGGAGCAGCAGAGCTGTTTTTAAAGATGCATAGGGTGTAGGAAACAGTGAGCTCAGCCATGAATGGCTGGTTTCAGGCAGATGGAGGACAGTGGGTGTTCCCTGAGCTAGGGAGAGTGGCCTACACATATGTCCTAAGTATCAAATGTCATCAAAAGTAGTGAGTTTTAGGCCTGGCCTGGTGGTGCACACCTTTACTCCCAGTACTCAGGAGGCAGAGACAGTCAGATCTCTATGAATTTTGAGTCCAGCTTGATATACAGAGCCTGGGTTGTCCTGGAAACCCTGTCTCAAAAAAAAGTGAGTTTTAAACTTTTAACAACCTGTTAGAAATTAATTTAGTGACTCCTCACCAAAAATTATCTCAAAGGGTAATAGAATGGAAAAATGTATTTCAGGTGCTAAGGTTAAGTGTATATCCATAAAGATTCTTATTGTATGCATAAATGCCATACTGGTCATGAGGGCATACTAGAAAATATTAGAAGAAAGGAGGCCACAGATGTACTTGCCAACTTTATCCTGGAGAGGATTAGATTCAGTCAGAGTTGGCTATAGTTCCTGGCTACTTCTCTTAAATAGCTCTGAAAAAGTTGTGTGGAATGTTGATTTTTTTTCTTCCTGTAACTAGATTGGGAACAGTGACAGCATTTATGTCAGTCAGGGCTGTGCTTCTGTGCAGTGTCCCAGTGCGTCACTTGTAACAGAAACAACCAGTGCAGGCTCTTGGCTGAGCCTGTGGACCTGAGCTAGATTTCCACCAGTCCCTGGGCTGTTCAACAGCCTGATCATGACCAAACCTACAAACTTCACATGAGGAGAACATATGAATTACTTTTCTCACTGCTATGACAAAATGACAGAAAAAGCAACTTAACGAAAGATGTGTTTCTTTTGGCTCACAGTTCGAAGAGCACAATCCATCACACACATGCGCATGAGGGTTGGGGGGAAGGCACGGTGGTGGGAACATGAGGAACTGGATACATTGTGTGCTGATTCCTTCTTGGTCAGCAGGACACAAGCTAATGTCATCTCGGAAGAAGGAACCTCAGCTGAGAAAATACCTTTGTAAGATTGGTCTATAGGCAAGCCATGGGGAAGGTATTTTTTTTTTAATTAATGATTGGTGTGGGAGGTTCCAGCCCACTGTGAATAAGGCTACCCTTGGCAGATGGTCCTGATTTATATAAGAAAGCAAAACTGAGCAAGCCATAGTGAATAAGCAGTGTTTCTCCACGGTGTCTGCTTCAGTTCCTGTACTCAGGTTCCTGCCTTAAGCTCTGCCTTGGCTTCCCTAGTGAGGAACTGTAAGCAGAAAGCCAAATACACTCTTTCATCTCCAAGTTGGCTTTGGTCATGCTGTTTTGACACCGTAATAGAAGGAGGAAGCAGGAAAGCCAGTGTTCAGCCCACTTTCTCCTTTTTATCCAGTCCAGGACCTAGGGAATGAGATAGTACTACCTACATTCAAGATGGAACGTCCCTGCTCTGTTAAGCCTACGTAGAAACCCTTAGTCTGGCAGTGGTGGCTCACACCTTTAATCCCAGCACTTGGAGACAGAGGCATGTAGATCTACCTGCCTTGTGTACACAACGAGCTCCAAGACAGCCAGAGCTACACAGAGAAAGCCTGCAAACGAATCCAAAAGTGTGTTTTGGTGATGATTGTAAATCCCATCAAGCTGACAAAGTGGGATCATCACAGAGGATTAAGAGAAACTCTGCTTGGAAAGTGCTCTGTGTAGTGTTGAGACAGGTCAGGTTCTCTGTAACTGATGGCTGGCTCCATTTCTGCTTGTTAGTCTTCCCAGGGCACAAACCATTTCCCACTTAACTCAGAGAGCAGAGATGATATTTGGGGCTTCCCTTAAAAAGCTTGGTTGGTGGAAGAAACCCAGATGCCCATTAATTGATAAAGAGTGCTCTCTCCATGTAACAGAATTTAAATGGATCATTAAAAAGAACGGAGAGTTAATACATGCCCCAAAAATGAACAAACCAATCCAAGGAAAGCTAAGTGTCACAGAGGAGTGGATGCTGAGAAGAAAGTACTCAGAAGAGAGAATCTCCCCCAACGGAGACTGACTTCCAGGGATGGGTTTGGGGGATGCCAGTGCTGGCTCCAAGAAACAGGTGTCTATTTAGTAATAAAACACTCTGAAACTGGACGGTGGTGAGGACCACACGGCATCATGAGCGCCTTGACTGCGTTGAGTCATATGCTTTCGAGGTTTCAAGGGGCAAGCTTTATGTGCATCTTACCGTGATTTCATCCACATGCTCTAGTTACCTTAATGATTGCTCATACTCCTTCCTTCAAAAGCTGCTTCAAAGAGAGAAAGGGAGAAAGCGATGGTTAACACTGACAACTTGACAGGATCTAGAAGCACTAGAAGACAACCTCTGGGCGTGGCTGTGAGGGCTGATCTTGATTAGATTAACTGCAGTGGGAAGCCTTCCCCCCTCCACACACACACACACACACACACACACACACACACACACACACACACACACACGAACGCACACATGCACACGCCCTTTAACTGTTCATCCACCATCCGCAGCGCTGGAAACCTGGCTGAATATGGGCTCTTTCTCATCCTAGCTGTAGTCTCATGACTTTCCCACCGTGATGCTCTGTTCTTCCAGCTGTGAGCCAAAATAAAGTCTTCCATCCAGAAGTTGCTTTTGCTGGGTGTTTAATCACAGCAACGGAAAAGGAAAGACAGGGGATGAGCCAAGTGGGAGACTGGGAGAACGGAAGAAAGAAGTGGCGTTTGGGAGCACAGTGTGAAAGGTTGGCTCAAGATGTGAGAAAGCTGAGGGAAGACACTCCTGAGAGTGGCTAAAGTAGACATGCTTTGTAGGAAAGGAGGAAGAAGAGAGTGACTGTGGAAGGGTATGGCAGTCAACCCCATATGCAACCACATCCACCCATAAAGATGTGCACATGCAAACACATGCACACATACCACACACATGCACACACACACATGTGCTACATCCACTCCAGTAGTGACCCGTGTGACAGGCCAAAAAGCCTGGACGCGGTCCTGAGGCGAAAAGTTCATGGAAACTTAGTCTCCTGGAACTGTGGCATCCCGTATAACAAATGCTCCAAACTTGTCCTCGCGAACAGATCTGTGTGCTTTCCCTCAGTATTACTTTAAGTGCTCTACGGATTGATTTTGACATATAGCTAAGTTAGGTTCTTCACCACTCCTAGGCAATCAGTCCTTGAGCCGACTCTGGGCATGGATAGTTGAGTCACTGCCCTACACAGGAATTTACCATTATCTAGGAAGAAGGAAGGTTGTGGTCTAGGGAGAAGCTAGAGTAGATACTTAGAACAATAGATATCTGAGTTACATCCGTACACAGGAATTTACAATGGCCTAGAGGGGAGGTGGTCTATACAATAGACCAGAATTGGAACTATGGCAAGGGCACGAAGCCCCTGCCCCTGACATCTAAGATTAAGCTGACCTTAGGTGGGGCTGCTTTTGATCCCAGTTGTTAACATTGAATTTTATCCCAGTTAGTTTCTCTTAGCTTTTAGTATGCATCCCTCCGTTTTGTGTAAAAGTCACTTATAAGACTCATGCTCGCTCTGAGACAAATTACATTCAGATCCACACTCCCTTGTGTCATGTCTGTTTGTCACCCCTTTTCATCACCAACTCCATTGCCCACCTGTCTGGAACCCCGAGTTCTCCCGCGGATTGAGGGGGGCCCAACTGAGGCCGGTCCGCAGCACACATGCACACACATGCACACATTTATATGAACACACGCATACACACATAGGGGCACATTCTCACTGGGCTCTGAAGGTTTTTTAAGCACTAGGCCACCTGCTGAAGGGCTTCCAAACTGTTGGAAGAAACCTGAGCCAAGAAGAGGTGCAGGCATTCCTAACAGAGCAGGGATAATTGGATGGATAATTGATAATAATAATCCCTCCTGCTCCTTCTCCAGCAGGTATATTTGGCTTGACCCCAGGAGCTTGGTAGCTAAATAATTCTTTATTATAAGCTGATTTTACAGTGAATGGTGTCATTGTTATTAGTAATTAGAATCAATTTACTATTAACTATGCTACTGAGTGGAGCAGGACTGTGTATATTCTGGAGCACATGGTGATTTATAAATGTTTTTCTCTGCTGTGCAGGCATTTGATCCCCTACCATGCATTTTCTGGCTTGATTATGTCTGACCTGAGATTATTTAAACTTACTTTACCTTCTCAGAGGTGAGCCAAGCATACAGCCTTCTCTTGGAACATTTTAATCCTTTGCAGTTTAATGAAATTTGGCCTTATATTAAACCACCTTGCAGTTTAGTTTAGTTAGTTGGTTGGTTTTTCTATGGAAGTCTTACTACACAGTCTCCATGCCTGGAACTCACTATGTAGACCAGGCTGGCCTTGAACCCATGTGATCCTCAGCCTCTGGGTGCTAGAATCACAAGCATGATCCCAGCTTTTCTGAACCTTTCTTTTTTAATTCCCTAACTGGATCTAGGGACATGATCCAGTTGGTAAAGTGCTTACTACACAAATGTGAAGTCCTGAGTTCAATTCCCAGTGCCCATGTAAATGCTGAATGTGTGGAGAGGCCAGCCTGTAATTCTAGTGTGTGAGAAGCAAAGACAGGAGGTCCATGGGGCAATCTACCTAACTAGACCAGATAAATGGTAAGCTCTGGGTTCACTGAGAGGCTGTGCCTCAATATATAAGATGGAAAATGACCAAGGAAGATGTCTAAAGTCAACCTTTGACCTCCACATGCCATGCACACACATACACATGCACCCGTGACACACACAGGCTTACACAAATACACCCTTGTTAAAAAAAAATCATTCCCTGGGTGAATGAGAAGCATTTAGAGGAAGAATACATTAGAATGACTATAGCAGTATTAATGAGTCTCAATCTAACAGACTTAAAATATTTGTACACTGTTTGTCAATAATAGTCAAATCTTCTTGCTTGGCATTCATCCAACAAACAATTTTTGAGCCCATGTAGCAGGTGTAGGAGACACAGAAATAAACAAAGCATCTTCGTACCTCCCAGGGAACTGCTGAGAAAGCAAAGAAAGAGGACAGAGAAATACGCATTTGCCCAAATTGAATAAATGTAAAGAAAAAGCAATCACCTTGGCCTGGATTGAAGTGTTCAATGGAAGTGTACATGACAGCTACCTAAAAATATTGCCTTCTGAAGCCTGGTGGTGTTTATTCGAGTTCCAGCATAAACATCCACCATACTACATCTGTCTTCAGTCATCTCAGACATTCTCTGTCAGAAATCTCAACTTTTTTGTTCTTTATTCATCATGAGTATTTTATTGAGTTGCCATTTTTCTTTATTTATCGACACATTTCAGCATCTTTCCATCACCCTAAAAGAATTACATCAGTTGAAAAGTCTAACAGCTTCTGTGGTTATAGAAAACATCTCAGACCCCAAGTCTATACACAGGAGCTGGGGGGTGGGGGACTGTAGGAAGATGGCTCCAGTGGGCATCTCATCTGGCTGCAGGAAAAGCTTCTGCAGGCCTGCGGATGACTACTGCTCCTCTCTGTCCCCTGATCTCTGGTGACACAATGCAGGCACCATGGCTTGCTCCCTAATAGCATTGGTGAGGTGTAGGTGAACCATAAATGGGAGTGGCTTCTCCTTTCCCAGAACTATAGGCAGATATTGCTCTTGCTCAGGGTGACTCCTCTAGCTGAGGAAAGGCCTTTCTTATCTTTTTGTAAACGATATACAAAATAACAGATTTCTTTGTGGCATTTTCATGTTTGTATCTCATTACATCCTTCTCACATTTACTTTAAATCCTATGCCAGTGTGGTGGTAAGGAAGAGGAGAGCTGAAGAAGTAGACAGAGATAGCACTGGGAGGCTCTAGACTCGGTCCCCAATGCTTCAAAAGAAATAGGGAGGAGAGGAGGAGGAGGAGGAGGAGGAGGAGGAGGAGGAGGAGGAGGAGGAGGAGGAGGGAAAAGATGAACTCTAGGGCGATCTCATTGTTCATTTATTCAAGGACCAATAGTTACCAAGTGCTACTGCTTACCAGACTGGAAACAAATTATACTGTCTGGGTTGGGTGGATGTATAGTCTAAAAGGTGACAGAGACAAGAAACTAGTTAGCAGATAAAGCCATAAAAAAATCAGCAATCTGACGGGGGGAAGGGGAGGTGATGGAGAGGGTAGTGACTCTAATTAGAGCAGTTTGAAGTGTTAGGGTCCAAGAATCACTGAAGGAAAACCCCAAACTCAAATAATATGCAAATATTCAAATACTCAGAATACTCTGCAGGTATTACCAGCATGCAGGGTCAACCATTCATCAAAATGATGACTACCCAAGGGACTCATAGGCCTCTTTCACACAGGACTGGGGGAATTTTCCAGAAGGATTAGGTAACCTCTAATGTGATTGGTAGGGGCAAAGCAGTGACATTCATATAATTTTATTGGCTGCTGTGTTACTTTCATTATAATTGGTGAGAACTTGTAAAATTTTGGAAACGAGCCTTTGTCTTCCAGCCTCAAGATCTGAATCACAGGTGTGCCCTCCATTTCAGGACTGTAGTTCATTCCAGATGTAGACAGATTGACAACCAAAAATAGGCATCACATTTAAGAAACACAGAAATATTACAATATGTTTTTGGCAGCTGACTATGATTTGCCTCATGTTCTGGCAGAGGCATGGGTTTGCCAGCTGCAGATAGTGTCTACAATTGTGTGATATTTGTGATTCTGGGAACTTTTTAGGGGAGACATTAATGCTAAGGCCCCAGTAGGAGGGGTGGGTGTTTGATGGTTGTTCTGGGCTTAGTTGCAGTTTCTTAGTAGTTGTGATCAACTAAGAAGGAAGAAGAAAGAAATTACATTCAGGGATCCTTTCTCTCCCACTCACTTCCCTCTATCCTTGTTTCTTTCCTATGTAGTGATCAGGGGTGAAACCAGAGGGATAAAGGGTGGGAAAAAGAACCCACAAAGTAGCATAGACCGGCTACATGAACTTGATAGTGCTCAAGGGAAACATCTAGCTGAATGCCTGGCCTCGAGGACCGAGGCTGCTAGTGGCTGACTCAGTGACACAGTCCATCAAGCAGGTCCTATAAGTAACCTACCATGTCTGTAGATGTTGCCATTGCAGGAGCTTGACAGAGACTCACAGAAGGCATCCTGGAAACCATTGTTACCAATATGCTACTACAGCAGGACTGCCTTTTAAGACCATTCTGAGTGGTAAAGGGTTAGAATTTGCCAGGCACTGGGAACAGTGTCTCCCATCAGGGTTTAGAACTGTTATTACAAACTTCATTGGATACCTGAAGAAAACATGCTTGAAAGAGGCATCTTTCCCTAAGACACTGTACCCCATCACTTTAGCAAACAGACCTAATCGGTCAAGTGCTTACCAAGGAGAGACATGTCCATCCATGTGGCTTTGGTTCACCCCCTTACCACTGGCCTGTCTGTCTCATCTGGGAGGAAACACGAGAGGCTAGTGACTTGTTCATCCTACCCAGTAGTGAGCTGGGATTCTCACGCAAAGCTACCTTTTTCTCATGATTAGCTCTGACATTGCACTGCCCTCCACGGGAGATCTGGCTTAGCCTGAGAAGTCCCAAGGATAGAGAAGTTGTCGTCTGTAAGAATATTCTTGAATCAGCCTGGGTTGTTTGAGAATCTCCATGATACTCCCTCAGCCAACAACCAAATACAGCCCATGCCCGCCATTAGGAGCCTGGCCTGGCTTTAAGAGATGGTTAGTTGAGACTCTACATTCCCATCACTAGGAGTCTTCACTAGATCACCCTCATAGATTCCAGGGAGTTTCAACTGCACTAGATTTTCACACACACCCCCAAATGATCCCCAATTCCAGCTGTCTGTCCCCACACTCTTCCTCCATTCCATCTCCCTGATCCCTCCTGCTCCCACCCCCACCCAACCACAGACTGCCCATACAATCTGTTCTATTTTCTCTTCACCAGGACATCTATGAATAACCCTACAGCAAAGTTTCTTGAATGACCCTTTCACAGGGGTCACATATCAGATAGCGTGTTACTAGATATTCACTTTATGGTTCATAACAGTAGTAAAATTATAGTTGCAAAGTAACAACAAAATAATTTTATGTTTGGGGGTCACCACAACATAAGAAAATGTGTTAAAGGGTCGCAGCATTAGGAAGGTTGAGAACCAATGCCTTAGAGCCCTCCTCTATTACCTATACTCTCTGGATCTATGAATTGTAGCTTGGTTATTATTCACTAACAGCTAATGTCCACTTATAAGTAATTACATACCAAATTTGTCTCTCTAGGTCTGGGTTACCTCACTCAGGATAATTTTTTCTAGCTCCATCCATTTACCTACCAATTTCATGATGCCATTTTTTTTAAGCAGGTGAGTAATACTTTTTGGGGTAAATGTACCACATTTTCTTTATCCATTCTTTGGTTGAGGGACATATAGGTTGTTTCCAGTTTCTGGTTATTATAAATTAATCTGCTATGAACATTTTGAGTTCTGTCCTTGTGGTAGGATAGAGTGTACTTAGGGTGTATACCCAAGAGTGGTATAGCTGGGTCTTAAGGTAGATTGAGTCCCAATTTCCTGAAGTACTACCATATTGATTTCCATAGTGGCTGTACAAGTATGCACACCCACCAACAATGGAGAAGTGTGCCCAACACTCCATATCCTTGCCAACATGAGCTTTCACCTGTACTATTGATCTTAGCCATTCTAACAGGCATAAAATGGTATCTCAAAGTAGTTTAAATTTGCATTTCCCTCCTGGCTAAGGATGTTGAACATCTCTTTATGTGTATCTCAACCATTTGAGATTCCTTCAATTGAAAATTCTCTGTTTAGATCTGTATCCCATTTTTAATTAGGTTATTTGGGGGTTTTGTTGTCTAGGTTTTCTTTTTTTCTTTTTTTAGTTCTTTATATATTTTAGATATTGGTCCTTTGCTAGATGTAGAGTTGCCTAAAATCTCTTCCCATTCTGCAAGCTACCACTTTGTCTGATTGGCAGTGTCCTTTGCCTTCCAGAAGTTTTTCCATTTCTTGAGGTTCCATTTATTAATTGTTGATCTTAGTGCTTGCACTATTGGTGTTCTGCTCAGAACATCTTTTCCTGTGCCAAGGCATTCAAGGCTATTTCCCACTTTCTTTCCTCTTAGGTTGAATGTGTCTGCTTCTATGTTGAGGTCTTTGCCTCACTTGGACTTGAATTTTATGCAAGGTAATTTGTATGGATCTATTTGCATTCTTCTACATGCAGATATCCAGTTTGTTAAAGATGCTGTAATTTTTCTAGAGCGTGTTTATTAAAAATCAGATGTTTATGAGTATGTGGATTGATGTCTGGGTCTTCAATTGGATTCCACTGATCAATGTATTGGTTTTAATGCCAATACTATGTACTTTTTATTGCTACAGCTTTGTCATACAAGTTGAAATCAGGAATGATGATATCCCCAGCAGTTCTTTTATTGTTCAAGATAACTCAACAGAGGAATGGATACAGAAAATGTGGTACATCTACACAATGGAGTACTACTCAGCTATTAAAAAGAATGGATTTATGAAATTCCTAGCCAAATGGATGGACCTGGAGGGCATCATCCTGAGTGAGGTAACACATTCACAAAGAAACTCACACAATATGTACTCACTGATAAGTGGATATTAGCCCCAAACCTAGGATACCCAAGATATAAGATATAATTTGCTAAACACATGAAACTCAAGAAGAATGAAGACTGAAGTGTGTTCACTATGCCCCTCCTTAGATTTGGGAACAAAACACCCATGGAAGGAGTTACAGAGACAAAGTTTGGAGCTGAGATGAAAGGATGGACCATGTAGAGACTGCCGTATCCAGGGATCCACCCCATAATCAGCATCCAAACGCTGACACCATTGCATACACTAGCAAGATTTTATTGAAAGGACCCAGATGTAGCTGTCTCTTGTGAGACTATGCCGGGGCCTAGCAAACACAGAAGTGGATGCTCACAGTCAGCTAATGGATGGATCATAGGGCTCCCAATGGAGGAGCTAGAGAAAGTAGCCAAGGAGCTAAAGGGATCTGCAACCCTATAGGTGGAACAACATTATGAACTAACCAGTACCCCGGAGCTCTTGACTCTAGCTGCATATATATCAAAAGATGGCCTAGTCGGCCATCACTGGAAAGAGAGGCCCATTGGACTTGCAAACTTTATATGCCCCAGTACAGGGGAACACCAGGGCCAAAAAGGGGGAGTGGGTGGGCAGGGGAGTGGGGGTGGGAGGATATGGGGGACTTTTGGTATAGCATTGGAAATGTAAATGAGCTAAATACCTAATAAAAAATGGAGAAAAAAAAAAAGATTGTTTTAATTATCCTGGGGGTTTTGTTTTTCCATATGAGTTTGAGAATTACCCTTTAAAGGTCTGTAAAGAATTGTGACAGGGAACTGGAGAGATGGCTCAGCAGGTAAGAGCACTGACTGTTCTTCCAGAGGTCCTGAGTTCAAATCCCAGCAACCACATGGTGGCTCACAACCATCTGTACAGCTACAATGTACTCATATCCATAAAGTAAATAAATAAATCTTTTTAAAAAATTGTGACAGAATTTTGATCAAGATTGCACCTTCAGGTTGCTTGGGGAGGGGGCATTTTTACTATGTTAATCCATGAGCATGGGAGATCTTTCTATCTTTTGATAGAATTAAATTCATTTTTGTCATACACGTCTTCCAATTGCTTGGTTAGAGTTACCACAACTTATTTTATATTATTTGAGACTAGCATGAAAGATGTTTCCCTGACTTCTTTCTTAGCCCATGCGTTTTTAGTATATAGGAGGGCAACTGATTTTTTTTTTACATTAATCATGTATCCAGTCACTCCACTCAAAGTATTTATCAGCTGAAGAAGTTCTCTGGTATAATTTTAGGGTCACTTATATATACTATCATATAATCCACAAATAACAATACTTTGACTTCTTTGCTTCCAATTTGCATCTCTTGATATCCTTCAGTTGTCTTATTGCTCTAGCTAAGACTTCAAGTACTATTGAATAGACAGAGACAATAAACAACTTTGCCTTGTTCCTGGTTTCAGTAGAATTGCTTTGAGTTTCTCCTTTTTTAATTTGATGTTGGCTATAGGCTTGCTGTAAATTGCCTTTATTATGTTTAGGTATACCCCTTGTATCCCTAATATCGCCAGGACTTGTATGATGAAAAGGTGTTGGATTTTGTCAAAGGCCTTTTGTACATCTAATGAGAAGATTTTTATTGTTGTTGTTGTTCTAGTTTGTTTATATGGTGTATTACATTTACTGATTTTCATATGTTGAACCACCTCTGCATCTCTGGAATGAAGCCTACTTGACCATGGTTAATGAGCTTTTTGATGTGTTGGATTTGATTCAGTTTGTGAGCATTTCGTTGAATATTTTTGGATCTATGTTCACAAGAGAAATTGGTCTGTAATTCTCTTTCTTTGTTCCATCCTTGTGTAGTTTGGGTATCAGGGTGCTTATGGCCTCATAAAATTAAGTTACCAATGTTTCTTCTGTTTTTATTTTTTTTAATAACGTAAGGAGTATAGTCATTGGTTCTTCTTTGAAAGTCTGGTAAAATTCTGCCTTAAAAACCATCTGATGTTAGGAATTTTTTGGTTGGGAGACTTTTAATGACTGCTTCTATTTCCATAGGGGTTGTAGATTTATTTAATTCGTTTATCTGATCTTGATTTAACTTTGGTAAGTGATATCTATCAAGAAAATATCCATTTCTTTTAGATTTTCCAACTTTGTGGAATACATTTTTTAAAGCATGACCTAATGATTCTTTGAATCTCCTCAGTGTCTGTTGTTATGTCCCCCTTTCCATTTCTCGTTTTATTTATTTGGATATTCTTTCTATGTCTTTTAGTTAGTTTGGATAAGGGTTTGTTAATTTATCAAAGAACCAACTTTTGTTTCATTAATTCTTTGTATGATTCTCTTTGATTCTATTTTATTGATTCAGTTTGATTATTTTCTGCTTATACTCCTATTAGACATGTTTGCTTCTTTTTGTTCTAAGACTTTCAAATGTGTTGTGAAGCTGCTAGTATGATATCTCTCCAATTTTTTTTAATGTAGGCACTCACAACTATGAACCTCTCTCTTAGCACTGCTTTGTGGCCCAAAAAATTGGGTATATTGTGCATTCATTTTTATTGAATACTAGGAAGTCTTTTTTTCTTTTTCTTTATTTTTGTCTTGACCCAATAGCCATTCAGTAGAGAGTTGTTCAGTTTCCATGATTTTGTAAGCTTTCTGTTGTTATTGAAATCTACTTTAATCCATGGTGGTATGATAGGATGCAGGAAGTTATATCAATGTTCTTGTATTTGTTGAGACTTGCTTTGTGATCCAGTATGTGGTCAATTTTAGAGAAAATTCTGTGAGGTTCTGAGAAAAAAAAAAGTATATTCTTTTGTGTTTGAGTGAAATGTTCTGTAGATATCTATTAGTTTCATTTGGTTTATAACAAACATCTCTTAGCTCCAGTATTTCTTCTCTCTTTTTAAAATTATCTATTTAATGTATATGAGTACACTGTAGCTGTCTTCAGACAGATCAGAAGAGGACTTTGGACCCCATTACAGATAGTTGTGAGCCACCATGTGGTTGTTGGGAATTGATCTCAGGACTCCTACTCCTACTGGGAAGAACAGTCAGTACTCTTAGCCATCTCTCCAGCATGAGTTATAGTATTTCTTTGTTTAGTTTTTCTCTGCATGTCCTGTCCTTCGTGAGAGTGGGTTACTTAAGTCTCCCTCTATCAATGTGTGAAAGTCAATGTGTTGTTTAACTTTTAGTAATTTTTCCTTTCTTTCTTTCTTTTCTCCTGTCTTTCTTTCCCCCTTGCTTGCTTGCTTCCTTGCTTCTGTTTCTGGTTGGTTGGTTGGTTGGTTGGTTGGTTGGTTTTTTACAAATGTCAGTGCTCTTGCATTTGGGACATAGATGCTAAGAATTAACATGTCCGGCCATCACTGGAAAGAGAGGCCCATTGGACTTGCAAACTTTATATGCCCCAGTACAGGGGAACACCAGGGCCAAAAAGGGGGAGTGGGTGGGCAGGGGAGTGGGGGTGGGTGGATATGGGAGACTTTTGGTATAGCATTGGAAATGTAAATGAGTTAAATACCTAATAAAAAATGGAAAAAAAAATAAAATAAAATAAAATAAAGAAAAGAAAAAAAAAAAGAATTAACATGTCATCTTGGTGGATTTTTCCTTTGATGAGTATGAAGTGTCCTTCCATGTCTCTTTTGATTAGTTTTGGGTTGAACTCTATTTTGTTAGATATTAGAGTGGCTACTCCAGCTTGCTTTTTAGGTACATTTGCTTTGAAAATCTTTTTCCAAGTCTTTACTCTGAGGAAATACCTACCACTGACATTGAGGTGTGTTTGTGGTGTGCAGCAAAATTATGGAGAGTATTTTTGCATCCATTCTGTTAGTCTGTTTTTTTTTTTAATTGAAGAATTGAATCCATTGATATTGACAGATATCAATGGCCATTGAGTGTTAATTTCAGGTATTTTGGTGGTGGTGGTGTGGTAGTAGTGTGTATGGTTTCCTTCTTTTAGTTTTGCTGGTGTGAAATTATTTCATTTTCTGAGTTTTTATAAGTGTGGTTAATCTCCTTGGATTGTAGTTTTCTTTCAACTATCTTCTGTAGAGCTTGATTTGTAGATAGATATTTGAATTTGGTTTTATCATGGAATATCTTATTTTTTCCATCTACAGTGATTAAAAATTTTGCTGGGTATAGTAATCTGGTCTGGCATCCATGGTCTCTTAGAGTCTGCAGGACATCTCTCCAGGCCCTTCTGGCTTTTAGAGTCTCTGTTGAGAAGTTGGATGTAAGTCTACTGGTTCTACATTTATATGTTACTTTGTCTTTTTCCTTTACAGCTTTTAAGATTCTTTGTTCTTTTTGCTTAGTGTTTTGATTATTATATGGTGAGGGAATTTTCTTTTTTGATCCAGTCTATTTGGTGTTCTGTAAGCTTCTTGTACTTTGATGGGCATCACCTTCTTTAGATTAGGAAATTTTTCTTCTATTATTTTGTTGAAAATATTTTCTGTACCTTTGAGATGGGATTCTTCTCCTTCCTCTATACCTATTGTACTGATTGGTCTTTTTATACTAGCCCATATTTCCTGAACGTTTTGTGTCAGAAAATTTTCAGAGTTAACATTTTGTTTGACCAATATATATTTCTTCTATTGTATCTTTAAAGCCTGAGATTCTCTTTCGTCTTTTGTATTTTGTTGGTGAAGCTTGCCTCTGTAGTTCATTCCCAGAATTTTTTCAGTTTGCATTTTCTTTTCTTGGTTCTATTTCCATTTTCTGATCTTGGACATATTTACTCATTTCCTTCAATTGTTTGTGTTAGTTAGTTTGTTTTTTTGTTTTTTTCTTGACTTTCTTTAAGGATTTTTTTTTTCATTTTGTCCACTTGTTTGTATTTTCATGGGTTGCTTTAAAGGATTCGTGCATTTATTCTTTAAGAATCTCTATCTTCTTCTATAGTTGGTTTTAAGATCTTTTTCTTGTGCTTCAGCTGTGTTGCAATATACAGGGCCTGCTGTGTTGGGATAGCTGGGCTCTAATGGCAACATATTATCCTTGCTGGTATTGATCGTGTTTTTATGCTGGCACCTAGGCATCTGAGTTTAGGGTGATATAGATGTGGTAGCTTGGTTTAGGGAGTGGCACTACTAGGAGGTGTGACCTTTTTGGAGGAATTATGTCACTTTCTGGGGTGCGGAGGGCTTGAAAATCCTCTTCCTAACTGCCTGGAAGGTAGTCTTGTTTGTCTTCAGAACAGGATGTAGAACTCTCAGCTCCTTCAGTGCCATGCCTGCCTAGATTCTACCATGCTTCCTGCCGTGATGATAATGGACTGAACCTCAGAACCTGTAAGCCATCCCCAATTAAACATTGTCCTTCATAAAAGTTGCCTGCTCATGGTGTCTCTTGATAGCAATGAATACCCAAACTAAGACAATAGGTCTAGGTGCTGATTTCTAGGAAGTCAGGATGGATGGTTTGTGGGATCAACAGAAGGTATAGAGATGAGGGAAGGGAGGCTGCAGCTGGTGTTCTGCTGCAGTGCTAGGGACAAACCTGAGGGGTTGGGTCTGCTAAGGCAACAGAGAGCAATAGTTGTATTTTTAATCAAAACACAATGAATGTATGTATTTATGGGGTATAGGGTTACATTTCAATACATTCAATGCAGTGTAAGTGATTAAGATAACCCATTCAAACATTTATCAATTCTTCATACTGGGACCACTCAGCATCTTCCCTATAGATGCCTTTGAAATAAATAATTAATTGATGTCAATCACATCTGTTCTCTTCCCTACATGGTCCCCAGCTCTTGGAACCCTGCAGGATTCTACTCACAGTTTTGTCAGCTGTGCTTCAATTAAGTATAGATTCATTAATTTTTTTTAGCAATATTATGTTTTACAAGGCTAAGGTATCACTATAGCAAGGCATTCAGGAGCTACTACTGTTTCAGATGGCAAATTTTTAAGTGGATCTTAAGTCACAGACATGAGAGAGCAACCCAGAGGGTTTCTTCTCTTAAGAAATGAGAGTGAGCGGAGGAGCTAGAGAAAGTACCCAAGGAGCTAAAGGGATCTTCAACCCTATAGGTGGAACAACATTATGAACTAACCAGTACCCCTGAGCTCTTGACTCTAGCTGCATATGTATCAAAAGATGGCCTAGTCGGCCATCACTGGAAAGAGAGGCCCATTGGACACGCAGACTTTGTGTGCCCCGGTACAGGGGAACGCCAGGGCCAAAGGGGGGGAGTGGGTGGGTAGGGGAGTGGGGGTGGGTGGGTAAGGGGGACTTTTGGTATAGCATTGGAAATGTAAATGAGCTAAATACCTAATAAAAAATGGAAAAAAAAAAAAAAGAAACGAGAGTGAGGGAGGCATGCAGAGGTGAGCAGCAGAGGCAGCTCCTGTGTGAGATAAGTGTAATTTTAAATGAATAGATGCACCTCGCCATTCATCCAGCTGTGGGCAGCAATGGGAAAAGTATCCAGGCAAGGTTGTAGAGGGAAAAGAATAAAAGAAAAAAGAAACAGTGAAAAAGAGAAATGAAAGGAAGGAAAGAAGATCAAAGCCAGCCATGAGGACTCTAGAGAAAGATGGGAGGGGTACCCTAGCTTCCTCTTGGTGCAGAATAAATTCTTCAACTGGCATGAGGTCATCCTGAAGTGTTCCCAAGGACACATTCAGCTGCACTAAGAACGCTTTCAAAGTTCAGTTTTGTACATATGGATTCAGTTCTGTTTGGCTAATTTATGGGACATCTATTGAGTCTCATAATACACCAGATATGATGCAGATATTAAACTCACCCGAACTGATGGTGCATGCCTGTAATCCCAGCATTCAGGAAGCTAAGCAAGACAAGTGCTTTGAGTTCAAGTTCAGCCTGGGAGACATGGTTTTGAGGGGGGAAAGCAATAAAAAATGAAATAGGATTAATACCATCTATTTTAAACATTTATGTGTATAGCTTTCTTTTAAGTAATAACGATATTTATCAAGCACTCCTGGAATAATACTGGCACTTTCCTAAATACCTGATATTTATCCCCCTCAGTAAGCCATCAGAAGTTCTGGGATCTGTTACCAAAGCTCTGTAGGAGAGGAAGACTAGCTGGGGGCAGAGAGGCGGGGCTTTCCTTGCCTGAGGTGTCCTGGCTGTTGAATGGCAGAGATGGTTTTGGGAGGCAAGCCTAAGCCTCCACACCTCAGGACTGTATTCTCTAGCTGGCAGCCTGCACAGTTTCATTCCCTGTGTCCCCAAGGCCTCTGGATGCTCACTTGCTGGCATTGCCCGCCTCACAGTCAGCTCAGTGGATCTCTGTTGGCCCCCCTTGGGGAGCCTGCTTGGTGTGGCAGTGCAGGCAAGCATCCCTTGGTGCACGCTGAGGACTCGCTTTAATTAAAGCGGGTGGCGATGCAAATGAAACTGGCAGAAAGGGCTTCCCAGAGTCCCCTTCTCTGTATTCCCAGGTCTGCCCATCTGCACAGCAGACCCCAGGCAGCTGGAAGGCAGATACAAAGTGTGTGGTAGCCTGGCAGAGACTTCTCTCCAAGTTTTTAATTAAGCCTGCAAATTGAGCACACACATACACACAGCC
Organism: Mus musculus; assembly: GCF_000001635.26. Taxonomy (NCBI): domain Eukaryota; kingdom Metazoa; phylum Chordata; class Mammalia; order Rodentia; family Muridae; genus Mus; species Mus musculus. Next base: position 15,450,928 of record NC_000075.6, on the reverse strand, counting down.
AAACTGGTTTAACAGGGATTTGCTGGGTCTGTGTTCTCCTGATAGCTGTTCCTCAGCATTTGGAGGGTGGCCCATGGAGTGGAAGAATAAGGAACCTATTCCATTCCGCCCAGCAAGAAGAAAAACCAAACAGGATCTATAATCATGAAGGATATGAGTCTCTGGGCATACCTGTGATCTCAGTTCAATTATCCTCGGGGATGAGGGAAAACCCACCCTGAACCTATGCGGTTCATTCCTGGAACAGCCCAGATATAAGAAGGTCCAAGGTCAAACTCTTGCTTTTTGCCTGTTTGCCTTGGCATCCCCTCTGGCTATCTCATCCACCTTATTGCGCTACCATCATAGCTACAACTTGGTGCTGTCTTTCACTGCCACCAGATCAGAGATTCTTCAGACTTCCAACATGGACTGAAGACCAGTGACTTTCCAGTAGTTCCCCCAGGCTTTTGGCACCAGATTAGGACTGTTAAGACATGCAGCTCAGTAATGATCCTCCAGAGAACAGCTAATATGGGGTACAATTCAAATTTTGTTCTAGGTGGTTACAAAGGTAAATAATGCTGCAAAAAGAACACTGAAGAACCTGGCCCTTTGGTCTTACAGAACACACAGTACGGGTAATTACCACAGGCCTCTTCTGCCTGCTGACACGGCTTGGACACAGCATTCGGATCTGGTCTGAGAAAACAGCTGTGTTGAGGAAAATTAAAATTTCATTACCTTGAAAATATTTCATAATTCAGACACTTTTCTCTCCTCACTTAACCTCAAGAGCCAAGGTTGGGCACAAGCAATTTAGAGGCGGGAACTGAGCCAGGGCCGTGCCCACGATGCACGACATCATTCCCCTTACCATCCCACAGAGGGAGAATTCAAATCTTTTGATTTGCCTAGTGCATTTGGGCAGCTCATGTTCCCAGCTTCTCCTACAAAGATGCCAAGATCCTGGACAATGCCCTAGTGCAGCCATAACTCCTGGCCCTACAGCTTTTTAAGCGTGACCTTCTCCACGCAGTTGTTACTGGGTAGAGAAACCAGGCTGTGTTTTAAGACATTCATTTTTGGTTCAATCAACATAATTGGTATACTACAGGGAAGAAGTATTTCAATGTATCAGCGTCGGGCGAGTCGTTTCTAAATCCCCAAGTCATAAGGGCAGACGCAGCACCTTAGAAAGAGGAGAGAGAAAGCCTTTAGAAGTATGTTTCACAGAATAGATTGTACTTCTTGCATTTTAATGTGGCAGGCCCTCTGCATTGACATCCTGCAGTCACTGAACAAGATGCTTGCTATAAAAAGGAAATATGTGTGACTGCTGGGGATGTTGCCTTGTTAATGGCTGTACCCTGCACTCTGAGAAATCCTTCACTGGAATGTTGTCACCTGTGCCAAAAGATATCCAGAATGTCTTACCTGAATTGTCTTGCCAAAGATGTTCAGAATAACCCTGGACTGGCTAAAGCCCCAATCCCCTGATAAAAAGCCAGCGTGACAAGCCCCAGTCCTAAAATTTCATGTAAGAATAAACTTCTAGATCCTTGGCAGCTGTGGTTCTACCTCTGCCAGTGAGCTGTGAGGTAGCTCTCTCTAATTTCTCCAGTACAAGTAGTTAGCAAAGGCTGTGTCGAAATGGCAAATGGTTTATACTTTTCATCTGAGAATACACACTGGGTTTACGTATTGCTCCAGGTAAAAGTCTGTGGTTAGGGGACAAGGAGCAGTATTTCTGCAGTAGCTCGGACTGCTCTGATGGGCACAGAGGCAGAACATACCAGTGAAGACAACACTTGGGTCTCCTTCCCTGGAGCTCTAAGCTCCACCTCCTCCAGACCCTTTCAGGGTTTTGTTCTCTGTTATTTTTCCCTTTGCAGTGGTGAAGGATGACCACAGGACTCTAGAGCCAAGCACGTGTTCACTGAGCTCTTTGCCCAGTCCTATGAGAATTTGTGTCTTCCAACTGTTAGCTTCTAGCTTCTAGTGGCTCCTAGCCACTAGGCTCCTCCCAGAGACCTACCAATGGCTTACATCATCACCAGTGGCCATTATTGGCCGCTGCCTCAGTTCCCACAGTTCCCTGCTGCTCTATCTCTCTATCTCTCTATCTCTCTCTCCCCCTATCTCCCTCCTTCCCTCCCCCATTTCTCCCTCCCTTTCTGTCATTCTCTGCTCCCCATTCTCTGTCCCCCTCTCTGCCCTCGGGTCTCTGCTCCCATCTATCTGCCTCTACCCCTTTTCACTCCCTTCCCCTCCCTTCCTTCAAGTAAACCCCCTTTATACCAGATCTCTTGTATGGTGTGGTTTCTCAGGGGGACACATTGGCATGGGCAGACCAGGTAGCTCCTTACCACATTGTATTTCATAACACAAACACAATCAGTCTCCTCTTTCCACTGGCTCCTTCATCTCAACTCATAGTCACTGCTGGAAGCCTTCTATTGTTCTTTTACAAAAGTATAATTTTCATTCCCAAAATGAACCCCTACCCTGTACCATTCCTTCAGGGCCTGCCTTCCTTCATGACACACCACCCATACTCAGCCACAGCAGGAATGTCTACCCACAGTTTCCATCAATGCACCTCATCATGATCACCAACACTCAACCCTGAAAGAAATGCCTAAACATTGCTACCATGAATGCTTCTGGACCATTACTGTCAGGCTTATCTTTTCTGTGATGTTCAAAGGACAAGAAATATCCATCCATTGCCTGCTAAATAAAATCCAAATTGCCATCAGAACCATTCGTAAGAAAGCTACCAGGGCATTCCCATCCTCACCCTAATGCTCACCGTAGACGAATCATGGCTGTCTTCTGCTAAACTGATCAGTTCTCTGCTCCCTGAAAATCTTATGCTTACCCCTCACAAGGACAATCTATACACTCACCTTGACTGGATTAAGAATCACACTTCTGGGTATATATATGAGGGTGTTTCCAGAGATCTTTAACTGATCAGGGAAGGCTCATCTTGAATATGAGCAGCATTGCTCCATGGGCTTGGATCCTAGACTGAATAGAAAAAAGAAAGTGAACTGAACACTAGCATTCATCTCTGTCTTAGTTAGGGTTTCCATTGCTGTGCACAGACACCATGACTAAGGCCACTCTTATAAGGGATAACATTTCATTGGGGCTGGCTTACAGGTTCAGAGGTTTAGTCCATTCATCATAGCAGGAAGCATGGCAGCATCCAGGCAGGTATGGTATTGGAGAAGAAGTTGAGAGTCCTACATCTTGTTTCAAAGGCAAATAAGAGAAGACTATCTTCCAGGCAGCTAGGGGAAGGGTCTCAAAGTCCACAGTGACACACTTCCTCTAACAAGGCCACACCTCCTAATAGTGCCACTCCCTGGGCCACGAACATTCAAACCACAGTCTTTCTCTGCTTCCAGACTGGGGATGCGGGCATGCAGCTGCCTCACCCTCCCATCCATTGCTTTGTTTTCCTCACCACAGTGTACTGTATTCCCAAACTGTGAGCCAGAATAAACACTCCCTTCTTTATCAGGTATTTATTTCATCACAGCAATGAGAAAAGTGACATTGCCATGATATCTGCTCCTGTCCCATCTTTCTCCTCTGGTCATGGTCTGACTCATTCACTCAAAATCAATGCCTCCCAGGGAAGCCACTTCACACCTCCCTCTTCTGCAGGAGATCCTCTCAGCTACCATGGCCACTGTCATTGCTGAGAAGGTTTCTAATAGAATCATAGCCTTCCTGGCATGTCTAGTCTGCTGCATGCACCAGAGAATTCCTTTGTAGAATGCTACCTCAATTTAAACAGGATAAAACAACAAAGAAGAATTTTATTCTTAATAGGCTTTAGTTGCCAATAAGAAAGGAAAGGAGCAAATATATTGTTACAATGTACTTTCAAATAAGATAAAATGTATTTTAATGAAAAGTTCTTAAAATGAATAGATTCACTTCTCTGCTTCCCCTTGACCATCTAACACAGCCAAGGTAAAGAGGATCAGGCCTCATGAGTACTTGTGCATGTATGCACATGCGTGTACACACAACACTTTCTAGTTTCAAGAAGGCCCAACAAAAAATGAAATTCCAGGAGAATGCACACACATAGCGGCCGATCTCGGGTGCTAAATACTATACTCAACTCAAAGGATGCAAGACCTTTGGCAACTCCTGGATTCCGATATTTACACAGAGAAGGAGATAGATTTAATTTTAGAAAGTGAGGAACTGATCCAAGATTGATGAGGAATAAAAACATTATTATCAAGCTAGAGTCACCTTGAAGAGACTTTCCACTCAAGCCATATATATGACATCTCAGCACAAGGGGGTCACTGATGGTAGTGGATCATAACTCACTATATAAAATCTGAGTCTATACTACTATACAAAATTTCAGGAGAAATGAAGTGACTATTCTACTATAGAAACCCAATATAAAAGGGTTGGCAAAACTTAAAAAATAAAATAAACAACCTTGGCAACTGTGATGTCAATCAATTTGTAAGCGAACTGGACACAACTAGCCAGTAAGAAGCCAAGGAGGAGCAGGTAAGGGAGTGAGGAGGGTAGCCTCGAGGCGTCACTCACAAAACCCATTACTTATTTTAAAAGGCAGAATACAGCATTTACCTTTCCGGTAGAAAAACTCAGTGAGACAGCAACTTAACACGTGATCAAATTTACCATCTCTAGTGAAAAGGCCTTCAGGAGCATGTGACTTCCTACACCAGACGCTGAGAATCAGTGTCACTCTGTGAGATTCCTGACACAAAGGACACACACTAAATCTAAACAGGTGGAGATAACAGACAGCCGAAACAGGAGGGCATTCTACAAGCGACTTTATTCACCACAACAGTGTTGGTATGTCAGAGCCAGGCTCACTCAAGGACATCAATGGGGTGCTCTGCTTCCCAGATCTGCAGCTTAGTAAAACAAAAATGCAAGCTGAAGTCACCCAGAGAGCTGGTGAGATGGCTCTGTGGGTAGAGCCTCTGCAGCCAAGCCTGACAACCTGAGCTCAATCCTTGGAATTCGCACAGTTGAAGAAGAGAACTGACTCCCAGGAGTTGTCCTCTGGCCTCCATCATGTGTGCACAGACATAAATGAAATGAATGAATGAATGAATGAATGAATGAATGAATGAACATAAGAGAAAATAATGAATTACATCTGCCAGAATGTGAATATCCACACCATAAAGTTGGGCACAGTTTCGGAGCCAAGGATCCCACCTACTGTGCAGTGAAGCAGCTCATATTGGAGCAGTTCCCAGCTGAAGGAAGCCAAGACAATATGCCAGCAAAATGTACAGAAACCTGCATTTGATTCTGAACTATGAAAGACATTGCTGGGGTCATCAAAGATCTTTGAGTGGGCAATGAAGATTACGTATATGACAGGAAACTTTGGGGGACTGAAGGGATGAGTCACTGAGTACAGAGCTTGCAGACACGAGGACATGAGATGGTGTTGCACACCTGCAACTTACAGTACAATGTGGGTCAGAAACAGGCTGATCCCAAGGGACTCTGGACCAGCCAATCTAGCCAAATGGTGAGTAACACATTCAGGGAGAGACTGTTGTCTTGAGAAACAAAAAGTGGAAAAGCATTTGAGAAAGATACACACCTACATGGGTGGCTCTACCTGCATGCATGCACACATGCATGTGAGTGTGCAAGAGTGTGTGCGTGCACACACACATGAACAAACACATGCATGTACACATGCACACAAACATACACAGATTTTATCAGCATTACTTTTTCAACTAAAAAAAATTTTGCATGTCTGTGTGTGTGTGGTAAATGTGCATGTATGGGGCTTTACATGTATGTGGGAGTGTGGTGATTTGAATAAGCTTAGCCCATGGGAAGTGGCACTATTGGGAGGTGCTGTCTTGTTAGAATAGGTGTGGCCCTGTTTGAAGAAGTGCGTCACTGTGGAGGTGGGCCTTGAGGTCTCCTAGTGCTCAAGCTCTGCCCACCGCAGAAAAAAATTCTGCTGCTGCCATCTAATCAAGATGTAGAATGCTTGGCTCCTCCAGCCCCACATCTGCCTGCACTTTGCCATTCTTCCCACCATAATGATAATGGACTGAACCTCTGAAAATGTAAGCCAGTCCCAATTAAATATTTGCCTTTATAAGAGTTGCCTTGAGGGAACGCCAGGGCCAAAAAGTGGGAGTGGGTGGGGAGGGGAGTGGGGGGGGAGGGTATGGGGGACTTTGGGGATAGCATTGGAAATGTAAATGAGGAAAATACCTAATAAAAAATATTTTTAAAAAAGAGTTGCCTTGAGCTCTTTAAACCTCACCTTTCTTACTCTCTAGTCCCCCCTCCCTTCCCCCTCTCTCCACGTGGCCATGGCTAGCCTCTTTCTCTCTCTACCTTCTCTCTTTCTCCCTGCCTTTCTACAATAAAGCTCTAAAACCATTTTAAAAAATAAAGAGTTACCTTGGTCATGGTGTCTCTTCATAGCAATGGACACCTTAAGACAGGGAATATGCAAGCATGTGTATGCACATGCCTGTACATAGGAGTCTTCCTCGATCACTCTATTCACTGGGCAGGAGCTCACAAAGGAACCCGGCTTAACTCGGCACTGGGCTTGCGCTGAGAATGCTGGCTGCTGTTTGTCTCTTCAATGCCCCTTCTACTAGGAGCTTTAAGGACCAAACTTGGGTTGTCTTTGAGATCTGGATTGTCCATGCTAATTTGTTGATACTGTGATCTCATTATCATCAGTTGGATAGCTCCCAGTCTCTGCTTTATATATTGTAAAAGCATATTGAAAAGGCATGGTACAAAAGTGAAGAGGAGTAAGAGAATGACCAAGGGTCCCAGGAATGTTGGGCCGACAAACCTGAGCTTGGCTCGATTTTCAAGACCTGTCATTCCCTTGAGAATAACTCAGCAGGATCTACCGACCTGAAAGAGACTGCCTCTGCCTAGCTACCACTGTTGTATCAATTTCTTACAGCCCTCCCACCCCCGTGAGATCACCCCACACCCCTTGCCATCTCACAGGACCCCATACATCATCTCACTCCATACCCTATCTCCACCTCCTTGCCTTGCCTATATAAACAATTTGTTGCCACGTTAAAGAGAGTTCCTGCTTTGACACAACTTCAGGCTGGTGTGTTTCTTTTGGGCTGTGGACACTCACCATCCGGCTCAGTCTCAGAAAGACCCTGCTGGACAAGGTTCTCTCCTCTTGCCTGGACCTGCCGGCAAAGAGCTGACACATGAAAGTAGAAATAAAAGTTGTTAACAGGGAGAAGAATTGAACAGTGAGTGGTACCAATTTTTGGAATTTTTTTCATTCTCTTTGGCATCTATTTATATTTTCTCTAACTTGGCTAATGATTCCCTAATAACTCTAGAATGGTTGCCATAGAAACTTTCTTTACACAAAGCGGCACATAGTCCTCTTTGTTGTAGAAACATTAAGCCTAGCCCTCACCTAGTCTGCAGCACTACCTCAGCTAAAGAGTCTACATCATGCTCTAAATGCAAAGTGGACTTTTCTAAGTGTTGGATATCTTCATCTATGTCTGTCTTCAAGCTATTGTAATTTTTCTCTTGTAATGTTAATGTAGCTGTCTCAGTGCTGGCTTTGGCTAGTCTTGCCCCTAAGATTAAAACTAGGGTTAAAGAGATAGGTTCCCTTTTCTGTCTCATGAGGTCTCTTTTAACAAGTCCTACCAAAGTTTTCAGCATTGTCGTTTTTGAATAATAGGTTATATGGGGCACTAACTGAACTAGAATATAGAACTCTTTTCGGGTAGAGGAGTTAAGGACTTCTCTATTCACACGAGGGGTCAGTCCCATTGAACAGCCCCACCATGCTTGTTCCGGGAGAAAAATCCATTCGGAATGAACTGTGGGAACAGTCTGATCATAGAGGTGTTGGTGTGACAGGGGAAACTTCTCTTGCCCTGATATGGTCTGCAGAGTTAAAACTGGACCTTCCTGTGACAATCTACATGTTGTATCCATTTTAGACACATTATATCTAGCTATTAACCTAATGTCTTTATAAAAGGGGGTGGGGGAGTCTAACGTTATAACATAACCAGCAAGAGGTGGTATGTTCTGGCTTGAAGACATTTAGAATTTGAAAGGTCTTTAAGATCATTGAACAAAGGGGATCTGATGGTTCTGAGCGTTTCAGGAAAAGTTCTGGAACTGAGGGTCCCTGGGATTAGGTGACTGGGGGTAAAGTAGTCATTAGTCTAGAGGATGGTGTTAACATAGGTTTAAGGTTTATCAAAACCTGATTTGGGCCTATAGCTATTGGTGGTGGATTATCAGCTCGTCTCACAAATCAAAAGTTAAATCTGGAAACCAGTATGTTTCAAGTGGCCCCTTGGTACAGGCCAGTTGGGCACGATAGCCAGTCTTAGGATTCTCAATCACCCAGATTAAGTCAAAAGGCTGATATGGGTCATGGGCTGTAATATATATAATTAACAAAAATGGAAGGTTCAAGACTGAGTTAATTTTAACTTGAGAGGGTTGGTGCCCTTTTGAACTTTCTATTTCGGCAATACTGGAGTCTGGCAATCTTCCTCAGGGGAGAGTGGATCAGTTGGTCAGGTATGAGTGTAGTGTATCCAGGCAGTGATCTCGTCCACTTTAAGGGCAATCGGCATAGTCAGCAGGGTGGTGAAAGGTCCTTTCCACCTGGACTCCAACACATCCTGGTGAAATCTCTTCATAGAGACCCAGTCTCTTGGTCAAAACTTATGTGGTTCTAAAACGAGGCCTGTTTCACAGAGGGCACATAGTTTAGGTCAAACATAGTTATGAGCCCACTGGGTTGTTCTGATTATAGTTATTAAGTCATTATCATTTTCTAATTCCGAAACAGCTGCTGGCTACAGGTTGGGTGCAATGGGGACAGGGACACCATATATAATCTCAAAAGGGGTTAATCCCTTCCAGTAAGGAGAATTCCTCACCCAATATAGGGCAAAGGGAAGGAGCATCACCCCGTCTCTGCCAGTCTCTAAGGTCAATTTAATTAAGGTCTCTTTTAATGTTTTGTTTATCTTTTTTGCCTGTCTTGAACTTTGGGGTCAATATGTACAATGTAATTTCCAATCTGTCCCAATAAATCTTGTTACATCCGGGCTGACCTTGGACACACGTGTTGGTCCCTTGTTTGATTCTATCACTTGAGGAGATCTGTATCTGGGCAAGATATCCTCTAGTAACTTTTTAACTTTTGTATTTGGGTCTTCATCGGGAATGCCTCTGTCAATGCAGAGAAGGTATCCATGAGCCCCAGCAAGTACTCGTAACCAGACTTCCCTGGTTTGATTTTTGTAAAATCAACTTCCTAGTAGGCCCCTGGTCTCTAACCTCATAGTGGAGAGCCTGGATGTCTGGGAGTGTTACGGGTCTGCAGCTTGACACTATAGCCTCAATAGTATTCTGCATGTCCTTGACAGTCACCTTAGAATGTCTCACTGTGTTGGCCATCCATCTCACTCCCATGCGAGTGACTTTGTGGATTTATGAGGATGGTTTTTGCCAAGGAGGTGGATAATATTAGTTTACCTTCAGCCAATTGCCACCATCCTTCCGAACATTGACTCATGGGCTAATTCTTAGCCCATTTGATCTCTTCCTCTGTATAGACAGAGCATTCTGGTAAGCTGGGATTGGAGGGCTCGGGCAGAAGAGTAGCCAACATAGAGGCAACTGTTTTTTGGTTTGGGGGAGGGGTTTGTTTGTTTGTTTTTTTCTAGGGCTACCTCCTGAGCAGTTTTATCAGCTAAGTTGTTTTCTCTAGCTATTGGTGTTCCTTTTTAATGGCATGGACAATGTATGATAGTCAACCTTTTTGGCAACCAGAGAACTTGAAGTAGCTGTAGGGTTTTATCTTTATTTTTGATTGTTTTCCCTTTTGTAGTTAGGAGCCCTCTCTCCTGGTAAACAGCTCCATGTACATGAGCAGTTGCGAATGCATATCGGCTGTCCGTGTAAATGTTAACAGCCAGTCCTTTTTCCATGATGAGGGCCTGGGTTAGTGTTATCAATTCAGCCCTTTGAGCTGAAGTACCTGGGGGAAGAGACTGAGCCCAGATTACCTCAGTTTCCACGGTTACTGCTGTTCCTGCCTCTCTCTGACCCTCGAAGATGAAGCTGCTTCCATCTGTAAACCAAGTTCGCTCTGCCCCTGGCAGAGGGGAGTCCTTTAAGTCCTTGGGTACTATGTATGTACCAAGACTTTGCTGCCTTGGTGGAGTGGATGGTCCAAATCAGGGTCAGGGAAAAGAGTTGCAGGATTTAAGGAGACAGGCAGGTAATTTGGCAAGGGTTAATCAGTAAGGTCTGATAATGAGTCATATGGGCATTATTGATGCCCACCAATCAGGCAGCTATTTAAGTATTCTTTTAATTATATGGGGATAGTTACAACTAAATTTTGTCTTACCCAAACCACCTCCTGGAGGCAGGATGCTCTGTGGCCGAATGTATGACTGGTCAAAAATGACACCCACTCCATCTACCCCCTAAAAAAGAATCTGCCCTCTCCAAGTGCCAAAACTGCAGCTTGTCCTGCAGCTTCTCCCTCTGCCAGCATTGTGACAGTGAACTGGTCTGTCCTTCCACCTCCAGCCCCGTGCTTTTCCAAACAAGGCCTCTGCACAAGACAGCTTGGTACCTATGTGGGAGAAGTGTGTGGGCCAGACCCAGGGCCTTGACCAGCTGGCACCTGTCCACTCAAAGCCCAAGCCACCACAGCCACCTCCCACTGTGGCTTCTGTAACCATGCAGGTGCCACCAACTCCAGCACCCAGTGTTCAAAAGTTTCCTGTGGCTCCTGCTTCTACAACCCATGCTGCAGAAAGAATGAGCTACACAAATTCATGCCCAACAATCAACTGAATTACAAATCTACCCAGTTCTCCCATCTTGTGTACAGATAGGCCCCACCCCTGTCTTCTGCTACAAGGGCTACACACCACTGACCTGGCTTGGTATGGTCAAGAGGTAGAAGTGGAGACTTGAGCTTGACCATGAAAGTGCCAGGGTTACTGCTGTGTCACATGGCTCACTAAACACGTGGTCTGAAGGATAGGAAGGCACTTCCATTCAGTCACTTCGCTGACCTCTCCACTTCTTGCTCTGCTGGCTGTGTTCTGGTTCCTTTGAAATAGGATCTCTGTCTCTGGGACTCTTGCCACACCTGCCTCACCCACTGCAAAGCCAGCTTGGACTGGGAAGGAGCCTTCGGGGTCACTTTCCAATCCCCATCAGAAGTGATGATCTAGAGGCCTGCTGGCTTGTGAAATGAGCCCTCCTGCCACTGGATCTCTCTGGTGACTCACCTCTTTTCCTGCTCCCTTGCTACAAGGATCCCTAGGCAGATGTCCCCACCCCTTGCTTGCCCCCTGGCTGGTATTAATGGGGAGCCAAGTCCAGTGTTAGTTGAATGGCATCTTGCCAGTTCCACTCAATCAGCCCACAATGTTGGCAAGCTCTGCTTGGCAGTTGGAAAGTGGACTTCATAGGAGGACTGACCATCCCTTCCTGTTTGCGTATTGTACATACAGAATTTGAAGCTTATTTTTAAGTGAATGTTCAACTTGCTATGTGTTTCAACATGGTGAAAGAAATTAATGATATGATATTTATAAAGGTGCCCTGGATTCTTTAGTCTTCCAAGGGGGGATGCATGCCCTTTCCCAGTGTTTCTTCTACTGCTAGGGTGGAGCAGGGAGCCTCGGGGTAAGGGACTGATAAAGCCCATGTCCCTTCCCATATTGGTAGAGAGCTACTTCCATATAGTAAATATTATACACATACCTCCAGTGTGCACACAGGGGTTAGCATGGTGCCAGGTCCTGCAATGACCTCAGTGACAAGGTGGGGATCTCAGCCCTCACATCTATAGCTCTGGTCATGGTGACTGCTTAGCATGAATCTTGCACCATAAACCTCGAATCTCAGAAGGAAGTTTAGGTGGTGGGGTCCCTCCACCCCCATCTAGCCTTCCTCATTGGTTCCCGGGGCTGTCAGCACAGCTTTCAGTCTTTTTGCACTAGGGTGGGCAGAGGAGGTATGTGCTCATTAGATGCCTCTCCAGTATTCAGCCGAGTGTCCACACATCCTGGTATAAATCCCACCTCTGGATTTCCTTTTTGGGGAGAGAGGCAGGGCAGGAATTTGAAGGAGTCACTTCCTTTTGAAGTGTGAAACACTTTAGCCATAGGCAGTTGTGATGTCCAGTGTTTGGGATCTATGTGCAAGTAGAGTTTTCCCAAAGCAGACATTCAGCTCTGGAGCAGACTTGACTCTGGACAAATCCTGAGCCACTGTGAATTTGCTGGTGGTCTTCCGACTTACTGGAGTGATTTTAAGTTTTCCCAAATCTTACATGACTCTTTTTTACCTCTAGCTGATAGACCACATGTAGATGTAGCCACCAGCAACCACAGGTTACTAGGTTCCTGAAAGGAAAGTTGGGGTTGGATGGGAAAGGCAGCGAGAGAAATAACAAGCCAAGACAAAGTTCTCTGATCAAGGCCCAATGTTTACTTATGAGTCTGAGCTTATGGGGGTGGGGGGCATCCCCCACTATACCAGGATCTTATGGTCACTTTGGCAGGATCTGTCAGAAAAACTAGCTCAGCTGCTGAGCAGGTAATTTCTTGCACGAAACTGCAGATGTGGCAGAAAAGAGACTTTACCTAGGTTGGAAGACTCCACCCTAGGTGAGCTAGCAACTGTGGAAACAAGGTCTGAGCCAGCCTGCTCAATGCTGGGAGGAGGGCCCAGTTCCTCACTTTTTATTTATTAAAAGTTAGCTGGACTGGGCCATAAAATTTACTTATGTTCCATGGTCCTGCCTGGGAATTATGGTGACTAGAGGCCACGCATATCTTAGGACTGAATGTATTGGACTCTTTGTGACCCGTCTCAGAGAACACGTGCAGCTTATTTGTATTTCTTTGCATAAACACGGCATTTTAGCGTTTATTATGAACAAACACAGCCTCTTGGCACATTCTTCTGTCTTAGGATGAAAAAAGCCATAGCCAGTGGCCTGTCTTCAGTTGCTAGCCCTCAAAGCACACTTTTTCCCCATTCAGACCAAAGCCACGATATACACTTAATGAATCTCTTCATAGCAATGAATAACTGCCATCTGAGCTTTGATGAAGGCCAGCCTGTAACCGACCTGCTTGAAATACAAACTCAAAAGCTAAAAGCAACAGGATTAAAATTGTCTGTGGGTATGTCACAGGAATTCGATTCAGTTGCAAATTGGCAAGATCAGACAAAGTTTGGCCACCAGGTGTTGGGGAGGTGGCTCTGAGAATCAACAGAAAAACTGTTACTTCTCAGGTAAATAGTGCTAAGAGCCAGGTAAGCTGGCTGATAAAGATTTTTAGCTATCTTCATAATTGGAATCTCCAATATTGGATTTATTTCTAGGCTAGTCCATAATTGAGTCAGAATAACTGGTCACATTAAAGGAAAGAGAAGAGTCATTATAAATCCTTCTCTTGATTAATTTTTCTAAATCAGTTTTCACAGTCTCTTATGTTCTCTGTCCCATGAGGTTAAAAAGCTTGAAACAAGGCAGCTTGTCTAATCTGGAAGATAGGCAAGCAAAGATGGGTCAGGAACATACACCCAACACAGCTTTCTTGTCACACTGTCAAAGTACTCAGCAAGCTCACAGGTCAGCACCATCCTTTTGTGTCAGCTTGTCACACCAGTCACTCTGGCAGCTAGCAAGCTCCTGCAGCATTCTGTGGAAAAAGCACAAACACACCGTCTTCCCCACATTAAATACCTGACTAGGATCGTGCCATATGCCAATAAGTGGATACTTTTATCTCTCCAATGCATGAGTATGCCTAGTTATAGGATGCTATAGACACCCAGCAAAGAGTTCTTCACATCCAAACTTTAAAATTTTAAAAATAAAAAGAGTGATTTAAAAAATGTGCACAGGAATATAATTCCCCCTTTTTTGTTTTTTAAGAAGATATAGTTTTAAAGTTCCACAATACCTTGTCCTTGAGAATTATTTAAAAAAAAAAAACAAAACAGTAACATGGGTAACATTAAATTGTTGACATAACATCTCAAATGCTTGACTGAAGTAGCCAGTTCCAATATCTGTTTTAATATGATTTGGAACACCAAGTATAAAAGAAAATTAACATAGGCAATGACTAATTATACTTTTAGTTGCTTCTCTTGTCAGAGGTTGCAACTAGAAAGCCTGAAAAGGTATCAATAGTCACATGTGCATAGTTTATTTTTCTAAAATCAGAAATATGAGTATCCATTTGCAATAATTGATTAAGTATATGTCCTCGAGAATTAATACCATTATGTGGAGCAGGTAGAAACTGAGGACACTGAAAACAAGTTTTTACAATTTGACATGCACTTTCTCTAAAAATAACAAATTATTATTCAAGCCATTACTATTTTGATGATGTAAAGAATGAGATTATGCTGGGCGTGGTGGCGCACGCCTTTAATCCCAGCACTCAGGAGGCAGAGGCAGGCGGATTTCTGAGTTCAAGACCAGCCTGGTCTACAATGTGAGTTCCAGGACAGCCAGAGCTATACAGAGAAACCCTGTCTCGAAAAACCAAAAAAAAAAAAAAAAAAGAATGAGATTATATGGCCAATTGTTCTTGTGTAAAGCCTATAATCTGCCTGGGATACAAATTTGGGGTGGCATTGCCTTAAAGGGTCTTGTCCAGGCAGTCCAGGATGGGTTCTTAAATGTCCAAGGACAGTGCTTCAAAGGAACAGTATTTTCTCTTAACTTGAGTTATATATTCATAAACAATTGCAAAATTTGAGAATTAGCAATATCTAAAAAAGGAACAATTTCAAACAATTGTAAGCCGATATGTGTGTGTGTGTGTGTGTGTGTGTGTGTGTGTGTGTGTACATACATATATATTGGCTATCAGTATACAAATTAAAGCTTGATTTTTCAACATTTCAAAACACTGGCTATAGCATGCAATTCAGTTATCTGTGCTGAAGCAAGAGGGAGCTCAAAAGTACAAGCATGTGACCCAATCACATATACTTCTCTTCCATAGAAGGACTGTTTTTGAACACAGTAGATGTATTCTTTATGGGATGCATGCATTAATTTATAGGAAATGCAAAAGCATGCATAGAAGCATTTTTTAACAACTTGTCTTTTAGATAATGATTATCAATTTTGCCTAAAATATTTACTATGCAATAGACCAAATATCAATATTCTGGAATAACTGATTTAATTGCTGTTTGAAACAAGGAATAGACATCTCATCAGGTTTTTAAGACATTCTTTCCAAAAATACCTTCATGATTCTATCCTACAAATTTTTATTAACACCACAATAGCTTCATAATAGGATGTTAAGACTTTACTTGGAGATGAAGAAAGATGAATCCACATTAATGCTCTCTTTTGCCAAAGAATTGCTGTGGGCACATTGAGTAATAATAACTAACATTTGATTACAAGTGCTAACAATTGATTACAGAAGCTTCCTCTACTTTCTGCAAAGCTATTTGTCTCTCACCAGTTAATTTGCATCTCCCTTGCTAACATCCAACAAAGCCTTAAGTCATCCTGCGGTGAGCTTAAAGTGAGGTCTTAGCCAATGTACATCTCCTGGAAGCTTTTGAAAATAATTTGAAGTAAGCAAATCCTCATTTCTTTCTCAAATTTTCTGTGCCAAAATTTTTCTAGGATATAATTGAGGCCCTAAATATTGAAAAAGATATTACCTATGGGGCTGGAGAGATGGCTCAGAGGTTAAGAGTACTGACTGCTCTTCATGAGGTTCTGAGTTCAATTCCCAGCAACCACATGGTGGTTCACAACCATCTGTAACGGGGTCTGATGCCCTATTCTGGTGTGTCTGAAGGGAGCAATGGTGGTGTACTCATATGCCTAACATAAATAAATAAATCTTTAAAAAAAAAAAAAACGATATTACCTATGAATCTTTTCTGGAGCAACAACTATTCCCCAAAATTTTAAATCTTGTTGTGTAAGAGCAAAGGTTTGTAGTAAATTTCCCTTCATAGGCATTAGCTAATAAAATACTTTCCATATAAGAAACAATATACACTGAAAGACTCAAAGTTCTAGCTTCTTGTATTGAAGTTGAGACTAATTTTTTTTTTTTTTTACATAATGTAAGGCTATTAGCCATTCCTAGAGGCAAAACTTTCCAATGATCGCCCGCGAAAAACATGCACACGGGACACAAGATCCTTCCATAGCTAATCTTTTATTACATGTTGATGAGAAAAGACAAAGAGGGCTCAGAAACGTGTTGGCTTAAATACCCGCTGGTGTGACGTGTCTAAATACGACTGGTAGCTTCACCCACGATCTCATACACCCCAGGGATTGGCTAGTGCCCCAGGGGATGGGCTAGTGCCCAGGGAAATGGGCTAGTGACTTTGGCGGGCTTTTGCTCCTAGTACATGCGCACATAGCTTGCTCTTTGTTTAGGTGGCATAAGGCACTGCGGAGCCAGCGCCATCTTATGATGGTAAATGTTATTGCGGCTCTCCACAGATCACAAGCTCACTAGAAGCAAACCCTTTACAATGATCAGAATGCAAAGGAAAAAACAACCTTCCATATCCATAATAATTCTATATGGAGTGGGCAGGCCAGAATGCAATAAATACCCTTAGAAGTTCCACAGCCTCATTGACCTTTCATAAAACTTAAGTTTAAGCTTTATTTTGAACACCTGGATAGATATTTAATAATGTTATTTTGGCTTAAAAATAATTTCCTGGAAGCAAGGAGAGGCAAGGCTCCCCCAAAATTCCATAGGCAGGGTTTGCAAGACAAAAAAAAAAAAAAAGATTCTACTGTCTGTCTATGCCTCTAATTTTTGGACAGTCTTTCCTAAGATGATTTATACTTAAAACATTCCTTATCACCTCAGCGCTGTGAAAGCATTGCTTGTATGTACTGGAGTCCCCTGCAAGGCAGCAGCCATAGCTAGACTCTGATTGTATGAGGGTCCAATTTCTGCACAAAGATGAATATATCCAGATAAGCCTGTCTTTGCTTTGTATGGCCGGAAGGCTGCAGGGAGCTGCATTAGCACTCTCATAAGATGATTACTCTTGTAATCATCTTAATTACAATATATGGGTGAGTTTAAAATCCTAAGCTTGTGATCAAACTGCAAACTCCAGTCAATGGAACACTGGCAATTTTAACCATATTTTTTTAAGTTTCTTTTGCAATATTAGAGAATAACCATAACTTTTAGAAAGCAAAACCCAATTTTAAACAATCTATTCTCTTTAAAGGCAATACCAGAAGCATCACTTTCACATTACAAAGTTTGACTGCCAGTTCTTACATATGAATGCATGACACTGCAACTTTTAATGCTTCATTAAAGAGACACTGTTTTAAATCTTGTCCCTTATAAGTCTAGTTTCTAGGATAAGAACTACATAAAATATTATCCCAACATAGAAGTATCTTTAGAGGCCTGGTTTCCTGGGCTGGTTCATGCCACTTATTGTTGTTTAAAATGACTCTGACCCTGAATTACCAGTTTTAAGCTAACTTTCTGCTACCAAATCATACCTGATAACTTACAAACCAATACTCTATGACCAAGACATGCAGAGCATATTTATACCTTTAAGACCAGCCAGAAACCAAATGAAGCTGTTTCACAGATCTTATAAATTTAGACCAGACAAATAATTTTTATTTACTAGGTATAATTTCAAGCGAAAAAGTACTTTGTCATTTGCTGAAACCAGTAATCACAATTGCAGAGATTTTTCTAGAAAAAGACAAGGATCAACTAATTTGCCTTAGAACTAAGAAGCTGCTGACTCCTCTTAAAAGCAGCTTTTCAGCAGGGCCTCTCCTGCTGTGCTTGACTCCTGGCTAAGGGTGTGGGGCAACTGAGACTGAATCAAGAGATGGATAACCAGCAGATAAAGTTTTAACCAATTTTTCTTTTCAATATAAAACATAGAACAACAGCCATTCAGACAACAAAACAAAAACAGACATGAATTGACATGTAGACCAGTTGGTGCACAAAAGACAGATACTACAGAGAGGGTAGAGAACCTGATGTAACCGGAACTAAGGATGTCTCCTGTAGGGGCCAGAGAGGAAGCAGGACGTCTCCCGATTTCCTTCTGTCCCTGGGATAGCTCTGAAACCCATTTTCTTCTCTCTTGATCCCTCTCTCTCATGTCATTTGTATACCTAGCATATCCCACGGCCCTTTTTTTGTGTGTGTTTTTGCTTTGTTTGTTTGTTTTTTGTTTTCTATTCTTTTTATTTTATTTTATTATTTTATTTTAAGCCCTACTCCTCCAGCCTGATGCAGTTCTTGACTGTGGAAAAATGCCTGTTTAAAATTTTCCATTTTCCAGTCCCATTTTCCACTGTCAACCCCTAGCTCATAGCTCATACCAGCTCTGGGCCAACGCTGACTCAGTCTAGCCTGTATCCTCTTTGCACCCTTTCGATCAACAGCCTTCAAAAGATGAAATTTGTAGCGCTAACATTAATGTTGTATGTTGCTTACCGTGCAGGATACATCTTCTTCTGTTTTCTGTGAAGCCCAACCAAATCAGTGTCCCTCGGTCGTTCTTTCCTTTTTCGGGCCACTTGTTTTGTGCCACCTGTAGCTGCCAGCAGCTCTGGGTTACTTGGTTCCTGAAAGCAAAGTTGGGGTTGAATGGAAAGGCAGCAAGAGGAATAAGGAGCCAAGACAAAGTTCTCTGATAAAGGCCCAATGTTTACTTATGAGTCTGAGCTTGTAAGGGGCGAAGGCAATCCCCCACTATGCCAGGATGTGGTTGTTTTGTCAGGATCTGTCCGGAAAACAAGCTCAGCTGCTCAGCAGGTAGCTTTTTGCAGGAAGCTGCAGATGTGGCAGATAAAAGACTTTACCTAGGTTGGAAGACTCCACCATAGGTGAGCTAGCAACTGTGGCAAACAAGGTCTGAGCCAGCCTGCTCAAGGCTGGGGGAGGGCACATGTAGATAGGTGTACCTACAGCAGAACTTGGGAAATTTTATTACTGAGACTGGCCTTCCTGGGCAGCTCTTTGCTGTTCCGCACCTCAGAACTGTCGATGCCTGGTCCTTTCCTGAGAGCTCTAGCTTTGCATTCCAGTTACTCCAGCATTGCAGGGACTCTCTTAACTGAGGAAGTCCAGTGTGGTTTCCACCAGGAAATACAGTGTCCAGACAGGCAAGGCCTCTCCACTCCTAGGTGTGTCTCACTATAGAAGATTGCTGTGATCCGGAGAGTTGAGTATATGCTAATTTTAAAAGGCACATATTTTGCATTTTATTTCTACAGAGTTGAAATGTTGAGAGATTTTTAAAAAATAATAGTGTTTTCCACTGTTTAAAAAAAAAATTAGCCCTAAAGTTAATTTATCTGCATCCTTAACCAGTGATGTCATAGCCACGATGACACACAGGCAAGGTGGCCATCCTGCTGTCATTGGGTCTAATTTTTTGACAAATAAGTTATTGGCTGATTCCATGGCCCTAGAGTTTAGATCAAGAGCCTGTTGGCTATTTCTTTATGTTTATTAACATATAGATAAAATAGCTTAGTAACGTCTGGTAGCCCCAAAGCAGGAGCCAACAGTAGGGCCTGTTTTACTTTCTTATTGGATTTTTTTCCTTTGATTTAAGTTTTATTGCATTATGATGAGAAAAGATACATAATTTCAATTTATCTGAATTTAACATTTAAAAACATATAGTAAATAGACTTATATCACATTCTTCTTTCCCTTTTGTACCCCGCTTCTCCTGGATAGTCCCCCTTCAAAACCTGCAATACCTTTTGTTTTTTATCATATTATTTAAAATTTGTAAAATAATGTAACAATAAAAATGAGTATTATAAAAGTTGATATAAAACAACAATCAATTGAAGTCTTATGTAAATGTTTGTCTACAGCAATACTGATAATACATACATTTTTCTCAATGTAAATTTTAAATAACTTCAAATATATTAACTGTATGATATTTTAAAATAATATATCACTATTAGTTTTTTTAGTGAGCATAAATAGATAAAGTCTTTTTGTTTGGTTGGTTTGTTTTGTTTTTAGTAGAGCTTAAAATATTGGCTCTTATGGTGGTACAAACATGAAATAAGAACAGTTTTTGAACATTGGAGTTCATTGTAATAAGACTGTACTTGAATGTCTCTCACATCACCAAAGGACTTTACCTCCATAGTAGCTAAGCTAAGAGTTGACAGTCCTGCTGTGACAAGGAATGAACTGTAGGCACAATTTTTGAATACAGATATTATGCTATGGTCAAAGCTATTTGACTTGAGTGATTGTCGTCATTCTCAGCCCAAAGGGAACAGGTTACATTCATTTAAGAAATGGTGTGGTATTAAGATGGTCTATCCATGAAGTCATTCATCAATTGTTTTAATGAACAATGGTTCTTCTTGGAGGGTGGAACAGACATTAGGTGAGGGTAAGATTTTGGTTCATTGGCTGTGATGATTTTGAAAAGCATTCATCTCAGAATAAGTAACTTATAAAGTCCTCTTCTTCAAAATTGATACAATAATTATAAATATTAGCAAAGCCTTCAGTCTCACTCTTTATTGTTCTGTACAAGCCACTTCCCAAATTAATTGTCTACATTTCTTTTGGTTGTGTAAACAATCCTGAAATATGTAAGCTGTTCTGAAAGCCATAGAATAGTGTAAAAACATCAAATAAACAATCCTACTAATAGAGAGGCCGAGATAGGAGTAGCATGATTTCAAGACCATTATGTGGAACACAGCAAGACCCTGTCATGTACAAACAAGCAGAAAGTATATATGGATTGTACAATATTGGACCTATTTCTCCCATTACCAAATTAGAGAGACCACAAGATGACAGCCGACAAATTTCTAATTCCTCATATTTTTCAATTTCAATCGATTAGGATATGTTGGTAATATTAATTTTCACATTAAGAGATATTAAAGAAAAGTGATTGTTACTTCCTGTTAATTTTCTTGTTAGAGGTGGAATTATGTTTGTGTGGGTTTGTTGAAAGATTACTTTCTTGCTTCTTCTAGGGTGTAGTTTCACTCCTTATGTTGGTGTTTTCCATCTAGTATCCTTTGTAGGGCTGAATGTGTGGAAAGATATTGTGTAAATTTTGTTTTGTCATGGAATATCTTGTTTTCTCTGTCTGTGGTGATTGAGAGATTTGCTGGGTATAGTAGCCTGGGCTATTTGTGTTCTCTTAGGGTCTGTATGACATCTGCCCAGGATCTTCTGGCTTTCATAGTCTCTGGTGAGATGTCTGGTATAATTCTGGTAGGTCTGCCTTTATATGTTACTTGACCTTTTCCCCTTACTGCTTTTAAAACTCTTTCTTTGTTTAGTGCATTTGGTGTTTTGATTATTATGTGACGGGAGAAATTTCTTTTCTGGTCGAGTCTATTTGGAGTTCTGTAGGACTCTTGTATGTTCATGGGCATCTCTTTCTTTAGGTTAGGGAAGTTTTCTTCTATAATTTTGTTGAAGATATTTACTGGCCCTTTAAATTGGGAACCTTCACTCTCTTTTATACCTATTATCCTCAGGTTTGGCCTTCTCATTGTGTCCTGAATTTTCTGGGTGTTTTGGGTTAGGAGCATTTTGCTTTTTGTGTTTTCTTTCACCGTTGTATCAATGTTTTCTTTGGTGTCTTCTGCACCTGAGATTCTCTCTTCTATCTCTTGTATTCTGTTGGTGATGCTTGCATCTATGACTCCTGATCTCTTTCCTAGGTTTTCTAACTCCAGCATTGTTTCCCTTTGTGATTTCTTTATTGTTTCTAGTTTCATTTATAGATCTGTATGGTTTTGTTTCTTTCCTTTACCTGTTTGATTGTGTTTTCCTGTAACTCTTTAAGAGATTTTTGTGTTTCCTGTTGTGATGGTTTGTATATCCTTGGACCAGGGAGTGGCACCATCTGAAGGTGTGGCCTTGTTGAAATAGGTGTGACCTGGTTGGGATGGGTATGTCACTGTGGGTGTGGGTATAAGATCCTCACCCTAGTTGCCTGGAAGTCAGTCTTCCACTAGCAGCCTTTGGACAAAGACATAGAACTCTCAGCTCCTCCTGTGCCATGCCTGCCTGGATACTGCCATGCTCCTACCTTGATGATAATGGACTGAACCTCTGAACCTGTAAGCCAGCCCCAATTAAATGTTGTTTTTTATAAGACTTGCCTTGGTCATGGTGTCTGTTCACAGCAGTAAAACCCTAACTAAGACACCTGTTTAAGGGCTTCTAGCTGTTTACCTGTGTTCTCCTGTATTTCTTTTTTTTTATTATTATTAATTCATTTATTACATGTAAGTACACGGTAGCTGTCTTTGGACACTCCAGAAGAGGGAGTGTCTCAGGTCTCATTACAGATGGTTGTGAGCCACCATGTGGTTACTGGGATTTGAACTCAGGACCTTTAAAAGAGCAGTCAGTGCTCTGAACCACTGAGCCATCTCTCCAGCCTTCTCCTGTATTTCTTTAAGGGAGTTATTTATGTCCTTCTTAATGTCCTCTATCATCATCATGAGAAGTGATTTTGTATCTGAATCTTGCTTTTCCAGTGTGTTGGGGTATCCAGGACTTGCTATGGTGGTTGAATTGGGTTCTGATGATGCCAAGTAACCTTGGTTTCTGTTGCTTATGTTCTTATGCTTGCCTCCCACCATCTGGTTATCTCTAGTGCTACCTGCTATTGCTATGTCTGATCTTCCTGAGATCCTGGGTGTGTCTGAGCTCCTGTGATCCTGAGATCCTGGGCGTGTTGGAGCGCCTGGGAGTGGAGCTGCCTCTGGGTGTTGTGGGAGGGCTGCAGAGTTTGCGCCCATGGTCTACTCAGGGCTCCAGCCTAGACAGACCAGAAGGAACCTGTGCCACTGGTCTGGTGGAGTTCCTGCATGCCTGAGTCCCACCGATCCCATTTACTCCTGGAGTTGGGGACAGATGTTATGTCCTCCTCACCTCTGATCCTCTGATCCTGGGCACGTTGGAGTGCCTGGGAGTGGAGCTGCCTCTGGGTGTTATGGAGCTGGCTCCTGTTTTACTTTCTTAAAGGCCCTTTGGTATTCCTGAGCCCAAAGTCCGTGGCTTCCTTGGTGGTTTCAAACAAAGCCCAGATTCTATAATCTATAAAAGCCCATGGACCCCAAGGACTCTCTTAGCCGTTGTGGGCTCTGGAGGGTAGGGATGTTGATGACAGTCTCTTTTCTTGCTGTGGAAAGCCACTGCTGGCCTTCTTTCAGAATATAACTGAAGTAGATGACTTTGGTCTTACAGAGCTGTGCTTTTTTAGCAGATGGCCGATATCCCATGTCCCCCAGAGTCTCGTATCACCTACTGGGAATGCTTGGTTGTCTCTTTCCCATAGCTTAAGGATGGGAGGTCTTATCATTTCAAGGACATTAATTATCTGCTTTCTCCAAGGACAGGAGACAACTGTGTGGGAGGGAGTGCTGACGGCGTGGGGTTGGGGGCTGCTAAACTTGGTGATTGTGTTGAGGAGAGTGCTGGCTGCTTTTTGTCTCTTCAAGCTTATGCTCTCCACTACTGTCCATCTTCTGAGAGCTGGGATTGCAAAGGGACCATCACAACAATCCAATGTTTACACGGATGCCCTGGTGTCATACTTGTTTAGCAAGTAATTTACCCACTAAGCTGCTTCCAAAGCCCCACTTTTCCAATTTTGAAGACGACTGAGGTACACACAATAAAGTCCTTGTCTTTATAAGATCTATACCTTGAAGTATCAAAGACTAGTGGGACATCCTATCTACAACTTCTTCCAAAAGTCCATGCACTCTCACCAGTGTACATATCCATTGCTCATGAAGCAGGAAGTAACCCAAATGGTCCAATGATAATACCCTATCAGAGACTTGGAGATGAAGGAATAAAGGGATTTGGGGAGCCATTCTTGAAATATTATTTTTAAAACAATCAAGTTCTATTTTAACCAAGCTTAAGTGACCTGTAGCTCTTGCTTTCACATTCTGTAAGTTGAAGAGTAAAAGAGTAAAGAGTAAAGTAGGTGGGGATCTCCCAGGACACTGGGGTCTTAGTGCCCTGTCTGCTGCTGTCCTGCCCTGGGGTCGCTGGTGAAACCTGTCTTCATTTCTCTCCTCTAGAACTCAGGGCAAGAGTGTTACTTCCCCACCATGAATGCTACAAAATATGCCAACCAATTGAAGACAGTGTTTTCAGTTTCCCACTGAGTTTTGCCTTATTATCAGAGTTAGATATTAGAGTATCGGTGAAGCAATATTCTAGATTACTTCTATGATTAAACAGTGTTGCTTTAAGTGCTAATACTTTACTAGCTTTAAAATATAACACTGAACTGCTAATAAATTGTTAATCAATTCATTTTCAAAATGATGGGGTCAGAGTGATGGGTCAGCAGTTAATAATACTGGATGTTCTTCCAGACAACCCAGGTTCGGCTCCCAGCACCCACATGGCAGCTTTACAACCAGCTATAACTCCAGTTGCAAATCCTGTGCCCTCTCCTAGCCTCCAGGATTGCTAGGCATGTGCATGGTAAACAGAAATCACAAGAACAAGGTTTGGTTTGGTTTGGTTTGGTTTGGTTTGGTTTGGTTTGGTTTTATTTTGTTTTCCTAGAATTATCCCTCACTTCCTCTCTTCCTCCCTTCATCCTGTTTTAGCTTATAAGATAGTAGGGTTGTCAGAAGGTTACTGGAGCCAACTGTCCCTTAGACAAGCTATATTAGCAGGATTAGATTTAGTAGGGGGGAGCTTTGTCACACTCTTCACATCAGAGAGGGCTGTATTAGATAGCATGGTGGGGCACCTGAAAGGAAAGAGCCTTCAATTCCCTTGAGTTCTGGAATATTCTCAGAGTTGCAGCATAATGGAGTGTTAGAGCAGGAGAGCCTTCAGTTCCAAAGAACAAAAGGGCTTTCTTGCTCTTATACGTGTTGGCAGGAGAAAGAGGTGTTATGTAGGTTATGTGCCAGCAGTCACAAGGCAGAAAGAAGCCAGATAAAAAATAAAGTTATAATTCAAGGTTGTCTTGAGCCTGCATGTCACAGAGAGCTGACCTTGCATCTACAAAGCAGAGGAGGCTGTGAGCCACAGAAGTCTCCTTGTCAACTCTGGCCACAGAGAGCTGAGGGGATGGTAGGAAGGCAGGGAGTGTTGAGGTGGCCTGGTCTAGAAAAGAGCTGAAGGGTCTGTGATGGATCATCTCTCACTTCTTTCTTTGACTTGCCTTCTTTTCCTCCTGTGTTATGTAATCCCTGTGTTTATTGAAATCAATGCCCCCACAGGTGGATCCAGCACCCCCAGAAACTTATCCTTTCTTTGTCCCAAGGCCCCCCTCCTTCAGGGTGCTGGATTGCTGAAGGAGACAACAGTTTCTTGCTAACGTTGAAGGAGATGGTGGGGCCCTCGGAGACAATAACCTGAGCTGCCATCATAGTTGGTCTGGGAACGTGACCCAAACTGCTGGGGCATCCATGTGGGTGGGGTAGGGTGGGGGAGGTCTTTCTCCTTTTTCTAGTTTTCAGAGCAGTGCAAGAAAGGTGGGGATGGAGACAGTTGGCTATGAATCAGTTGGCTAGCCACTGTTTTTACTGCCAAATGCTCACAACCTGGAATTTTAAAGGCTGCATTTCTCTTTGGGAAGAATTAATGATGGTGATTGTCAGCCAAGCCCCATATCTTAAGTTTTAAAAGAAGCAGAGAAGAAAGTGTTGGGCTGTGCGTGAATAATTATTAGTCCACTATAGTGAGCACTCAGTTGTGAGGTAGACTGATAGCAGCACATTTCAATGGTTGGGGCAGATGGGCAGGACTGGGGGAGGGGGCAGAGCAGGGCACGACCCAGACAATGGATGGGCAGGACTGGGGGAGGGGCGGAGCAGGGCACGACCCAGACAATGGATAGACAGGACAGAATGATATGGACACAGCACAAGAAACACCCACATATGGGGCAAAGAACGGCAGGTGCAGAGAATTCAATATAATTCTGAGATATGGACCATCAGGAAGCCTCTGTCTTGAGCATTGAGGATGGTTTTTCCAGCAAAATCAAAACTTACACTATAAACTTATAAACTACTGTAAGGTGTATACACAGATAAATTCTTATAAATTAAAAAACCAAAAACAAAAACAGATTCTAGATGGTGGGTAGGGTGATCCGAGGGGCTTCTGCGTGTATTTGAGCTGTGACTTGGTCATTCCCTCTGCAGAGAGGCCACACAGAGATAGCAAGTCAGATGCAGGGCATCCAACAGCTGCTGCAGGCAGAGAAGCTGGTGGCTGAGATGTCCGAGGCCCGCAAGCAAAAGCACGGAGGCTGAAGCAGGCCGAAGCAGCAGCTCAGGCTGAGGTTGAACAGTGCCCCTTGCAGAGGGAAAAGGAGTTCCAGGCCAAGGAAGCTGCGGCTCTGGGGTCAACATGGCAGCTGGAGCAGCGAGATGGAGGAGACCCCGGAGAAGATGGCCGTCCTCCAGAGCTACTTTGAGCAGATCAGGGATGAAGTTCCTGGGTAATCTCTTGGCCTCGTGTGTGACATCCGGCCAGAAATCTATGAAAACTATCGCATAAATGGATAGGAGGCAGAAGCACCTGCTCTGTGGGTTGGCACGGGGTCTGCCCCCATAGAATAAGAAACCTGCACAGAGCTTGGGCTCTGCTCTAGAAGACCTTAAATTACTTCTCCATGCTGTTGTAGGTCCCTTCACTTTTTGAGAGTATCAAATCTAGTTTTTTGTACAGAGTTACTGCATACCTGATGATTCATCTTCTTACCTTGTGTGTCTTTAAGGATTGGTCACCTGTTTTCCTGTGTGTTACTGCAAGTAACAGGTCTCAGCATTGACTTTTATTAATCTAGTAGAAAACAATTCTTTGAAGAAAGAAAGGGAGTAAATTGTTCCCTTCTCCTTTCTTACAGGTCAGGGGCCTTCTCTATGGAAGAGTAGTAAAGAGCTGTTTGTAAGTCTTATGAAGAAGCAGTCAGCCTAGAGCACTCCACCCTGGCTAATTTAGGATAGTGAGTATGCTTGTTCAGGCCGCAGTTAGGGCATCCTAATGCCAACCACTAGATGCTAGGACTCAGCTTGTTACGTGTTATTTGTAAAGTAAAAGTTTGTCTTGCCTTTCAAAAAAAATAAATGGAAAGAAAAATAAATTTAAAAGACAAAAAGGAGACAGAGTCTTGTTAAGTTGCCCAGGATGACCTCAAACTACTTGGCTCAAGCAAGTCTCCTGCCTCAAATTCCTGAGTAGCCAAGACTACAGATGTCACTAATCCTACCATAAGGCATTAAGTCCACTTAATTTTTTTTTCCTGCCTTTAAAACAATTTTCTCTTCACTTTAGTGACTGCTTAGGGACATTGAAAAGAGGGCACTTTTTTCTTTCTTTTTTTTTTTTTTTTTTTTTTTTGTGGTTTTTCAAGACAGGGTTTCTCTGTATAGCCCTGGCTGTCCTGGAACTCATTTTGTAGACCAGGCTGGCCTTGAACTCAGAAATCAGCCTCTGCCTCCCGAGTGCTGGGATGAAAGGTGTGCGCCACCACGCCTGGCTTTATTTTGTTTTTTGTTTTTTGGGGGGCACTTTTGCAGATGTCACTCAGTGAAAGCCGCTTCTGGGGCAGGAGGAAGCATCCTCTGTCACCCTTCCCACACAGATACCTCCCCACTGCAGGGCACATTCAAATTGGCTAGCCATTAAAATTTATGGATGAAGTATAATTTATCTAAAACAAGACCAACATGAAAAACTTGTAGATATATTCACACAGGCATATACTGTACATTAACTATATCCCCCTGTAAATATATTCATACAAGCATATGCTATACATTAACTATATCCCCTATAAATATATTCATACAAGCAGATGCTGTATATTAATGATATTCCCCTCCAACCTCCTATTTACCCTTTTGTTGCTCTGAAAAACTTTTACATTAATTTAAAATATAGTAAATGAATACAATAGCAAAAGGGATAAATCCAAGCACACTGAGATTTAATTTCTAAAATATCAACATTTTGTGATCTCAGAACTTTCCCCTTTTCCTAGTAATTTACACACATTTATATTTTTTAAAAATACAGTATACATTCAATTGCTGATTGTAAACAAAAGGAAAAAATTTGTTATAAAACACTTTTGGTGTACCCTAGGCATTTGATTTTAAATGCTTAATCGAGTGTTCTACACATATTCACAATGAGTAAAATTTTAAAAATGTTTTCCTGTATAAAAGTGTTTCTCTATGTTTTCTTTTCCTTGCTGGTTCTGTTTTATAACCATATGAAATACCTTTTAATTACATGCTGCCAATCAAAATCTTGGCACAGTGGGATCTTTTAGTCCCAGGAAAAACCATGGGTCTTTAATTACTGTTTCATTGTTTGTAACTCTGTTTCTAACGTACATTCTCACCGGCAGTCACAGGACTAAAAAAACCCAAAACCTTACATTTCACATTCTTGCACTTAGCATCTAAATTACACAGGACACAATAGTAATCAGCACGTATTGTTTCAATCATAAACCCCAGAGTAGCAGGAAATGTTGGTCCTAATGGAAAGAATTAATCAGCAGCGTTTCTATACTCCAGAGCAGGGAAATAATCTGGTCGCAGAGTGGCGTCTTTCAGAGGCGACTGTCTCTGGCTGTGAGACCCACTTCCACATGATTTCTTCCTAACGAGCCAGAAAGCTGCTTTAATCTTCTAGCCAGAGCCCTATGCGAGCACTATCAAAGGTAGGCAAGGCCTACTGAGGTTCAAAGCAGATAATGAGAACCTGGTGGCTGATATTAGACTGGCGTCAGGCCTGGAATCACTTTTGCTTGATTGAGCCGTTTTGTCCTCAGCAGTATTCCTTCTGTTCAGCCAGATTCCCTCCAGCCCCCGTAGTGAGTGACATAAAGGCCCCCCTCCCCGAAGCCTCTTGTCAGAAGTTAGAGCCCTCAAAGTAGACAGGTTACTTAATACCCAAAGTCCACACAGCCAGGGAACTCTTCGGTACCATCCTGCAGGCTCCCTTGTCCAGGAGACCCACAGCTTCCACTTCAGAGCCCAGCTTGTGAAGATGCCCACTCTAGACAAGAACACCTACAACCCAACACCACACTTCATTTTCACTAGAAAGAACTGGCCAGAGAGAAGCTGGGTTTCACGGAGATGTCCACAGGCTGCTTTGCGTTAGTTGGTTTGCATTGCTATGACAGAAGAAATAGGGAGGAAAAGGCTTCTTTTGGATCTCACATAGTGTCCATGGCAATCGCAGGATGGGGCAGAAGCTCATCCATCTATCATGGCCAATCAGGAAGCAGAAAGAGCTAGACTGCAGCCAAAGGCAGAAAAAACCACCAAGGCTCACGTTAGAGGCCTCCACATCCCAAATGTCACACACACATCACTCCAAGAACAGTATTTTTTGTGCCCAGTTCTCAGGAACCCCAGAAGAACGCCAGGAATTGCAAGTCCAATGTAAAAACAAAGAGAGCCTTTATTACACGCCTTTATTACAGGAGTCAGATTCGGATCGCAAGCCTTCTCCACAGCTCAGGTTAGGAATGTGATGCCCATGTCTAGGGGCTTGCAGTATATATGTGTATATGTATTAAGCTAGGATCCTCGAACTTTGGGGTTACCTGACTAGGGAGGTGATAATGGGAGTTCATCCTTCAAACCTGATAACGTTTGTTCAGGCAGCGGGGCAGAACCGTGCAGCTGGAGAGGGACCTTCCTGACCTGGGAAAAATAACTCATTATGTTATCAGAATCTGGTGTATTTTTACAACCTGGTCTCAGCTGCCTGGGAACACTTAATTGCCCTTCTCCCATATTCCGAGAGTGAGCTTTCTAATATTTCTATTATTTTAAGGATATAGGTCTCTGCTTCCTTCAAGGCAGGAGCCATCTGCACTGGGGAAATGCTGGTTATCAATCAAAGGGAGTGTTGGCAACATGGAGGCTTTGATATGGTGATTTCTTACTGTTCCCAAGGCTGGCATCTGCCCTCCCTCGGAAGTGAGAGGAGCGCTGTCAAGAAAGGGGAATTGCAATAATCCAGCACCAGTCTGGGCCCTCTCCAAAGGCCAGAGGCACCTATGAAGAAAGAGGGAAGGAGTGTAAACTTTAGCCCCACACAGCAGGGAAGCGCAGAGGCAGGCTCCCTGTGTCGCTTTATATTCAGTCACACAAGTCTGTGGGAGAGCATTCCATATTCAAACCAGAACATGCTTCTGCTTGGTCGTCTTATAATGCAAAATGTACCCAGGCTAACGTCAAGAGTCCATATAGTTTCCATATAGTTTCAATAGTTCTAACACTGACTTTTGAAAAAGTCCAAACTCAAAAGTTTCTCAGAGACTGACAGCAAACTCCCGGTTGTAAACCCCTGTAATATCAAACAGAAACTTATGCAATTGTAACATACAGTGGTACCCCACAAACATTCTCATGTTCTTGCTCTAAAAGTGAGGGTGGGTTCAGTGTGGTGGTTTGAGTAAGAATGACCCCCCCCTGCCACCACCACCCCCTTCTAGTCTCATAGATTTGCACGCTTAGATACCAGGGAGTGGCTTTACTTGAGAAGGGTTAAGAGGTGTGGCCTTATTGAAGGAAGTGAGTTAGGGAATGGGCTTTCAGGTTTTAAAATCCCAAGCCATGCCCAGAGTCTCTTTCTTTCTGCTACCTGTGGATCCAGATGTAGAACTCTCAGCTACTTCTCCACCACCATGTCTGCCTGTGTGTCACCATGCTCTCACTGTGATAATGAACTAAATCTCTAAAACTGTAAGCAAGTCCCAGTTAAATGTTTTCTCTTGTAAGAGTTGCCTGGGTCTTGATATCTCTTCACAACAATAAAACCCTGACTAAGACAACAAGGAAATATTCTACCAAAGCAAGACCAAAACTCAGAACTCCAAACACTAAATAGCTCTGGGGCAAATGGTAACATCACCTGTGATCTGAAGGGCTCAGGCAGCCCTACTCGTCCCCGCATCCATGCCATCTGCCACACACATGTCCTTTCTCCTAGATAGCTCCATTCAATACCTGCAGTTCTCCTTAGTAGGCCATCCAACTTCCTGGCCTCTCCAACATTTTGGGGTCTTGTTGTAACTTAGGAATCATGATCACAACTTCATCCATATCTAACTCAAGAGCTTCATACAGGAAGCCTTTGGTACAGCTTATCTGGGCTCACCAGCATTTTCTTCTGTAAACATGGTGCTAGCTAGCCTCCATGACTCTGTAGCTCTTATATTCTTTACATCTACAAGCCAGCAGTTCATAGACAATGCCAAAATCTGCTAGAAATGTGAGGTGTAGGTGGGTACAGTTGGACCACAGTTGTAGTTGCTTCTGAGTGTCTATGTTACTGAAAAGTATCCCCCTGGGTGGCCCTGTTCAACTAGGGCACACTTATGGCAGCACAATCCTCCAAATCTGCTTTCCTTTTACACCTAGAGCCTTTGATATTGCAATCTTGTCCTCAAGGTCCAATCCAAGGGATACAATTTATCTTTAATGGTGCTAATCTTTTTAATGACTATAGATGATTTGTTGTAGAAAAATATTTTTAAAATATTCTGGCAAGAGTTCCTGCCGGCCTTTGACCGTTTATGTTGCTTGATGAAACACACACACACACACACACACACACACACACACACACACACAGAGAGAGAGAGAATTTATTTTTAAATATGCCTTAGGCAGCACAATAGCTAGGCAGCTGCCTACCCTCCATGCTGTTAGAATCTACTTCCTATCCATATCCCAAGTTATTACTTACTGTGTTTCATCTGGGTTGCTCTTAACTCCAATTAGGTAGCACTCTGGGACATGTTCCCTAGGCCCCTAGCTCATAATGGTTCTCCTTTCTCCTCTCCTTGCTTTTCAATCTCATGGTGGCTCTCACCTTTCTTCCTTCCTCCTCATGGTCTCAAACCCAGGATCTCTAAACCCTGTCTATGTCTCTTCTCCCCAGCTGTTGGCTGCTGGCATCTTTATTTGCCTATCAGAATTAACTGGAGGCAGAGTTCCTCAGGCTACATGCAGACTCCCAATCTTAGAGGCCAGCAATTAGCATTACAATAAACAGTAAAAGACAAAACCTCAACAGTGATTTAGCCACACCATTCTTGTCTTCAGTCAAAGTACACATTTTCTACATCATTTTGTTCTCTCTTCAGTATCACTATAAAGACTGAACACAGCCAGAAATAACCATGCCACAAACTGAGCATTATGTCACCTTACAATCTCCTCTGTCAAATTCATTTAATTAATGAATAAATAATTTAATGAATTAACTTAATTCAGCCTTACTAAAATTTTTGGGACATGGACAGATTGTAGCCACTTTCTCTGCCAGAATATAACATTAATGGCCTCCAACCCAGTTGTCAGTGAAGTCCTTGTTCTGATCTGAAATCACATATGTACAGTCTTTACTGTTGTCATTTCTATGTGAATTCTTATCTTTGGAACTCCCAACAGACTAGACAACAGCTCCATCTGCTTCCTCTACAAACCAGTTTCAAAGGTCTAAAAACCACACAGCCAGGTTTATCACAGCAACATCCCATTTCTTAGTACCAATATTCCGCATGATAGAAAACCTGACAGAAGCAACTTAAGGGAGGAAAGGTTGGCTCATGGTTTTAGAGAGCTGTCAGTTCATCATAGAAGGGAATACATGGTGGGGTATGACTTATTCATAGTCAATCAGGAAATAGAAAGTGCTAGACTGGAATCAGAAATAGGTACAAGTTTCAAGACCCACCCTTAGAAACCTGTTCTCACCAGCCAGATCCCATCCCCTAAAGATTCCACAATCTCCCAAAATAACAGAATTAGCTGGGATATATTTCATATTCAAGCCATACATACAACCTGCTGTGAAAATTGAGAATTCAACCTGTAGCAAGTCTTCTGCCAAAAATAGAGTAAGTAAAACAGAGACTATAAAGTCTCAAAATGAAAATCTACCAGATAACAGAGAGAAAGCAATGCATGTCCCCGGAGACCATCTTCATTTGTTCTAGTTTCATTCTTCTGCAGCAATAAAACACTAAAAAGAACCTTGGAGGAGAAAAGGGTTGATTTCACTAATACTTCCAGGTCACAATCTACCATTGAGGGGAGCCAGAATAGGAACTCAAAATATTGGCCTAAAGGCAGAACTGCTTGGTATTCCATACAGCATTAACTACAACCAGAGAATGCATTCACAGCTAAGGAAATACAGCAGAAACCACCGAGAAGCATTGCTTGACAGTCTATCCAGAGACTCATGCTTAGCTAGCTTTCCCATATGGTCCAAGACCACTGCCCAGGAAATGGTACTGCCCACATTGCCTTGGGTCATCCCACTCAGTTAACAAGGAAGACAATCTCCCACAAACATGCCCACAGGCCAATCTAATCTTAGCAACTTCTCAGTTGAGAATCTCCTCTCAGGTGACTCTAAACTTTGTCAAGTTGACAGTTAAAGTTAAATGAGGTAGCATCACGTGCTAGGGTAGTACCATAGCACCGTTAAAGCAAATGTACACTCTGTCACCGGGATATAACCCAAAACTCTAACCTCTGGTGGTTTCCAGTATCCTTTCACTTATGGGTATGGATCACTATATTAGTCAGGGTTCTCTGAGGAACAGAACAGATAGAATGAATATGGAATGAATATATATATTCATGTATATTATATATCATATCCATATATATTCAGACAGCAAATGGAAAATTTATTATTAGAATGGCATATAGTCTGTGGTCAGGGTAATCCTAAACAGCTGACTCCTGACAGAAGACCAGTGATCTAATAGTTATTTTGTCTACAAGACTTGAAATCTCATCAGTTCCAATCTGGTAATAGAGTCCCAGAGAACTTCTATTCTTCAGTCTACGTTGGAATCCCAAATAAGTAGGTTTTAACACTAATGAAAGGATGCCTCAGTAACAGGACAGATGAGCTTGCAGGCAAGAGTTAGGAAAGCAGGCAAAAGCAAAAGCTTCCTTCTTCCATATTCCTTTATGTAAACTACACCAAATGGTGTAGGTTAGGGTTAGGATGGGTCGTCCCTCAAATGATCCAATCAAGAAAATCCATCACACATGTGACCAGATGCTTAAGTTTTAGTTGATTACAGAAATAGTTAAGTTGCCAGTCAAGAGTAGCCATCAGGGTCACCTTGTGTCTTAGGGTTTCTATTGCTGTAAAGAGATACCATGACCAAGGCAACTCTTTTAAAGGACAACATTTCATTGGGGCTGGCTTATTGGTTCTGAGATTCAGTCTATTATCATCATGGCAAGCATAGTTCTGGAAGAGTTGAGAGTTCTACATCTTGTTCCAAAGGCAAACAGGAGAAGATTACTATCTTCCAGGCAGCTAGGAGGAGGGTCTCAAAGCCCATTCCCACAGTGACACACACACTTCTTCCAACAAGGCCACACCTTCTAAAAGTGCCACCCCCTGGGCCAAGTATATTCAAATCACCAAACCTTGGATCCTTGACTTCAGCCTTGACTTGAACTTCCCATGGCCACTATACCAAATTACCATGAATTCATGTTTTAATATGAGAGAAATTTACTCTCTCATGTGCTAGCAAGGCTGGAAACACATCAAGGGCTCCAAGGAGAATCCATTCCACATCTCTTGATTCTGTTTCTGTTGATTTCCATGACTTGTGTCTTCATCCTCTGTATCTGCTTCCTTGGTTACTTTGTCCACTCTTCTGTCTGGGTCAAATCTCCATCTTCTACATTCTTCTCTTCAGTATATGGGACAATCCATTTAATGCTTACCTGAAGGATTCATAATATTCTCCCTCTCTTGAGGCACTTAATTTAATCTCAACCACAAAGTAGTTTGGGGCTACATAGGGTGATATTAATGGGCTTCAAGAATTAGGACAAGGACACCTTTGTGGGAGACATTATTGAGCATATCCTATTGATAGTGACTAGTAACAAGTTACTCTTGTCACTTGAGGGTGGGACTACCTGACAGAGAGAGTTATCAGTGCATCTCAGTCTGATTTCATAGTGCATCCCAGCCTCCTGCTGCCTTTCCTGATGCAAATTACCAAACAAGACAGAGGATTTCATTTCTAATCAGGTTAAGAGCCTCTAGATAATCAAGTAAGTTGTAATGGACTTTTAAGGCTACCTTGAAATCCTTTTTTGAGAAGGCATGACAAACTATTTAAATGCAGCTTACTTGCATTTGCTTTGAATGAGCATATCCACACCGTGTCAACTAAAAATATCACAGGCAAAGTGCATGTTTTAAAATGCTGAGAAAACCATGCCACATTATTTCACTACTTTTTGCTCCCTGGTGCTATTAGCAAATAATTATAAAGGACTTTGATTATATTTTGAGGGTGACAGTAGCAGTCACTGGCATTTGAATGCTTATGTCTAACCCACAAGTTCAGAATGGTTTCTAACATGACTTTAACCCAAAATTCATTATGCCTTAAATCACCCAGTTTGCTAGCCTATACCAACCGAATATATTAGATAATTATTCAGTATTGAACTTTGCTTTGGAAGGGTACGCATGTTTAACTTAACAACAGCAGCAATGCACCAATGCACCCTGGGAATGTCGAAGCAGCAGTCTCCACAGCAGCTCTGGACTGAATGGATAGTGCATAAGTAATGAGGAATCAGAAGCTAGGTCCCAGCAATCTGGTGAGACATTGAGCATTCCTTTCTGGATTCAAAGCCTACTTGCTTGGCATGACCATTCCCTCACCCTCCCACCTTCACCCCAGACTGCTCACCAGTGAGACTCCTCTGCACCAGCTCTTAATAGTCAGTCATGTTTCAGAATGCCCCAATAATGATGCTCCTTAGCTAATTGGTTGTGAAATGCTTTAAGAGCTTTATGACAGAGGGAAGATACAATTAGTTATTATTAGATCACACAATTCATTAACTTTAAAGGGCAAACAAAACATTGTTTTGAGAAAATAGACTTGTCAAGGCCTTGTTCTCGGCTCTGGGCAAAGCCTCCTCCCTCCCATTCCCCCCAGAAGGAGATTTGCATGCTGCCACAGGTGTCAAGTTCTCTCAGAGATGTAGTTGGGAGCAGTTGTTAGTGTCTTTGCTTGGAAAGGATGATCAATCAAAAGTACAATTTAGTCATTGCATCAGCGGGACTCAAATGAAAACCCTTTTCTGTGCCCTTCCCCCAGCCTTGAGCAGGCTGCTCAGACCTGGCTTGCCACACTTGTTAGCCCACCTAGGGTAGAGTTTTCCAACCTAGGTAAAGTCTATTATCCTGCCACATCTGCAGCTTTCCTCCAAGATGCCACGTGCTGAGAGGCTGAACCTGTTCTAACACTATCCTGACAAACAGCACTCCTCACAAAGCAACGAGATCCTGGTGTGGTGGGGGATGGGTCATCCCCCTTTATAAGCTCAGACTCATATTACTTAAACATTGGCCTTGATCAAAATACTTTGTCTTGGTTCATTATTCTCTCGCAACCTTTCCCATCCAAAACCCCATCTTTCCTTTTAGGAACCCAGTAACCTGTGGCTGCAGGCAACTGTAGGCAGCTACAGATGGCACCCAAGGAGTGGCCTGAAAGCAGAAAGAAGAACAGGGTGCACTGTCTTGGTGGGGTTCCCCAGAAAACAGAAGATGTATCACTGCACGGTAAGCAACAGCATTAATGATAGTGCTACAAATGTCATCTTTTGAAGGCAAGGGTGCAAAAAGGATACAGGCTAGACTGAGTCAGCATTAGCCCAGCATTGATATCAGGTAGGGGTTGACAGTGGAAAATGTGATTGGAAAATTCTAAACAGGCATTTGTCCATAGTCAAGAACTGCATCAGGCAGGAAAAGTAGGGATTAATAAATAAAATAAAATAAAATAAAATAAAATAAAATAAAATAAAATAAGTAAAATACAAAAAAAAAAAAAGGTGGGGGGGAGATGCTAGATATACCAATCAACTGACATGAGAGAGAGAGAGCTCAAGAGAGAAGGAAAATGGATTTCAGAGCTCTCCCAGGGACAGAGGGAAATCTGGAGACATCCTGCTTTCTCTCTGGCCCCTACAAGAGACATCCTTAGTTCTGGTTACATCAAGTTCTCTACCCTCTCTCTATTGTCTGTTTTTGGTGCACCAATCTGTTCACATGTCAATTCATGTCTGTTTTTGTTTTGTTGTCTGAATGACTATTGTTCTTTGTTTCATGTTGAAAAAAAAAAGGTTAAAACTTTATCTGCTGGCTATCCATCTCTTGATTCAGTCTCAGTTTACACAGTAGAGGCTGATTAAAGTTGCCCCACGCCTTATCCAGGAGTCAAGCACAGCAGGAGAGGCCCTGCTGAAAAGCTGCTTTTAAAAGGAGTCTTCAGCATCTTAGTTCTAAGGCAAACAAGCTGATAGTTTTTTCCTAGAAAAATCTCTGCAATTGTGATTTTTGGGTTCAGCAAATGACAGAGTGCTTTTTATCTTGAAATTATTCCTATAAAATAAAAATTCTTTGGTCTAAATTTATAAGATTCATATAGCCTCTTCATTTGGTTTCTGGCTGGTCTGAAAGGTATAAATATGCTCTGCATGTCTTGGTCATAGAATATTAGTTTAAAAGTTATTGGGTATGATTAAAAAGGTGTAACATTGGTAACAAGAAAGTTAGCTTAAAACTGGTAACTCAGAGTTGGAGTCATTTTAAACAACAGCATGTGGAATGAACCAGTTCAGAAAACTAGGCCTCTAAGGATACTTCTAAATTGGGATAATATTTTATGCAATTCTTATCGTAGAAACTAGACTTACAAGGGATAAGATTTAAAACAATGTCTCTTTAATGAAGCATTAAAAGTTGCACTGTCATGCATTCATATATACGAATTGGCAGCCAAACTTCATAATGTGAAAGTGATGTTTCTAATATTGATTTTAAAGAGAATAAATTGTTTAAAATTGGGTTTTGCATTCCAAAGTTATGGTTATGCTCTAGTATTGCAAAAGAAACTTAAAAATTATGGTTAAATTGCCATTGTTGCATTGACTGCAGTTTGCAGTCTGATCGCAAGCTTAAGATTTTTTAACTCACCCATATATTGTTAATTAGGATGATTACAAGAGTAATCATCTTATGAGAGTGCTAATGCAGCTCACATTGGTCATCTAGCCATATAAAACAAAGACATAGTTATGTAGATATATTCCTCTTTGTGCAGAAATTGAACCCTTATACAATCAGTTTGGCTATGGTTGCTGCCTTGCAGGGGACTACAGTACAAGCAATGCTTTCACAGCACTAAGGTTATAAGGAATGTTTTAAGTATAAGTCATCTTAAGAAAGACTGTCCAAAAATTAGAGGCAGACAGACAGTAGAATTGCTCTCCTGGAATATGTCCTCACTGCAGAAATACCTTTGGATCAGGACTCAGGCAATATGCTCAGATTAAGAAATATTTGCATTTGAGTTAATGCAAAGCTCAGAGGGTTTTCTTTTGTTTTACAAACCCTGCCTAGGGAAGGTATTGCAGGCCTTGCCTCTCCTTGCCTTCGGGGAATTATTTTTTTAAGCTAAAACAACATTATTTCAGATCTATCCAGGTGTTGTTCAAAATAAAGTTTAAATTTAAGATTTATGAAAGGTCTGTGAGGCTGTAGAACTTATAGAGGCATTACAATTGGGCTTGCCTACTCCATATAGAATTATTATAGATTTTGAAGGTTTTCTTTTTCCTTTGCATCCTGTTAATTGTAAAGGGTTTGCTTCTAGTGAGCTTGTGATCATTGGAAAGTTTTGCCTCTAGATATAGCTAATATCCTTACATTATGTAAGAATTTTTTTTTTTTTTTGTCTCTGCTTCAATACAAGAAGCCAGGACTTTGAGTCTTTCAGGGTATATTGTTTCTTAAATGGAAAGTATTTTATTAGCTAATGCCTCTGAAGGGAAGTTTACTTCAAACCTTTGCTCTTACACAATGAGCTTTAAAGTTTTGGGGAGTAGCTGTTGCTTCAGAAAAGATTCAGAGGCAATATCTTTGTAATATTTAGGGTCTCAGTTTTATCCTAGAAAAACTATGGTACAAAAAATTTAAAAAAAGAAAGAAAGAAAAGATGATTTGCTTACTTCAAGTTATTTTCAGAAGCTTCCAGGAGATGGCTAAGACTTCACCTTAAACACACCACAGGATGATTTTATTGGATGTTATCACGGGAGATGCAAATTAACTGTTGACAGACAAATAGCTTTGCAGAAAGTAGAGGAAGCTTCTGTAATCAATTGTTATCAGTTGTAATCAATGGTAATCAAACATTAGCTGCATATTCTAGTTATTGTGTCTCAATGTGCCCACAGCAATTCTTTGGCAAAAGAGAACATTTATGTAGACTCATCTTTATTCATCTCCAAGTAAAGTCTTAACATCCTATTATGAAGCTGTTGTGGTATTAATAAAGAATTGTAAGATTAAAAACTTGTAGGTATTTTTTTTTTAAAGATTTATTTATTTATTATATGTAAGTACACTGTAGCTGTCTTCAGACATTCCAGAAGAGGGTGTCAGATCTTGTTACAGATGGTTGTGAGCCACCATATGGTTGCTGGGATTTGAACTCCGGACCTTCAGAAGAGCAGTCGGGTGCTCTTACCCACTGAGCCATCTCTCCAGCCCAAAAACTTGTAGGTATTTTTAAAAAGGTCTTAAAAACCTGACAAGGTGTCTGCTCCTTGTTTCGAACAGCAATTAAATTGGTTATTGCAGAACACTGATATTTGACCTATTGTATAGCAAACTTTTTAGATAAAATTGATAATCATTATCTAAATGATAAGTTTTTAAAAATTGCTTCCATGCATGCTTTTGTATTTCCTATAAATTTATTCATGCATGCATCCCATAAAGAATACATCTACTGTGTTTAAAAACAGCTCTTCTATGGGAGAGAAGTATATATGATTAGATCACGTGTTTATTCTTTTGAGTTTTCTCCTGTTTCAGCACAAATACTTGAATTGTGTGCTGTAGTCTCCCCTCCCCCAGCCTGAAACCTGCTTGCTCAGGGGTGGAGCTTCCTGTTCATTCGTTCTGCCACACCCACTGCTGGAACCTGCCGCTTTGCTGTTTGGAGCCACACACTGTGCTCACCTTTCTACTGGACCAGAGATTATTCGGCGGGAATCGGGTCCCCTCCCCCTTCCTTCATAACTAGTGTCGCAACAATAAAATTTGAGCTTTGATCAGAATGAATTTGTCTTAGCTCCGTTTCTTATTTTGCCCTGTCTAGATTCCTCTCTTACAGCTCGAGTAGCCATATCAGTTGAACCGTTCACGTTGCGAGCTGCTGGCAGCCGCAACAGTGTGCTGTAGCCAGTGTTTTGAAATGTTGAAAAATTTGTATACTGAATCTGGCTTTAATTTGTATACTGAAAGCCAATATGTATGTATATATATATATGTGTATATATATATGTATATATTATATAATATTATATTATATTATATATGTAGCTCAGGGCTTGCAATTGTTTGAAATTGCTCCATTTTTAAATACTGCTAATTCTCAAATTTCCAATTATTTATGCATTTATAACTCAAGTTAAGAAAAAATACTGTTCCTTTAAAGGACTGTCTTTGGACATTGAAGAACTCATCCTTGATTGCCTGGACAAGTCCTCTTACTGTGATGCCACCCCAGATTTATATTCCAGGAAGATTATACATCATACACAAGAAAAATTGGCCATATAATCTCATTCTTTACATCATCAAAATAGTAATGGCTTGAGATGATAATTTGGTATTTTTAGAGAATGTGCATGTCAAATTGTAAAGACTTGTTCTCAGTGCTCTCAGTTTCTACTTGTTCCACATAATGGTGTTAATTCTCAAGGACTTATACTTAATCAATTATTGTAAATGGATACTCTTATTTCTGATTTTAGAGAAATAAAATGTGTACATGTGACTATTGATACCTTTTCAGGCTTTCTAGTTGCAACTGCTCTAACAGGAGAAGCAACTAAAAATGTAATTGGTCATTGCCTATGTTAATTTTTTTTAATGCTTGGTGTTCCAAATCAGATTAAAACAGATATTAGAACTGGCTATTACAGTTGAAAGTATAACAACGTAAAAACAGAATTCTAGGCCTTTAGGCCCAGGCTTGGGAATGTGGCCTTTGTAAAGGTATGCTAATCATAAAACAGATGTCGACATTCCTCTACCCACCCGCTTCCTGGGTTCAAAGAGTGCTCATTCAAAGAAAGTCACCCTGACCATTACCAGAACCTGCAATGCAAATGTGCTATTTTTAGAGGCTCTTAGAAGCTGTCTTGAGAGTTAACAATTACCAGGTATTCCTTGTGACTCTTGTAACTTTACACTTCCTTGTGACTCTTAACTGGTATCTTTGGTATCTTCCAACAATGCCCTCCCCACTTCCTTGAGTTGTGGTTTCTTCCTTTAAATACCCCCTTACCCAGCTACTCAGGGCGCCACGGTCCTCTACCCCTGCGTGGTGTAAGACCGTGGGCCCGAGAGCGCTCTTGAATAAAAATCCTCTTGCAATTTGCAGCAAGACCCGTTTCTTGTGGGTGATTTTGGGGTGTCGCCTCTCCTGAGTCAGAACGTGGGGGAGTCCTCATGTTGTGGGTCTTTCACAGTCAAGCATTTGAGAAGTTTTGTCAACAATTTAATGTTACCCATGTTAGTGGGATTTTTTTTATAATTCTCAAGGACAAGATATTGTGGAACTTTAAAACTATATCTTCTTTAAAAACAAAAAAGGGGGAAATTATATCCCTGTGCACACTATTTAAATCACACTTTTTATTTTTAAATTTTTAAAAATGTGGATGCCAAAGAACTCCTTGTTGAGTGCCTTATAGTATCCTACAACTAGGCATACTCATGCATAGGTGAGATGAAAGGATCCACTTATTGGCATATGGTATGATCCTGATCAGATATTTAATATGGGGAAGAGGACATGTTTGTGTTTTTTCCACAGAATGCTGCAGGAGCTTGCTAGCTGCCAGAGTGATTGGTGTGACATGCTAATACAAAAGGATAATGCTGACCTGTGAACTTGCTGATGCCCTGACAATGATGACAAGAAAGCTCTATTGGGTGTATGTTCTTGACCCACCTTTGCTTGCCTATGTCCCAGATTAGGCAAGCTAAGCTGCCTTGCTTCAAGATTTTTAACTTTGTGGGACAGAGAACATAAGAGACTGTGGAAACTGATTTAGAAAAAGTAATCAAAAGGAGAAGTTATCATTATTCTTCTCTTTCCTTTAATGTGACCAGTTATTCTGACTCAATCATGGACTGGTCTAGAAATAAATCCAATATTGGAGATTCCTATTATAAAGATAGCTAAAAATCTTTATCAGCCAGCAGAGTTAACTTGGAGCACAGCCTCCACTGTTTACATGAGAAGTCACAGTTTTTCTGTTGATTCTCAAAGCCACCTCTCTCACACCAGGAGATCAAAGCTTGGGCTTGATCATTGCTAATTTGTAACTGAATTGAGTGCCTGGGACATCCCCAAAGACCCCCTTAATCCTGTTGCTTTCAACTTTGACTTTGTGTTTCTAGTAGGTCAGTTGCCTCCATACAGGCCCGCAAAGCACAG
This sequence comes from Mus musculus, assembly GCF_000001635.26. Classification (NCBI taxonomy): domain Eukaryota; kingdom Metazoa; phylum Chordata; class Mammalia; order Rodentia; family Muridae; genus Mus; species Mus musculus. The sequence goes on along the minus strand of NC_000075.6, from coordinate 15,408,199 downwards.
AAGGCAGTGATTCATCCCTATGAAGAAATGCATTGAGAGCATATTGTGGCTTGGTCTGATTGGGCAAATGGTGTGCAATGAGGACATGCAGCCAAGGATGGGACACCGGGTCTATGGCTTATTTCAACCTAAGTCAGAGGCATGTGACAGTAGGCTGTGTTTGTTCATAATAAACACTAAAATGCTGTGTGTGTGCAAATAAACACAAATAAGCTGCACATCTTTTCTGCGATGGGTCAGAATTAGACCAAGTAGACTCAATCCTAAGACAGGCGCAGCTGCCAGCCACCATAATTCCCAGGCAGGACCATAGAGCGTAAGTAAATGTTATGCCCCAGTCCAGCTAAGTTTTAATAAATAAAAAAGGAGGAATTGTGCCCGTGGCCACAGGCGGCTCCACTTTTCAAGTATTTTAAACACCATAGGGTTAAAAGAAAGAAAGGAAGTCATGACATTGTTAGAGTCCTATCAAAGGAACTCCACCTCTGCACAAATGAAAAACAGCTTCAAATCTGTAAGCCAATTTTAAAGAGAAATATTTAAACTTTAGTTTCAAAACAGCCTTTTCTGTATAAATTAATGTAGATATTATCCCATTTTCTGTTACTTAAAACATTTCTTTTCTAAAAAATGTATTTGTGTGTGTGTGTGTGTGTGTATGTGTGTGTGTGTGTGTGTGTGTGTGTGTGTGTGTGTGTATACACAAGTTGGAGCTAGAGTTATAGGCAGTGTAAGCCACCTGACTTGTATCCTAGAAAAATTCAGATCCCCTGGAAGAGTGTTGGGTGTGTTCAGCCTTTAAGTCATCCCTCCATCCCTCTAAAACATCTTTTAATTAGAAGTCCTATCCTTCTTTGAGAATCACCTTTGAGTTACTTTCCAGAATACTTTGGGATGCTGTACTATAAATATTCACTCCAAACACTGTCAAGTCATAGATTGAAATGAGTCCCTAGAAACAAACAAATAAACAAATGAAAATCCAGGTTTTTGCCTTTGATAAGCAAATGGCTGCAGATTTCATCTATTGGCAAGTTGGCTATATTTTCTGATTACCAGTGACAGACACCCACCTCTGCCACCTCAAGCCAGTGGATGCTCTGGCTTCTACAGTCACAGATGAAAGGATGAAGCTAGTCTTTTGATAGATAAGGACTCCAATGCTCTGTGACGAGTTGCTCAGTTTTATCATCAAGATGACCAAGTACCTGTGAGAGACAAAAGGAGGAATTATTTAGATTGGATGTTAAAGAGCTTGCCCCATGGTTATATGCAACCATGTACTTCAACAGAACATTCTGACAGTGGCGGCCTTTAAAGGAGACTGTTGGCCTAGTGATAGGAAGCAGGGATTGAGGAATAGCAGAGATGAATATAATCGTCAGACACATATGTACAGTGATTCTCAACCTTTGTAATGCTATGACCCTTTAATACATTTCCTCATGGTGTAGTGACCCCCCAACAAAAAAAATATTTTCATTGCTATTTCACAACAATTTTGCTAGTGTTATGAATCATAATGTAAATATCTGTGTTTTCCTATGATATTTTTGAGGTGATCATGACCCATATGTTGAGAACCCTTGTGCTAGAATCTACTTCTTCCAGCTAAGTCCCAACCTCTTAAGATTTCCAGGCCCTCCTCAAGAATCACCTTAACCTGTGTGGGACAGTTCATACTCAAAACATGATAGGCGTGTGCATCTAAACTTTCTCTGCTTCTTTCTGCATTATACCTCTACTGAAAGTGGCACTTCTCTTAGAGCAAGCAGCCTGTCCCATACTTCTCTGTGCTTCAGTCTTCCAACAAATTGATCCTACAGGGAGGAAATACTCTGCTTGGCTTAGCTTCAGCCATAGAGCCAGACATGGACCCATCTCTGAGGACAGGACAGTGTAACTTCTACATTCTTCCTCATGACTCTGCGGGAAAGTGTGTCTAGAGGTACACGTGACACTTAACAGGTAGAAGATGGAGCTTCAGAATACAGGTATCCTCAACTTGACAGAGGTTTGAAGACTTAACATCAACTAAAATCATCACCTTCATTAGAGTTGAATCTGGACATTTTATTTCAAAACTTTCCAGGGGAAGAGCAGAAAGAATACAAGACTCAGAGGGGTGGTGATAGCTCTATGAAATACTGTCCTCTGGACATGATGTGGCTTATGCACACCTGACTTCACAGCAGCAGTGATTGCCTGCATAAGACTGGGCTATCACCAGTCCATCATGGATATGGGAAAATCTCACAAGACCCCACCCATGCCAGAAGAGCTATAGACAGTTAATGGTTTCTAGAGAAGGGAAATCATACCCCTAGTTGCCCTTGTAAGTGATACCAGTCACCCATGCCCATGCAAGCAACCCTAGTTAAGTCCTGTGGACCACAAGGAGGGGAGAATGAGGGAGACTTGTTAGAAAGAAGATGGTGTTAGAAAGGAGGCAAAGGGGATATGTATGGAATTGGGAGATAAATAATCTTTAAAAATGAAAGTTTCTAATGCAATAGAATATAAATGTATACAAATTAGATAAATCTTGAGGAATGGCGGCAAGACTTCCTAAAAGCGTTCGTTCTCTGAAGAAAAAAGCTCCGCAATCCACTTAAAATCCTGAGCCCAGGCAGATTGTTTTTTCTTCACCTGTTTACATTTATCTACCTGGAATTTATTTTTGTGTATGTGTTGTTGACACAAAGACACAATTTTCTCCTCACATTGGATAAGAAACAGTTTTTTTCTGGAGCCCAATAGGAATGGCCATGGCCCGGGAACACAGATTTTGGTTACTCCAAATTCTATGTTCCAATGCAGTAACATTTTAGTTTCTATAGTGACAGAACAAAGGAACTCATCAATCAAGACACTGTTCTAATACATTGGTAGAAACATTAAGTACGTGAGCTGCAGCAGAGCAGAAGCTTCTCAGCTACGGGCCCCAAATGCCCCCTGATGATCTTCTCAGCCTTTGGGTTGGCGAAAGCTAATGGTCCGCTAAGTCCTCACCTTACAAAGGAAAACCAGTGCTCTGTGCATGCCAGATACTTTACCTAATGGCCACCACAGGGGAGGGCAGTGAATGGCTATGAAGAGGATAGAGGTGGCACAAGATAACTTGACTTAGGATTTTCAATGTTCCAAATTCACCAAAATCACCGATGTTAATTAGCCTTGCAGAGAGTTTCATTTGAAGGCACAGCTTCTTTTTCGGAACTGTGGCTCACACTGTGGAATTGAGAGCTGATGTACTTTTCCACATGAACAGCCGTCCTATATTCTTTAATAAGTCCATTCCTTCTCCATTGATTCATGATCCTTCCTGCAAAGACAGTAGTCTCTCTAAGTATAAGGCTAACCCTGAGCCCTATGCCCCATTCCAGCTTGTTTGTCACTGATACACATTCTTAAATTAATGTAGTTTGCATGAAGAATTAGTTATCTGCAAGTTTTACGTAGGGTTTGTATTGCTACAACAAAATGCCATGACCGAAAAGCAAGTTGGAGAGGAAACAGTTTATTCAGCTCACACTTGCACATTGCTATTCATCATCAAAGGAAGTCAGGGCAGGAACTCACACAGGACAGGAACCTGGAGGCCGGAGCTGAGGCAGAGGCCATGGAGGGGTACTACTTACTGTTTGTTCATCATGGTTTGATCATCCTGCTTTCTTATAGAACTCAGAACCACCAGCCCAGAGATGGCACCACTCACAGTGGGCTGAGCCCTCAACCATCATTCATCGAGAAAAATCCCCCACAGCTGGATCTTATGGATGCATTTTCTCAATTGAGGCTTCTTCCTCTCTGATGACTCCAGTTTTTGTCAAGTTTACATAACACCAACCAGTATACTATATAACAAGAGCCTTCTGGTTCTTTGGGTTCTTCTAAAGGGCAGACCGCCAATGCCACCTCCCCCCATCCCATGCTGGTTTGCATCACACTAGGATGGTGCTACATATCTTTATCACTACTAGTTATCACCAGTTTATCTGGGACTCATTCACTATCTGAGCCATCTTCATTTCCTCAGTGACTTAAAGCATCAGTTCAGATGCATCTAATGTGGTAGATACCACAGAGATGCCTGCCATCAGTCTCCTCATGTCATTGGTCATGCGCTTGATCTTCCTTTCCCTTGCATCTGGCCTGGCCTTGTCACTTGACTTGACCAACAGAGTGTGGTTGAAGTGACACTGTAACTATGCTAAGCCTGTCTCTTAGGAATTGAATTCTGATTCTGTCTCTTAGGACCAGCATGCATGCTAAAATGAGCCTGGACTGTTTTCTGGAAATGGACAGGCCCTACATAAAAGTGGACAAGGTCCGCAGAGAGAATCAGACTGCCTGAAGGAATGGTCCTTCAGTGACACCTTCAACACTGGGGCCCAGTTGAAGAGAGAGGCCACATGAAAGCCAAATACAGTTGTGCAAGGACTCAGACAGCAGTGGCACCTGGGGGCTAACCTAGTATTGGGGATTTGATTTGTGCTTACATGGAAATTCGCATATCCTCTGTGGGTCCCTGCCCACAGTTGTTTTTTTGACTAGTCAATAATGATCCAACACAATGGCTGGGCAGGGAGACAGAGGTGGGACTTTTAGGATTCCAGGGAAGAAACACAGGAGAGGGGAAAAAAGGAGTCTGCCATGAGAGGGACATAGGATGAACCACAGACCACACAATGAAGGAGCAGGGGGGTTTGACAGGAAATGTCTCACCCAAAGGCAAAGCAGGCCCATGGGAGGACTGCCCAGAAGGAACCAGGGTAGCAAAGATAAAAATATAGATTTAGAAAGAGTTAACTCGGGAATACAGTGACAGCATCAATAAGAAATTATTCTTGTTTTCGGAGGCAACATTTTGGGGTGCCTTGTTACCCAGGAATGGATAAAAGACAGTCATGGCACAAAAGGCTAACTCTTGTGATTATATTCTCCCTAGACAAGAGGGCCTGCTTGTAGCCCTGATATGGTACGTTTGTAAAGAGAAATACCAAGATACTTTTCACGCTGGGCCAGAATACCTTTTTTAAAAAAAGATTTGGATATTAACATGTAAATGAAGAGCTTCCCTCAGGGCCACACGGTCACGCACCTTTCCTACCTGGATTGCTATTCTGGTTCCTCAGGCAGTCTGTATCTTGAAAGAGAAAGAAGACCAAGGTACCATCTTTTAAAAGAAGAAAGGGAGACATCAGTTCCAATCACTTCAAACTTAGGCAGGACACTTTCCACAGCTTAATTAGCTCAGTTTGTCAGAAATTAGGTAATATTCTACCTGATTTACTCTCACAGGATGCAGACCTTCCCAAGAGCTGGAGGGGAAAATATTCTTTCCCATAATGCTGAGAAAGGAATTGAGATTTCTCCCCCAGTTTCCTTCCCCTGACTCCTCGGCTTATGGTGGACATGGGCGGCCTGAGCATGGAGCACCCTCCTGCACTGGTTGAAACTTGCTTGCCATGTATGGCCACTGGTGCTTGGTCAGCTTGAGCCATTGTCATCAGCTTCCTGGGGACTGTGACACTGCTAAGTATAACAGAACCAGTGGTGGCTTCTTGCTGACACACAGACCAATGGGTGGAATAAATGAATACCCAATTTTGACTCTAGTCTTTAGGCCATTTCTGACACTATAATTGTGTATAATTGTCTTCGCAGAAAAGGAGAGTGGGTAAGTTAAGTGTCCTAAGTGGTATGCAGGCCTGTGCTCATCTCCTCTCTTTCTGCATTACCCCTTTGCCTCAATACTTCTGTGTATGAGAAGGCTGTATATTTGGGAACAGCCCTGAAGGATGGCAGCATTTCATAGCAGCCACATGTCTGTGTCTGTGTCCTCACCTTCTCAAGCATACCCCAAACTTCTCCTTTGTGCCCTCAATCCAACTGTGGTTTGTCATACAGTATTAGTGGTTTTAATTGTAGTATAACTACAGTGATAGAAGCAACACACAGAGAACAACCCTGCACTGCACCTCACTGCACACTGCTGTGCTCACTGCACTGTACTGTGCACTGCTATGCTCACTGCACTGTTCTCTACATTGCTATGCTCACTGCACTCACAGCACTGTACTGTACACTGCTGTGTTCACTGCACTGTACTGTGCACTGCTGTGCTCACTGCACTGTACTCTGCACTGCTGTACTCACTGCACTGTACTCTGCACTGCTGTACTCACTGCACTGTACTCTGCACTGCTGTACTCATTGCATTGTACTCAACACTGCTGTACTCACTGCAGGCTTTTATCAGCATTGATGGGCTCAGATGCCCTTCCCCTGTGCTGTGTGAGAAAAGGAAAGAATTTGCTGAATCCTCTAGCAACATCTGCAGTGAAGATATGCAGAATATGGACAGTTTGTATCTGGTGAAGAGAGGACGGCCATTATTAACCTGAAAATTTACACTCACCATAGGGAGACTTTAACTCAAATCTCAGTCTTACCAAAAAGAAGAAACCAGGAAAGAGAATTGTGGAAGGAAGGGAGGGGAACAACATGACAGGACTCCCTGGACTGCCTTTGCTCAGCTCCTCCCTTCTATACACTCTGACCTTTGTTCCCACAGCAGTCCAATGGGCTATGCACTCCCATCTCCATGTTATCTGGATTCCTCCTTCGCTACCCCAAACACTCTGACCCGACAGGCCTCTTACTTGTCTTTAGGATTCACTGTTATTGTGTGCTGACTCGGTTGCTTTCTCATTGTCTCAACAAAATGCCTGACGGGAGCTACTTAAAAGGGTGTCTTGGCTCACAGTTTAAAGTACACCATCTGTATTAAGTCTTGTCTGCTGCTGTGATAAAACACCATGACCAAAGCAACTTGTAAAAGAAAGAATTTATTTTTCTTATAGTGCCAGAGGGTTAGAGACGGTAATGGCGAGATAAAAATGGCAGCAGGATCAGGAATCTGGGAGCTCATGCCTTGAACCACAAGCATGAAGCTGAGAGAGCAAACTAGAAATGGCCTGAGGCCTTAATCTCAAAGCCCACCCCTACTGACATACTTCATCCAGGAAATCCACACCCCTACATTTCACAAAATAGTGGCATCAACCGGGATCCTGGATTCAAATACCTAAGATCATGGGGACATTTCTCATATAAATCACTACACCATCCAATATGGCAGGAAGAGAAAGGACGAAGTGTGGCTGGACTCCTCACCTCCTCTTATATTGGAGGAATGGGAAGCTGAGAGAGAGGAACGCTGGTGCTAGCTGGCTTCCTCCTTTTCCCTTTGATTTCTTCCTGCCTCCCCCCATGGGGGGACACTGTCCACATTCAAAGTGAGTCTTCTCTGGAAATTCCCTCACAGACACCCCCAAGGTAATTGTTTCTTAATCTAATCAAGCTAACAATCAAAAGGAACCATCAACACTAAAGAAGGGCAGGGAGTTGGGTCCAGAAGATCTCACAAGAAAGCTGTGAAATTAATACAAAAGATAAACTTGTTGCAAGAAGGGAAGCCTGGAACTTCCTGGCCTGAGACCAGCTGGAACAGGCTGAAGCCACCAGCTCAGGTGCAGAGGCACTCTGCTGTCTAAGGTAACCTGTGGCTTAAAAGCTACATGTGACAGAGAGTACAGAAGAAAGCCTGAACGTGAAAATAAGCCAGTGTCTCTGGTTTTATGTGGAGTTCCTTAATCCATTTAGATTTGACTTCAGTACAAGGAGATAGGAATGGATCAATTTGCATTCTTCTACATGATAACTGCCAGTTGTGCCAGCACCATTTGTTGAAAATGCTGTCTTTTTTCCACTGGATGGTTTTTGTTCCCTTGTCAAAAATCAAGTGACCATAAGTGTGTGGGTTCATTTCTGGGTCTTCAATTCTATCCCATTGGTCTACTTGTCTGTCATTATACCAGTACCATGCAGTTTTTATCACAATTGCTCTGTAGTACAGCTTTAGGTCAGGCATGGTGATTCCACCAGAGGTTCTTTTATCCTTGAGAAGAGTTTTTGCTATCTTAGGTTTTTTGTTATTCCAGATGAATTTGCAGATTGCTCTTTCTAATTCGTTGAAGAATTGAGCTGGAATTTTGATGGGGATTGCATTGAATCTGTAAATTGCTTTTGGCAAGATAACCATTTTTACTATATTGATCCTGCCAGTCCATGAGCATGGGAGATCTTTCCATCTTCTGAGATCTTCTTTAATTTCTTTCTTCAGAGACTTGAAGTTCTTATCATACAGATCTTTCACTTACTTAGTTAGAGTCACGCCAAGGTATTTTATATTGTTTGTGACTATTGAGAAGGGTGTTGTTTCCCTAATTTCTTTCTCAGCCTGTTTATCCTTTGTATAGAGAAAGGCCATTGACTTGTTTGAGTTAATTTTAAATCCAGCTACTTCATTGAAGCTGTTTATCAGGCTTAGGAGTTCTCTGGTGGAATTTTTAGGGTCACTTATATATACTATCATATCATCTGCAAAAAGTGATATTTTGACTTCTTCCTTTCAATTTGTATCCCCTTGATCTCCTTTGAAACTTATTGAGGAGAAAGTGGGGAAAACCCTCGGAGATATGGGTACAGGGGAAAAAATTCCCGAATAGAACAGCAATGGCTTGTGCTGTAAGATCGAGAATCCACAAATGGGACCTAATAAAATTGCAAAGCTTCTGCAAGGCAAAAAAACACCGTCAATAAGACAAAAAGGCCACCAACAGATTGGGAAAGGATCTTTACCTATCCTAAATCAGATAGGGGACTAATATCCAATATATATATATATATATATATATATATATATATATAGACCTCAAGAAGGTGGACTCCAGAAAATCAAATAACCCCATTAAAAAATGGGGCCCAGAGCTAAACAAAGAATTCTCACCTGAGGAATACCGAATGGCTGAGAAGCACCTGAAAAAATGTTCAACATCCTTAATTATCAGGGAAATGCAAATCAAAACAACCCTGAGATTCCACCTCACACCAGTCAGAATGGCTAAGATCAAAAATTCAGGTGACAGGAGATGCTGGCGAGGATGTGGAGAAAGAGAAACACTCCTCCATTGTTGGTGGGATTGCAAGCTTGTACAACCACTCTGGAAATCAGTCTGGCGGTTCCTCAGAAAACTGGACATAATACTACCGGAGGATCCCGAAATACCTCTCCTGGGCATATATCCAGAAGATGTTCCAACCAGTAAGAAGGACACATGCTCCACTATGTTCATAGCAGCCTTATTTATAATAGCCAGAAGCTGGAAAGAACCCAGAAGCACCTCAACAGAGGAATGGATACAGAAAATGTGGTACATTTACACAATGGAGTACTACTCAGCTATTAAAAAGAATAAATTTATGAAATTCCTAGACAAATGGATGGACCTGGAGGGCATCATCCTGAGTGAGGTAACCCAATCACAAAAGAACTTGCACAATATGTACTCACTGATAAGTGGATATTAGCCCAAAAATTTAGAATACCCAAGGTATAAGATACAATTTTCGAAACGCATGAAACTCAAGAAGAACGAAGACCAAAGTGTGGACACTTTTTAGAATTGGGAACAAAACACCCATGGAAGGAGTTACAGAGACAAAGTTTCGAGCTGAGACGAAAAAATGGACCATTTAGAAACTGCCATATCCGGGGATCCATCCCATAATCAGCTTCCAAACGCTGACACCATTGCATACACTAGCAAGATTTTGCTAAAAGGACCCAGATATTGCTATCTCTTGTGAGACTAGGCCGGGGCCTGGCAAACACAGAAGTGGATGCTCACAGTCAGCTATTGGATGGATCACAGGGCCCCCAATGGAGGAGCTAGGGAAAGTACTCAAGGATCTGAAGGGGTCTGCAACCCTATAGGTGGAACAACAATATGAACTAACCAGTACCTCCTGGAGCTCATGTCTCTAGCTGCATATGTATCAGAAGATGACCTAGTCGGCCATCACTGGAAAGAGAGGCCCATTGGTCTTGCAAACTTTATATGCCCCAGTACAGGGGAACGCCAGGGCCAAGAGGTGGGAGTGGGTGGGAGGGGGAGTGGGTGTGGGAGTGTGTGGGGGACTTTTGGGATAGCATTGGAAATGCAAATGAAATAAATACCCAATAAGAAGAAGTTAGATACACACACATACACATGTACACAGGCACACACACACGCACACACTCATGCACATGCATGCACACACTGACACACACACCATTTATGCATTAAGGTTCACTGTATAACCCTTCGCTGCCTGTCTCCTGTGGTCGCTGCCCCTAGAAGGAGCCATAGTCTCAGAGGAACTGGGATGCTTTCTTTCTCTCCCCTAAAAGCCTGCACACCTCAGCAACCATGCTCCTCCTACTTCCCTGTCTCCTCCCCTCTCTTTTCCCCCTCTATCTCCTCCCCCAGTCTCCTCCCCCAGTCTCCTCCCCCCTGTCTCCCCTCCTCTGTTTACTCCGCTCTTTCTGCTCCCCCCTCCCCTCTGTCTCCTCCCCTCTGTCCTTCCTGCCCTTGTCTCCTCCCCTCATTTTCTCTAGACAGTGGGCTTGGAGGGGCAGAAGGAATAGGCATCTGGAGCCAACTGTTCAGACACCAACGATCCACATCACAGCCCCAAGACAACACAGTGCCAAGACATCCAGGCATATATGCAAACCCCCAAATCCACTAATATCAATACCCCAATGCCCATTTTTGCTGGGTATTTACTTTCTTCTGTTGGCTCTACCAGTCTCCTGATGGGGGAACTTCATCTTTGTGGCTGTCCATCAAACTGAGCACAGTGCCTGGTGCGGGCTCTATGCTCAATGTATGTGGAATGAATGGAGTAAAGTGTACAGTCAGTAGAGGGCAGAGCTACGCTGCCGGTCTAGTCTCCTGTGTTTCAGTTGAATCACAGTAGCTGCCCTTAAAGACTTTTTAATAAGAAGACCTGGTATGCAGAGCATTATTTCATCAGAAAAGGAAAAAGGGAAACTCATTATCTGAGTTTAAATTGATGTTAGAGGTCATGGGGATCCTTTGGCATTCTCCGGTAGTAGACATTCTGTGCCATGCTGCTGGTGAAGGCAGGCTTGGTGCTGTGGCTTTGTGCAAACTGCATCAGCTGTCTGTAGACACCAGGGTAATGCTGCCCCTTCCCAACCTGTGTGACACAGGGCATGGTGTGGGTGTCCAGTAGAATCTGGAGAAAAGGGAATGGTCCTCACAAAGCCTTTAAAATGTGGGCTGAAACTGCCTCATAAAATGATAATTAGCCTGAACCCCTCCTTTTCGGAGGGGAAAGAGCTAGCTCTAAAGCAGACTGCTGCTCCTCCATGCCTGACAGCCTCCTGCATTTAAGTATGGTGTGTGAGAGTCTTAGTTAGGGTTTCTGTTGCTATGATAAAAAAACATGACCAACACAACTTGGAGAGGAAGAGTTTATTTGATTTACCATTCCACATAACTCTTCATCTTGAAGAAAGTCAGAACAAGAGCTCAGGGTAGGAACCTTAAGGCAGGAGCTGATGCAGAAGCCATGAGGAGTGCTGTTAATGGCTTCCTCATCCAGCTTTCTTAGAGAGTCCAAGACTGCCCGGCTCAAGGATGGTACCACCCACAATAGATTATCCCACCTCCCCAATCAATCACTAACTGAGAAAATGCCCTGCAGGCTTGCCTACAACCTGATCTTATGGAAGCATTTTCACAGTTTAGGTTCCTCCCTCTCTGATGACTTTAGCCTGTGTTGACTCCACATAAAACTAGCCACTACAGAAACAATGCTTAGAAAAAGAGATATCAAGATTAACATATGAAAAAAGCCAAGTATATAGAAAGAATGAATGTCTTAGTCAGGGCTTTATAGCACATCATGACCACAGCAATTCTTATAAAGGAAAATATTTAAATAGAGCTGGCTTACAGTTTCAGAAGTTTAGTTCATTGTCATCTTGGCAGAAGTATGGTGGCATACAGGCAGACATAGCACTGAAGATGTAGCTCTGAGTTCTTCATCCAGATTGGCAGGCAGTTAACAAGAGAGATGGTCACAGGGCCTGACTTGGGCATTTGAAACCCCCAGACCCAACCTCAGTGACATACTTTCTCCAACAAGGCCACACCTACTCCAATAAGGCCATACCTTCCCCAATAAGGCCACACCTCCTAATGTCCCTCCCTAAGCATTCAAATATATGATTCTATGGGGACCATTCATATTCAAACCACCACTACCACCACTTCAAACACCTCAACCAGGATCTGCACCAGCACCTTCACTCACTTCCACCACTCCCTCTATCTCTCCGACCCCCACCACTTCCTCTATCTCTCCCACCCCCACCACTTCCTCTATCTCTCCTATCCCCACCACTTTCTCTTCTCTCCCACCTCCACCACTTTCTCTATCTCTCCCACCCCCACCACTTCCTCTATCTCACTCATTCCACCATTTCCTCTATCTCTCCCACCCCACCACTTCCTCTATCACTCCCACCCCCACCACTTTCTCTATCTCTCCCACCCCCACCACTTCCTCTATCTCACTCATTCCACCATTTCCTCTCTCACATCCCCACCACTTCCTCTATCTCTCCCACCCCACCACTTCCTCTATCTCTCCTATCCCCAGCACTTCCTCTATCTCTCCTATCCCTACCACTTCTATCTCTCCCACCCCTACCACTTCCTCTATCTCACTCATCTCTACCACTTCCTCTATCTCTTCTACCCCCACCACTTCCTCTATCTCTCCATCCCCACCACTTCCTCTATCTCTCCCACTCCCACCACTTCCTCTATCTCTTCCACCCCTACTGCTTCCTCTATTTTTATCCATCACTGTAGTGATCTATTGCTAATTTCCAGTAATCTTGCTGGTATATAAAAGCCCCGTGCAGGAGCTTACTTACTTAACTTAATTACACATTCCTAGCAATGAGCCCCATGTGTAACTTATCTTTTCATCGCTATGACAAAAACACCTGAGAAAGGGAACTTCCAGGAGGAAAGGTTAACTTGGGCTCATGGTCTCAGAGATTCCAGGCATTTCTGGATGGAATGAAGCAGATTATCATGCCAGGGAGCATGTGTGGAGCAAAGATGCTCACCTCTTGACAACTGAAAAGCTTGGAGCAGACGTGTGATGTAAGATTCAAGGACATGCCTAACAGGTTCCTATCTCAGATAATAACTTTTTGTGCTGATGTAATAAACCAAATTTAGACAAATTTAAGAAGTATAAAAGCAGGTTTATTTAGGAGCAACTTCCAGGTGAGTTCACCAGTTTCAGAGAACAAGGCCAGAGAAGTGTCCCCATGCAGATGTACAGAGAGAGGGAGCAGAGAGAGAAAGAAAAGGTATGTGAGAGAGAGAGAGAGAGAGAGAGAGAGAGAGAGAGAACTCTGTAATGGCTGGGGCCCTTTTATCTGCAGCACACACTTGGTGTATCTGGCAACAGCAGATGATGATGCCCGCAGCTGCTGGGTCCCTGAAAGTAGGCCAATGAGATTGCCTGTATTCCACAATGCCCACCATGACCTTTCTGTCTTACTCGGCTCCTGTGCTCAGGATTGCATAATTTTCCCATGCTGCCACAAGCTAGTGATGAAATGACCCGGGGCCTTTTCCAACTCAGACCCAAACTATAACAACATAAGCACTCCCTGAGAATTTCTTGAGAGGAATTAGGGTGGCAAGATGGACTAAAGCAAAGCCAATGGGGTGATGGAAACCTCCAGTTCCTCTCCCATGTCCCACCTCCCCCCCTTCTCCCAGTGCCTTCAACCTGACCTGCATCTAGGGGCAACATTGTCTGGCTGTACTGGAGGATAGCACAGGAAATAGAACTAGAGAACTTATGTAAGTATTGCTTTTGCTCAGCCTTGACTGGGCAAGCATGAGAACTTAAGTTCAAATCCCAGCACTGATATAAAAATCAAACTTATTCCTATAACCTCAACACTGGGAGTCAAGGACAGTAGGAACACAACCAACCCCTGACCAGCCAGCCTAGTCAATAGTAAGCTTCCAGTTCAGTGAGAGACTTTTACTGAGCCAATAAGGTACATAATGATAGAAGGCACCCACAGTTCTGCTCTAGACTTCATGTGTTCACACATGGCACACACACACCTACACATGACCTCCAAATGCATGCACATGATCACACTAGCATGTTTGCAGAGCATCTGAAGGGCATGTAAACAGAAAAAGCTCATTTTAACACAGTATGTTAGTTGGTTTTCCACAAGGACCTTTGTCCAAAATAAACTGTGGAGAATAGTTGCTGACATAGGCCAAGTACACTGTTTGCACTGTATTTCTAAGCTTTAGCCAGTGTGCTACGTAGTTATTACACACTGCACTCACTGCCTAAAATTAAAGGTATTGTACATGAGAGACTATCTGGAAAGTCAGTGTAATGTTTGAGAATATAGGTAACCTGTGGTATAATAATACTAAGCTCACCCGGATTTTCAATCTTGGGATATTCTATAGAAAGTACAGAGTCAAATCGGGTCCTGACTTTAGTCAGGTTAGTCTCTGAATGGAACTAGTATCTCCATATATTGGCCATAGTAACTTATGGAAGAATGAGGTTATATTAGTTTATGGTCCAGAGGAGGAGCCCATATGGTAGCAAAGAATGGCAATATGTGTCCAGAGGGAAAGCTAAGAGATCACATACACTACCACAAACAACAAACACTAAAGAAAGAACGTGAACTGGAACCAGAGTGAGGATCTAAACTCTCAACTGCCGTGCCAGGCTCTGCCTCCAATGACTCCACAACCTTCCAAACTCTGCCAGGAACTAGGGATCAAACATTCAAATGACGGAGCCTATGTGGGACATTTCTCATTCAAATCATCATAGTCACCAAACACAAGACCCAATAAGTACAAATCGAATCGGACTTGTTTCTCATGGCTGATGAGGGACTCCAGAGAAGCCCTCCTGGAACCATTGCATCATAACAATAGTCAGTAGCTTTAATCCCAGCACTCAGGAGGCAGAGGCAGGCATAAAGAGTTCAAGACCAGCCTGGTCTACATAATGAGTTCCAGGACAGCCAGGGCTGTTACATAGAGAAACCTTTTCTTGGAAATAAACAAAAAAGAAAAAAGAAAAAAGGAAGGAAAGAAAATATAATAAGTCATTATAGTTAGTTTTTTATTTTATTTATTATTAATGACAGATACATCAGTAGCATTGGGCAGTCTGTATGTGGTAGCTTCTTAAATACACAGGTACATGTATTACTTAAGCATATAGAGCTACATGTATACATAAGCACATAAGTACATAAGTGTATTGCACTAACACTACTAAAAGTAGAGATTAGTTGTTCCTATTATAAACAGGAGAAGGTGGGTTGAATATTGAATAAAACCTTTTGATTACCCAATCCAATCTGGTTTTTTTTTTTTTAAGAACTTGCTTGGTTGCTTAGTAAGTAAAGAACAGAATATAAATCTGAAAGAAAATCCATTACAATTCAGTAGTTATCCAAATCATAAAAGCAGATAGTTCTTGTTCAGAAATGGATTTTAAAATTTGTCATTTGTTTAAAGCGATTTAGGTTTTACGGTTTAAACCAGGGGTAACCTCCACTGGAAAAGCTGCACAGAGTGGCAGCCAGCGGTGAAGCCTCTCTGAATCCTCCCCCCAGCCTTGGCTATGGAACTGAGTCGAGGGGATTTTTTAAGTCACACAACACAGCAAGGAATCACAGAATTGTACTGAGTCAAATCTGACCACAGGCAAGTCCTCGGTTAAAGAAACCCACCTGAAGGTCCCAGGCATGCAGTTCACTGACTGTCCTCCCAAAGCACAGCACAGACACCACGTCTACCAGCGTCTTCATCATAGCTGCCATTTTGTGTGGACGCCTCAGCAGCCCCTCGCTTGTCTTTCATGCTTTGGCCTTATAAAATTGCAGAACTCAGACCACGCTGCAAACGTGACAGGCAAGCAATCCTGTTGGGGCTTCTCAGAAAAGTCTCTGGTCCACATGCACCTGTTCCTAGAGGAGGGCAGGGTCTCTAGAAGCAGCAGTAACTAAGCTGCCTTTGGTGAGGATGTCAAATTTGGTTGTTTTTGAGGGGAAGAAAACTCACTTCTCAATGACGAAAGTTGAGCCCTTCCTCCTCTGGGCTCCATAAAACTTTCCTCCAGGCCCCCTAAGCAGAAGGAAATTGCACTCCCATGCCCACCAACCCTGGATGCATGTGCATTTCTGTCTCTACTTCTGATTCCATCATACTTGTCTACTGCATGGTTATATGATCATTGTAGTCTGGGAAACAAGAGCAGAAAGCAAATGTCTACAATGGAAGAGCAGAGGGACTGGGCCGTTACCACTATAGGCTGCCATAGCCCACTTACCCAAACTGCACATTCCTATCTACTCCCCATCCTGTGTTAGATGCTTCCTAGAGTACAATGTATGGAGAAGAGCTGCCAGGGTCACAGTTGAATTCGCTGTCACAGCTAGCAACTTTCTAAAGTCCTATAAAAGGAAACCTGTAAAGATATGTTGTTGTGTGTAATAGAGATGGCTATCTCTGGAGGACTACCTTCCATGTAAGCCCATGACATATACCTAGAACATACACCCGTGCAATACAACACACACACAACTTTGAGACAGGAACCCTGGAGTTCTAAATGGTGTGTCTAAAGCCCACACTCTTAACTCAACATGATCTTTCCTTTTCTTCCTTTCTGTTGCTCAGTTGTATTACTTTCTGTGACCCCCCCCCACCACCACATTAATTAAATTAATTAGCTTTCCACGTGACATGACATTTCTGAAGATTCCATGCCTCACCTTCATCCTAGGTTGAAGAAGACATGTAGAGAAAGTGAAAGAAGCAGAATTAAAGTCATCATAAAATTAAGCAGATCTGGGCTGGTGAGATGGCTCAGCGGTTAAGAGCACCGACTACTCTTCCGAAGGTCCTGAGTTCAAATCCCAGCAACCACATGGTGGCTCACAACCATCCGTAACAAGATCTAACGCCCTCTTCCAGAGTGTCTGAAGACAGCTACAGTGTACTCACATATAATAAATAAATAAATCTTTAAAAAAAAAAATTAAGCAGATCTGGCAAGATGGCTCACATAAAAGCACTTTCTACCAAACCTGAGGATCTGTGTTTGCCCCCAAATATTAAGCGAGAACCAATTCCTACAAGTTATCCCCTGACACCGCCTCCCCACACACACACCTTGTAAACATAAACACGAACGCTAAAGCTTCAACTACTGCAATTACTTTGTTGAAAGTCTTGTCCCAGGGCCCTGTGACTTGGCTTTTTATTTGATCTTTTGTTAGGAGCATCATGAAAAGAATGAAAGGCCTACCCTAGAGATGCCACTTAGTGGACCAAGAAGACTACTCTTGTTCACAGGAAGCCTGTGCTGGGTGCAGTGGGTGTTCCAGAGTGGAACAAACTGGGGGCTTCTTCCAGCCACAGCCTTTGTTTCCAGTCCTAGTATTTGCCAATGTCTGGCTGGAATTGTTGTTCTCTCCTTGGCCCTGCCTAGACATTTGGGGTCTGATCCTATCCACTGATAGATACTACATCCGATGGGTCTTTGGCTCACTCCTACCTGGTGGCCTAGCTATCCCATGTCCAGACTCAAACACTTTCTACTTTGTTATCCCTTTGGCTTGTTGGGTAGGAACATTCTTGCCTCATTCTAGTGAATTACATTCTAATAATGGATCGATTGTAGAATTTTGTTCATTATGTATTATGTATTATCCCAATCCCTGTGACGCTTGGGATCAAGAAAAGACCAAGCAAGGGGTCAGCATATCAGAGTGGGCCAATCCTACTTATAAATGAATAAAAGTCCTACTTATAAAATGAATCAATAACTGCAGGAAGTCAGCAAGTATTTTCACTACCAAGGACTCCAAAAAGTATTGCAGGTAAACCTAGATGTCCTGGTGGCACCAGCCCATGAGTTCTCTGGGGTCTTATTCCTTGGGTGGCTGGAGTTTACTATGAAAACAACAGTGGAAAGCTAACAGAAGGAACAGTCCATGCCAGGTACCCTCTGCAGCTTTCTCCTGCCCTGATCACCAGATATGGAAACAATTCTCCTACTTTAAAAAGGGCTTCTGGGGTATCTCTGCTAGATTAGAAGCCTCGAGGATGGCAAGAGCACCTAAACTTCATGTCAGAAGTCAGCTTCATGTGACATACAGCTACAGGTTCATTAATGTTTGATAAAAATAAACAACTGTGTAAACTCCATGATTACTCTCCCAACTAAGTATTCCTTCAATTAATACCACTTGAACTCAAATATCATTAGCATTTCTAAAACGTTAGCTCAGGAAAAAAAATTAATGAAAGTAATGATTTGCTTTCTCTTTAGATAACATATAATCTTTGCCCCAAACACTTTTATTTAGATTCAAGCAAACAAAATGATAAAGCTTCCTTTTTTAAGGCTGACATCACTGATCTATGCCACTTAGTGTTAGTTTGTTGTTTAGAAGGCTGAGTCTCTGATCCAGCTAGGATTCCGAGCAAGCAACTGGATGCAATTGACTATGATTTTTTTTTTAACTTGGACAAATTTTGAACATGCTTCTTAAAACTGCATTGTTTTCTTTTAACATGGACAGAGAATTACAGTCTCTGTCCAACAGTAATTCTGAGGCAATTCATTGGAATCTTAAATAATAAGTGCATTTGATTTGCTTTTCTCTTTGACACAAAGCCCTTAGGAAGTAAGTGGCTTATGTTGGCCCACAATTTGAGGAGAAACAATTCACATTGGTGATGGGAAGGCTCTGTGGTGGTGGAAGGCATGGTGGGAAGGCTCTGTGGTAGTGGAAGGCATGGTGGGAAGGCTCTGTGCTGGTGGAAGGCATGGTGGGAAGGCTCTGTGGTGGTGGAAGGCGTGGTGGGAAGGCTCCGTGGTAGTGGAAGGCATGGTGGGAAGGCTCCATGGTAGTGGAAGGCATGGTGGGAAGGCTCCATGGTTGTGGAAGGCATGGTGGAAAGGCTCCATGGTAGTGGAAGGCATGGTGGGAAGGCTCCATGGTAGTGGAAGGCATGGTGGGAAGGCTCCATGGTGGTGGAAGGCATGAGCAGCTGAGACTCTTCATGTCCTCACATCTTGACAAGACAATAAATAGAGAAGAGACAGGACATGGGACTCGATTAAAAACTGTCAAGAACATCACCCCATGCTCACTTCCTCTGATAACCTCCACCTCCTAAAGGTTTCACAACCTTCCAAAATGGAGCAACAGTGACACTTCCAGTGACACTCGACGTTCTGAGTGGCATTTCACATGCAAACCACACTGACGACTCAGATGTATGACTGTATGTAGGACATACACACAGTCCTATGTGAGACAGAAAGCATGTGCTGCACGTTCCTGCCACTTCAGACTGAGCACATGGGACCTGGTGCAGATTAGACAAGCCAGCACCCAGTCTAAAGGAAGATCTGTCCCACTTTCCTGAAATTGCCAACCCAATATCTCAGAGACTGTCCCAGAAATAAGAAACCAGTAACTTAGATATTACATGGCCCTCAGTCAGAATCATCATATCTACTTGTCAGGTCTTGGTGACTTCCTAGGGCAGACTGACTCTAGACAAAACTAGAAATATGCCCAAGATAGTCCCTGTGACTCAACACATCCCTCTGAACTTTTCCCTATATCCTTTGTACTTTCTCTCTCTTGTCAATACCCTTTGTTTACCTAGATCTGCAGGTGGGCCTCTTCCTTTCTCTGCTGTCATCCTCCTTGGAACCCGGGGTTCCATGGGTCTCTGGTCTGGCTTGAAACAGCCAAAGTGTTACAGCTCTCAGAAGGGACGTTCATGCAGGGCAGGGAGTAGAGTCCCAGATCTCACTTCCTTCCATGGCTTTTTCAATGCCAGCGGCAGGGGCTGGGGCAGTGGCAGTGGTAGGCAGCAGTGGGCGATGGTGAGTGGTATTAACAGGCAGCTTCCCAGCAGGGCAGTGAACCCAGCCTGCCAGGCTGGTCTAAGGTCAAGCAATGAATGCTTCAGGGGAGAAAACTTTTCCCCAAAGTGTTTCAGCTCAGTAAAACAGCCACTCTCAGACAATTCTCAGTGAAACAACTTGGTTCATGTGTAAGGACTTTTATAAACATTGAGGAGCAGGGTGGGATCCAGGGGTAGATGTTTCCTGTTGGCTCAGTTTTGGATGCTAGTGATGCTCTAGTAGCATGGGAAAGGACTTCAAGTGTTTTCCCTATGCAACTGATTGTCATGGTCCTCTCAGTTGGGTGTCACACTTAGGTGTTCCAGAGCAGGTAGAGTTTGGCAGGGAGATGGCCCCATGACTACTGTACTCAATTCCAAGTTTCCCGAGGTTTGGGCTCACTCAACCTTATTTGTTCTTCTGTCTGGTGTCATGCTGTGCTCACTAGAAAAACTTAACACATGGATGTGAGTGAATGAAGTTAATATTCTAACAAGTGCTCTTGACTTGGGCATATGGCTTAGTAGTAGATCGTTTGCCTGGCATGCATGGGGCCGAGCTCAAGCCCTAGTATCACAGAAAAGAAAAAGAACGTTCTCAAAGAGTGGAGAATGAGTGGGAGTGTGGGGGTGGAGTAAAGGTAAACTGAGTATGTGTTCATGTTTGGGCATATGGATGGATTCATCTAGTACCCTCATATACACAAATGAGTTCTAAGTCCGTTGCAGGAGGAGAGCTGCATGGCAGTGACTTGCAACCTTGATTATACATTAGAATCACCTGGAAAGTGTTTAACCATGCTGGAGTCTGGGACTCACTCCAGCCTGGGGAATCGGAATCTTCAGCAGCAGCTGCCATTGCAGAACACGCAGGATCTGGCTTGGAAGGTGTAGTGCACTTTTGAATGAAGAACTTGTATTTGTCATGTCTTAGTATTTTTTTCATAAAGGGAGATAGTACTCCACCACATGTTTGGCCAGCAGGCCATCTGTTCGTAGAAGAGGCTTGATAACATTGGTTCCTTCTTCCTAGTCTGTCAGGAATCTAGGCCAGAAATTACACATTAGAAGAAGGAAGTTTGGCTCTATGTAAACAAGTATTTTTTCCTTTTGAAGGAAAAAAAAAATCGCTCTGGCAGTCCCTGAACCTCCCAAAACAACTTCTCTCAACTCTGAGTCACCCTCATACTTACAACTCTTAGAGTAGCCCTACCCCAGAGATGGCCATGGTAAGAACGGGGGACTGGTGTGCATAGGATAAGAGGTTTCAACCCACTTCCAGGTTTGAAAACCTATCAAACTCCATCAATCCCTGAGCTTGAAATCCAACCAATCCTTGGACTTGACTTGAAATCACATCAATCCCCACCCTGAAAATTTCTATCCCGGAAAACTCTTCCTCTGAGAAACCCTATATAAACCTTTCTCCTGCTCAGTCCTCCTGCTTCTTGCCCTAATAGAGGCAACCATTGGTTTTGTGTCTGTCCCAGTAAATCTCTTACGGAGGGTTTGTTGTGCAGTGTGACTGGTTCCTGACTTCCTGGATCCCTTTCCCTTCTGAGCTGTACCACATGTGTTGGGGAAACCTTTCCCCTCAGAGCTGTAACACTGACAATGTGCCCCCCCCCTCTCTCTCTCTGTATGTGTGTGTGTGTGTGTGTGTGTGTGTGTGCATGCACATGGGCACAAAAGTGTGCATTGAGATAGTAGTGAATATTATGTTTAGAGGATAAATTTGCTGTGATAAAACTTGTAAAAACAAAATTGTTTTAAGCTTCTATAAGTCCTGAGAAAGTTGCTCTTGCCTTGAATGTATGCTGTCAGTTGGCCCAAGATGGACCAATTCTTGATCCAATTTAGGTATTCTTTAAAAATTGTTGATTGTTGCAAAATATTTCACTGCCTTAACTATTCCTACAAGGTCACAAGACTAATAAGACTGCTAAGATCTGCTGGTGTGAATGGCTGAGACACCTGCTGGACATGTTACAAAAATCAAGCCTTACCTTAAACCAGACAGGATATGAGTAAATTTGGCTCCCTCAAAATTCTTACTTTGTAGTTTTGCCTTTATAATCTTTTGACTATTAATTTAACAATAGCTGGGGCCTTACCTAGAGAACTCTTTCTGGCTGGTCCTAGACATTTCTCTTCCCTAATTTACTAAAACTGAAACTTCAGTCAGGCTGGTGAGTGAATTTCTTAAAGTCCCAACACCTACATCACATGCATGTAGAGGTCAAAGAACAATTAAAAGCCATCCACCTTGTTTTGGAAGAGTCTGTCACTGAACTTGGACCTAGCCAAGTAATGGTTTTCTCTGAGATTAAAAAATAACATTCAAGTCGGGCGGTGGTGGCGCATGCCTTTAATTCCAGCACTTGGGAGGCAGAGGCAGGCAGATTTCTGAGTTCGAGGCCAGCCTGGTCTACAAAGTGAGTTCCAGGACAGCTGGGGCTATACAGAGAAACCCTGTCTCAAAACACCCCCCCAAGTAATAATAATAATAAAATAACATTCAGTTGCCATCCTGAGCAGGAAGGTAAACAACTCAAAAATAGCTTCAGGAAATTCCTGAAATTGACCAGATTTGCTTACTCTGTCAGAGTAAGCAGTGAAAGCTGACAGAAGAAATCTGAGCTGCAGAGAAGAGTTTCAGAACAGACTAGTTGCCCAGAAGAGGTTTAGAGCAACTGAGGCACCTAGAAAGGACATTCTCCAACCTGTTGGCTGCCTGCAGGCTGTGCTGTGTGCTCCATGTTCCCAGCTTTATAATCACCCATGCTGGGGTGAGTTTTGGTGATGCAGCTGTCTCTGAGTCACTTCTGCTCCTGGAAGTAACCCCTCCCCCATATTCCTGTAAGTAACTCCAATAAGCTCATTGGTTCACCAAGTTGGACTTTGGTAGTATCTGTTTTCAATCCGTCGTGGGTTCCCTCTCTGGGTTGAGTAGGTATATGTGTTGCATCTCCCCAGGAGAAATCTTGTCCCACAAAAGCTAGACTGACTGGCTGGCTAGAAAGTCCTGGGGATAATCCCTGTTTCTGCCTCTCTGGTGCCATGATTTAGAATACATACCACCATGCCAGTCTTTTTATGTGGGCTTTAGGGGTTGAACTCAGGTTAATGTGCTTGCAAGGCTAATCTATCGCCCCAGCCCCTGGGCATCAGTATTTTTGAAGAAGTTTCTAAAGTAAGTCAAGGAATAAATGCAATAGTCCAAAGACAGATTTACCTTCCAGCTATGTCATTTATAACATGACCTTAGACACAGAACACAAATTCCCACAGATTGAAAATGGAGATGTTATTCAGCTTACAATAATAAAGATAAAATGATTGCTATAAGTTAGAGCTTTTAAACCCACAGAGCACTGATGGCTTTAGCTTTGATCATTTTGAAGATAACAATCTCTCAGGCCGGTTGTATAAGTGGACAAAGCCTTTCTGAGACAGTATAGTACTCAGAGTGGGATATAACCTCTAGACAGAAACATATCCAACGACATGAGGTTGGATGTGACTAAACTGTTTACTTTCTTTGTGTTGAGAATTTATCAAACTTTAGGCAAATTGAAATGGTAAATTTATCTGTCGCAAACAATAATTTGCCTGATGGTGAATGGTTGCAGGGACTTACTTCTGTAACACAGCTTCTCCATTCCCAGTGGCTTCCTCCTGCCCTCCAAGACTCCACCACTGGCAGGGCTTGGAAGGAGTGCAGTACGGTTCATTATTCTGCTCACGCAGGTTCTGGGCATCAGGTTTGATTTAGCTGCTAGAGCAATAGGATGCTGGGATATTTTCAAGCCTTTAGACCTTGGCACTATAAATCTGCCTGGATGTCAGCCAAGAAAAGTATTGAGATGTGAGCTAGCCTTATGTCCTCAAAGACCATTCATTACTCCTGTAATAAGGGGGAAAACAATAAATGTTGCAGTTAGACTCGCCTCTGTGACACGTTTTAAATATCAAGAAGGACAAATTGGGAAATTTCAGAAATACCTCTGTACCTCCCCATGCCCCTTGGCATTCAGACGCTCATTGCACACTGCGGCCCCACAATGTTCTAATGTGTCTTTTTGGTAAGTGGTTCTCGACCTTGTCATATTATTTGGGGGGTTGGGGGAAATCAGCATCTCAAGGGCGGCTTCAGACTTAAAAAGCCAGTTCATGTTGACTTAAAAATATGCATATTAGAGCTAGGGAGCTGGCTCAGTTGATAAAGTGCTTACCCTGAGTTAGATTCACAGAACCCATGTGATAATGCTGGCATAGTAATATGCACTTATAATCCCAAAGCTGGAGAGGTGGACACAGAAAGATCCCTGGGACTTACTTCCCAGCCAAGAAGATGCCTTGTCTCAAGAAGATGTCACTGCTGAGGATGGCATTTGTCATCCTCTGGTCTGCAATGCATGTGCACACCTGCACACACATGCACACAGCTGTATTTTAACATGCATCCTCGAGCCTGAGTCCCCTGCATACCATGTTTGTGCATCCCTGCTTGATAAATTCCTTTCATCGAAGCCTCCTAAGCTATTGTAATAAGGCACTTGCTGTTCTCCATCTCACATACCAAGCAACTGAGACCAAAATGGGATCCATGCAGTGGCTAAGTCAGAAACACATAGCAAGTGACTGAGCAGAGACCCCACCCCAGCTCTGCTGGTACCAGGAGTGAAGTAGTTCCTACCTTTGTTAGTCATGGGTCTCTAGAGGAACAGAACTATAAAATAAATCCCCACTCTTGCTCTTGTTTTCATTCATATATATATATATATATATATATATATATACTTTCTTTTCCATATTATATGATTATATAGTACCAGTTATATATGTGATTATATTATATATTAATATTGACATATATACTCTATTATACACAGATATTAATATTTAAGGTCAGGGTTAAGTCCGTTTCATTTTATATTCCTAGAACCTAATACTGCCTTCTAAGTAGTAGGTATTAGCAAATTGGTTATTGGGGGTAGCAGAGAATTTTTTCTGAACTTGCACATAGACACAGTCACATAATTAAAAAACAAATCTAAAGAAAATCTATGAAGGAGACAGGTCTTACTACCTCCCATGTTTTGGAAGGTATGGTTCCACAGTATGGAAATTGAGGTTCAACACGGTTAAGTGACTAATCTAAGGTCACACAGCTAAGTAGTTTAGCCAGACTCCTTCCAGGGCTCTCCCTCTGAATAGTTCTGTTTTGTTTTTTTGTTTTTTGGTTTTTTTTTTCAGGATTATTCACACAGCCTGGACTGCTGTTGATATCTGGGGCAACATGTGTTTAATATATACAGTTATTAGAGTGGCTTACACGCTATGCTCCAGCTAGTTCAACAATGTTGTCGACCATGAAAAGTCCAAGAATCCAGGAGTTAATCACTCTACAAACCTGGATGTCTCAGTTGATTTTTGTATATGCCAGAATCTAAAAGTAGTATGAATTAGGACATTTATTAAAGAATTAACTTGTCAGTGAGAGTGAAGGCAAGTAGGCAAAAAGAGCCAGCTTCCTTCTTCCATGTTCCTTATTTAGGCTGCCAGCCTAAGGTGTAGCCCAGATTAAAGGTATACCTCCCCACCTCAGAAGTTCCAGTTTAAAGGTAAGTCATCCCACTTCAAATAATATAATTAAAAAAAACACACACACCAAAACCTCACAGGTGTTCCCAGCCACTTGGGTTTTAGTTAATTCCAGATGCGGTCTAGTTAATAAGCAAGAATAACCATTACATCATCCTATGTTCTGGCTCCTGGGTAGGGATTTTTAGAAATGTCACTAAAGACATAGGGCCTATAATTATTTTGTGTCTTCCTGGTATTGTACTTAGCAGTTTCCCTGAAAACAAACCTAAGAGGGAAGTGTCCTCAGAGACACAGTAGATGAGGATAATGACAGTCAGGATCCTGACAAGGACCATGACTCAGAAACCAGAGAGAGATTTCAGCTATGAATTTCTGGTAACCCTGGAAACCTGCATCCATAGCAGGGGCTACAAGTCCTCAAAGGACAGGGTGAAGGTTTGAAATGTAATTGGAGAGGGCAAATGGAGCCCTTGAGAAAGAAACCTCCCTCTGTATCTATGAATGCTCCTCTGCTAGGCATGCCCCAGGGCAAAATACTACAGCTAGGTGGTTCAGACATCTGGGTCATGATGGGTAGCCCTGGTCCAGGATCTCTTGCTCTTGTCCTGCCTGATTCAAGCTCCAGTTACCAAGAGCAGTCCAGGCTGTGCCAGAGACTGAAAGAACAGAATTATTCAGAGTGAGAGCCCTGGAAGGAGTCTGGCTAAACTACTTATCTGTGTGACCTTAGATTAGTCACTCAAGCTCTCAGAACCTCAATTCCATATCATGGAGCCATACCTTCCATAACATTGGACGTGTAAGACCTGTCTCCTCCATCAGTTGTCCTTAGATTGTTGGAGAACCTGGTTGCTAAGGTCACAGTCTACCATGTCCGATAGCTCTCAAAGCTTGGTGCAAAATGGAGGATTCTCTTTCTCAGTGGGGCTTCCCTTTCTCTACCTAGCTTTGTTTGGAGAGTGTCTCTGAACGCAGATGCCTAACCTTATGTGAAGGATAAGCCTACACAGAACTTTCTGCAAGTGCTACATGATTCAGCACGAGTCTTGCTCTTTCTTCCTGCCCATATGATAATTAGGTACTGTGTTATGACCAATCAGCCCTTCCTTGCCCATCTGATAATTAGGTACTGTGTTATGACCAATCAGCCCTTTCCACTCATACCCATAAGAGCCCTTATATAGCCTACCCCTGGAACAATGAAGTAGTGTTCTCACTGAAGCTCACTCCTGGAAGTTCCTCCATTATACTCATGGCCATCTGAATCCTGCTCATGGCTTCTGTCTACCCTCATGGGTTGGTGGCCAAAGACCTACGAGAAAAAGAGAAACCCATTTGTTTTTATCGATTTTTAGTTCTGTGCTTGTGTTTGTGTATGTGTACAAGATCAGCAAACACCCCATCCCACCCCACCCCCCAATTAACCAATTTACTAATACCTGCTGTTACAGGGCAGTACTGGGTTCTAGGACTATAAAATGGAACATATTTGAAACTGACCTTAACTTGTTTATAGGCTAATGGGAAAAAGTACTAGTGATTTGGGTTTTTTGTTTGTTTGGTGGTTGGTTGGTTGGTTTTGTTTTTTAACAGTGTTTGAATTAATATTTGTTAATGTAAAATGTATTTATTGCTCCACAAGCATTCTTAACCACTGAGCCATCTCTCGAGCCTCTATCGTGTACTTTTGTATTGATAAAATTTAATTAATGTTATAATTGTTAGGTTTGGTTGTTTTGTTTTGTTTGGGGTGAGTGCAAACATTTGAGGTTCATACTTCCACTGTCACACTGAAAGTTGCCGTAAGTTGACAGATGTCACTGAGTGCTAGGCTTCCTGTACTGTGTTTCAGACTGGACAATCACAAAGTTGGTGTAGAAAAGACAAGGAGGCTCCCTGACAGAATGGCTCACCCACCAGTGAGTCACCTCATACTTCACTAGCACACTAGCAAAACTGAAATGAAATATTTCTCAGGAAAGATAATGTATTAACTATTTAACTTTATTAGATGTATTAATCACTTAACTGAGTTAGTCTATCCACAGATATTTCAAGTACCATTCTGAAGCATATATCCTGTGAGAAGTTCAGAGCTGCCATGCTGACCTGTGAGAAGCTGTGGGCTCCTCTAGACAAGAAAAACTGAGCAGAAGGGGGACTTCTCATCTCTTTCCCTCTTCTCAGTGACAGAAAGTATTCCAGGGAGATGGGGGTGCATCAGCATGCACCTCACTGACATGGAGAGCAGAAATGAGCCTGTATTAATATAAACCTAGAGAGAGACTTGGGAATCTCGTTTGTTATCATGTCTTATGTGTCTGGAAAACTCTGTCTCTTGCAGCAAATTTAGAGAGGCTCACAGATACACACATACACAGTGTCAGATTTCACCCCATTCCCAAAGCATCATGATCATACATGAGTCAGGAAAACACTACGTGTCCTTTGATGATTGCAGGGCATAGTTGTTTCTGTGTTCTCAATCCCTCTGTTCCATCTCTCTTAACATGTTAAGTACCTTAACACACCTTACCTGTCTCTAGCATCCTACTTTACAATAGGGAGAAGGCTGTGGCCGGATTGCAACATATAGATCTCTTTTAGGCTTTATAAAAGAAAATCTTCTATTCGGCCTTGCCCAAGCCACCTGCTTCTCTAGAAAATTACCAGACACTTACCCAAGACTATAGATTGAATTCCTGTAACACAGCAGCAGTCATTAGAGGTGTTACTGGCTATGTCAGATTTTCTTTGGGTATAAATTTTCATTTCTTCTTCCTGTCAACCCTCAACCGTGGAAATAAGATGGCAAAGTCAAAAAGGCGCTGCTGTGGATTCTGAGAAAGATGGGCTCTCATAAAGCAGCATCTTCATGTAACCATGGAAAGTCTTTACTCTCTCAGGACTTTACCTCATCTTTAAGTCTGGAATAACCACTCAGAGACTGCTGGTCTATAGCTGCTAGCACCCACGGGTTACTGTATTCCTGAAAGAAAAGCTTGGGGTGGATGGGAAAGATGGCTAGAGAAATAACGAGCCAAGATAAAGTTCTCTGATAAGTCTCAATGTTTTAATTCTAAGGTCTGAATATAAAGGGGAAAACCCATCCCCCACTTTGCCAGGATCTCTTCGAGAAGACAAGCTCAGCTGCTCAGCAGGTAGTGGCTCCTTGCAGAAGCTGCAGATGTGGCAGGAAAATAAACTTTACCTAGGTTGAAAGACTCCACCCTAGGTGAGCTAGCCTTCTTAAGGCTGAAGGAGGGCACAGTTCCTCCATATTTATTTATTAAAAATTAGCTGGACTGGGGCATAAGATTTACTTATTTATTTACTTACACATGCAGCTTGTTTGTGTTTATTTGCACAAACATAGCCTTTTAGTATTTATTATTAACAAACATGGCCTCTTAGCACATGCCTCTGTCTTAGGTTGATAAGAGTCATTGCCTCAGACCCTCTGGGCCCCTTTGTCTGCGTGGAATGGGTCTCTAGTCACAGGTGGGCAAAGCGTTGGATGAAATGACAGACAGATGCACACAGGAGAGGTTGTGTAGAATCTGAATGTAATTTGTCAAATCTAGCATCAAACTTTTTATACAGAAGAAAATAGGGAAGTTGGGTGACACACCAGCAAGGTACAAAGAGGTTACCGGATTCTTACACAAAACAGAGGAATGCAAACACAGAAGGTCTGACAGGAACCACCTGGGATAGAATTCATTGTTAACAACTGGGATCAAAAAGAGCTCCACCTAAGGTCCACTTAATCTTAGAAGCCAGGGTCAAGGGCTTCATGCCCTTGCCATAGTTCCTATTTTAGTCTATAGTATAGTCCACCTTCCTCCTAGCCCATTGTAAATATTGTGTGTATGGGTGTAACTCAGCTATCTATAGTTCTAAGTATCTACTCTGGTTCCTCCTTAGGTCTCAAACTTCCTTCTTCCTAGATGATGGTAAATTCCTGTGTAGGGCAGTGACTTAGCTTTTATTCAAAGTGATAGTGTAATACCAGAGGCAATTCTGAATGTCACTGAATAGGCAACATTCTTACTGAATTCCAAGCCCATGGTCAGCTCAAGGACTTTCTAGGACATTGGAACACTGGCAAAGGCTTAGTTATGTCAAAATTCAATCTTAAAAGGCACTTATAATAAGATAATACTAAAAGAGAGCACGTGGATTCATACACCAGACTAATGCAGGAATAGGATATGAGTATATGGGTTAATGAGAACGCCAAAACTCCAGGAGGTGAGTTTCTGTGAAACTCTCTGCCTCGTGAGTGGCTTTAAGGCTTCAGGCCTGTCAAGCTGACTTGACCGGAGTGTGTGGCAAGACATAGGTCAGGTGCCTGTTTTGGCTGCCAGCCCTCAAAGCACACCTTTCTCCCATTCAGAACAAAGCCATGATATACACTCAATGCATTATTTTATAGCGATGAATAACTGCCACCTGAACTTTGCTGAAGGCGAGCCTTATGGAGGTAACCGACCTGCTTAAAATACAAAGTCAAAAGTTAAAAGCAACAGGAATAAAATTGTCTGTGGAGATGTCCCTAGCACTCAATTAAGTTGCAAAGTAGCAATGATCAGACCCAGGGTCTGGCCTCCCATGTGGGGGAGGTGGCTTTGAGAATCAACAGAAAAAAACTGTTACTTCTTAGGTAAATAGTGGTAAGATCCAGGTAAGCTGGCTGATAAAGATTTTTATCCATCTTCATAATTGGAATCTCCAATAATTTATTTCTAGACTGCATGGACTGGACTCTGTCAGTTCCTCAACCTGTGGAAGAATCAGGGTTCCAGTACTCAGGTGGGCAAGGAGTCAGCAGGGTGACAAATAGACACAAACACAAGAGAGAGTGTTGGATCTGAATGTAATTTCTCAAAGCGAGCATCAGACTTATATTACAGAGGAAAACAAGGGAGTAAGGTGATACATTAAGGTCATCCAAGGTACATTGAGGTTACCTAATGCAAAATGACTCTTTACACAAAACAGAGAAATGCATTACATAAAAGCTGACAGGAACCAGGCAGTGTTTACAACTGGGATAAAAAGCAGCCCCACCTAGGGTCAGCTTATTCTTAGAAGCCTGGGGTAAGGGCTTTATGCCCTTGCCATAGCTCCAATTCTAGTCTATTGTATAATCCACCTTTTCCCTAGGCCATTGTAAATTCCTGTGTATGGGAGTGACTCAACTGTTATTCTAAGTATTTACTCTAGTTCCTTCTTAGACCACAACCCACCTTCCTCCTAGGCCATTGTAAACTCCTGTATATGGAAGTGACTTAGTTGTTATTTTATGTTTCTGTAGGGAACCTCCATTTATCAGAGAAAGACACCAACTTTCTTCTAATTTGTAATATAGTTTTCCATACATGATTGTAAAATGAAAATTCTAAGTTTACTTTGTTTAACTAGCCCTGAGATTTCCAGCTCTTTTCCAGTAAATTGTAAAACAATATTGAAGAAGCACACAGATCCGTTCACCAACTTATGTAGGGACAAGTTTGAAGCATTTGTGCTGTGGGATGCCAAGACTGCAGGAGATTAAGCGTCCTTGAAACTTTTTGCCTCAGAACTGAGTACAAGCTTTTGGACTTGTCACACAGTTTCCACTGGAGTGGGTGTGGCACTAGACCCGTCCATGGTTTAGTAAGAATAACTGGTCATATTAAAGGAAAGAGAAGAATAATTATAACTCCTCCTTTTGATTAATTTTTCTAAGTCAGTTTCCACAGTCTCTATGTTCTCTGCCCCACAAGGTCTAAAAGCAAGGCAGCATGTTTAATCTGGGACATAGGCAAGCAAAGGTGGGTCAAGAACACACACCCAACACAGCTTTCCTGTCATCATTGCCAGGGCACACAGCAAGCTCACAGGTCAGCATTATCCTTTTGTGTCTGCATGTCACACAGTCATTGTGGCAGTTAGCAAGCTCCTGCAGCATTCTGTGGAAAAAACACCACATGCCCTCTTCCCCATATTAAATATCTGATCAGGATTAGGCTATGTGCCAATGAGTGGATACTTTCATCTCACCTATGCATGAGTATGCCTAGTTATAAGATGCTGTAGACACTCAGCAAAGAGTTCCTTGGCATCCAAATTTTTTAAATTTTAAAAATAAAAGGCTTGATTTAAATAATAATTTAAATTAATTATATTTAAATATAATCCCCCTTTTTGTTTTTTAAGGAATTATAGTTTTAAAGTTCCACAATACCTTGTCCTTGGGAATTGTTAAAAAAAAATCCCATAACATGGGGAACATTAAATTGTTGACAAAACATCTCAAATGCTTGACTGTAATAGCCAGTTCCGTTATCTGTTTTAATCTGATCTGGAACACCAGTCATAGAAAAAGAATGCAGGTGATGACTGATTACATTTTTAGCTGCTTCTCCTGTTAAAGCAGTTGCAACTGGAAAGCCTGAAAAGGTGTCAGTAGTCACATGTACATATTTTATTTTTCTAAAATCAGAAATATGAGTATCCATTTGCAATAATTGATTAAGTAATCCTCGAGGATTAACACCTTTATGTGGAACAGGTAGAAATTGAGGCCAATGAGAACAAGTCTTTTCAATTTGACATGCACATTCTCAAAAAATACCAAATTATTATCTCAAGCCATTACTATTTTGATGATGTAAAGAATGAAATTATATGACCAATTGTTCTTGTGTAAGGCCTGAAATCTGCATGGGATACAAATCTGCAGTGGCATTGCCTTAAGGGGTCTTGTCCAGGCAGTCCAGGATGAGTTTTTAAATGTACAAAGACAATCCTTTAAAGAAGGAACAGTATTTTCTCTTATCTTGAGTTATATATGCATAAACAATTGCAAAATTTGAGAATTAGCAGTATCTAAAAGGGAAACAATTTCAAGCAATTGTAAGCCCTGCACTATATACATATATTGGCTATCAATATACAAATTAAAAGCTTGATTTTAACAGTTTAAAAACAGTGACTATAGCACATGGTTCAATTATCTGTGCTGAAGCAGGAGGAAACTCAAAAGAATAAGCATGTGATCCAATCACATATACTTCTCTCCCATAGAAGGGCTATTTATAAATAGAGTAGATTCTTTATAGAATGCATGCATAAATTTACAGACAATACAAAAGCATGCATACAAGCAAACTTTAACAACTTATCTTTTGGATAATGATTATCAATTTAACCTAAAAAGTCTGCTATGCAATAGGATATCAGTATTCCTTAATAACCAATTTAATTGCTTGTTGAAACAAGTGTGTCAGGTTTTTAAGACATTCTTTCCAAAAATACCTTCATGATTCTTCTATCCTACAATTTTTTAATAACATCATAAGAGCTTCATAATAGGATGTTAAAACTTTACTTGGAGATGGAGAAAGACATTAATGTTCTCTTTTCCCAAAGAATTGCTGTGGACACATTGAGTAACAATAACTAACAATTGGTTACAATTGCTAACAATTGGTTACAGAAGCTTCCTCTACATTTTGCAAAGCTATTTGTCTTTCACCAATTAATTTGTATCTCCCTTGCTAACATCCAACAAAGGCTTAAATACTCCTGTGGTGAGCTTAAGGTGAAGTCTTAGCCAATAAACATCTACTGGAAGCTTTTGAAAATAATTTGAAGTAAGCAAATCATCTTTTCTTCCTTGAATTTTCTGTACCACACTTTTTCTAGGATATAACTGAGGCCCCAAATATTGAAAAAGATATTACCTCAGAATCTTTTCTGGAGCAGTAACTACTCCCTAAATTTTAAAGCTTGTATAAGAGCAAAGGTAGTAAAATTCCCCTTCAGAGGGATTAGTTAGTAAAATATTCTCCATATAATAAACAATATACACTGAAAGATTCAAAGTCCTAGCTTCTTGTATTGAAGTATAGACAATTATTTTTTTTACATAATATAAGGCTATTAACCATTCCTAGAGGCAAAACTTTCCAATGATTACAAACTCACTAGAAGCAAACCCTTCACAAATAACAAGATGCAAAGGAAAAAAAATAACCTTCGAAATCAATAATAATTCTATATGGCGTAGGCAGGCAGATTGTAATGCCTTTAGAAGTTCCACAGCCTCATTGACCTTTCATAAAACTTAAGTTTAAACTTTATTTTGACCAACACCTGGATAGATCTGTAATAATGATGTTTTGGCTTAAAAATAGTTCCCCAGGAGCGAGGTGAGGCTGGCCCGAAAAAAGTCCCTAGGCAGGGTTTGCAAAACAAAAGAAATGCCACACCTCTCTGAGGGTGCTCTGAGCTTTGCATTAACTCAAATGTAAATATTTCTTAATCTGAGCATACTGCCTAAATCCTGACCCAAAGAATATCCTGCAGTGAGGACAGATTCCAGGGGAGCAATTCTACTGTCTGTCTATACCTCTAATTTTTGGACAGTCTTTCCTAAGATGATTTATACTTAAAACATTCCTTATCACCTCAGCGCTGTGAAAGCATTGCTTGTATGTACTGGAGTCCCCTGCAAGGCAGCAACCATAGCTAGACTCTGATTGTATGAGGGTCCAATTTCTGCACAAAGATGAATATATCCAGATAAGCCTGTCTTTGTTTTGTATGGCTGGCTGGCCGCAGAGAGCTGTATTAAGTGTTCTCATGAGACAATTGTGTAACAAAAGGAACCCCTGACTGAGGGTCTCAAAAAAATTCTACTAGCTGTTTTTAGTAGCCTATCCACAAACTCCTGTTTGGTAACCAATAAATTTCCACTGAGATCTACTTTCCAATCTTGGTGGGTTAAATTTTGCTTCTACCACTGTATCTGATAAAACTGTGTAAAGGGGGCAGCAGGCCCATATGGGCCACAGCTATTTTTAACTTTTATTACTCTAGCAATCATCCTAATTACAATATATGGGTGAGTTAAGAATCCTGAGATTGCAATCAAACTGCAAACTGCAGCCAATCCAACACTAGCAATTTAACCATAATTTTTAAGTTTCTTTTGCAATACTAGAGCATAACCATAACTTTTGAAAAGCAAAACCCAATTTTAAACAATCCATTCTCTTTAAAATCAATACCAGAAGCATCACCTTCACATTACAAAGTTGGGCCACCAATTCTTACATATGAATGCATGACACTCTAATTTTTAACGCTTCATTAAAGAGACATTGTTTTAGATCTTATCCCTTATAAGTCTAGTTTCTAGGATAAGAATCACATAAAATATTATCCCAATTTAGAAGTATCTTTAGAGGCCTGGTTTCCTGGGCTGGTTCATGCCACTTGTTGTTTAAAATGACTCCAATCCTGAATTACCAGTTTTAAGCTAACTTTCTGTTACCAATGTTACACCTTTTAAAATCATACCCGATAACTTACAAACCAATACTTTATGACCAAGACATGCAGAGCATATTTATACCTATAAGACCAGCCAGAAACCAAATGAAGCAGTTACACGAATCTTATAAATTTAGACCAAAGAATGTTTACTTTTCTAGGTATAATTTCAAGAGAAAAAGCACTTTGTCATTTGCTAAACCCAATAATCACAATTGCAGAGATTTTTCTAGGAAAAGACAACTATCCACTAATTTGCCTTAGAACTAAGAAGCAGCTGACCCCTCTTATAAGTAGGGCCTCTCCTGCTGTGCTTGACTCCTGGCTAAGGGTGTGGAGCAACTGAGACAGAATCAAGAGATAGATAGCCAGCAGATAAAGTTTAACCATATTTTCTTTTCAACATGAAACATACAACAACAGCCATTCAGACAACAAAAAAAAAACCAGACACAAATTGACTCATGGAGAGATTGGTGCACCAAGGACAGATAATACAGAAAGGGTAGAGAACCTGATGGAACCAGAACTAAGGCTGTCTCCTGTAGAGGCCAGAGAGGAAGCAGGACATCTCCAGATTTCCCTCTGTCCCCGGGAGAGCTCCAAAATCCATTTTCCTTCTCTCTTGATCTCTCTCATGTCATTTGTATATCTAGCGTCTCCTTTTTGTTGTTGTTATTGTTATTTTTTTTACTCATTTTACATTATTTTATTTTATCTTATTTCATTTTAAGCCCTACTCCTCTCACCTGATGCAGTTCTTGACTGTGGACAAATGCCTATTTAGAATTTTCCAGTACCATTTTCCACTGTCAATCCCTAGCTGATAGCAATGTTGGGCTGAGGCTGACTCAGTCTAGCCTGTATCCTTTTCGCACCCTTGTAATCCACAGCCGTCTGTCGCTGTCCTCACCACCCACAGAGACAGGAACGACACGGACACCAAGGCGGGTTCACTCAGCAACTTCTTTACTTCGGGCTTTTTCTCTTACAGCTCTCTTCCCCAGCAGCTTCTTCTTCCTCCATCCTTCTTGCAGCTTCTCTTATAACAACTTCTCTTACAACAGCTTCTCTTACAAAGCTAGCTTCTACTTAGGGCAAGGGCTATAACAACAACAAAACTCCTATACTCTTGCAGATGGACCTCATCTAGCTCCACCCCACCTCATCCAATCAGAATTCACACACACTCCAGGCACGAGCTCAGGTTGATCACCAATAGGCTGACAGGTCCGGATCACGAGGAACAGTCCAGTCTGACAGGCAGCTCACACATGCAGCCTCACTACGGCATGAGCCTCACTGTGCATGCTCAGGCAAGGCAGTAAACATCTTGGCCCATGCGGCCGCACCTGCTTCCTGCATCTCCCCCTTTTGTTTTATTAGTAGCTCTGGGATCAGCATCTGTCTTAGGTTGACCCACTGTGCCACATCCTTACTCGTCATGGGAGTGACGAACTCACTTTCGCCATCCTGTCTTAGGTTGGTATGCGCATGTGAGGGTCTTACCCGTCATTGATTACTGATCCAGCATGTTGAGCCAACACTGGGGGGATGTTCCTGCTTCCAAGGCTGCCATAGCCTGCACTAAGGCTCGTTTATCAGCCCTGTGCCGCCTTTGCATACGTGCCATCCACCAAAGCATTCCTCCACACACAACAGTCAGCAGGAGCGCTCAAAAGGCCATCCCTCCCCAATTTTTTAAGAATCCCACAGTTCCCTGGATGATCTCCAGCCATTGCTTTGCAGTTGCAATCTCCACACGGGTGTTGTTCATGGCAACAATCGATGCTTGCAATTCCTTCATCTTTGTGTCAAGACTATGACTCCAATTTCCTAGCAGCATTGCACCAATTGCACGGGACAGATTTGCAGCTCTGGAAAAATTCTGATACTGAACAGAGGTTACACACATTCCTGCCATATGAGTAATGCAGGAAGCAAATACTAACTGCTCCAAAATATTCATCTGTTCCCACAACCAATCCACTCTTTGGTTAACCATAAGGATACCAGCTTTCAAATTTGTATTCCAGTGGAGCCGAAGCCCTGATTTCCTCTTTTCAGTCCCCTTGAAGGGAAGCTAGTATGGTGAGTAGGCAAAAGCAAAATTTGAGCAAGTCTAACTCCAGGGGAAATGGCAGACACCCCTCTGGGGGAGGAAACCATGATCTCATTTTCAAAACACAAAAGTACTTAAAGGAAAACCTTTTATTCAAACTTGGCTATATTCTGTTCTATGCCCCCATACCACACTGCCTTCTGTTCCCTGCCTGTTCACTAAATGTCTTTTCCATATCTTTTTAATGCTTACTGAAATACAGATTTTATAGACATAAATTTGTAACATATTTACATAGAGCATACATATGCATACCTAAGAACTTTAAGTGTTTTTATCTTACACAAAACAATGGTCCCGTTCATAGTGTTGTTTTTCTTCTAATACTATTGGCTAGTCCTCCCATCTACTATATAAGACCATCTTTTCTCTTTTTCTTTCATTTAAAGCCTTCTCCTTTAAAGGCTCAAGTTTCTACTACTGCGTCTTCAGGAGTTTTCCTGCAGGTTGCAATGTTTTATCTTTGAGGAAATTGCTCAAAAAGTACCTAACCTTAACTCTTGCTGCCTTTATCAGAATTACAACCTTCCACTCCAGGGGTTCATGATACCATTGCCCCTGTTGGTCCTGAAATATTGGGAAGGCCCCCCACAACGGCGGGCACATTTTTCCGGACTTTTGCATGAAGACTACGCTTTCCCCTTTTGTCTCCCTCATCTTTATAGGGGAGAGGAGAAGGCAACGGAGGGGCTGATGGTTTGGGCGGCCTACCGCGCCTCAAACTCCAGCGGGACATCTGACTACAGATGTCACTGTTGCTATCAGTCCCGTTGCTGCCACTATTAGACCCTTCAGAGCTAGATTCCTTCTTCTCTTTTTTATCTTTGGTTTGTTGTCTAAGCTGTTTAGGTTTTTGGTGGCTAGCCTGAGAAGCAATCTCCTTAGCCTCCTCAAGCACCGCCACTCCTTTCTCTATTTCAGCATTGTACTTTCCACTGGCATTCCTCAAGCATGCCCTGACCAAGTTCCAGATGGCTAACATTTTTACTTTAATTTTAGTCACAGTTGAACCCATATCGTTTAAATTCCCTCTGTCTCTATACCTGAGAACCTTAGTGCTCCATCCCCTTTTTTCTTGGGGAACCTTCCCTTCATCTCTATACCTGAGAACCTTAATGCTTCATCCCTTTTTTCCCAGGAACCTTACCTTCATCTCTATACCTGTCCGTACTATCTATGCAAGTCCCATTTTTTAAATGTAAAGCTGCCTGGTCTATAATTTAGATCACTTTGGACATTTGCCTCTGCTCTGCTCTGCTTCTCCTGTCTGGCCTTGATACACCCATCCTATCTATATGACTTGTCTACTAAAATCTGAATGCCCTCCATTTGGAAACTGCATTTTCCTTCACCCTTTACAAGATGGCATCACTCTGATCTCTCATTTTCCACAGTAGCCCTAATTGTTTAGATAAAAACACAGAATTTAGAGGTAGCCACAGACTCTTACAGTTCCACTTTCCTAAGTTTCCTTACCGCTGTTTACTAAACTTTCCTTACCGCTGTTTACTAAAGTTTCCTTACCTCTGTTTACTAAAGTTTCCTTACCACTGTTTACTAAAATTTCCTTACCGCTGTTTACTAAAGTTTCCATAGGCCTCTACTTCCTTTACTTACCGTTGCCGACCAACTCGATGAGTTCCCCGTACGGGCCACCACTTGTTGCTGGTCCTTCGAGCCAGAGAGACAAGAACAGCACGGACACCAAGGCGGGTTCACTCAGCAACTTCTTTACTTCGAACTTTTTCTCTTACAGCTCTCTTCCCCAACAGCTTCTTCTTCCTCCATCCTTCTTGCAGCTTCTCTTACAACAGCTTCTCTTACAAAACTAGCTTCTACTTAGGGCAAGGGCTATAACAACAACAAAACTCCTATACTCGTGCCAACTGACCTCATCTAGCTCCATGCCACCTCATCCAATCAGAATTCACACACACTCCAGGCATGAGCTCAGGATGGTCACCAATAGGCTGACAGGTCCGGATCACGAGAAACAGTGCAGCCTGGCAGACAGCGCACACATGCAGCCTCACTTTGCATGCTCGGGCAAGGGAGTAAATATCTTGGCCCATGCAGCCGCACCCGCTTCCCGCAGCCTTCAAATGATGAAATTTATAGTGCTAACATTAATGCTGTGTGTTGCTTACCATGCAGGATACCATCTTCTTCCTTTTTCTGTGGAGCCCCACTGGGTTCCTAAAAAGAAAGCTGGAGTGGATGGGAAGAATGGTGAGACAAATAATGAGCTAAGACAAAGTTCTCTGATAAGGTTCAATGTTTTAATTCTACAGTCTGAATATAAAGGGAGGAACCCATCCCCCACGTTGCCAGGATCTCATTGCTTTGCTAGGATCTCTTCTAGAGGACAAGCTCAGCTGCTCAGCAGGTAGTGGCTTCTTGCAGGAAACTGCAGATGTAGCAGGACAAGAGACTTTACCTAAGTTGGAAGACTCCACAGTAGGTGAGCTAGCAACTGTGGCAAACAAGGTCTGATCAGGCCTGCTCAGGGCTGGGGGAGGGCATTCTGGTCACACTGACGTGTCTGACTCCAAGGAAACATTCCAGAGATGAGATCTTACACTTCATCTTTACATTTACCAAGCCTGGACTCCCCCCAATGTGGAGAGCATTTTAGAGTAGAGCCTCCTTCATTGTGCTAATGTGTTAAAATCGTGTGTGTGTGTGCGTGTGTGTGTGCGTGTGTGTGTGTGTGTGTGTGTGTGTGTGTGTGTGTGTGTGTTTTCTCCCTCCCCTCCAACTGCACAGCTTCAGGAGACTGTGATACCTTGAGCTGGTAAACTCCTATTTGCCACTTAAGTGGTTACCAAATGGCCTGGAGCATGATTAATGTTCAATTCGAACTCTTGAACAAAATAATGAAGGAACAGGCTTGAGGTGGAGATTCTTAAACAATTCATCACTGCTTATTCTACTTCCTCTGTGCAGCTCACTTTCTGTTCTGTGTTCATCCTGGCTCAGCTGTGGGACCCATCAGATGATAGAGGAGTGTAAATGCTTGTGTATATATGCGCATGCGTGTGTATCATAACGGGGACACACACAGTACTGAACTATTCAGAAGACATGTCAAACAAAATATGCTCTCCAACACATTCTGCTGAGCTGTACATCAGCACCTGCATGGCTGTTAGTGTTCATCTTCTTTACTGGCCAATGCCCTAAGGGGTTCAGTAGTGCACAGACCTTTCTGCTGTGCTGGATGCTACAGATTATTTTTCAAAGGTACACAGTTAACTAGCAAAAGTTACAGCCATCCAGTGGTTTAAATTATATATGAAATCGTAATAAAAATTTTAAAAGGTAACCAATACTGCCATTTGTATTTAATTTTGTAACATGTGAAAGATAGTTTGGGGGTTGTTCTTGAATAATGTCAGATCTTTCCTTACCTGGACTCTGTATCTGTCTAGCATCCAATAAAACCCCTGCTTTGATATGTCTCTTATACTACAGTAGGACTTACATTTCTCCCAAAGCTTGGGATTGGATTCAGAGATTTCTAGGGGCATCTGGGTCAAGGACTTAATAGAAAAATCTTTATCAGCCAAGACTTCACTTTGAAGTTCTCCAGAAATACAGAGTAGTTCTTTCCCCACAACCATGTTCGGTGAGTATAATACAATTCAGGATTTTGCACAAATGTGTTCTGTGGCATCTTATTTCAGAGTCCCCAGATGAATGGGTAAAAAACGGTTGATTTGAAGCACTGCTGCAAAAGGGGGTCAGAATTTCAGAGAGAAGCTCAGGAGTCAGTGTTTTCCCTAAGCTCCCTAGGTAAATCCTCCATATGCTGAACTGTGAGACTCTCTTGTGTGTTGGTTACAAACACATGTTCTAGAGTTACCTGAAGTCCAAGTGTCTAACCTTCCCTGGGTCTTACCATCCCATCCACACTTTGAAAACCTACTTTATGTGTTGAAAGTGAAATGAAGTCAAGAAGGTGAAGTGTTGAGAGCATGCTTCTCTCTCAGGCACACTGCTCTCAGGGATCTTATTAAAATGCAAATTTGGAGTCAGTAGATATGAATCTGGGCCGTCAATGAACTTCTAGTAAGTCTGCTACATAGCCAATGCTACTGCCTTCTGTCTGCACTGTAAGTAATTACCAAGCACATTCTCAACGCTCGTTATCCCTCCCATGATTCAGCTAGGGAAAGATGGAGTGTGTGTACTGTTTTTGTTTTTGTTTTTTAATTTGTCTTTTAAAAAACATGCAGATACCTGGGTTCTTATCTTAGAAGATGCTGAAAGGTGTCCCCAGGATGGAAATCTAGAGGCTCGGCAGTAATCAGCATCCTGTGTGATATTGTTTTATAGCCAGTGGGGGATTGACCAGGCTCTCCCTACTAAAAATTCTTACTCACTATAGTGCCAGTTTACAGGGCTCCTGTCTGAGTCACCACATCAAAAAGGAAGAAGGAAAATTTTGTCTCCAGAACTCAGATTTCTCTGGACCCTCTAGCAATTGCATGGCCAGCTTCCACTGATCCCCACTTTCATTGCTTTGAAAATGATATTAATACATTTAACTTTTATAAGTCTGTTTCTTCATCTGTTAAATAATTTCTCTTTTGTTAATTTACATGAAATTATTAATTTAAAACTCTGCACCAGACAGGTATTGTAAGGATCAAAGAAGACAGAGTGGATGAAATGCACAGTGCGGTGCTTGCCACACAGCAGGCACTCAATGCTAGGCTATATCATGTACACATGTGCCTGTGTGCCCCCCTGGGGCAGAATGGGCGTTTAGACACATTTAGATAATGTGGCAGCTAGACAATGATGGCAATGCCATAGTAGACTTGATACCATTGACATTAAGTTGTTCTTTGTAAGCAGGGGAGTTTTGGGAAATGTGGGGGAAATTCTGGGGCTAGGATGTAGCTCAGGGGCAAAGCAAATGCCTCCTGTGTGAAGCCCTGGGTTGAATTCCCTAGAACCACAAGTCAGTTGAAATAAAAATTAGTGAGCAAACATTCCAAAGTTTGTCTAGTCTACCCTCTAGTGGTGAATATTTTAATCCTCAGGGCTAATGTGTGTTAAGCTCTGATGCCACTTCCTACAGTTTATCTTCTCTGCCACACAGGCAAGACAGTGAGGCTAGAGCCTCTCATTTTCCAGTCATAAAGCTTCATGATCCCTTTTCAGGGTCATGGTGGTTTGAATAGAAATGGCCCCCCTAAGCCCATACTGAGTGATACTATTAGGAGGTGTGACCTTGTCGAGTGGGTGTGGCCTTGTTGGAGGAAGTGTGTCACTGGGGGCAGACTTTGAGGTCTCAAGTGGTCAAGCTATGCCCAGTGTGGCATTCCCTTCCTGCTGCCTGGAGATCCAGATGTAGAACTCTTAGCTCCTTCTTCAACATCATGTCTGCCTGCATGCCACCATGCTTCCCACCAAGGTGATAGTGGACTAAACCTTCAAAACTCTAAGCCAGCCTCAGCTAAATATTTTCCTTTATAAGAATTGCCATGATCACAGCAGTAGAAATCCTCAGACAAGGACCTAGGCCTGTGAATCCTTGAAGTTGAACTTCACCAACCTCACTAAGACTGTTTACATTACTTCCCTATGGGAATGTCAGAAATGTCCATGGCAAGTCAGACGTCCAAGAGCCCCGGGCTCTTCATAGGCTTAAGAGCAGAAGATGCCAAATGCCAACAGTGTCTCTTCTCCCTCAAAAGTCACAATGCCTGTCTAGGATCAATACCTCAAACCAGGTAGGCACAACCAAACTGGAATACAGGTCTCAAAGGAAATCTGTTCTTTTTGACAACACGTCCCAGGTTCCCCATTCATGCTCCCTTGCCTCTCCCATTTTCTCCTAGGTTCTACTTTGGAAATGTTCCCATGTCCTGCGATGGGGATCTACTCAGTCTTCATACATCTCCTTGCCTTCACTAAAGAGCTAAAGACATCATAACACACCATAGTGTCACTGAACCACTAGGCCCAGATAAGAAGACAAGTGTTTCTTTTCAGCACATTACCCCTTTAAACCACCACCAGCAGACACTATGCATGATTCCAGTGTCTGCATAAAATAAACAAAGTCATCACATTGTGCTACTGTTTCTCCAGTGATTGGCCTGAGAGCTGAATTATCACCATCAAGCTCATTCTAGAGATGAGAAAAATGAGGAAGTCCAGAAGGTTTTCTGGGTATAAGTCTTGTTGGTAGCAACAGTGGCATTCAATCTTTATCTTCTAGGCTTCAAAACCTAAGGTTCACGGTGCCAGCAAGCATTCAGGTTCAAGATTCACCTTCTGAGCTAGAAGGAAAGGTAGTTCTATGATGGCAGCACAGGACAATAATGCTGGTCAGATCATTCCTAAGATGCAAATATCATCAAGTGTCCTTCGTTTAGGAATATGTCAAGTCAAAGATGATTCTCCAGTGATGCTCTTGTCTTAAGGAGGGTTTCCATTGCTGTGAAGAGACACCATCACCAAGGCACCTCTTTTTTCGTTTGTTCGTTTTGTTTTTTCGAGACAGGGTTTCTCTGTGTAGCCCTGGCTGTCCTGGAACTCACTTTGTAGACCAGGCTGGCCTTGAACTCAGAAATTCGCCTGCCTCTGCCTCCTAAATGCTGGGATTAAAGGTGTGCACCACCACGCCCAGCTCACCAAAGCACCTCTTAAAAAGGACAACATTTAATTGGGGCTGGCTTACAGGTTCTGAGGTTCAGTCTAGTATCATCATGCAGGAAGCACAGCAGCGTCCAGGCAGGCATAGCACTGGAGGAACTGAGAGTTCTACATCTTCATCCAGAGGAAACCAGGAGCAGACTGTTTCCAGGCAGCTAGGAGAAGGGTCTCAAAGCCCACCCCCATAGTGACACACTTCCTCCAACAAGGCCACGCCTACTCTACAAGGCCACACCTCCTAATAGTGCCACTCCCTGGGCCAAGCATGTTCAAACCACCACACTCTTAGAACCAAAGCTTTATCACATCAGAGTGGGACAGTGTGTGGTGGATAACATTGAGAGGCTGGAAGGACTCTAGGAGTTAGATCTGGAAAGAAGAGACAGGTACTAAGGAATCTGCCATAATCCAATTAAAGAATTACCACTGTGGCTGGAAACACAATGACATATTTTCATCTATTAATCCTAATGTATGTAATAACACAGAGGCTTATCACTTACTGTGGGGTTTTGCATGTGTCAGGACTTCTCAAACATTAAAGTGCTGTAAATGATTGGTAGATCTATTTGAAATAAAGATTCTGAGAGCTTGAAGTGTACTTGTCTAGCATTCATGAGGCCCTCAGTTTAATACCTACCACTTCAAAAAAAAAAAATCAAACAAACATGTAAAATTCAGATTTGGTCCAGCAAATCAAAGCAGGATGTGAGAGCCTGACTTTTCAACCATCTCCTGGTGTCTCTACTACTGCTGGCCTGGGCAACACTTTAATCA
This sequence comes from Mus musculus, assembly GCF_000001635.26. Taxonomy (NCBI): domain Eukaryota; kingdom Metazoa; phylum Chordata; class Mammalia; order Rodentia; family Muridae; genus Mus; species Mus musculus. The sequence goes on along the minus strand of NC_000075.6, from coordinate 15,363,742 downwards.
GCAACTGTTTAAATGTGTATAAGGTATTGCTATGCTCATGGGCAAGGAAAATAATTTTGCTGCTGGTGTATTTTGTTGTTCTTATTTTTTTACTGGATATTTTCTTTATTTACATTTCAAATGTTATCCCCTTTCCCAGTTTTCCTCCCTCCCGAAAACACCCTATCACATCCTCCCTCTCCCTGCTTCTATGAGGGTGTTCTTCCACCCACCCACCCACTTCCACCTCCCCACCCTAGATTCCCCTACACTGGGGCATCTATCGAGCCTTCATAGGACCAAGGACCTCTCCTCCCACTGATGCCTGACAAGGCCATCCTCTGCTATATATGCAGCTGGAGCCATGTGTACTCCTTTGTTGATGGCTTAGTCTCTGGGAATTCTGGGCAGTCTATTTGATTGATATTGCTGTTCTTCCTATGGGGTTGCAAACCTCTTCAACTCCTTCAGTCCCTTCTCAAAATCCTATTAGAGATCCCGTGCTCAGTTCAATGGTTGGCTGCTAACATCTGCCTCTGGCAGGGCCTCTCAGGAGACAGTCATATCAGGCCCCTTTTAGCATGCATTTCTTGGTATCCACAATAGTGTCTGGGTTTGGTAACTGTGTATGGGATGAATCCCCAGGGGGGACAAACTCTGGGTGACCTTTAGTCTCTGCTCTACACTTGACCTCCATATTTGCTTCTGTGAGTATTTTGTTCTCCTTTTAAGAAGGACCCACACTTTGGTCTTCCTTCTTATTGAGCTTCCTGTGGTCTATGAATTGTATCCTGGTAATTTGGAGCAGGGTCTCTCACTATATAGAGCAGGGTGGCTTGGCACAGCCCAAATGGCTTCAAAATACAATTTTCCTGCCTCTGCCTCCCAAGTACTATGATTTCACATTGTGTTTTCTAGCCTCACTTTGGAGATAATTTTAGATGAAGAATGCTACACAAACAGGATTGTTTCTCATGAGACAAATGGAAGTGAGTCAGATGGTAGCAGTAGAAATGCTAGAATGGATGTTGCCTGCCTTGGGTCGGTAATGGTGGACAAATCATACTGTGGTCTTTTATAATTATGCTTCTAAATAAGATGGTTGCAGTCTATTTGGATTTACAGTTTGAGCGTATTTTTATTTATTTATTTATTTATTTATTTATTTTATATGTATGGATATTTTGCTTGCAGGGATGTGTGTTCCACTGAAGCCAGAAGAGAGTGTTGGATCACCTGGAGCTAGACTTACAGACGGCTGAGAGACACCCTGTGAGTGAAAGCTGGATATGGAAGCCTGAACTTCACTATGGACAACAAATGATGAAAACCACTGAGCCATCTCTCCAGCCTCACGGCTCGAGACTTTAAAATGTTGCCTTTACGGATGCTGTTAGATGGCATGGGAATTTCTGGCGCAGGTGTGTTCAGCAAAAGTTCATACTTTTATCCCCGAGAGCTTCAGAGAAGGTACTTTCAGCTAAAGCAAGTGTTCATACACCTGAATCCAGCAGCAAAACTAATGCTGACTCTACTCAGCCCCATTTGACTGTATACTCTTCTAGGTTGTAAATTATCTTTTTCCTTTTTTTGTCTAGACTTCCCTGTCTTTGTAAGCATGTACCCAACAGCTTAGAATCAATGGTCTTAATGCATGTCATAGGAATGATACGCCAAAGAGACTTAAATGATGGAAAAGTGGTTCTCATTTTTTTTTAATTTATGTGTTTTGTCTACATTTTGTATCTGTAGCACATGTATCCATGGAGCCTGCAGAGGTCAGAAGGGGGAACTGGAGTTAGGAATGGTTGGGAACCACCACGTGGGTGCTGGGAATGGAACCTGGGTTCTCTGCAAGAAGAGCAAGTGCTCTTAACTGCTGAGCCATCTCTCTAGCTCATGCTTCTCATTTCTTCCTTGAGTAAAGGCCCTGTGCCATGGCTTTGAAATGGTACTTGTAGTTTGGAAGTGTCTAAGCCCATCTTTTCTTGCATATCCAGTCTCACCACCATTGAACTGCCACTTGTGGTGCTAATATCTGGAGAGCCAGAGTGGCAGGCTGCTTCTGTTCCTGAAAGATATTCTTTTCTTTTCTTTTTTTTCTTTTTTTTTTAGTTGTTTGATGAATAGGCATCTCACTGCACATCCTTAGTTGGCCAGGAACTGGCTATGTACCTTAGACTACTTCAAACTTGTGGTGATTCTCCTGCCTCTGAGTCCTGAGTGCCACGATTACAGGAGTGCACACCACAGGACACTCTTTTGATTTTATACATAAGACTCTGAGGACTCCCCCCACTTAAATGTTAGGGGTTTTCCCCAGATATGGTAAGAGATTAAAGTGAACTCAGAGCTATGAAGCTATCTCTTCATTCTCTTGTATGTGAAACTTGTGCTGTGACTTGAATGCATTGTCTCCTCGGTGTCAGCCTGGCAGAGCTTGCACTCTACGTGGTGGTGCTAGCTGGGAACTTTTGATAGTGGGGCCTCGTTTGAAGGTGTTGATCATTGACCTTGAGAGAATATCATCCTGGACTTGTTCCCATTTTACTCTCTCTTCTTCCTGTCCACCAAGATAGGAACTGCTTCTTGTTTTCTCTGCTGGGATGGACTGAAGACCTCTAAAACTGTAAGGTAGAATAAATCTTTCTTCCCTCCATTAAGTTGTGCCTTCCAGGTTCTGTGGCCACATGATGCTAAAGTAACCAATGCTCCAAGCTGACTTGACTTCAGCTATATTCTTAAGAGAAGCAACAAACACAAAAACTAGCCACACTAATGTCACAATGCTTCCTCTGACCAGCAGTGATTGTTTACTCCAAGGCCAGGTAAATGGTCCAATGAATAAAGTATCTCTGAGTAACTATGTTCATATCCACAGCACACATGTAAAAACAAGGCATGGTGGTGTTGTGGGTACAGGGAGTGGATGTTTGGAGACAGGTATATCCCTTAAGATCTGTTAGTCTTACTACCACTCAATCTAGCTCTGGGATCAGTGAAAGACTTTGTTACAAAAGACAAGATGAAGAGTCATAGAAAAAAACATCTGGCACTAACCTCTGACTTCCAAACATGTGCACACACATATGCATGTGCACACTTGTGTTCAAAGACACACACACACACACTCATTCCCAATGGGTGGACAACATTAGAATCTAAGCATATCTACCTTCTCTACATCTCTAAAGTTCAAAGACATAATTAAAATCAAAACCAGAGTCTTAAAACACATATTTAAAAGTCCATTTTCAGTTTTCTTCAGTCAAAAACAAAGTATTATGGGATGTGGTGGCCATGCCTTTAATCCCAGCACTCAGATGGCAGAGGGAGGCAGATCTCTGTGAGTTCAAGGCCAGCTTTGTCTACACAGCAAGTTTCAAGACAGCCAGGACCACATAGAGAGACCCTGTCTCCAAAACAAGATTTATGAAAGAATGTATTAAAAATCAAAATGTAGAAAGTAGCACATGTCATGTACTTTGTGCCAGGCATTGTCCTAACAGCTTTAAATCTCACAGCCACCTTTGGAACAGTTTTACTACATCTGAGTTGATAAAACTGACTTCTAGGGGAAGTTCAGGAATTAGCACAGAGTCAGAGTTGGTAAACTAGAAATTTACAACCAAAAAGTTGGACTCTAGAGCCAACGTATTAAACATTACTTTGTTTTATCCCCCATGATACCAGATATCATGTCTACAGAGATAAATCTATAGCCTCACAAGTCAGGATGGCACATGCCTTTAATCACAGCATTAGGAACATAGAGGCAGAGGATCTCTGTGAGTTCAAGGTCAGCCTATCTTTATGTCAAGTTCCAGAGCATTCAGTGAGATCAAGTCTCACAAACAAAACTTCAGCCTCTTTTAATTTAGAAAACACAGAACTCCATATTGAAAGCATCTTAAATTCAGAGTTCCTGTCAGAAAATACAAGTGAACAGGTGTACACAGAGTTACCTCTTTGTGCTCTCTGGTGTATGTCACACTTGTGCTTTCAGATCAGCTTGTGTTGTCACCTGATTCTCAGATTCATATTCTAGTTTGAACTAAAAAAAGAACGTGTTCATTTTTATTGATTCCAAGAACAATTACTGCAAAATACTGTGGTTTACCCACTTTAGGTCATATGCCCATCACAATAGCAAGCGAGCTAGAGGGTTGCAATGGCCTGGTCTTGGCCATACCTCTGTGACCTGGGGTGCTGGGTCTGTATCAAACGGCAAAGTTCTTAAGAAAGAAGCCTAAGCAGATAATCTTATACTTTTAAAAAATATGCAAACTGCCTTCACATGCCTTAATCGTTGGGTCTCCATGGACCATGGGAAGAGGGCAGGCCAAGTATAACTAAGGACACCACAGTGGATTAAGCTGCCCACAGCATCTCTCATAGAGATAACTTCCTCCTAACTTGAATTGGGCTGGCCCTCGTATATAACCAATAAAATGCGGCAATTTTTTAAAAATTTTATTTTTATTGAATATTTTCTTTAAATTTCCAATGTTATCTCCTTTCCCAGTCCTCCCACCCCCGAAAACCCCTATCTCATCCTCCATCCCCCTGCTTCTATGAGAGTGTTCCCCCACAATGTATAGGCTGACACTCTCTCACCCTACTGAGCTTGCTCTGATCCCTCCTGGTTTCCTATTCAAAACAGAACATGTCTCAAGCTCAGATTTCCACTTGAGTACTTTCTGCCCAAGACGCCAGCTGGGTAGAGCTGTCCAGTCATCAGGTCAGCAAATGACAGAGGGGTGTCAGGCAACTGAACCAAAAGTGCTTGCTACACCTCTTCTTCCAGACTTGCGACCAAGTGAACATGCCTCTGCTGGGAATGGTGCATGAGTTTAATGCAGATGGATCTCCTTATGGCAAGGCCTGAGGAGTTGGGTCCCCACATGGCAAAGACCTATGGGATATTGGAACAGAATCTCCTGGCCTTTCCCCAAGGAATGCTTGGTTCGCTTTTGCCTTGCATTTGTGTGTTTGACTTTGTTATTGGAAGTATTTGCTTTTACTTTGTTTGTGACAGATGTTTCTCTAGAATCAGAAAGTTTGGACTGTGATTCATTCCTATTTGTCTCTGAGGCCATGAAAGTGGAATAGACCACTACTCCTGTGTTTGTTAATAATGATGCGGTTGGTCAACAAGAGGGCCTAGTCTGTGTACACCAGCTAACATCCAGATGTTCTCTCCTTATGGTTACTTAGTTCCAACAATTTGCCCTACAGTGCTGTTCCAAACAATAGTTACATGGGTATTAAAAGCTTAAGAAGGTCTTTCTGGATTGTTGGTTCCAAGACTTAACAGGAATATTCAGAGGTTACACCAAGCAAGGATGAGCAACTGACTCGGTTTACTAATTTGCCCTGGGCACTAGAGGAATGAGATTTCCTAAGGGGACAGGCTAGGTGTCAATAATTAAATCAGAATTTCTCGGGTATGTAGTTTATCGCCTCTCTGTACTGTATCCTCAATTGGTTATGTATCAATGTGCTGGGTTAGATATTAGCCACGTGCTCAATCTATATTTCATCTTTCTTGATACTGTTCATGGGTTAGCAGGAAACCGTGGCGACTGAGAAGGAAGTACAGTGTGCACTTGGTTGAACATAGGAAGTTCTTAAAAGAGACGTGGAAAACTAGATGTATAAATAAAGGTAGTCTGAGTTGTCTCGGTGTCAGAGTATAGTATGTGAACTGCACTTCCTGGTCCAAGTCTTCCGCCGATTCCACACATCCTCCTTCATGTTCTGAACCCGACCCAGGATTGACTGCCGGCGACAAAACACCACAGAGCAAGTGGGACAAGACCCTGACAGTTGAGAGGGATAATGGCCCGTTGCGCAAGCTGCGCGTGCGTGCGTGCGTGCGTGCACGTGGGCGGGGCTGCGCGTGCGCCGAGCTGGAGGTGGGCGGGGGCTTGGCACGGCGCGGCCTTCCGGGCGGCCCCTGCGGAGGCGGTCCTAAGCTGGTTCCCGCCGTCCGATCCCGCCATTGGCGGGCCGTTTGAATGACGGAAGTGACGAGAGCCGGGTCATGGCTGTCCCGCAGGTACCCAAACGGCTGCTGGGTAGCCGGCCGGGTGCGGGTGCCTGTGTGTCGTGAGGCCAGACCACACACGCTGTCAGGTGAGTGACGGAGGCCCGCCAGGGTTCTTCTGGCTGGCCGCGAGCAGGCTGGCGAACCTTCCGGCCCTTTAAACCGCCCCGAGGCCGGCCCTACAGAGAGCTCGGCCTTTCTGAGGCATCCGCCACCCGTAGCTCTTCTGGTACTCTTCCTACACTCAAGCTATGAAAAAAATGGCAGTCTCATTCGAGAGTGTTAGTTCACCCTGTAATCCCAGCACATGCAAGGCAGTGCTGAGGCAGGAGAAATGCCTCGTGTTCAAGACCAGCCTAGGCAATAAACCCTACAGCAGCGAATGGTTGTCGTCAGTCTTACATTAGAATGTGTTCGGCGGTTGGGTAGTAATTAAGCCACACGTACATATAGTACAGCCACGTGTGGTGGCTATTACCCCCTTACACGGAATAAAGTTAACAAGGCCCAAGGGATTTGAAACTTGGCTTCTGCCTTTTGCTAATGAATGGCTCTTGCATCCACATCTATTAATTTTTTGGTTACTGTGTGTCAGATACTGCCTAATCCTTAGAAGGAAATCTATCAAGATAAGCCCTACTGTGTCCATCATTATTGGACACTTAAAACACAGAACTTGAAGAGTCCACATGGGTAGAAATGACTAGTGAACAAGCCAGGTAACAGGATTCTACTTAATAGATGCAGGAGGAATACTTGTCTCCTATGGAGGACAACTTAAAATGTTCCTCTCTTGGAGCCTCAACCATCCTCAGGAGTATTTTCTTAAGAATTCAGTGGAGTGTATTGGAAAAGGCTTTTTTTGTTTTGTTTTGTTTTCCGAGACAGGGTTTCTCTGTGTAGCCCTGGCTGTCCTGGAACTCACTCTGTAGACCAGGCTGGCCTCAAACTCAGAAATCCACCTGCCTCTGCCTCCCGAGTGCGGAAAAGGTTTTCAATTCAAGCAATTACTACTGTTTGACATTTGTTCTTCGATGAAGTCATGACTGGGTCTGCCATGTAGTACTGTATATGGATTAGTCACTTTCTCGTTCAGTCCACGCTGAATTATTTATAAGATGCAAGACAGTTTTTTAGACAAAAGAGATGAGGTGATGAATAAGATCATACTTGTCCTGACCACAATTGTGATAAAGAATTCTCTGTGAAAAGGAATGGTTTCAAGCTGGGCATGGTGGCGCACGCCTTTAATCCCAGCACTCGGGAGGCAGAGGCAGGCGGATTTCTGAGTTTGAGGCCAGCCTAGTCTACAGAGTGAGTTCCAGGACAGCCAGGGCTATACAGAGAAACCCTGTCTCAAAAAAAGAAAAAAAAAGGGGGTGGGGGTGTAGTTTCTACCAGGTGACCCAAGCAGCTCATTGAAACAGTATTTTTAAGTTGTTATATTTGAGCATTAAGAGTTTTTAAAACTATAGCTACTATCACTCAGTTATTAAGACCCTGTCTACAAAAGACGAGTAATAATGAAAAGCTAAAGGAAAAGCTATCCCTATATGAATATAAATAGTCTCTAGTCTAGGTGAGATGCATATGTGAAGGTCATTCATAGAGGACAGCTCCTTAGCAGCATCTGAGCTCAAGCTAGCAGTAAATATCCAGTAATACATTTGCCTGCCTCATCACTGTAAAGAGACCAGGGAGATGTGCACTCATCTCAGTTAAGATCGTGGCATGCTGTGCTAGGAACAGGTTGATAGCAGAATTACTTGGAAAGAGTTTCAAATGACACCAGTTTTCACAGAGCACATTCCTCTAGATAGGAGCATGTTAAAGAAAACTCTTAAGTTCTAGAGAAGAGGAGTGGGATTGTAGTGCAGTGGAAACATGAGCATGTATGTGCAAAGCCTGGAGTTCCATCCCAGCACTGCAGAGACAGGAGGAAGGTCTAAGGGGGATATCAGCAGCACCCAGCCTTAGCAATAGAAGAGGAGACCCAGGAATCTAAGTACTTAAGCCATTATAATTATCCCATAGGGATTTTTAAAAATGGTCATCCAAAAAAAAGTATCCTGTTAACTTTTATATCTCCTTGACACAGGTTAGAGTCACTGAGAGAACATTCAATTAAAACATGCTTACATAACATCTGCCTATAGTCATATCTGTAATACAATTTCTTGATAAATTATTAATGTGGAAGGGCCAGACCTATTGTATGCGGTGCCGTCCTTGGGCAGGTCATGCTGGATGGGATAAGAAAGTAGTTGGAGTGAGCCAATGACCAGCACATTACCATGCAGACAGATCCTCTGTATCAGCTCCTTGCTTCCATGTTTCTGCCATTTGAGTTCCTGCCCTGACTTCCCTTACTGATGGACTGTGATATACAAGCTGAAATAAACCCTTTATTCCCAAGTTGCTTTTGGTCATGGTGTTTTATTGAAACAATAGAACCCTAACTAATACAACATGTTTGTAATTGTTGAGGGATATTTTAAACGAAGCCCATGGAATTGATAATATTCCATGAGATTTAATGGTGCTAAGAGATCAAATTATGTACAGCAACCCAGGGACCCCTAAAGTTACCTTTTTATTTTTATTAGGTACAGGTTATCAGTGTTAAGTTGTACTTGTGAAAACATTTGTTTGATGCCAATACATCTTTTAAGTGCTTAATAAAGTATGGAAATGCCAAGACAGGGAAAAAAGGTCTGAACTATTGTCAGTCAGGTATAGATGGGGGCGAATCTGTGAGTTCTCCCCACTCTTCATTTTCCTCATCCAACTGACAACCAGTGAACTAAAGAGCAGATTCAGAACTATAACTAAGTTGGACTTAGTTTACCTGTATACAGTAAATATAGATTACCCTTTAAATATTGAAAATATTAACATGAAGTTTTAAAATCATTTTGTTACCATATTTCAGTAATATATTTCATAGGCACTCATCTGTTTATTTCTCCTCAATTCAGATCCTTTATATTTAACATACTCAGAAATGAAAAGAAAGGGAATGAATACAAAGCTGAGATTGAGCCCTAGTGAAGAAGCCTTCATTTTGAAGGAAGATTATGAAAGAAGACGAAAACTAAGATTGCTGCAGGTATCATTTACTTGGAGTTTTTTGTCTTCCTTAAAACATTCATATATTTTGGATTAGATTGTTATAAACAAAGTTCATTTACAAGCTTTTTCTGTCCTTGAAAGAGTCCTGGTTCTTGCTTATTTATATTTGAAAAATAAGCTGGTAAGTAGATTTGAGAAGAATTGAAAGATATTGCTTAACTCAAGTATTGGAAATCAGTTATTTAACTATCTATTTTTTAGAATTGTTTTATTCTTTGATAATTGCATATGTGGATAGACTATATCTAGATCATTATTCACCCCTCTCTTCTCCATTTTCTCTCCAACTTTCATATTTTCCCTATTTCAGTCTTTTTTTTTTAAATAACCCAAAGTTCGTTTAATTCTTCCTGCTTTTGCATTGTGCCATCCATTGGAGCATGGGCAGTTTACTGTGGGACCATATTGCTGAAGAGAACTGTCCCCCAGCAGCTGTCAGCTCCCAATAGCTCTGTAGTGAGGGTGGGGTCTCATGAGCCCTCCCTCCGCTCAGGAGGGCTGACTTACTTGATCTTGTGTCAGCAAGATCCATGCCTCAACACTTACCTTATGTCCAGAAGACGTTATTTGCAGAAATCCTCCTCAATTTCTGGCTGTTAAAATCTGTCCCATTTCTCAGTGGTACATAGTTGGTGAGCATTAGGAAAGGAAGCTCAAGAAGAATTTGGAAAAGACTATTGGGAAGATGAAACAGACTTACTGACATGAGTGTCTTAAGACAAATTTGTTAGGACAGTTTAGATTTCCCTTTCTAGCAGTCTAAAGCTTGTGTGAGTCATGAAATAGATTCCACCTAGAATCAGAGGCGATGTGCTCCAGAGAGGGGGCTCTCATCGAACCTTAACTGTGAAACTTGTGAAATCACCTTATTCTTAGCATCTTATGGGTTATTAGAGGGAGGGGAGATGAAACAAGATTTTTTTTTAAAGATTTATTTATATGGGTACACTGTAGCTGACTTCAGACACAGTAGAAGAGGGCATCAGATCCCATTACAGATGGTTGTGAGCTACCATGTGGTTGCTGGGATTTGAACTCAGGACCTCTAGAAGAGCAGTCAGTGCTCTTAAACACTGAGCCATTTCTCCAGCTCCACAAGATTTGATTAAGTAATTTTAGAAATACCTTTGAGGGCTGCTGAGATGGCTGAGTAGGTAATACTGTCAAGCTTGGCAGTCCAGGTCCTCAAGTAGGGACCCTCACGCAGGTTGTCTTCTGGCTCCTGTGCTGTACCACACACACACACACACACACACACACACACACACAAATGAATGCAATAAAAATTTTCTAAATAGTCTTTCCCTTTTTTTTCTCTCTGTCAGTGTAACTTTTTTTTTGCTAACTATAGTCTATGTCTAATGAGTATTTAGGAAAATAATAGACCTGAAGAGAATTCATTTGCATTCTTATTCTCAGTTAGATTTTTTTTTTAATGTTTAAACCCCCTTCATGTATTTTATATGAAATACTCATCTTTCAGGTTCGAGAACAAGAAAGGGGCATTGCCTTCCAGATAAGAGAAGGCATAAAACAGAGGCGAAGTCAGCAGGTTTCTCATTTGGCTGAGGAGCTAAGGGCAAAATGGGAAGAAGCACAAAGCCAGAAAATACAGAACTTGGAAAAACTATATTTGGCAAGTTTAAGACATATGGGAGATGGACATCGACAGGCTAAAGAAAATGTAAGTGGTGAGAGTTCATCTGATCACTGATGGAGACAGTGTGGTTATATTAAATTGATTTATTGAATGTTTACATGATAAGCATGTTTTTAATGTGTAGAACTGGGAGAGGCAAGCTGACCTTTATTTTTAAAATCAGTTTAATCTACCATGAGAATAATGGTGTATCCATTGTCTTGTAAGTCATGTCAAGTGCACCTTTCTTCTTCTGATTATTAATAATAATTTAGCATTATTTCTTCCAGATCTTGCCTATATAAGATGATGGTAACCTATGCAGTCAGAAATTGTTCATCTCAAGCAGTTTGGACCCATTCAGGGGGCTAAATTCAGATTCCAAATTCAAATTCATTTCTGACACCTCTAAATACGTATGACCAAATATGCACTTGTTTTTCTTGATAATTTTCCTAAGGGCAATGCAGAGTTTAGTGTTTTCAGATAATTCCTTGAGTTTATTTGATTTGCTTACTGTGATTTATGGCTAGAAAATAGTCATTTGGCCAGGCATGGTATAGATGCCTGTAATCTAAAACTCAAGAAAAGAGACAGGAGGACTTCCTTAAGATTAGAGCCAACCTGGTAAACATAGTGAGTTTCAGGTCAGTCAAAGCTACCCGACAGAACAAAATAAAAGCAAAAGGGAGTGCGGGAAGAAGGAAAGAAATGTTAGCGTGTGTGTTTGTACCAACAGTCCTGAGTTCTAATGTTTCTTTTTTATTTTTTTATCTTTTTGTGTCAGTGTTGGCCTTATTTTCCCAAGACTAACTCATTTGAATGACACCCATGATGTTTGAAGGCCAGAGAACCAACTATATTCCATACATTTGGCGGTTTAGTTTAAATAAAATATTTTATTGGATAATTTAACTCAGTGCAAATTAGCTTGATATTCTGTGTTTTTATAGGAAGTTAGATGTTTAGTATATGGCATGGTGGCGGTGGTCCCATTGCCATGCTTTGGGAGATATTTGTGGACTGTGGGAAGAAATGATGGAATTGCAAGGTAAGATGTTGATGTCATGTAGGCACATTTCTATTCTTCTTGTATAACATGAATTTTTAAGTAATATATACTTTTAGGAACCTGACTTGGATGCTCTTTCTCGGCGGGCAGCAGAAAGAAAAAGAAAAGCAGAAGTGAGGCATAAAGAAGCCCTAAAAGTGCAGAAAAATCAAAAAGAAATGTTAATGAAACAGAAAACCAGGTGACGTAATAAGTTTTACCATATTTTCAGCTGAAATCTTTGTGACAAGAAATAGAGGGTGTGTGGGAGGCTGCGAAAGGACGGACCAGATGAAAGGTTGTGTATCCACGGCACTCTGACCTGTGCTCACTAATGCGGCAGGCCTTACTAGCTGAGTATATGAAGAAATGTATGGACATTTCAGACTGAACATCAGCCACAAACTGTCTCTGATGTAAAAACAAAAAGTTTTGTGTGATTGAGAGCATTACAGAGGTCTTAGGACAGGGTACGGTGGCACACACCTTTAATTCCATTGCTTGGGAGGCAGAAGCACAAACAGAGATCTTTGTGAATTCAAGACCAGCCTGCTCTATACATACTGGGTCCTAGGACAGTCGGGGTTATACAGTGAGACTGTCTCAAAACACAGGCACATACACAGACATGCACCTAGAGTTGTGGACTGGAAAGCTTCAGTCATTAGTAACTTTTGCATGGTAGTGGTCTGGATTCGTTATTTTACACAGTGGCCTATCTTTAACATTTCTAGTTCTGCTCTTATTGTAAAAATACTTGATTGACCCTCTCAGTTGACCCTCCTGTCTTTATCTAAGCCTCTTGTAAATGGTAAACATGTTCAAACATGTATGTTTTGTCAAGCAGCAAACTGAGTGTGGACTCACCTAGAAGATGAATCTCTGGCTTTATGTTTTTGACTGATATCAAGTAAATGCATTTCTGGTTCTCTTGGTGAAAACAGGTATTACCCGAGAGACTAATTGGTGGCATCTCTTGTCTTTTAAGGCACATAAAAGCTCGAAAGGAAGCAGTGCTTGTGGAAAAACAGAGATCTGCTAAAATGGCCAGGCTGCCACCGCCTGTCCCATCCCCCTTTGAGGTGAATTGCCTAGAGCTTTGTTTAAACGAGTTTTAATTAAATAATAATATATGAGTATATATGGAGTATTTTAAAATCCTAGATACTGTTTTAACTATTAATACTTTAATGTATGTCTTTAAGAACTGTACAAAATAACAATATTGACATTTTGCTCAGTGTTACCTAACACTTGTTGTTCCCATATGTGTTGAGTTTTTCCCCAAAACACATGTCTCAAAACAATTTGTGTTTGCAAAGCATAGTGGTTTGGTTTCTCTCATGCTGCTGGCCATTCTGCTTTTTACTTTTTTATAGCCTTTATTTGCTGAAAAGTTACATTAATTGTTCTATGGACAATCTGTATGAGTACTAAAATGGATGTGCTAGCTCATACCTATATTCCCAGAATTTGTGAAGCTGAGGCAGAAGGATGGCTATTGAGCATAGTAAGGCTTTGTTTCAAAAAAAAAAAAAAGAGGGAAAAAGAAAAGATTCACTTTTCTTACATTAGCATTTCGTGGTCATTAGAGTGGCTATAGAGATGATTGACAAAATTAGTTGTTTTATATAGAAGCTTTTTAAAAAAAAAAGGCATGAAAAAGTAATACTGGTGTGAGGATCTCTGTCATGTATTTGTGTGCATATGGTCAGTGTGAGTGTCAGACTCTGTCAGTCTCCCTGCTCTCACTGAGCCATCTGCCATGACCTAGTGAGGCCCCTGTGGAAGTGTCCTATTTCAGCTACTCCCCCAGGACCGTACAAGGAATTAAAGGGGCAGGCAGTATTTTAACCCATAATGCTTTTTTGTTGCTTTTATTATATTTTCTAATATTTTTAAGCCAGCCTTTAGCTTCTTGAAGGAGAATGCTTTTCAGAGTGCTGAGTGGATAGAATTACCAGTTCCAGAATAGCAAATTTGTTGTTTTGGCTTGGTTTTGGTTTTTCCTTTTTGGCAGTGGTGGTAGGGTCTCTTTCATTTTTGTGACTATCATTCCGGAGATACTGGATTTTATTATGCTACACACAGCTATTGTAATTATTCTTTTTTATCTTTCTTGGAAGTTCTTATCCTCTTCATTGAAAGTAAGGCTCTTCAAGCTGGCTCTGTATCCATGTTTCTCAAGTGCTTCTTGGTTCTGTAGCCCAGAAAATTAACTCTGGCTCCCTGTGAACATATACAGCCCCACTTCTTGAACACACCTTGCTGTGTATGTGCACACGTGTGTTGTTTATAGATATTTAGCTCTTATAAACTAAGAAGATCTGGGTGATTATATACTTTTTTCTTTTGTTTTTTGAGACAGGGTTTCTTTGTATAGGCCTAGGTGTCCTGGACCAGGCTGGCCTCAAATTCAGAGATTTACCTGCCTCTGCCTCCTGAATCCTGGGATTAAAGGTGTGTGAAACTACTGCTCGGCTAGGGTGATTATATTCTTGTTTGGTTAAGAGAAAAAAAAAAAAAACCAAAGACATGTTTTACAGTGGGTTCTTTATTCACACTTATCCAGGTGTTTGGGAAAGAACAGTATCTTAGAATGTTTTGAGCTGGTTGTGAGTTTGTGGTATAAAAGGAAAAAATAGGACTTTGGTTTGAAGGGCTAAGTTAACAGAGTGTTTGAGTCCCTTGAGGTTAATGTGTACCATTTAAGGATCTTGAATGGAGGTGTGTCTGTGTAACCATTTCTCCAAACATAAAACTCAAATACTGAGAAATCTGAGGAAAGAAATGCAAACTGTTTGGGTTTCTCAAACATCTTAGCTAAGCGTGGACACCCCCCCCCCCCTTTCCTGTAGATGAAGGCAGAAAAATCAGGAGTGCAAGGATAGTTTTGCTTGCATGGCAGCTTGGAAGCTAGAGTAGACTATGTGAAACCCAGTCTTGAAAAACCAAGCAAACAATCATGTAACAAGGTTTCTATTTACATAATCTAAAGAAAAAAAAATACCATTTTGGATACACTAAACTTTTACCCAAGAACAGTTCCTAGGCTCTGAGTGCGCACTACTCATATCTATGGTTATGGTATGTCTTATTTACTCACCATAACAGCCATGCAAAGTAAAGGTTACAGCTGTTTCTCAAGTTAGGAAACATGAAGATCAAGTGTTAACTAACCTCAGTAGAGAACCAGAGTTTATTTCAAGATCTAACTCTACAAGCTCATCACTTTTCTCTTGTGGCTCTTAGTTTCCAGGAATCCCCTCCTTTAGACTTCATTAAGGTAAACTAGTCAGACACTAAGACTGCAAATGTGAACAGCAATAGTGTTGAAAACCTCAGTGGCATGCACACCATAGTGTTTTATGTGGTAAAGTGCACATTTAAAAACAGGTTTGGGGTCGGGCAGTGGTGGCACACGCCTTTAATGCCAGCACTTGGGAGGCAGAGGCAGGTGGATTTCTGAGTTTGAGGCCAGCCTGGTCTACAGAGTGAGTTCCTGGACAGCCAGGGCTACACAGAGAAACCCTATCTCAACACCCCCCCCCCAAAAAAAAAAAAAAAAGCTGAGGGACAAAGCCAGATGCAGAAAAGACTGAAATTGTCAGCACTTCTCTGTGAAGGAACTTTTATCAGCTTACATACAGATTGTCAATTCAGTAAGCACTCATTGTTAGAGGTGTTACTTTGAGTTTCTTGAAAGCAGGGGTTGTTACTTTATTTTATTTTCTGTTTTATTGCAATGCCTAGGTTGGATATGGTGAGCTCTCAGAAATCCCTTGTTTAGTATAATTGATTTAATTATATATCAATACATAATAAGCTGTAATGGCCTATTTTTATGCCAAAATAACAGAAATGGGGAAGTAGCTTATTTCAGCTTTTTGAGACTTGTGGAATTAGTGTGCTTAAATATTAGCTAGTATTTCCAGACCAGAACTTAATTCATGATGAACAGTAGTGGAATTTTTGTGACTAGTTTTGCTCTAACTTGATTTGGTGTGTCTTATAAGCACATTTGTGTTCAGGACATTTGAAAGTGCTCTCAGTTCTAAAGATGACGTCAGTGAAGGAGCACCTGCCTTGCATGTGCAAAGCCCTGGATACAAGTCCCCAGAAAAGAGTGTAGGCGGTGCTATAGCAAAACTAAATGTCTCTTTACACAACTGAGAAGTTAGAGTGAGCTTCTGAACTGAAATAGAAACACTGACTATATTACAGATATCTCGAAGGTATTTGAAGAATTAGAAGGTCTAGTATTTTTATTAAGATGAAGTAATTTAACTGAAAAGATTTTTCCATTATTAAGCAGATTTTAACACTAGTCTTAGTGCATTTCTGTTTCTAATTACAGTGCAATAGGAAAAGTAATTCATAGAGAAAAGACTGTTTCTCCAAGACTAATGGGCTACATCTGGTGGTGGTCTTCTCACTGTCAGTCACAAATTGATGGAGAGCATCAAAGCCACAAACAAGGAGATCTGTGCAAACTGGCTTTTGTAGCAGATTCACTTTATAAACAATTAGCCTTGGGATTCATTAATCACTTACAAGGATGAATCTACTCATTAGAAGAACTTCCCTCACCACTCCTGAAGTTTCTACCTTGTTCCCTCCTAGCATCTTCTAAAATATAACAGACTTTAGAACAAAGTAGAGCATAGATTAGTGCAGTTTTGTGGCAGTACACACTGTAATCCCGGCACTCAGGAGGTTGAGACAGGAGACTTGCTAGTCTCAGGCTACGAGGCAAAATACTGTTTCAAAAAAGAAAAAACAATTTTACTTTTTGTATTGGATCCTCTTTTAATTGAAATTGTAAGTCTAACTATGTGTCATTTCCTGTTTTCCAGAACATTGACGTGAACAGAATTCCTTCATTGAAAACTAACAGTTCCACTTACCATCATATTTCCACCTTTGTGAGTAGACAGATGGGTACAAAGCAGGTGATTGACTTATTACTATTTGTTTGTGACCTCACCTGAATGTTTCTGTGTTCACTCAGTTGAGTTTTATCTTGATTCTATGTCTGGTGTGGCCAGCTCTCAAAATTTGAACATCCTACTAACTACTCTAGAGAATACAAAGCCTTCTAAATGTGCTTTGAATTTTATATATGGAGGTCCTATATAATGGAAGAAATCCACGACTATATGTGACTGTCTTTTAAAATGATAAATATATTTTTATCATACCTTGTACAAAATATGCTCCATTATAACATAAAGTGGGGTTTAAAACTTGTAGTCATAAAATAATAGACTCTGTAGAACTGGAATTTTATATAGAAGGTAAACTAGGAGAAACATCAGTGTTCCACTACCAGAAAACAAAATGAGAAATATTATATGAATTACAGTCTGTCTTTATGTATAAACGTACACACAAACGTTTAAAATAGTTGGGTTTTTTTTGTTGTTTTTAATGTTCATGGATGTCTGTGTAGCATATCACATGCCTGGTGCCTGCAGAATCCAGAAAAAGGGATAGCTGACCCTCTAGAACTGGAGTTACAGACTGAGCTGCCATAAACGTCCTGGGAATTGAATCTGGGTCCTACAGAAGCGTAGCCATTGCTCTTAACTGGTGAACCACCTCTCCAGTCCCTTTAACAGCCAAATCATAGTTCATGCTTAACTAAATAATAGAAACATAATAACCTTGGACATTTATATCTACATTTGATTGTATATTAAGAATAGATTTCTAGAGGAAATATTATTGCTTTCAAACTACATAGCATTTGATAAAGTTATTTAAACTGCCTTTTATAAAGTACCAACATCAGAATGGCTTTCTTCCCATTCGTGTGTGTGTGTGTGTGTGTGTGTGTGTGTGTGTGTGTGTGTGTGTGTTTTCTATAGATTGGGTGTAGTTGTCTTCAGCTACACCAGAAAGAAGAAGGTATCAGATTCTGTTACAGATGGTTGCGAGCCACCATGTGGTTACTGGGAATTGAACTCAGGACCTCTGGAAGAACAGTCAGTTCTCTTAACTGCTGAGCCATCTCCCCAACTGCTCTTCAGTGTTTGTTTGTTTTGTTTTGTTTGTTTGTTTGTTTGTTTGAAACTGTGTCTCAATTTGTAGCCCTGGTTGGCCTGGTACTCACAGAAATGTACCTGTCTCTGCCTTCTATGTGCTAAGATTAAAGATGTGCACCACCGTAACTAGTCTCCTCTCCATAATGCATACTTCAGCATTTCTACATTAGACATAATTATCATTCGGGTTGTGTATTTTTTTAAGTTTTTTTCTCCCCCTTAAGATTTTAATTTATCAAAATTGGCATTCTGCTTTAAATTTATACTCAAGAGGTTCCATAGGAACTTTTTTCATGAAATTTCATGGACTGAATAGAGTGAAATATTGTTTCAATAGCTTATTTTGTTTAATGTTCTGTGCTTGTTATAATTTTTATTTAATCAATTTTGCTCTGCCTGGCATTTAGATTTGCAAAAGTATTCTATGTCTCAAAAGAAGCTTATTTAATAGGCTGAGCTAATTAGTGTAATTCTTCCTGTTCACTGTCAGTCTCTTAACCTGCTTGTCTGTGCATTTGGGGACTTTTCATCTTCTTTCTGTGAGACAGTGTTTCACTTTAGTCCATATTGGCTTCAAACTCAGTATCTGAGTACAAAGATTGTAAGAGTGAGCTATCAAAGTTAATGTTTTCATTAATATTGTTTCAATTTATTGATAGAATTTGATCATATAAAGAACAAAGCTTTTCATTCAAAATGCTGCCTTTAGTGATGCAGACATGGCTCAGCAGTTAAGTATTGACTGCTCTTATAGAGTACCTAGACCCACATTAAACTTCTAACCAGCTTTAACTACAGCTCTAATAAATCACATACCCTTTTCTGGACTTCCAAGGCACATGCACATACACATAATTAAAACAAAATAGATGTTAAGTAAAGCATATGTATTTGAAAGTAAATATTCAGATAAGAGTGGCAAGGTGTGGTAAGTGACATACTCACTGTATGCATGAATTCTAGGAAGCTAGGGTTATGTCTTAGTCATCATTCTGGCCTTTTTAGTTGAATCAGCATTGCCATTTAGAGGAATTTCTTAAAAATCATGGAGTAAGGCTGGGCAGTGATGGTGCACACCTTTAATCTCAGCTTCAGGTGAATCTCTGTGAGTTCAAGGCCAGCCTGGTCTACCAGAGAATTCCCGGATAGCCATGGTTGCACAGAGAACCTTGTCTTGAAAAACCAAAAAAAAAAAAAAATGGAGTAATATCTTTGAATAGACAAAAAAAACCTGTTGTTTTTTAATGTATTTATAAGACTTTGTACTAATAATTTGATCATTTTATGGCTGGATATTTTGATAATTGTAGACATTAAAAACTTTACTCCCAGGTGTGGTACATGCCTTTAGTCCCAGCACTTGGGAGGCAGAAGCTGATAGAGCTACACAGAGAAACTCTGTCTTGAATCCCTTCTAATCCATCCCTCCACATCGCACCCCTCTTCCCCCCAAAAACCTGTTTTACTATTTAATTTTATATAAGTAGGAAAAGTTTTCTACTAATGACATTACTTTTTAAAGCTATTTCTTTGTTTCACACTTCCTAAAAAAGATCTAAAATTGTGTTGATTGACTGCTAGCCAGATGCTCATTTGGCTGCTGAAGAAGAAGCTAGACGAGTGGAAAGACTACGGAAACAGGCGGCACAGGAGAGAGTGAAACAGTTTGAAAGGGCACATGTGCGGGGATCCCAAGCCATGAAAAAGATCCACTTGGCCCAAGTAAGAATTTCTGTCCCCGTGACCTGTGACTGCTGCTGCTAGGCTGGTTGGCATTGTAGAACTACTGGGGGAGGGGCGGGGTAAGTTTCAGAGTCCTAGAGTATGAATATAGTATCTCATTGTCTTTTTCTGTTGCTGTGATAAAATGCCCTGAAAAAAGTAACTTAAGAAAGGGTTTCTTTTCCCTCACAGTTTAGGTACAGTTCATCATGGAGGGCAAGTGAAGGAAGCAGGAACAGGTCACATTACACCAGTAAGGAACAGAGCAGGAATGCCTGCAACTGCTCAGCTTCCATTCACATACCGTCTAGCACCCAGCCAGGGAGTGACACCACCCACAGTGGGCAGGTTTCCTCAACCTCAGCACAAGCAAGATCATTCCCCACAGGCATACTCAAGACCCATCCTTCATGTGATTCGAAGTGTTGTCATGCTGAAAACATTAACCGTCACGTAGTATGTTGGTATAATTTCATTAAAATAGCCCAATATCCTTTACCGTCCTCTTTTTTTTTTCTATTTTTTTTTTTAATTTTTATAATTTTAGTTACATGAGTACACTGTAGTTTCAGACTCCCCAGAAGAGGGCAGCGGATCCCATCACAGATGGTTGTGAGCCACCATGTGGTTGCTGGGAATTGAACTCAGGACCTCTGGAAGAGCAGTCAGTGCCATCTCTCCAGCCCTTGGCATCCTCTTTTAAGCTCAGGTTAGATAAAGCTGCTTTCATAATGCATCTTTGTTTTACATTTTTACTGAGGAGAGTAATCACTTTTTTGATGTAGTAGTTTTTATTGCATTATAGACTTTGCGTAAGTCTGCAGTTGATCCATTAAGCATTTTCTGAGCAAAAGCACCTACTGGCCTCTTAGAGTGTTGACTCTAAGGTAGGCGCGTGTCTTTGCTTATTCTCGTAGCACAGCATGAAAATGGTTGGTTCATCATGTAGCCTGTTTCTCTTTACTTTCTATGTTTGACTATGTTTGTGCATTTTAAACCCCCAGCACCTTAGGAGAGAGTTTTTAAGTCCTCCGTTGAACATTTAGTGCTTATCCTAAGGGCGTTTACTTAGATAGCAGAGTTTAGATTGTGACCTCCGTCAAATTTTTAGCTTTCATAAGATGGAAGTGAATTATGACTCAGTTAATTAAGTATCTGAATTTTTAATCATTCCTATGTGAGACGTAAACCTATGATAAATAACAACAGAAGCTGAGGAACGGATTAAGTTGAGTCCATCCTTCATAAAAGCAGCAGTGTTGAGTGGCTGCAGAAATGCGCTTCCACGGCTTGCCTGGATTTACCTCTGTGTTGTTGATCTGTCTTAGCTCACCCTCTGAGCTAAGTTTCATAATTTGTTTCCTGAGGACTTCATAAAGCTCATAGGAACATGTATGGAGTTTCATAAATTTACCGTAATTGAAACAATATTAATGGAGTGACATATCATGCTTTCAGTGAGCCAGAGCAATGCACTTACTCAAATAGCAAGTAGCACGTATGCTATCATTGAAAACCAGTTGTGCAGGCCACTCCTCTTTCTCTAGACTAGTATTTCTCACATAAAAACGTCATCCATATCAGGCAGCCAGTCTGGTCTACAGAATGAGTTTCAGGACAGCCAGGGCTACACAGAGAAACCCTGTCTCAAAAACAAAAACAAAAGAACAAACGAGTGATCCAAAACAATGGCATCTTCCTATTAATTCCATTGCCTTATCTGAGCCTTTAGCCTAAGACCTTTTGGTCGGGGAATGTATTTCCAGGGCCTGTTGTAATTGGCATTTGGATTCTGTCCTCTTCCAGTTTTATATTTTTGTCTCTAATCCCTTTGCCCTCTGCCCTAACCATAAATAAAATGATATGCTGTTCTCTGGTTACCTTCATAGCCTCTGGGGTTTTTTTTTTCTATACTTCATTTTCTTTATGATTAATGCTTATCCAAAAATTGAAGAAGTTTCTCTGATCTCTCTTCTTTGCCCATACTATCAAAATTAAGTCAAATAACTTTATTAAGACAATCTGATTAAACTTTCATGTTAGTTGTCCTCTACACAAATCCCCTTTACTCATGGGAATCAGTGTAGAGTGACAGAAAGTATTGTCAGGTAAAGCACAATCTCTTAGGACCTGAAAGAGACCGCGAGAGCTGAACTACAGCACCTTGTAGGGGCCCTGGCACTGAAACAGAAAGCAATGCCATGACTTTCCTTTCCCCAGAAAATGGGTAATGGAAGACACCTTTCAGATTGATGGTC
The DNA here is from genome assembly GCF_000001635.26 of Mus musculus. Taxonomy (NCBI): domain Eukaryota; kingdom Metazoa; phylum Chordata; class Mammalia; order Rodentia; family Muridae; genus Mus; species Mus musculus. The sequence continues at coordinate 15,341,865 of NC_000075.6, read as the reverse complement.
TCAGCAGTGTCACCTCTGCTACTTGGTTTGTCCCATTACTAGTCTAGGGTCAACATACTATTTACAGTATGTTACTCACCAGCTATTTATTGGATATATAAATTAGTGTAGTATGTCTTAGGTCAGAACAAATGGGAGAGGGGGTAGTTTTAGGCCAGATTCTTCACGTTTTCCCCTCGCCAGTTAATAGAACTATCTGAAGTTTGACTCTGCAGTCATTAATCTGTTTATTCTGTTGAAGAACCAGGAGCGATTGATGGAAGAACTCAAACAGCTGCAGAAAGAGGACCTGGCCCGTAGGAGGCAGACCGTGGCACAGATGCCGCCACAGATGCTGGAGTTGCCATACCGACGGAGTGAGATGAAGGAAGACAGGCAGCGAGAGCTGGAGTTTGCCTTTGAAGATATGTACAATGCAGATAGGAGTAAGGGACTGTCACCAGTGCTTTTAAATGTTTTTGTGGGGAATAACATTTGTATTGATAAGCAGTGTTTATTTTTAAATGAGCTATTGTATAAAAAGGACCCTCATGCTTTAAACTTAGAAATTTTTTTTTTTAAATTATTTATTTATTTATTATATGTAAGTACACTGTAGCTGTCTTCAGACACTCCAGAAGAGGGTGTCAGATCTTGTTATAGATGGTTGTGAGCCACCATGTGGTTGCTGGGATTTGAACTCCGGACCTTCGGAAGAGCAGTCGGGTGCTCTTACCCACTGAGCCATCTCACCAGCCCAACTTAGAAATTTTTATAGTTAAATACTTGTGGGTTTGGTTTTTTGGTTTTGGTTTTGGTTTTTTTTTTTTTTTTGGTTTTGGTTTGTTTCTAAGTATTTTTCGGTCATATTAGAAGGAAACATATCTCAGTATTTCTTTATTCAGAGGTGAAAGGAAACCTGATTTTACATCTTAAGCCAGAACCTTTGCCTACAATCTCTGATCAGCTCCAAGATGAAGAACTGGACCTTTCAATGGAACAAGAAAATCAAGGTGAAACTGAGAACTGTCAAGTGCCAGATACTGAAATACTATATTCTAGTGGAACAGGGACCTAAGCCTTTAAGCTGAATGTTAAAACTTACAGAAAAGCATTTCAGTCACTAGCTAATACTTAGGAAACCTGTTCAATTTAAGAGCAAAAAAGATTACTAATGGTAGCATTGCTACTCTGCATGTCTGTTTCTGCCATTGGAGATCAGGTCCAGACTGGCTGGAGGGAGCCAATCACATGTCACACTATCTAATGGCCTTTAGGTTACATGAGATAGATGCTTAGTTCTAAAGTTATTTGAAAGCTAAGCAATCTTTAGAGTTGACCAGACAGATCATTAGAAATTCTATTGTGTTCCATTACTGCTGGGTACTTAATGTATCATGATGAGGAATACAAACTTTGATCTTCTACCCTTCACCCCCTACCTTCAGCGTTGAACTTTCTTACTTGACTGTCCCACAAGTGCTTAACACCCATATCCAGCACTAAACTTAGTCATCTCTTGCCTACTGGAACCTTCACTTCCTAACTTAGGTGATTGATGGGTCCAGCAAGATGGTTTGGTGGGTAAAGGCACTTGTCTCCTAGCCAAACAACCTACTTTGATTTCCTGGGACCCCATTGTGGAAGGAGGGAACCTACTCCTGCAAGTTGTCCTCTGACCTTCACATTCCCTTCCCCTATGAATGAATGAATGGATGAATGTAATTGAGTGATGGTAATTGATTACCTAAAGCAGACTACACACTTTGCTCTTTCACTTCTGTATCTCCTTAGAGACCACCCCACACCATTGAGCTGAGCTCATTTTCCTCTTTTCTACCTATATTTCCTTTATGTCATGCTACTCAGGTTTACATCTCATCACAGGCACCCTACATGGTGGAACTAGCTCTTTATGGCACTAACTCAGGGCTTCCTTCTCCCTGTCTGCTCAGCCCACCAGTCTCTCCTCACCTATAAGACACTGACTCTGCGCTTAACAGAGAGTGGATTGGTTTAGTGTTTACCCACCCTATTTTTAATTGTTTTAATGGAATTTTCTATTCAAAATTGAAGCCTAGCATTACATAAAGTAACCTTCTATTTCCTGTTGATCTATGTTAGGATCTAGCTTAATGTTGCTAAAGCTAGGAAGCTGTGTGTTACCATACAGCCTGTAGTTTTATCTCTTCAGGAGGCTGAGCCAAGAGGACATCCCAAAGTTTGGTGCTGCTCTGGACGAATTAACAGTAGTTTGTCTCTTGAAGACAACAACAAAAGGCTAGGCGTTCCTATTACCCTCCTTAAACTAAATCCTCATTGAAAATGATTATAAATAAAAGTTGGCAATGTAGTTCAATGGTAGAGTGCCCTAAATACCATCCCTAGTACACACACACACAAAATATGGATGAATGCATGGGTGGGTGGGTGGATGGTCAATCTGTTGTAAAAATGGGTAGGTCACAGACTAATAGTTAACCGAATGAACCAGGCAAAAAAATACTACTTAAGTATATGCTGTGTGTGTGTGTGTGTGTGTGTGTGTGTGTGTGTGTGTGTGTGTGTAATTAAGGAACGGGATAAAATTACTGTATAGCATTAAGGTAGGGTGCAGTTAAGTTACCTTTTGAATATGCAGACTAAAAAGGACAAAGTACCTTTTGGTACTGTGTGCAGATGTTGCAGTGGCCTGGACAGTGTTGACAGGCACATCTGAATTTCACTGTGCTGAACATTAGTTTTTATGTGCTGAACTGTTTGCTACCTTTTTATTCTGCTAGATTTTTTTCTTTGAATATGGATGAAAATATACAAATTTCCAGTTTTCTACTTCTTTGGTGTTCCTAGTCTTTTCTTTGATTAAACCAAAACATCGTGTGCTTTCATCACAATTTGCTCCTGTAAAGAATTTTGAGTTCTGTTTATAGTTAAGGTTGTACCATCTCTGTAGAAGAATACTTGTTTCTGGTTTGAGAGTGAAAGGGTTTCCTTATGATGACAGACAAGCTCACGTCAGGTCTTAGCAAGAATGATTTGAAAACAGAGTCCTTACTCTGAAGGCTTTAAAATTTGTTCTGTTTTCTGAAGCCTGCTAAGAACTGTTTGGGTCATTCCCTAGCACAGAACATAAAATCTTATAGTGCATGACTTAAACACTAACCGCAGTCACAAGCTAATTGGGAGTTATACATCTGCCATCACCTAAGCAAGCAGAGTCTCCTCCTGAGATTTAAACTTGAAATTTATATATATTTATTATGTTATTGGAAATGGTCTAAATTTGAATTTAAGTTGAAAAAATATATACTTGGTTGTTAAACTAAGAAGTTATTGTTGAATATACTGCTAACCTTTTACTGAAAATAAAATTGTGCTTTTGTTTTAGCTAAATAATTATAGCAGTGACTGAGTGTAAATGTAACACAATTTGCATAAATGTAATGAAGTTAGTTTTGTTTTTTTAGTGCCCTTGGCAGCAAAGATCCAACAAATCCCCTCAAGAATTCTTTTTAAAAGATTATTAAACAAGATTAGAAGTCAAAAATCTCTCTGGACAATTAAATCTGTGTCTGAGGATGAAGGTGAGGTGACTTCGAGCATCATTGAGATTGAGAGTAAAGTGCCAAGCGTGGACTCGGGAGCCATTATCACAGAGGAGAGAACAGCGGCGTCCTTTGAGCAGGAGCAAGGTGCTTTTTTCACTACTCTGTCTGATGGTACATTGGTAAAAGGATGGATGCTCATACCTGTGTTTGGGGCTTAGAACAGTGGTAGAGCTTCAAAGCGCTGGTTTCAGCCTGCATTTCTGGCAGCCAGGAGGCGATTTCGAGGGTGGGAGTAGGAGGGTGGTAGTTGACTCATGTATGAGAAAACAAAGAACAGAGGCCAAAAGTTAAGACATGGACTGGAGGAACGGCTCAATGGTTAACCACTTACTGGGAGGGCAGAAGGGTGTATTTTAAGTAAAGTGAGCATAGAAGTCTTGCTGAGAAAGCCCAGTTGAATAGACTTTGCCACCCTAGTAATGCTCCCATCTCTTCACAGTCTCTTTCACCCTGCTTTTTCTTTATAGCTCTTACCAACAGGCAATAAGTAGACTTACTTTATTTTGCTTATTTTGTTCATATCTAACCCATTTGCGAGAGAGAAACTTGAACATTTTATTCATTCCTCTGTTCTCAAGACACCTTGTGTATAAAAAGTACTCAGTTTTTGTTGAATTAGTTGAATAGCTTAAAGCAAGAGAGTGAATTCAAGAAGTCAAATATTTAAAGCCACGAGAATGGGCATTTCTTTTTAGAGGAAAGAATTCAATAAGAAGAGACCTTACCTATGACTACCCAAGGGATTGCAACTGTAGAAGAAGCTGCAGGAGGCAGACAAGTAGAGAGAATACAGGGTTGGAAACCCAGTAGAAGGAAGCTCTTGTTGAATCTGCAATTATGTTCTTTTGAAAATACCTGCAGGAATAGAATAGGCAGTCTCCTCTTTCTCCTTCCTGCATTCTTCCCTCTCAAATGAGTATACCACTTGTCTGTAAGTCTTCTAGTTTCTTGAGTAACCCAAGAAGTATGGGGGGGGGGGGTTGTGGGGTTTTTTGTTTGTTTTCCTTTCTTTCCCTTCACAGGGCCTTCATACTTGGTGTTTGGATAGGTCTGTTCATCTCCTTCACCTGACCTCCTTCCTTACCTTTCAGTGATGCTTAAAGATCATTTTCTCAGAGAAATCACACCTGACTCACTAATCTAGTATCCTTATTTATTTTATAGTACAGCCCTTGTTTTCTTTATGTAGTGCCTGTTTTTAATTCTCTTAAGTTTTTCTGAGGTGATTATATGACGTTTATGTCTTCCTTTCAAACTTCCAACCTCCTTGAAGCCTCTTGTCATTTAGTACACTATTCCTTGTTGTCTACATGCCATGATAGATGGTTGAATGAGTGTCTGTGCAAAAGAGCTACCTTCATATGATGGGATTTGTATCTTAAAACCCCTAAAGTCTAGTTATTCTAGTAAAGATTCATTGACATTTCTTTAGCTTCTCTTTAGTCTTTGATTTTTCTTGTAATATTTGGCTTAGGTTGAATGATTAATGTGTGTGGCTAACAAAAAGAATACAAAGCTTTCACTGAATGTCCACTTTGTGTAGACCAAGGGAGAATGGTTGATCTGAATGAAGGGTCCAGTTAATTTGCTCCCTTTAAGTTTGACACTATCATAACAGTGGTTTCTTTTACAGTCACAGACAGTGATAGGCTGACGATAGAATCTGGACCACTGAGCAGTGAAGATAAGCCATTGTACTACAAAGCGGGGACTGGAAGGGAACAAGGTACTTTTGTCACTGCCTCAAAGTAAACTTGCTTGGTTCCTCACATCTTTTTTCTAGTAAAGAAGGGTAATATAGTGGAGTCTTTCTGAATTAATTGATGCTGACTTTTGTTTTTGTTTGGGGATTCTTGTAGCAATGGCAGTGTCTCCACCTGCCACAGCTGTGGCTCAGAGTTCAGTCCTGCTTCATCCTCAGGAAGAGGCAGTCAGAATTCGAATGTCATTAAGGCGCAAACAGGTAAGCACGCCCTGGGGCTGCAACTTTGTTTGATCTGTGCAACATGTCTTAATCTATGTTTCTTTGATACCATGGTTTTTTCTTACAAACATTCAGGTGACAGGATGCATTTGGTCTCTGCTTTACACTCATTTGCCCCTTAGGTGTCTGCTGTATGCTTCTTTCCACTTGGTTTTCCCATAATCCCCCTTGCAACACCACTGGCAGATTCAAGACTACTTATTTTATGGATAATCAGTCCTTTTGGTGATGGCATGTGTTTCTTTTTAATGCAGTGTATGAACTTTTGAGAGTCTATTGTTAGTTAGAATAATAGTGTTCTCACTACCTAGATAATGGAGATAGAAGAGCAGAAGCAGAAGCAGTTGGAATTACTTGAACAAATTGAGCAACAGAAGTTAAGGTTAGAAACTGATTGTTTCCGGGCTCAACTGGAAGAGCAAAGAAAGCAAGCTGATCAGCCTGAGGTAGGATGGCGTTGAAAGGCCAGAAAATGTTTTTTATGTTCCACCCAACCTGACATATTTCCTCTTCAGTTTGTGTGCTGTGCCAGGGTAAAAGTGATCAGGTTTATTAGTAGTAAGGTATGTGTTGATATTTTGGATTTATCTGGCACTGTAGAAAATTGTAAATTAATTTTTTTTTAGGTTTGCTGTGCTCCAATGTCACATGCTATGATTTCTGATGAAGACTCTCACAGGCAGATGATTCGTAACTATCAACATCAGCTTTTACAACAAAACAGGTATGGACCAAGTTATGATTTATGTGAGACAGTGTGCTACATCTTTGGGATTTATTATTTGTTTTATATGAGGATCTAATTGGGATTCCCTTAGAAATTGCCATGTTTTCTTCAAGGGCAATGGGAATGTTTGTGCTTTTTCATGATAAATGTGGCCAGCCTTAGATTGCTATTTATACAGTTTAATGTGTAAAGTTTGAGAATCTGAGGGTTTTTTTTTTAATTAAAATTTAATAGTATTTGGTTTTTTATTTGTTCCTGATAGGTTACACAAGGAGACTGTTGAAACTGCCAGGAAACGATTACTCGAATACCAAACTGTATTAAAAGAAAGATCCCCATCCCTGTCAGCCTCAGCACTGGTACCTGATTCTGTTGTGTCAGGGCCACCACAGCAATCCTACAAGCCTGCTGCTGCTTCAGACTCTTGGGATCCAAGCCAGAGACTGAAACTAAGTCCTAGCAAATATCAACCTGTGCAACCCTCACAGATCCCTGCATTAGAGCAGAGTCATATTCAGGTACCAAGACATGGTCACATTACACAGAGGCAAGGAAAAATGGCTGTATCAGAAATGTTAGGTAAGCAGCCCGTGGAGTCACAAGAACGTCAGTGGCAGTTCTCTCAGGTGGAAACACATCAGGGAGACTATGAGTTCGTCCTTAAAGATTCTCATTCACTTTCAAGGACTTTGTCTTATGTTAGGCCACAAACATTACAAGATGCTAGAGAAGTATCTAAACCTCCTAGGGTAATAATTTGTCAAAGTCTAGATTCCCAACAGATATCATCAGAGGATAGTGAAAATATATCTTCTAAGCCAAGTGAACCGTCTCCTTTTCTCCCACTGGTGCCTGAACGCCCTTTTACTAGTCTCCCAGTTAAATTCCATTCTGGAACAATTCACAAACCCTTTACGACCATAAACCAGTCTGTAATCAGTCAAATGCATGATCAACCTTTGTCATCCTCAGAGACTATTACAGCTCAGCAGGGTGACTTAAGATTTCTTCAAGAACAGTTAGAACTACAGAAGAAAGTTCTTCAGGCAAGACAAGAGGCTCGGGAAAAGCTGCTTTTGTGCACACAGAAAGAACTGGGACAGCAGACTGGCCTCCCAGTGTTCCTCCCTTCACCAGCTGGAAATATATTTTCTTCATTACCCTCTGCCTCAGCTGAATCAGGAAACTTTCAGACATCTTCAACAAAAAGTGATGCCACTGTTTCCTCAGACAATATGGACAGGCTTTGGGATTCTTCACAACCCATCTCATCACAGCAAACTCATTTAGAATTTCTCCAAGAGCAGTCCAGTGTTGAGACGGATAACCTTCAGGCTAGGCGGGAAGCCCAGGAGGTCTTGTTTGCACATACACAAAATACGCTGGAAAAAATTGTACGTTCTGAACAAGCTGGGTCTTCTTTGCCACATCAGGTAGCTCAGCAGTCATTTAGTTCACTAACATTGGCTGATACACAATCTAAAAAAATCCAGAAACAGCCTTTACCTGCAAACAAGAAAGGGCTACTCCCAAGCCAGTCTGAAGTCTCAAAAGCTCAGGATGGATCTTCAGGTTTTCTACAGCAGACCCTACCTCTCCAGAACACTTTAAAGTTGCTTCAAGAGCAGCTGACTAGACAGAGGAGTATGATTCCGCCTAGACGTGATGGTCAAGAGACATTACTTTTATATAAAGAAAGCTGTTCAGAAGACAGTGAGGCTGGGCCAGTAGAATCACTCTCCTCCGTGGTTGTTCAGCATGCAGATGCTTCTCGTGCAGTTTCAGAAGTACCTAAGCGGCTCCAGGACGTGTATTCATCTGAGGAAGAAAATAGAGTTCTCTCCAGTCATTTGATCACCCATGGCTTTCCACAGCACAGCCTGCAAAGACAAGAACATTTTACACCACTCCAGGAAGAGACACACATTCAGAGGCTTATACTTGGTGCTAGAAAAAATAATGAGGAATTTGCTCCCAAGCAAAATGAATTAGAAAAGGGGCTCTGCTCTCAACAGACTGATGCCTTGTCTTCTCCATCCCAAGTCACCGACTGGGGAACATCCCGGGGGTCTGTATCAGTCAGAAGTGATAGGACAGACCCCTTAAGGCATTTTAAGATTCCAGCGTTTCGGGAAAGACTAGTTAGAGTTTCACAACATACATTCCCTCTCCAAGATAATTTGCAGGAACACCAAGAATGGGTAGACACAGAAAAAGAGAGCTTTCAATCTAGTCCTCTAACTCCAGAAAATCCATCTTCTCAACAGACAGGTTTTTCGTCCTTCAAAGCCTCATTAAGACTGCCATCGTGTGTGTCCTTGCCATCTGCTGACTCTGGTATCACACAGCACCCTCTCTCAACAGAGAGTGACAGTAAAGTCAAGTCAAGCCATCTTCAGATACCAGAACTGCAGCATAGACTTTCGAAGATATCCCAGCTCATCCCGCCTCAACAAGACAGTTTGAAGGCCCTTCAAGAACAATTAGCTACACAAAGGGAAGCCATCATCCACTCTAGACAAGAAGCTCATGAAGAAACACTAAGAGAATGGAAGGAAAAAATATTCCCAGAGCAGGTTGGTCCATTTTCTCCCCTGATACCACAACATTCACTTGCTTCATTCCCTGTTTCTGATACTGAAAGAGCACAAGAACTGTGTTCAACCAACAGTGACACCATATCTTCAGGTTATCCTGAGATGCTGGAGTTGCCTGACAGGACATTGGGTTTATCACATACTGCTTTACCTCAGCAGAATAATCTGACTGCACATCCAGAACACCTTCATGCACAAACAAATTTTTTTCACTCTACTGAGAAAGCCCAAGAAGGGTTGGTGTTTCCCAGACCATGTCAATTTGAAGAGATGTCTGCTGAGCATTTTATCCAGCCTCAACATGATGACTTAAAGGCACTTCAACAGCAGTTAGATATGCAAAGGGAAGCCATTAGATCTGGCCAGGAAATGCAAGAGAAAATGCTTTTGCAAAGGTTAAATAAATTGGAGCAAAGGATATCTTCCAAACAAATTAGCTCCTCTCTATTTTCATCCCAGGTAGCACTGCCCATTGCCAATTCTGACGGGACCTTACAGTCTTTCCCAACTAAAAGTAACGAGACTGAGCTGCTTGGGTCCCAAGATGAGTATCTGAGCTTTTCACAGCCTCGTCTGCCTCTGCAGAATAACATGACAGAGCAGTTGGACTTAGAAAAGGTATTTCATAAAGAACTGCTTTTACACAAACAAAAGAGCCAAAACAAAAGTGAATCTTCTGAGCATTCCCTCCCTCCTTTGTTTCTGTCCAAGGAAATAGAGCATCCATTCATTTCACTACCTTTTGCAGAAAGTAAATCTAAAAGCATTTGTGAGTTGTATTTATCTGACAAGAAGCATGCAGCTCCTAATGATGCTGTGATCCCAAGATTGCAGGACAGGCTTTTAAGCTGTTCCCAACCTGTCTTAACTCAGCAAGATAACATGAGTCTTCAGAAGCAGCTGAATCTACAAAGAGAAACTCTACACTCTAGGCAAAAAGCCCAAGAAGAATTGCTTGTGCAGAGACAGACATCCTTACAGCAGCAAATCCAAAGACACAGAGAGACTTTGAAAAATTTCTTTAATGTCAGTCAGGTATGTTCTGAATTTAAAACTTTAGCATAATAGATATTTAAACCTGATTTCATTTTAATCCTAAACCTACTTTCTCCTTAGTTATTGAGAGTAACTTAGTAATTGAGAAATTGAAACAAATATATCTACTTTATAGAGTCATTTTTAAAATACAGTAAACATTAAAGAATATGCATCTTTAGGAATTTTGTTGCAGTGGGTTCTCAGATAAAATTATAAAAAGGGCTGGTTAATAGATTTCTTATAGTGTGATAGATCCTGTTCTCTAACGACTGTTAACATTTGTATATGAATCAAAATCTGTGTCCTGTTTTTCCCTAAGTGACATAATGGTATAGTTGGTATGGTTATAATCTGATAGAAGCCAGACCTACACTTCTTACATTTGAGTTGCTGAGAAAACTGGCATCGTCACTCGGACACATATTTAGTTAGAATGGGTCTATTCTTCTTTAGGCCACTTCTTAACTTCCTTAGTGCAAACAATTCTGCAGCGCCTAGATGTTCAGGAGGTACTTGAACCTAGAAGTTAAAACCCTAGAGTGATGAAGGGAAAGTAATGGGGAAAAAAGGCAAAGGGAAGCACTCAGGTCTAACGTGTTAACAGGCGCAAAGGAATCTAGTGCTTGGTGTGGGGCTGTAACGTACAAACTTTGCACTGGGAGTTTTACTCGTTCAGTGATAAAAGTACGTCCCAGTTTTCATCTGTCAACATAAAGCAGATTGTTTATTCTGAGCTATACCTGGGGATATGGGTTCAGGTTTCCCTAAATAGCTTGTTCAACAGTGGAAACAGTTACAGGGACTTTGTAGTTACAGAGCAACAGAAAGTGATAAATATATGGTGCTTTCCAAGTACTTGGTAGAGCCCATAAAGTAGGCTATTACAGAGACACGGGGCAAAACTGCTATAGTGATGGAATTAGTCATTCAGCTGAGGTTCCGACTTAAGGGAGATTTCAATCTCATGGCTTATTCATGGGATCTCTTAACCCACATTCCCGTTTCCCTACCTATATTTTCAGGCAAGGAATCCCACAGATGAGAATGACTTGGAAATGCAGAAGAGAGAACAGCTCGGAGGGTGGTTTCCTCACACCCAAGGCCTTACCTGGGGAGACGCAGGTCAGGGGAGCGCTAATGGTGAGCAGCCACGTGCAGATGTCCATGCTGAGCACAATGGTAAGATGATCCCTGTTATCTTCTGATTATACCCTGTCCCTGCAGCTAGCTGACAGGAGAAAAGTCACAAAGTTTGATTTGCTTAACCTTTTCTTGACTTGATAGGTGAGAGTCTGGCCAAAGAACTGAGTGGTAGAGCCTCAAAGCCACCTGTCTCCAAAGTTAAATGTGTCTTGGACTTAAACCAGCATGAGCTTAGTACTATACAGGAAGTAGAGTCACCAGCAAGTGGCAGGATTTCCATGCCAGGTAAACAAGGTGATAAAAATAGATCTTACCAGTTTGTTAGCTTTTTACTTTTTCTCGGTATGCTAAAATGTGTCCAAGAGGCAGTCTTTGAGCACTTGTAGAAAGAGAAACCGGTTTACATAAAAATGACTAAAAATTGGGGGCGGAGAGACGGCTTACCAAGTAAAAAGCATTTTCCTGTTCGCAGGTCTGACCGCTGGAGTTAAGTCTCTGGATCCCGGGTAGAAATAGAGAACCAACTCCCAAAAGTTGTCCTCTGACCTCTACATACACGCCATGCCATGGCACACAAACACCAACACTCTCACATATCATATAAATACACACAATAATAGATAAAATAGAATATACTGAAGTACTTAGCTTTTTGACTTAAATATAACACTGTAACTAGCTTTATTGTCTCACATGTGGAAGGCAGTGTGCACTGTAAGAAACTATGCACTGTGAGAACATATGGAGAAGGGCAGTTTGCTGTGTCAAGGTCTTTGCTGTCCCACATTCTGACCCAGTGCTTTCTTTTATGTCCGATACTTGGAAACCCCTCAAGGTGGGACTTGATTCTCTTTTCCCTTCCATCTATTCTCACCAGTCTTTTCCTGAATCTGCATGGAGCTTTTTTGTTTTGTTTCTAGACAGGAACTTGACTATTTAGACCAGGCTGGCCTTGATCTTTTTCTTGTATCTTTTATAGGATAATTATGCCTAAAATGTTAGCTTTACTAGCAATTAGAACAGAATTCTTTTTACCATACTACTTTTATGTTCAAACATCTAAAAAAAATTCCTCTCTGAAAATCTTGAATTTATTGACACCCTCTAGATTTTAGAGTCACCAGATAATTTTCTTGGTGAATTTACCAGAGCATATCTTGTTTACAAGAAAATTAGCTTTTTTTTTTTTTTGATAAAAAAATAAGAATAGGTAAAAATGCAATGTTAATATGAGCTCTTTGGGTCAAGCCATAAAATAAAGTGCCTTGGTTTCTTACTGAAAGAATATGGGAAAGTGGGGAAACACAGGTCCTCTAAGAATCAGTACCTTGCTTTTAGTAGGAAAGAACATATGTTTCATGAAATGACAATCGGAATGTTTTCACTAGCTTTGGAAGCCTTTTCCCATGAAGGAAATTAATAGTTTACCTAATTTAGAATGATTGTGAGGAAATTCCTTATCACTGATTCCTATAGTTAACTGAATCATGTTTGAGGTTATAAAAATGCCATTTTGTCTAAAGGGAAAGTCACACCACTCCACTTCCTCTTTAAGGGTTGGTGTCCTGATCCAATAAATCACTGTTTCTTACCTCTTTGAACCCTTAAAACTGCCCACTTTCCATTCCCACTCAATCCTGACTGTCCTGGTTTGTTTTTTGTGTTTTGTTTTTCTTGGATGGCTGCAGTAATTCCTGCCGTTTATTTTCTGGCTCTTTGAAGCAGAGTCTTGTGATGTAGCCCGTGATGTCCTGGGGCTCACAGTGTAGCTCCGACTGTGCTCAAACGTGTGGTCCTTAATCTCAGCTTTGCAAGTGTTGGAATTACAGATGTGTGTCTTGCTAAACGAGGTCATTCGTAACAATGGCTTTTACCCCAACAAAATAACAACTGTTTGAGGGACAAGTGAAAACTTTGTAGTGATTTTTAATCCACAAACTACAGCTTGGTTGAAATTTCATATGGGTAGAGCAGGTAGAGGGGACACAGGTTAATAATTAAGTTGAAAACACTAATCTCTATTGATTTTCCTTCTTTTCTCCCTTGTAGCTCATTTCTTTTGTCTTTGTTTTCTGGATAATTTTCCTTTATTCTTTTATTTTACTGTTTCTTTCTTTGCTTCTGAATGTATTGATTGCCTGATTAGAGTTAACAGTCTTTTTGGGGGGTAGGGGGACTCCTCCAACACTCTACCTTGGTACATCCTTTTGTTCCATGAATACAGAATAGGAGTGACTAAAAAGTTAGTTTTTGATTTGGTTCCTTTTTTCGGGGGGCGGGGGTTCGAGACAGGGTTTCTCTGGGTAGACCTGGCTGTCCTGGATCTCACTTTGTAGACCAGGCTGGCTTCGACCTCAGAAATCTGCCTGCCTCTGCCTCCTGAGTGCTGGGATTAAAGGCATGCGCCACCACGCCCTGCTGGTTCCATATTTTCTATTGGTCCAAATTTTTCCCCATCATATATTTTAGAAGCTTTCCTCTAAGTTCCTGCATATTTACTGTACTAAAAGACTGGCTGGATTTTTAAAACCTATGATCTATATGACCATTTTACATGATAAAGTGGCCATTTATGCACTAGAGAGAGAGGTGGTTCAGAGGTTGAGCACTTAATTGCTCTTCCAGAGGACTCATGCACAGAACAATTTTCATTCTAGCTCCATAGGATCCATTGCCCCTTCCAGCCTCCAAGGCACTCCACTTGTAGTGTATATTCATACAGGCAGGCACCTAAAAGTGAATATATCTTAAAACAAATGGCCATTTTAGCAACTGGAAATTTAATGAGCTGGGTTTTAAGTTTTTTTGTTTTTTGGTTTGTTTTTTTTCCCCACCCAGGAAAAGCAGAGTTTTATCAAGACCGAGACCCATTAAGGGTCTCAGTAAGCAGAGAACAAAGTTTCTTGGAGAGCCCACTGGCACATGATCCATTTGGTTGTCACCAACCACCTGCCCAAGAGAACAGCAAAAGCCATGACGACAATGCTGAAGCAGGTAAAAGATATGGAGGAAGTGGAAGTGTTACAAAAGGTGACTACTGTTAGGTTATGTGTAATAGTGGTAAGTAGCTTTGGTGACTGTCAGTAATAGATCATTGTGGTACCTAACTGCTCTCTTGATGTATGCAAGCTAGGGCTGGGCTGCCCTGGATCTCACAGAGACCCTTCTGCCTCTGTCTTGCAAGTGCTAGGAAATCTTTTTACTGCCAAACTGTCACCTGCAGTGAGTCCCATGATGGGGAGTATATGAGGGATGATGAGTTGGCATCTTTGTAGGCCACATTGTGGATACAGTGGTAGGAAAGCTACCTTCTAAAAGTTGTGGCACTGTAGAGAAGGGCCTAATGTAAGAAACTCATAAATATTATGAAGAATTTTAAGTCAGTTATTCCACCAACCAGTGGCATCCAAAGTTTATTTTCTTGCTTTTAAATAAATACATTTAGATACGCAGCTGTAATATTGTTTGCTGGCCTTCAGAGCAAAGCTCCAATACCACTTTATTCACTGTAAGCTGCTTATTAAGTCATTAACTTTCAAAGATTTCTTTTTATCTTAGCTTAATTTAAACACATATTGGTATATGAGTTGTAGTTAAAGCATAACATAGGCCATGAGAGACTTTCTGTTGGAGGGTTGGTTCACAAGAGAGGAGTTGACTCCAGCACCTGCTTTTTGTGTTATAGTTGGAACAACAGTATAGGACATTGTCAGTTTTGATATTTTGATATGTATTTTTGACTCTTCCAGCTTTATAATTAATTTTAAATATTTTAAAAGAACTTTTCCCTTGACTAGCGTGACAACTACATTTTCTGTCTTTCTTTCTTCCTTCTTTTCTTAATGAGTATTCCCCTGGTGAGTAGTATAGATGACAATAAATGTTGCTATTTTTTTTCCCTTGACCTGAGGTAAGGCAATTTTAAGAAGGAAAATAAAAAACTAAGGTATACAAATGCAGAGAATGACACCATCTGGTACTAAAATTTACTTTGTCTTAATTGCCCCTAATCCTACTTTGATCCCTCAAATTCACATTTTAGTTAAAGTCAAGAAATCTGATGTTGAGGATCATGCAGTATTGAGTCATGCTGTCTCAAAAGAAGAAGCGTGTACAAACCTGGGTCCACTTGGAAAGCCAGACGATGAGGTTAGTCGTACTATTTGGTGTAATTTATTTAGCAGTTTGGTTTTATATTTGTTTAGTTCATTAAAAACTTAAAAGACTGTTCTCTGAGATCTACTGAAATAGATCAGTGATGAAAATAGCCAAATCTGAGCATCAGAAGGCCTTTTGGTCTGGGGCATGATCTCTCTAGTTCTGAGAAGCAAAACTACAAAGCGGTTTGTCTGTGGTGAGAGAAGGAAGAGTGGTGTATGGATGGATGGATGAGGGTGTGTACATATCTGTGTGTGTGTGTGTGTGTGTGTGTGTGTGTGTGTGTGTGGTCATCTCTGAGCAATGATGAAAAGGTTTTAGTACTGAATTTTGTCACTGTGAAGGCTCCTACACTTGACCTGAGCTCAGAATTGACAACTGGCAAATGTGGATGATTTGTGGTTTTTCTAGATGTGTCATGATCATGATCTAATATTTCCCTTTTACATTTTAGGCTGAAACACAAGAGATTTCTCAGGAGCCATTGTCTTCAGTAACTGTTTCTACTGGAAGCTTCTTAAGTTATGAAATCACAGATTTGAGCCTCACAGATCCAGGTACTATCAGACTTTGTGAACATGTTTAAGGAACTGCACTGGCTGGACTGCAGTGTGGTAGTGGAAGAAGCACTGCTTCTTAGTGTGTCCAAGGGATTAGGTTTGGGGTAGAAACGTGTCGCGTACAAAGAAAAAAGCATCAGTGTCGAATAGAATATAGTACTGTGCAAAGTCAAGTGTGCATTCTGGCACATTTTCCCTCTTGGTTCCACCAATGTCAGCAATATATATTGCTATGACATATTATGTTTGTGATGAAGTACCCAGACATTATTAAATTACTGTATTATAAATGTTAATTAAATGTTTTCATTACATTCAATTTCAGAGTCATTTTCAGAACAGACAGAGCATCTAGAACAAGAATCTACCAATAAGCAGGAAGAGACTGATCCTCTTAGTATTGCAGTCCCTTCAGTTATTTATCAGCAACAGCATTCCTTAGGTGCTCATAACTCTCTGTTGCCCATGGAGGAAGAAAGTACATCTGATCATACACATGTTCAGCAGATCATGGACAATGATGTAAATGAAGCAAATTTGATACCTGACAAAAGAGACTTTCAGGGTAAAATTATTTTAAAAGAATATTTGTATAACTTTTTCTAGCTTTTCATCTTTTTTTAGTTTTTAAGTATTGTTTGAGCTTCATATTTCTTATGGCCTGCACATCATTTGTTCCAAAGATAATATTGAGGGCATTTATGAGACAGAGTATCTGGGAGCACTGTCTAACTGAAAAATATAAAGGGACCAATGAGAAGATGTCTTGGCATTTGTCTTAACTAGGGTTTTACTTCTGTAAACAGACATCATGACCAAGGCAACTCTTATAAGGACAACATCTAATTGGGGCTGGCTTACAGGTTCAGAGGTTCAGTCCATTATCATCAAGGCAGGAACATAGCAGCATCCAGGCAGGCATGGTGCAGGAGGAGCTGAGAGCTCTGTGTCTTCATCTGAAGCCTGCTAACAGAATACTGGCTTCTAGGTAGCTAAAATGAGGGTCGTCTTAAAGCCCACGAAAGCAAGTGACACACCTACTCCACTAGGGCCACACCTTCTAAAAGTGCCACTCCCTGGGCTGGCCATCACAGCATTAAAGGCACTTGCTATCAACCCATGTCATAACTGACTGAGTTCAGTTCACAGAACCCACATTGGTGGAGGAGAGAACTAACTTCTAGAGGTTACCTCTGACCTACGTATGAGCACTATGGCAGATGCACCATGTCATGTACATGTGCATACACACGCATAAATGAATTAATTTAATTTTTTAATTAAAAGATTTTTTTTGAAGAGCCTAAAGAGAAGGACAGCTCCCTTTACCTTTAATCACTACAACTAAGGCAGGGATTTGGGTGGGATTTAGAGCATTTGCTCCTGTGGGACCATAGAGAAGTTAATTTACCTTTTTCATAAAAGAAGTTGAAATTAAATAAGATAGTATACATCAACAACAGCACATGGGCCCCACAACAAGGAGGACACTGGTGATGAGTAAGATAAGTGAGAGCTCAGAGCTCTTACAGCTCAGTTTCCCACGTAGTCTTATGTGGCCTGCCATTCTTAATTAACCATGGAAGCCTTTTTCTATCTGGGGAACAGTAATGATTGGACTATGAATGCATCTTGTGAGCATGGAGAGCAAATGGAAGTAATCCTGCTGTATTAGAAATGTTTAACACTAATGAGCATGTTCTTAGCACTCATTTCCTGAGCTTCATTAAAGTTTTTAAAGTTAAACTTAGCTCTTTTTTTTTTTTTTTTGCCCTTAAAGTTCCAGCTGTGGACCTTGACTTTCGAGAATTGGAACACATATTTCCACACTTGCATCGTCAGCTCTTTAAACCCTTAGAACCACATCTAGATTTTGACTTATCATCCCCTGGGACATCTCAAGAAGACAGCGACTTTTACCAGGTATATTAGGTTCAGTGCTGTGAGTGTTGAGGACGAGTGATTAAAAGGTGGAGACCACAGTCATCTTGGTTTGGTGGAATTTGTAGATGAATGAGAGACTGCTTCGCTCCCTTCAGCCATGAGTGGCTCCTTGTACTCCTCAGTAAAGGAGGTGTCCCACTTATCAGTCAGTGGGCTTATAAAAACCAGAGCAAGGAATTCAGTATCTCACAGCAGTTACAGCATTCTGGAGTACAGGTTAATAGTTTGTCTTTCAGAAATTTAGGTCAGTAGCTACTAAGAAGGGTACTTGGTTGAAAATGGAGTTCTTTAATCATCACAACTGTGACTGTAATGGTGAGGCTGTAATTAAAGAAATACAATATCAAAGGACTATGGTGGATTTGACTGGTAATATAAGATCAGTATTTCAGCCTTTTTTCTTTCTGTTCTCAGCAGAGCTCAGAATCTTCATCTGAAAAACATGTTAAGGCATTATCCACAGGCACAATCTGCTTCCCAGCACTGACAGCCAAGTCACATTCTCCTAACCCAAGGCTGAACCAACTTGATATTAACCTGGCTCATGCAACAACTGAGGGTGTGTGACTAAGTGAGACCGCTAAATCAAGTGATGATTCTCTCCATCTCTTTGGCATTTATCCCTCTCACCTCCTCATCTGTCCCCTCTCTGGTTCTCTGCATCAGAGGTTCTGTTCCTTTATTTAAGCAATGTAATATATATTTGACTTGAATGTGTGCAGTACTCTCACACAAATCAGAAATCCCTTTTGTCCCACCTGACTAACTGTAGTCATATCTTTCTAAACATTGTATGTGTACACACACACACACACACACGTTCTATTTTTGTTACTCAAAATTCTCATGGGAATAACAATGGAACTTAGACAATATTAGAGAATACATGCTTTTTGTGAAAATTACTGACCACTGGGTTTATTGTATGTTTATACATATCAACTTTTCCTTCTAAAACTGTAGTTCATAAAACCTATTTACAGTTTACTTAAATTGTGACTCTCTATCCAGTGTTGACTTTGTGATTTTTTTTTTTTAATGCAGGATCTGAACAGTCTTTTCAACAGCTTCGACCAGAATTCTCTTCACAGGAAAGCCAACATGCTGACCTACCCAGTATTTATAGCATTGAAGCAAGAGGTCCTTCCCAACGCATGGAAAACCAGAACTATTCTGAAATGTTACAAAATAAGAAAAAAAGTCTCTCTCTCCAGCCCTCAACAGAGGATTTGACTCCAGCTTGCAGTTCATCTGATACTGCTCTGTTTGATCAGTTACACCTGCAGCACAGCACTCCGTGTGCTTCTGTCTCTAGTGAGTGCTCAGTAAAACTGTTAGAAAGCAGAGAAGAAGTGCTGGGATTTGAAGAGCTGTCAAGAAGGGCAGTTACAATGTCACAAAGACTCACTGAAGATGAAAATGTAGTTCTACCTATAAACCCACATGTAGGAAGAGTGGAGAAGGAGGCTTCAGTTCAGGGGTCTAATCCATTGAGTATTCAAAATGAAAAGCCAATTCAGAACTTCATTGAAACTGACACTACAGAAGCTGTAGGAAATGTATGTCAGCTAGCACAAGCAGAGCACATATTAAAATCCTGTCCATTTCGGAGCCCTATTCCAATCTGGGTAAGTTAATTCCTCTGCATTAAAAACTTCTAAGCAAATATGAAAAGCCTCACTTCAGACACTCATTTTCTATCAAATTTTGTTCAGAGGTTTAGGAGGCTGTACAGAGTCTGCTTATTTCCAACTTTAGTCAACTACATGTGGTTTTCACTACTATTGTGACTGGAAGAATGCCAGCGTTCACAAATAGTGGTATTTGATATTGAGTTATAGTGGTGGCTTTATATTAATAATGGCAGTAATAAGCTGGGCAGTGGTGTCGCACGCCTTTAATCCCAGCACTTGGGAGGCAGAGGCAGGCGGATTTCTGAGTTCAAGGCCAGCCTGGTCTACAAAGTGAGTTCCAGGACAGCCAGGGCTACACAGAGAAACCCTGTCTTGAAACAAAAACAATAATAACAACAATAGTAATAATAATGGCAGTAATAAAGTTAATATCCCCTAAAATAGATGATACACCAGCTAAATGTAAGGAGAAAATTGTCAGATCTACTGCTGTTCTTGCATGGGCTAAATTACCAGCTAGGAGTGGGTATAGAGTTCATCCTGTTCCTGCTCCTACTAACGATGCTGGGAAAAGAAGGAATGAGGGAGGGAGAAGTCAAAAACTTACAGTATTTATTCGTGGAAATGCTGTATTAGGGGCTGTATTTGGTATTTGGTATTGAAACAAGCCAGTTTCCAAAGCCCCCAACCATTATTGGTATTACTATGAAGAGAATTATACCAAATGTGTGGGTGGTTACAATGACATTATACATTTGGTCATCACCCATTAGTGGGCCTCACTGTCCTAATCCAGCGTGGATTAGGATGCTTAGTGCTGGTCCCACTATTCCTGCTCGGTATTGAATAGGACATAGAGAGTTCCAATATCTTTAGAGTTGGTTGAGTAAGCATTAGACTGTAAATCTAAACACAGAAATTAAGCCCTCTTTTTATCAAGCCTTAAGATGATAATCATGATGAATTGCAAATTTGAAGTTGTAGAGAAATTACTAAGGCTTCTCCCACCCCCTTTCTGATAGGTAGGAGTAGATGGAAGCCAGAAGTAGGGTATTTAGCTGTTAATTACATTTTCGTAGGTTTGATTCCTGCCAATCTAGTTAAGGTCTTAGCTTAATTAAAGTGATTGATTTACATTCAGTAGATGTAGGATATAGTCTTATCAGAAGTTAAACTTGTTCGTTTTCTTGGACTTCGATATCCTAAACTTCTACATGATTAGTTGGGATGAAAGGGGGAGGGCAACTGTACTTATAATTTTTAGGGAGGGAAAATAAAGTTGTGTTTGAAGTTTATGTGGTGGGTAATTATTTTGGGGTTATTGTTGGTTGGAAAGATGGTAAGTAAAATTTAATAAATGAGACATATATAAAAGAATAGATGTAACACTGCTATTGAGGCTATTAGCGTTCCTAGGATGAGGCAGTTATTTTGTAGAAGTTCTGTGATGATACTTCATTTTGGGAGAAAGCCTAGAAGAGGGGGATGCCTCTCCTAGGGATAGCAGAATTAAAGAGGTTGTTAATAGAATTATTGGTATTTTGTTTCATAGGAATGAAATTGAGTTAATTGTTGTGGATGAAGGCTATAAGTGGAATAAATATTGGAACTGTAAGGATAATATAAATAATTAAGTTAAGTTAGGGTGGGGTTGTAAATGAGGATGGCCATTATTCATCCTGTGTGGGTAATTGGTGAATATGCTATAATTTTTCACATTTGTGTATGCTTAAGTCCACCTCATGTTCCTATGAGAATTGCTTGGTTAGTTTCTGCTAAGGTGGAAATAAGTCTTATTATAGCTATGGCTCAGGCTGGTGTAATAAGTCATATGTGTTCTTGGGTGGCGATGAGTATAGGAAAAATGAGCCGCTTATTAGGAGGATTGAAAGTAGAATAATGGCTATTGTTATTTCTTACGAGATTGTTTGGACTATAATTCGAAGGGCTCCAGGTAGGGAGTATTTTGAGTTTGATGCTCATCCAGATCATGAGATGAAATATACTGAAAGGCTTGATGTTGCTAGAATAAATAAAATTCCTAGATTTAAATTGATTAGGGGTGTACTGTGGGTAATTGAATTCATAGACTTAGGGCTAATGTCAATGACAGGGTTGGGGCAATAATAAATAATGATACTGAGGTCGTTAGGGGGAGTATCAGTTCTTTTATGAAAAGTTTATTTTAAAGATTTATTTTTTATTTTATGTATATGAGTACACTGTAGCTGTACAGATAGTTGTGAGCCATCATGTGGTTGCTGGGAATTGAACTCAGGACCTCTGCTCTGCTCTCTCTGGGCCAAAGATTTATTTATTGTTATATGTAAGTACATTGTAGCTGTCTTCAGATACTCCAGAAGAGGGCATCCGATCTCATTATGGATGGTTGTGAGCCACCATGTTGTTTCTGGGATTTGAAATCAGGACCTTCAGAAGAGCAGTCAGTGCTCTTAACTGCTGAGTCATCTCTCCAGCCCTTATGAAAAGTTTTATAGCATCTGCAGATGGTTGGAGAATTCCAAAATGGCCCAACAATGTTGGGAACTTTTCGTAATTGTATATACTCTATGATTTTACATTCTAAAAGTAGAATGTAAAAATAGCAATTAGAATGGGGACTAGAAATGTTAATACATTAATAAAATGCATCTGAACTTCTGGGAACAAGCTTTTAAGTCTTACACAATTTCCTGGCTCTGCCACCCTAATTACCTTGTCCAGGTAAATTATTGAACATATATAAATTTATTTAAGAGCATTTATTATAAGGTAGCTCTATTTCTCGTATCCTTTTTACTGGGAGAAATTGTAAATAGAAACCGACCTGAAACCTCCAGTCTGAACTCAGATCATGTAGGACTTCAATCGTTGAACAAATGAGTCATTAATAGCTTCTGCACCATTGACAAGTCCAACATTGAGGTTGTAAACCCTAATTGTTGATATGAACTCTTGAATAGGATTGTGCTGTTGTCCCTAGGGTAACTTGGTCTGTTGATCAAAAACACTTTTGGGTCAATAATAAGTTCATTTGAGTTGTAGGTCTATGTTAAAATCTTTCAAAGGATTTGGCTCTCAGAGGTTACCCCATTCCAAATCTTTCAAAATTTGATTGTGAACCATTAGGTTGATTTATTAATAATTAAACTAGTTGACTAATTCTCCATGGGGTCTTCTTGTCTTATATTATTCCAGCCTCTTTACTGGAAGGTCAATTTCACTCATTGAAAATAAGAGACAATTGAACCCTCATTCTAGTCCCTAATTAAGGACTAAGTAATTATGTTACCTTTGCACAGTCAGGATACTGCAGCAGTTTAACATTAGTCACTGGGTAGGCAATGCCTCTAATGGTTATATTTCTTTTAATCTTTCCTTAAAGCACCCCTGTGTTGGACTAATAGATTTGGGTTAGGTAAATTAATTGGAGGAATAATTAATACCTATGGTCTGATAACTTCCAAGTTGTTAACACATCTGTGCTAGAATTACTCATTACTCATATCAACAGTATTTCATCTATAAAATTAATAGGTTAACAGCTATCAACCAAACTTTTCACCCCTACCTAAAAATTTTGCTACATAAATTATCTTTTGGTTTTACGAGACAGGTTTTCTCTGTGTAGTCCTGTCTGTCCTGGAACTCACTCTGTAGCCCAGGCTGGCCTCGAACACAGAAATCTGCCTGCTTCTGCCTCCCGAGTGCTGGGATCAAAGGCGTGCGCCACCATGCCCAGCTCCCTTATAAGATTTCTATGTCAGAAGTATCCAGTGACTTTGATGTTAGCCCACACTGTGATTATTCCAAGCACTTTCCAGCACGTTTCCCCTCATAAATTAGCTATTGAAATTTATAATAAATTTGAGAAGGGTGATGTGTACTACATTGCTTTCCCTAACAAAATACCACAGTATGGTATAGGCAAGTATTGTTCTGACTTCATGTGGTGAGGGTGCCAAGTAGGTTAGCAGGCATATAGTTATCAGTATCTCCTAAGTGTAGAAAGGCTACTAATTGAGATTGTATCTGCACCTGCCTATGGGATTGTTTTGAGCCTAATAAGAGATTCGTTCTACTAGGGCAGCCCCAATATATAGGATGGCTGAAAGATGTAATTATTTGTCCCTATGGAAGAACATATCCTATGAATGCAGTGGCATTAATGATCAGGGGTAGGGTAGTGTGACCTAAATCATTTTGTAGTGAACAACAAAAGTTGAGAACATCACTGTGGGCAATATTCATGGTATGGCAATTCCTAGGTCAAATAGGAATAGCTACTAGGAAAAATTTTATTGAAAAGTCTGCATTCATCTCTTTCCAAAATCTAATTGAAATGGACCTGCAAGCCCACCTTTAGGGGGACACCAGTAGTTACCCCAGGCTTTGCTAACCTAGCATCATGCAGGACAGTTCTTCTCTGTTAATCAGGAAACGGATACTGGCTATGGTATAATGGAAGAACCAGATCTCACTCTAGTGAGTAATAGTGACATCAGCATCACTGAAACAGATCTTGCAAACTTAACCCTTGAAGACAGAGAAGACAATGAAGCACAGTTTTTTCAGGTAA
Organism: Mus musculus; assembly: GCF_000001635.26. Classification (NCBI taxonomy): domain Eukaryota; kingdom Metazoa; phylum Chordata; class Mammalia; order Rodentia; family Muridae; genus Mus; species Mus musculus. The sequence goes on along the minus strand of NC_000075.6, from coordinate 15,317,914 downwards.
ATGCCTTCACCAAAACTGCTAAAACAGGCTGTTCTTGGGCCAAACAGCCAGACTTTAAATTTTAAAAGTAATAAAAATAAACATGAGACTGGGAGGTGGGAGGAAAGCAAGATGCTAGCAAACTCAAAATGACTTTCTTGGAACTAGGCAGGTGTCGTTCTGCCTACATCTTCAATGGAAACCTCTGTTTGTGGAGCTGTATCAGAGCCTTATGTGGACCAACCCACAGTGGCACCTTCAGGTAAACCCCTTATCAGCTTGAGAACATTATCAACTCATGTTGGGATGAAAGCCACGCATAATTTTTCTCAAATATTATAGCTACATCAGGTAGTTTACAAGAAGCATTTATGACAAGACAGACACTTACAGAACGATCTTACCAGAGGCAGAGAGAGATCTGGAATAAAACTCGACTCCCTCAAACCAAAGTATCCAAAGAGAAGCTACCTACAGGTATGTAGGGCATTTTTTCTCTATTTGGTTTTTATGACTAAAGGGTGGTGTTTCCCTCTTTGTGAGAAGGGCCACTTAAACTACTTCACTGAAAATGCTGTCAGCATCTAATGAGATATCTACTTCTATGGATTTCTGTATATTGAACCATCCAGGGATGAAGCCTACTTCATCTGCATTTGTATTGTTTGGCACAGTAGAGATTACAAAGACTTTAAGACTCATCCTTGAGCTTCCTGCAGGGTGTGAATAAAGTGACTCTTCCTAAAGAGAAAAAAAGCTGTCTTCAGGGCACTAATTATTTTGCTAATATTACCAGCCTAATTCCACAAATTTCTCTTACAGGTTGCACAGGCAGTTAGCTGGGGTGAAACAGCAAAGAGAATGAAAGCAAGAAAAAGGATGACCTTTCATTCAAAGTACAAATTGAAATAAAACACTAGAAACTCCAGACCCAAAATACATACAAACTATAAAAGGTTCTTTTTACTGTATATATTTATTTATTTTTAATTTAAGTCAAATAAATTATTTGAGGGATTTGATTCCTTTGCTGTCCATCCAGGTCACCTGAAAGAGAAGACAATGAGAGATGTGTTAATGAGTTAAGTGATTCAGGGTGTGTTAAGTGTATGTTAAGTGATTCAGGGTATGTTATCTTCTCAGAAAAACACAGCACTATCAAAACAGTGCAGGATTTTCTCTGTGAAGAACATCAATCTTTGGTCACAGCGTTAAGAGCTGTGGGTTTTATAGCCCAAAAAGCCCTCTTTGAAATGACCTTCATTGTATGTATATGGGAGCCCCTTCCATATACATACCTTCCTCAAATGTCCCAGTCAGCCAGCCATCCACCCCATCCAGCCATCACCATGTTCCCAACAGCATATGAAGAACCTCATGGGAATTTGTCTATGGTCATGTCCACAGCAAATGAGAAACTGCATTCTAGAAGCCTTGGTAATGACCATTATAAAAATGACCCTTACTTGCCTTTCTTATCTGTCTTTGACAGCTTCTAAGGGTTTGTGTGTGTGGTTTTTGTTTTGTTTTTAATTTTGAGACAGGGTTTCTCTGTGTAGTCCTGGCTGTCCTGGAACTCACTCTGTAGACCAGGCTGGCCTCGAACTCAGAAACCCGCCTGCCTCTGCCTCCTGAGTGCTGGGATTAAAGGCGTGCGCCACCACTGCCCGGCAACTTATAAGGGTTTTTGTGTTTGTTTAATGAGACAGCGTTTCTCTGTGTAGTCCTGGCTGTCCTGGAACTCACTCTGTAGACCAGGCTGGCCTCGAACTCAGAAACCCGCCTGCCTCTGCCTCCTGAGTGCTGGGATTAAAGGCGTGCGCCACCACTGCCCGGCAACTTATAAGGGTTTTGTGTTTGTTTAATGAGACAGCGTTTCTCTGTGTAGTCCTGGCTGTCCTGGAACTCACTCTGTAGACCAGGCTGGCCTCGAACTCAGAAACCCGCCTGCCTCTGCCTCCTGAGTGCTGGGATTAAAGGCGTGCGCCACCACTGCCCGGCAACTTATAAGGGTTTTTGTGTTTGTTTAATGAGACAGCGTTTCTCTGTATAGTTCTGGCTGTCCTGGAACTCACTCTGTAGACCAGGCTGGCCTCGAACTCAGAAATCCGCCTGCCTCTGCCTGGCTACTTCTAAGTTATTAACAAGGGAGGAAATTTGTTTCAAAGAATTATAGAGGTTGATTTTGAGTGCTAAATAAAACTAGGGGGAAATGAATGTCGCACATGATACCCTAATAACTACAGTACTGTAACTTCATACCCAGATGGGCTATGTGAAGCTAGACTATCTTGCTCACCTATGAGTCACCAAGTCTGCATACGTGGACCTATCCAATATAGATGTTCAGAAAGGCTACTTTCATTCAGCCCATTCAGAGCAGTTGAACATTTTTGCCCATCATCACAACATCATTTATGGTAGTGTTTTTCAAACCTGGCAGTGAATTTCAGAATTACCTCATCTCACATGTGGTTTCAGAGTTAACATCTTACCAGAAGATTTGAGGATTTCTTCAATTTATTTTAAGGACCCTTCATGTTATCTTTAAACCTACAAAATTGATCATAAGAAATTATTATAAAATGAATTAACATACTTGAGTGTAACAGACAAATGTTACAGGTCTCATTGTCACCACTGTAATGTATCTGCTGTGATGGAAGCATGACCTGTATCTCAATTTAGCCACATCGACCAGTTCTGGACAATGACCAACAATGCCCATTCTTATGTACAATGAGGCTCATATATGATGCATCTAGTAAGTAAAGACAGCAAGAAAAAGAAAAATAATGCCTTACCATTTTAGGGTAGGGTTCACTCGTGTCACCCTAGGAAGAAGAGAAAGCTTTAAGACCAGGTAGTTTAAGACCCCCACATTGAGATCAAACTTGCAAGTTGTTCTGCCCTCCCCGACACACCTACATACAAAAATTTATGTACATATGAAAAACTGTATCATTAGAAATACCAGGTTTAACATGCACAAAGCCAAGAAACCAACGATGCCAGATAGTGAGTTTCTATAGCACTGTCTTTTGAACACCCAACAGGAAAGAACTGCTGAGTGCAGATACCATGCAGTGCAAAATCCTAAGCCCTTTACTGGGTAGACTTTCAGCTATTGAGTTTATGCATGAGAGTTCCATCTCAGCTAAAATTCCCCCAATGGGAAAATTGCTCAAAAAGGATTAATGTTCTTTTGGGTACATGTACATACACACACACTGATAATAGATTACCTTCCCTGAGCACTCCAAATACTATTCACTGAAGGCTTCTCACTAAAATCAGAGCTTCCAGATTTAGCCATCATACGTGCCTGGCTGCTAGGGTTTTGAACTTATATTTACTGTGCCAGCTACCCAGCCAAGAATTTGATCTTGAGACAAAGTTTCCATTTCTCAGATTGTACTTGAAACTTCTCACCTCAGACTCTCAACTCATAGAATTTTAGGTGTGGGACTAGTACATGGTGTATCTTTTTATCCCTACTGAATGAACATTTCTAGTTATTCTGATTTGGCATTTGAGTGATGTACTTGTACTAGCCTAGCAAAGTGAGGACGACTTTCTAGGTTGTACACATAGCAAATGTTTTTCTGAGAACTTACATGCGACCTGGAGATCTACAATTCTTTATACAAAAAACAAAACTAGTTACTTACCAAACATCTCTTTAGGGTCTTCTCATATCCATTCCTAGAGAACAACACATGACTTTTAAAAAGGCTGTCATTTCAGTTATAAAAACTGCCAAGGTTACTATGATTACCAGCTGCAGCCAGTTCTGTCAGAGTTAATGTTAGTTCATGTTTGGCTCATTCAGCAGTTGAACAGTTGAATTCATCATCTGAACTGGAACTATCTTTTCCCAAAATTAGTGTCACTAAAACTTACCTCACACTCACAACTCTAATCTTTATGAAGGAAGTGCCAGTGCCTAAAGTTAAAAACAAACAAACAAAACAAAATTAACACATCAGTTTTATACTTTGTTAGCTGTCTTGTAGTTCCTTCCCACAGACCTAACAGTCAGTCCTGTGAGTCAAGTAAAACCACAAGTTACTGTATGAGGCGTTTCCAACGACGTCTGGCTACTAGGGAAGCCCCGTCGGGATAGACCTCAAAAGCAATCATTTCAACAACTGTGAAGCTCTCCAGCCATCTTTTATATGGACATCTATGAATAGGAAATCACATTGTAATCTCAGAATTTTGCCTAGCTTAAACTCAAGGTTGCATTCTTACAGTGCTGAACTCTCAAGCTCACTTTTACTGCTTTTACTGTAGTGATTTTTTTTAACCCAGCAACATGGTTGTGCTGGCTGGAATTAGACACGCACATACCTTTAATCCTAAACAATGAAGAAAGATAAAGCACCCATGAAAGTGATGTCTAATTGAGTAGCAGACAAAGTGAAAAAGATTTAACAGAATAAGATATGCCCAAATGTCAGAAGAGAAGCAACGTAAGAGGGCAAGAGGCAATTTTTACTAGGAGAACTTTACAAAGACAGGTTAAGAGAGATCAAGCTAGACACAGGTGAATACAGAATGAGCCAAGAGTGAAGAGCCCAGATCAGAACAGATTGCAAGGTAGTTTGAGGCAGAAGTCAGAATGAATCAGTCAGCTTGAAGGAATGAGCCAGAACACCTGAGGTAAACCAGACAATATCAAGGGTGAGCTTTTTCAGCAAAGTCTCCAAGGCTGAAAACATTCTAAACCTACATCAGATTGTAAGCTTCCAAGGATAGGCCTTCTTTAGCAGATGGGCAGTAAGGCTCAGAGACAATTACATCAGGCAGATAGATAAAACTAAATAAAGTGGCAGTCTGATTCTTAGTTAACTCACTTTTCAAACACTGTATTTGTGATGTACCATGCTTGAGAAGTTTATAATATTGTAAATTGAGTATAAGACCTTAAAGCCTTATTTTTGTGTTCTTCTGCTAAACATACCTATTTCAGTTCAAATTATTGATTCTAATGTTCTAGGATTTACTGAGGGGTTGGAGCACTCTAAAACTTTCATAGAATTAGCATCACTGAAAGTTAACATAACTCCGAAGATGTAAATTTACATGCTACTTACAACACTGAAACAAACATCCATTCATGGGTATCTTCCAATTCTGACTTCATAATCAAGACAAGCCTTTAAAAAAAAAGGAATATCCATCTACTCCATTACCTTTATAAGGTAAACTATATATGATATTGCTAGAACCAAGTTCATCAATAACACCTTTGTGCTTATATTCCTTCTTGTATATATCAAAACTCATACTGAGCAATGAGTTCTGGGTTGCAAGAGGATTTATATTTTTGCACCTGTTCAACTGGCCATTGTCCAACAGCTGACAAAAACACAAGTGCTATCAAAGCTGTCCATATCTGACACAGCCAGTTTTACAATTGTGACCACAATAGGACAGTAGGAACAGTGGTAATATTCAAACCCCCCTTGGGGAAGATAAGCACTTGTTTGACTTAAGACTTGCAGACAGAACCTGGGTGTGGGTTCGAAGAGAAAGCTCAGATAATAACTTTTTTTTTATTTCTCTGAATAGTTCTGGCTGTCCTTGAACTCAGAAATCCACCTGCCTCTGACACCCAAGTGCTGGGATCAAAGGCATGCGCCACCACTGCCCATCTATGAATAGGAAAGGAAATCATATTCATAACCAACAATGGCTGGCTAATTACCATCTTGTAACTTTAGATCTCCAGGCACAGATACCTTCTGATCTTGGGTACTGCACACATATGCATGTAGGCAAAACACACAAATATGAAATAATTTGGGCTAAGCACTTAAGAGGCTGGGTTTTATCATTAGTTTATTTTTTCTAGTATAAGAGTCCAGGAGTTTAATCCAATTTTCAAATCATCTCTTCCTCCTCATAGTCATAGTGGCTGCGACAGACCACAGAGGTGGTGAACCTCCAGATACTCTAACTCTCCTTTCTTCATGACCTTGCTCTGCAGATGAGCAAAAGGGCGAGGCTGGGGTCTTGAATCTAGACATGTATAGGATTGTTAGCATTTTCCTTCCAGAATCACAATCATGTTTACTATAGTAGTAAAATAATCCTTATAGTATTTCTTACTCTGAAATCAAGCAACGAAAAAAGCTTTACTAAGTATTTATTAGCGTTCCACCAGCAAGTTTATCTTCTTCCCCAGATTAGTTCTTGATCTACTTGGCATACACTGTTATCTATGTTCTTTACCTTCTTCAATAGTCACATGTTCATTTCCTTTCAAGGTTCTTCTGTGCCCTTTCTCTCTGTGTGTGGCATCTTTGGCTTTTTTAGAAAATGTAGATTCTTTCTTAATCTTCTCTTGTTCCAAGTTTCTCTTCCTTGAGAATTCTGAACTTATTATGAAGCAACTGTCTTCCTGCATTTAATAGAAAAAAAAAAAAACAAAAAAACTAGTAACTAAACTCACTGATGGGTGAGTGCAAATATATTCCTTACTATACCAGCACTATTTTCTCATTTGACAGCACACCAGATTAGCTAAAAGTTCTTTATTATTTTATCAGAAGCTAGATCAGTGGTTAAAAATACTGGCTTTTCAGGGCTAGAAAGATGCCTCAGCAGTTAAACACCAATGGCTGTTCTTTCAGGGGTACTGCATTAAATTTCAGCAACCATATGGTAAATGTGACCTGGTGCCCTCTTCCATTAATCAGGTATACATGCTGGTAAAGCACTCACACAGTTAAGTAGAAAACAGTATAGAATAAACAGCACAAAATAAGCCACAACATTGGCTTCTTCTCTTTTTTTTTTAAAGTTTTAACAATTAACATTTACATATTAAATTGAATGTTTTTTATTTGTTTTTTTTAAAGATTTATTTATTATTATATGTAAGTACACTGTAGCTGTCTTCAGACACACCAGAAGAGGGAGTCAGATCTTGTTACGGATGGTTGTGAGCCACCATGTGGTTGCTGGGATTTGAACTCTGGACCTACGGAAGAGCAGTCGGGTGCTCTTACCCACTGAGCCATCTCACCAGCCCACTGGCTTCTTCTCTTAATTAAGACTAAGATTCAATTCCTTGCACCTACCAGTTCCAGGCACCAGGCATACACCTGGTATACTTACATGCAAACAAAACATAATACTGAGTTTAAAAAAAAAAATCTTAAGACTGGAGCCAGGCAGAGATACACATTTTGTAAGCCAATAGCAGGAGCAAAGACCATGCTGGTAGGTTAATCCACTGGTTTGAGGTCTCAAGAGGCCAGTCTAACCTCTGGCCTCAATATCCTACAAATATTCAAAGCTAGCGTTATAACTCAGCAGTATGATACCTTGGCATAAATATAAATGTGGACAAGGCTTCAGACCCCAACACTTGGGACTAAGAGGAAGAGTCACAAAAAAAAAAAAAAATCCTTGGTTATCAAATAGCCTAAATAGTAGTTCCACTCTTAAACAAAAATTCAATAGTATACAACTTGTACATTCTGTAAATGAAACAATAAAAATCAGCCACTTACAACCAACTTGATATCACATTCAGCCTGAGGATTTGTTGCTTCATCTTCAGTTCTGTAACATTAAATGGAATGTGTCACAAATCTTACCTAGTATTCTGATACCATTGAAACCTATAGTCAAAGAAAAATAATCCTCCCAAAGCTGATGTCCTGTGCACATTACCTCAGATTAAACAATCTTAAATGGACTAGAAGTTACGATTACTACTGAAGAATTTTATAGGATCTTCATTTTATAGATGGCACACCCACCCCAGCACTTGAGAGGCAGGTAAATGAGTTCAACCCTAGCCAAAGCTGTACAGTAGTGAGACTGTCTTTAAATTAGCTTAAATATGACAAACCCCATAAATTGCCCTTCAAGATCCAACTTACAATGGCTCTTCAATAGGAGAAAGTGAACCATCATCATCCATGTATTTGTGCCTCCGACTGTCAAGGTCTTCCTTTTCTAAATCTTCCCCAGCATGCATTTGCTTCAAGCATTCCTTAAGGTGGTGTTCATACTTGAGTTTTTCAATGTGGTGAAAAAATCCTCTTGCAACAGCTTGCTGCAAGTTAGAACACACAATTCCTTAAATATTAAAACATCATATACTAATTATAATCAAGTTTGAAACTGTACCAAGAGGCTAAATAAACAATGGCTTGCCGTTCATCAAAAGGACCAGATGTGAGAGCACAGAAACCACGTAAATGTTATGTGCATGATGGTTCTACTGTAATTCCAGACTTGGGTAGTAAAGACAATAAGAACAAGGTGAATAGGAAGACAACCCAAACTGGCAAGCTCTGCCATGTCTGCACGTGCATACACAAATAAATACAAAGTAGACATTAATCACTGATTACATTTTCCGACCACTTGCAACCATTCAACAGTTAATACTCAAACATTTGAGAAACCTAAGTAGTATCTGGGTACTTGGGTTTTTCTCTCTAGCCCTTGACTAGTTAACTTTTAACTGTCAATTTGGCATAGCTCTGAATTACCCTAGAAGGGATCCTCAACAGAGGATCTTTGTATGATTGCCTAGATTGTGGGTGGGTGTTACCATTCTGAGCAAGAGGTCCTAGGCTAACAATGCCCAGGACCAGCAGCTTCCTTCATGGTCCTATTCTCCAGCCCTTCCTGGGACTTCTAAAAGTGGGCCTTAAATGGTACCATACCTTCTCTCTCGCCTGTACTCAAAGGATTGACTACTGCTGAAAGCAAGCTGGGTGTGGTGTGCTTCAGAATAGTCTAGAGATAATATAAGGGACCTCAAGGGACCCAGCTGGAGTACAACTCCATAAATCTGTGTGCACACTGATAAATATGCTTGTGCACATTTCTCTAGTGATGCAAGAGATGAAAATTGGAGCACTTTATATGGATGTCACTATTGTTAAAAGTAACAATCTGTTTCAGGTGTCCCTCAAACAATTAAGAATGGCCAACAAACCATTCAATCTTACCTAATGTATTCACCTACATTTAAAAAAAAAACTCACCTCATATGTTAAAATTTTCTTCCAAGGTAAAGGTTTTCTTCCACTCTCAGATTCTAAGAATGGAAACACAGCTCCTTTGTCTTTAATTTGTTTTGCATCTATTTGCGACCTTCTAGTGATCCTCGTTCCCGATGGTTTTCCTCTTGGTCTTCCTCTTGGTCTTAATTTTGGCTCATATTTTCTCTTTTTCCTCTTTTTCCGTTTCTTTTTTTTAAATCTTTCAAAAATAGCCTTTAAAGTCAGAGGCCTTGGTTCTATAGAAGAGTCACTTGATGAATCTGTTTCAACACTTGCAGGTAAAGTAACACGTTTCACAGTAGGGTGTCTTTGCTTTTGTATAGGTGAAGGAGCACACTGAGTTTTAAATAAGCTGCCATCAGAGGAGTCATCACTAAAACAAAAATGAAACTGCATCAGTTATCATTAGCTATAATCCTCCCCGAGTTTCAAGGCCATGCTCCCAATCATGCATTCCTTCAGTTCACAGCTCCAACAGCCTTTACTGCCCTTAGAACACCAGACAAAAGCATGACAAACCTAAAAACCATGTTAAAATTTCAAAGTGCATTTCTTCAAAGATCAACCCCCTAAAATCATACCCAGCATTTTAGAATAGATTCAGTACCAGTTAACCACTAGTACTTACTATTATATCTAAAACAAGACAGTTGGTTAAAATGTTCAGTTTTAACTTTCAAAAGCACCACTTAATCACTAAAGCTTCCACTATCTACCTACTAAACAAAAATGGGCCAATAAAACCAGAACTAGCCCCCCAAATGTAGTTTTCTTGGAAAAAATAAACTATGTTCCATTCCTACATGTTCAGGTTGGTAGAATTATACAGTTTTAATCAAACTGTCAAGCTAATATAAATGCTAATTGAGGTTCTCTCTATCTATTTTAAGTACAAGCATTACAAATAACTTGCTGGAGTGCAGGGTGTGGTAACATGCCTTTAATCCCAACTCTTGAGAGGTAGATGGGCAGGATTACCTGGGTGAGGGCAGCCATGGCTCTATCTACTGAGATGTCTCAAAAATAAATTGAACATTTGGACTGAATCTCTAGTTTACCCACAAAAGCTACCTTACCTTTGGTCTCCAGTATCTCCAGCTCTATCCGATGCCACACAGACAGAATTCACTTCTGATTGAGCCATCACTTTTCGCGGCCTTTCCCAATTTTCTGCAATCACAGATTTCAATGATGTACCAGCAGTCTAAGTTCAGCATACTCCTTCCCACTGTGTGAATTTCTGTAAAATCCCTATGGATAGTACATTTTATATCTACTTTAAAGCCTCTGAGTGGGCTTGTTTCCAGTATCCACATCGGGTTGCTCACAATCTCCTGTTAACTCCAGCTCCCTGTTAGTGATCTTTTGTCTTCCAGAGTACCCTCACACATATGGCATAGTTTTCTTTAAATATGTGAGTGAAAACAAGAAGCCACATTCCAATGCAGTTTGTTTTCTCACTAAATCTACCCCCAAAACCCGACATGGCTTTAACCACCACCTAGCCTCACAGTAGCATTTCTAATTCCAATCTGGGCTGCGAACTCGACACTGAAACAGAGTTCGGGTAGTTGGGATATGGCGATAGTGGCTCAAAAATCACTACTGATCAAATGGTCACAGGCCTGTAATCCTAACAACGTGTAAAAGAACCTTTAGATTATGGCTGAGACGATAGCCTAGCAGTTAAGTATACTGTCAATGGCCGGGCGTGGTGGCGCACGCCTTTAATCCCAGCACTCGGGAGGCAGAGGCAGGATTTCTGAGTTCGAGGCCAGCCTGGTCTAAAAAGTGAGTTCCTGGACAGCCAGGGCTATAAAGAGAAACCCTGTCTCGAAACCTCCCCCCCCAAAAAAGAAATGAATAGAATACTGTCAATGGACTAAGATGAGACTCCCAGAACTCACATGCCAGCCTAAAAATAGCTGTAAGCAGTCCTAAGAGATTCGATGTCCTCTTCTGGGCTCTGTGAGCACTGCGTGCACGTGGTGTAGAAATATTAGGCAGGCAAAACGGCCATATGTACTAAAGGAGAAAAGACTACAGTTTTCCTAGGCTACACAAAATCCTAGAACTAAAAATAATCACAACTTTCGAGGATAAGAAAAACAGGGTGACTACGACCTTAGATTGCAAAATGCCCGCTACATGAATTGCTTTTTTAAATTAACCCACCAAAACTGAAATTTAAGGTTGACCCGGTCGCCCCAACGATATGCCTGTGAGTAAATCAAAGATAATTCCTAGGAATCACTCCCACCTGTACGCTACTTTACAGTTCCGAGACTACAAGCTTTGGAGGCCACGTGGTGAGCTGCGTCGACTATGCGCCGTGGGCCCGCTGCAAGACCCTTTCGGAACGTAACCTAAGAGATGTGCGCAGGCAGCACGCGACCCCTTACACGGCACTAAAAACGCCCTCCAGGCCCAGAACACCTCGGCCTCTCCCAACAGCGACCCGGAGCCTCGTGCGGCCTGCGGATGGCGGGATTCCGGCCCGCTGCTCTGGCCCTACAAGAGCGCCGTTTCCGCGCGGACCGCAGCCCAAAGAACCCCGCCCTGCGGCCCCGTCGCCCGCAGCAGACCTGAGCGGCCACAGTGAACAACCGCTTACCTCTTCCGCCGCGTCGAAAAGAGCGCTCCCGGCGCCCAGCAGCCGGACTAGGACAAGGACGAAATCTCGCGTGAGTACACGTTGGTGGGCGTGGCTGTGCGTGTGGTGGGCGGGCCTCCGGGAGGGGCGGTACCCCGGCTCTCCCTTGGCCTAGAGCTATCAGAAAAGACTGGCAGGAGACTAAACCTGTGTTCGAACCTGAGTGGAAAGAAGGCCTTCCTGCAAGTGGGAGGACACTGCGGGCCAGGTGAGCGTCGATTTGTTGTGGTGACTGAGCCCGCAGTGTGCCAAGCTCTCTGTCAGACTAAGGGTGGCATGTGTTATGGATTTCTGTACTGTCCCTGTGTCCTCACTTGCCTCCTACTTTTTTTTTTTTTTTTTTTTGGTTTTCGAGACAGGGCTTCTCTGTGTAGCCCTGGCTGTCCTGGAAGGCACTTTGTAGACCCGGCTGGCCTCGAACTCAGAAATCCACCTGCCTCTGCCTCCCGAGTGCTGGGATTAAAGGCGTGCGCCACCACGCCCGGCACCTTCTACTTTTTGACCCCTGCACACACTGTCCAACAGTCTGTGGAATCCTGCAGCATTGACTCTGGCTTTGCACCCATGCAGGTCCACTAGGACTAAGTTGTAAGGGAACATTACAAACACCTTATTGAGTGCGTGACAAGATCTGTGGTGAGAGGGCAGATATTACTATCCCTTGAGTTCTCATAGACAAACACATTTCAAATGTAAAGTTGTTGGCCTAGAGATATAACTGGATTATAGAGAGCTTGCCTAGTGTACATGGCACCACGGAGAAAAAAAAATAAAAACAAAAAAAGCAAACAAAGACCTGTGTGTGTGGTTAGATCAGTATGAATATAGGGTCCTATGTGACTGAATGAACTATTTGCAAAGCTGTAAAGCCAGCCTTGTGCTTGAACCCTACTAGTCTAGTATATCGTAAAAGTGTGGTATATCATAAGTACCTAATAATTAGCAATATATTGTGTGCAATATATTTGGAAGAGAGAAGTCCCCTCTAGGTGGAAGATGGGCACTTCTCCTGGTGCTGCAGGATTATTCTGAAGTCTTCCTGGTGTCAGCCAAAGGGGCCATTTCTTCACTGCTGATTCAGCTTAGGGTGGGGTGCATTCTGGATTTACAGACCTGCCTTTGAGTTTGTTGTTGTTGCTGCTGTTGTTTGACACATGTCTCTTTATGTAGCCCTGACGATCCTGGAACTTGATTTGTAAACCAGGCTGGCTTTAACCTCACAGAGAACCTCTTGCCTTTACAGCCCTCTGCCTCCAGTGCTGGAGCTAAACATGTGCACCACCATGCCTGGCTTGAACCTGCTTTTGAATCCTGTTTCTGCCATGTAACAACTGAATGATCTTGAATAAATTTTGTTTCCTTTTCTGTACAGTAAGAAGTACAATATGTCTGTCATGGATTTGAGAATTTTGAGGGACTTTAAAGGGCCTGACAATTTCTGAATACAGGATGGCCTTAATCATGACACTCAGCATGATTGTCACCGTTAGCCTGTTGCTTTCCGTGTCGTTTCTCCCCCTGCACGTTTCTCTACCCTGTGTCTGAGCCATTGGCTCCCACCACTTACATCAGGAAAGTAAATATCTGCCTTCATCTGGCTGGAAGCTGTGCTGGAGCAGCTCTGACTATCGATGGAAACCATTCCCTTTGGCTCCTAATTCCAACTCCAACCTCTGCACACACGTGTTCTCCCCTGCCGTCATCTACACAAACGTACATTTCTAAACCAGTTATTCGGTCTGGAGAGTCCCATGGTTAGACTTTGTCTCTATTTTGGTAGGAATATAAAACAAACTGATTTTCTTTTAAGAAAGTAGAAAGTATAAAATTAGGGATATTGCTGGGCGGTGGTAGCACATGCCTTTAATCCCAGTACTCTGTGAGTTCGAGGCCAGCCTGGTCTACAGAATGAGTTCTACAGGACAGACAGGACTAGACAGAAAAATCTTGTCTCCAAAAGGGGGGTGTTACTCTAATTTGAATTCCTATTATTCCTATTATTCTACTACAAGTATAATCATCTAAAGTGCTTTCATTTTCCTCACTATATACTGAGCTATACTAAGACTGGGTGTGGTAGTACATACATCGAACTGGCCCAGCACTCAAGGGATCCAAACAGGAAGAGCACAGTACCAGACTAGCCTGGGCCATATAGTGAACCTTATCTCAACAAAAAATAAAGTAAAATCAAGCAATCAGCATTGGATTAACACACTGCTCATTGAGCAGATTGGGCATGTCTGTATACTAGGCAATATCTCTGGACGCCTGGTACAAAGTGTGATAGACTGTTAACATGGGGCATCTGGGTAAAGAGTGTGGAAGCTAGATTTGTATATGATATATCAGTCTTAAACTATTTCAAAGAAAATTAGCATGTTTTACTTCTAAACCATTAAAAACAATCAATTGAAAAATATGTTTAGAGTAATTCAAGTATGATTATAGCAGCTGGGACCTATTTTCAATAATTACTTATATTTCATTGGAAACACACGAGTATATGTGTTAAATAATTAAAAGACAGTAAAAACGAATGTTTGGTAAAGTACTAAAGTAAATGTCACCTATTTCAGCTACCTTGGAGGCTGAGGCAGGAGGATGATTTGTGGAGACAATGTAGGGATCCTATATCTTTAAAGAAAGACTGTAAATATAAGGTGCTAAATATGTACAATGGCACGTTCATGGAAGATATATGTTCTGAAAGTATGGTCAAAAATAGAAATCGTAGGCCAGAGATGGCTTAGGGGTTCTACGTGCAGAGAGAGCTGACTCCTGCAAGCTGTCCTCCGACCTCCACATGGGGGTTGTGGCATACACACAAATAAATACTTTTAGTGAAATAATTTATTAAAACGCCTAAGCCTAAGAAACATGAGCCTGTAGAACTGGCTCAGCAGTTAAAAGCACACACTGCTTTCCACCCGGACTGAGCTCCACTCTCAGCACACAGGTCAAGGCTTCCTTGTCAGCCACCTATGATTGTGCTTCACTGGAGACACAGAGGCAGGACCTGTGAGTTGGAGGAATTCCATTATGTAGACAGGGTATGGATAAGTGAGGGACCCACTTTTCATTTGCTGCGTGAGCACTTTTAAACCCAACCATTCTGATTAAGGAGGTGTTCCATTAACAATATTGAGTGCTAGCTACTCCCATGGTGCTCTGGGAGGCAGGAATGCCCTCAGTGATTTGACTGTCCTGTGCTGTGATTGGCCCTGCCTGTCTCCGCCCTGCCCATCTCCTTTTCTTTCCCTGACTCCCTCTAGCCATGTCACTGAGCTTGCTTATAAGGCTGATTTCCTGAACAGGGACATAAGTACCAATCTATGAATATGTGCTTGGTTTTTTGTGAAGTGCTTTTGCCATGCATTTTTGGAAAATATAAGATTATGATTGATTAGGTTACCAGATTAATCGAACGCTAAAAGTACTTACCAAGTAAGTATATTTATTTATAAATTAAAGTAAAAAAAGACTTTCAGAATCTAATCATTCATAGGTTTCCATTTCAATTGGTAACTAAAATTTTCTCTTATTAATATGACAGATAAAAGGAATAATTCAAATTAAGGAAATAAGATTTTTTTTTTTTTAGCTTCAGGGAAAAAAAAAAAACAAACTCCTGTTATACTATTATAATGCCAGACTTTGTTGTTTTGTTATTACTGAGGTCTACTTTTAGAATAAAATTTGTACTCTGTTTAAAAATAATAAGGGTGGGTAGTCAGGCCAGCATGATCGCTCAGTGGGTGAAGTTAGTTACCAGTAAGCCTGACTGAGTTCAGTTCCTGGCATCCACACGGTGGAGGAGAAACCAACTCCTACAAGTTGTCCTGTGACCTCTACAGGTATGCACAAGGATACACACACACACATGCATGTACATACAAACACAAATAAATGTAGTATTAAAAACAGTGGAGGGCTGGTGAGATGGCTCAGTGGGTAAGAGCACCCTACTGCTCTTCCGAAGGTCCGGAGTTCAAATCCCAGCAACCACATGGTGGCTCACAACCATCCGTATTGAGATCTGGCGCCCTCTTCTGGAGTGTCTGAAGACAGCTACAGTGTACTTACATATAATAAATAAATAAATCTTTAAAAAAAAAACAGTGGAATAACTCTAAGACAATTAACTTTTAGCTTAAATGTCAAATATAGAGTATCGACTAAGAGATCGAATACTGTGAAGTATACACATTGTATTTACATACACATGCACACAACTGTAAAACTAATTAATTACTTGTAATTCTTAGTGCATATATTTTGTTTGAAGACCATATTCCTAGACCGTCTGTTAGGAAATCTCAGGTCTAGGCTAAGTACAGCACTCCATGAGAAACTGCTTCCCTGGCTTACTTGAGCTCCTGGCTCAATGCCAGTACCAAACAAACAGAAATGAGAACAGAAAGGAAAAAAGTATAAAGAGCAGATTCATATAACAGTGCCGGACTGGGATGTAGCTGAACACTGCCAGGAAGGAAGAAGAAAGGGAGGAGGGAGGGAGGGAACAGAAAAATAGATCAAAAGGAAGAAGGAAAGAACAGCCTGTAGGGCAGAGGTCCCTCGGCCCTGCTCACATGGACCTGGCAGGAAGTTGTGTGAACTCTGAGTGGCCTTGGGGCACTTTGCCCTCCTTATGTAAGTGAACTCTGAGGATATGAAACCTCTGTGGCCTTTGCCTTCATCAAGTAACTGAGCTCCACCATTCATTTCCAGAGCCGGGACTGTTCCTGCTGGTGCCCCGTGAGCTCTCGTGGTGGTCAGCCAACAGCTGCGGTGTCTGAGCAGCCTTGCTGAGAGGAAGGAGAATGGCTTGCAGTGAGTTTTCCTTTCACATGCCAAGTCTGGAGGAGCTTGCTGAAGGTAAAAATGATGTTAGCTTTGGGTGACTGACTGGTTTTTTAGTTTGTTTATTTTGATTTTTCTGAGACAGGCTTTCTCTGTGTATCCCTGGCTGTCCTGGAATTCACTCTGTAGATCGGGCTGGCCTTTAACTCACAAAGATCCTCCTGCCTCTTCCTTCTGAGTATTGGAATTAAAGGTGTGTTCCACTAGCCTGGCTAACCTTTGGGTATGTAAGGACTGTTTCAGGAAACAAAACCAGAAGCTCCCTGAGGTACACACGCAGCTAATGACCTCTCTATAGCTTATTGAAATAGGACTTTTGATACAGAAGTTTTTGCTTCAGTAACTGTTCAGTATTATTTTTATTTTTAAAAAATCCAAATTTCTATGTCTCAGAAAAGAAAACACCAAAGTTGTATATGTTTTAAGCTGTGTTATTTATAAACATTTACAATTCTTATTCCATCTTGATCTTAACAAAATAGAAGTTGTTTAATTCAAGATCCTTAGCATCACATGAAACTGCACATAATAATACCTTAAAAGCCAGTCCCAGGCTGGTGAGATGGCTCAGTGGTTAAGAGCAACGACTGTTCTTCCGAAGGTCCTGAGTTCAAATCCCATCAACCACATGGTGGCTCACAACCATCCGTAATGAGATCTGATGCTCTCTTCTGGTGTGTCTGAAGACAGCTACAGTGTACTTACATACAATAATAAATAAAAATCTTTAGGCCAGAGAGAACAGAGGTCTTGAGTTCAATTCCCAGCAACCACATGATGGTTCACAACCATCTGTACAGCTACAGTGTACTCATATACATAAAATAAATGAATAAATCTTTTAAAAAATATTCTTCCAAGAATAATGACCATATCTCTATTTCTAGTGATATAATTATTCTCCCAGAAGTAACCATCATATTACTATTTATAGTGATATAAATTATCCTTCCAGAAGTACCCACCATATCAATTTTTATAGTGATCTTGTTGCTACCACCTTTATGCAATGAAAATTAGCAAAGGAACCCAGAGAGTTGTGCAATATTGACAGTAATAATATTCTTTAAATACAGTCTGCTGGGGCTGGAGAAATGGGTCAGTGGTTAAGAGCACTAGCTGAACTCAGATGACCTGAGTTCTGTCCCCAGAACTCACATGGTGACTCATAATTGTCTGTAATTGTTAGTTCTAGATGATTCGGTGCCCTCATCTAGCGTCCTTCAGCACCAGACACACAGGTGGTGCACAGACATACATGTGGTTATAGCACTCATACATATTAAA
Source organism: Mus musculus (assembly GCF_000001635.26). Taxonomy (NCBI): domain Eukaryota; kingdom Metazoa; phylum Chordata; class Mammalia; order Rodentia; family Muridae; genus Mus; species Mus musculus. Next base: position 15,300,094 of record NC_000075.6, on the reverse strand, counting down.
AATAGATAAATAGGGCCGGGCGGTGGTGGCACACGCCTTTAATCCCAGCACTCTGGAGGCAGAGAGGCAGGCCTGGTCTACAAAGTGAGTTCCAGGACAGCCAGGGCTACACAGAGAAACCCTGTCTCAGAAAAAAAAAAAAAGAAAAAAAAATTGTTTCAGAAGTGGATGCTCACAGTCAGCTATTGGATGGAACAAAGGGCCCTCAATGGAGGAGCTAGAGAAAGTACCCAAGGAGCTAAAGGGGTCTGCAACCCTATAGGTGGAACTACAATATGAACTACCCAGTACCCCAGAGCTGTGTCTCTAGCTGCATATGTAGCAGAAGATGGCCTAGTCGGCCATCATTGGGAAGAGAGGTCCCTTGGTCTTGCAAACTTTATATGCCCCAGTGCAGGGGAATGCCAAGGCCAAGAAGTGGGAGTGGGTGGGTAGGGGGGTGGAGGGAGTATATGGGGACTTTTGGGATAGCATTTGAAATGTAAATGAACAAAATACTTAATTTTTTAAAAAAAAAGTGAAAAAAAATCTTAAATAAAAGAACAACAACAAAAAGAACTATAGATATTGTTGAAATAAAAACTATGGTTTTGTTATCACACACACACAAAAAAATGTCCTTTGAACAGAGACAGGAAGACCTCTATGAATTTGGGACTAGTCTTGTCTATGTAATGAATTCCAGGACAGCCAGGGATACACAGGAAGATACCTGTCTAAAAGAACAAACAAACAAACAAACAAAAAACAAATAAAAATAAAGTTCTAGGGGGAAAAAAGGCTCTGGAATATTAAGACACTATGCTTTTCTACATGTGTATTACAGCACAGTGCACCTACAATAAAGTATAGTGATTGCAGAATGTGAACACATGTACCTATGTGAGCACGTATAACTTGACATTCAGATTAAATATATACTCAGCACCTTAGTAGGCTCCCTCATGGACCTTCCAGTCAGCCTTTCTATCCCCGGAGGTCACCTTAGACACCTGCCTTTGGAACACTTAAAGTGGGGTCATGTAGTCTCTGCTCTTCTGTCTGGCTTCTCTGGCTTACACCGTTATTTACCTGTACTCACCTCTGAACTTATGGCATGATAGTCCTTTCATTAGGTGTTTTGAAATTCCCTCAAGGGAAAATAGCTCTCACCTGTGTGCAGTCTGTTCCCTTTCTGCATCTGTTAGTTGCTGTGAAGAAACACCAGGACAAGACATGCTAAACCTTCCTTCAAAGATTCTTTGTTACACTTTCAACCTGAACTTATATTATTAAAAAGAGTGATGGACCCAGGGCTCAGCTAAAACACCAAGGCAGCTCCTATACAGGAAGGCATTTAACTGGGGCTTGCTTACAGTTTCAGATGGTTAGTCCATGACCATCATAGAGGGAAGTAGACAAGTATGGTGCAGGAGCCAAGAGTTTTACATCCAGATGCACAGGCAGCTGGCTGCGAGAGAGAGAAACCTCAAAGCCCACTCCCAGGGACATAAATCTTCAATAAGGCCACACCTCCTCCAACAAGGCCACACGGTCTAATTCCTGTTCTACAGTTCTCCCTGGTTACTAAACTTTCAAATATGGGGGCCAGTGTTCTTTAAATCAGCACTCCAAAGTTAGTAACTATGGGTATTTATGTGTCAGAGAGTACATTATGTCTTCTGAGCACATTAAAGTCTAATTTTATTCATCAGTAAGATTATTCTGGGACTGGGGAGATAGATGGCTCAGTGGTTAAGAGCACTGGCTGCTCTTGCAGAGGTCCTGGGTTCACTTCCCAGCACCCACATGGTGGCTCACAGCCATCTGTAATGAGATCTAACGCCCTCTTCTGGGGTGTCTGAAGACAACTACAGTGTACATATAAATATGATAATAAGTAAATCTTTTTTTAAAAAGATTGCAAGAAGTTAAAAGAAAAGATTTAAAAAAACAAAGAGCATCCCGGGTTAGTGGTGCAGGTCAGTGAGACTACATGCTTTGCACTTAAGCCCGGGGTTGGTCTGTCTGTCTGTCTCTCTGTCCCCTCTGTCTTTTTTATAATACAAGTTACGATTATGAGTGTAACAAAGAAACCTTGAAGAAAGATTTAGTATCTGGTGGCCAATTGTTTTACCTAATGTTCAATATCGTCTTTGTGTGTCTTTTATTAGTTTTGCAGAAGGGGCTAACTGACAACTTTGCTGATGTCCAGGTCTCAGTGGTTGACTGCCCAGATTTAACAAAGGAGCCATTTACCTTTCCTGTAAGAGGTGCGTAGTTTAAAAAAAAAGTTTTTGGTGTTCAGTCATACACTTTTTTTAGAAACCAGTATTATTTTCCTCTATGAATAAAAGCTGTTATTACAACTTTCAGACATCACATTCATAATTTAAAATTAAGTAAGCCTCTTTTTAGGCTTTATAGTTGATTCATCTATTAAATGCTTAGACCCCTTCCAGAAATTTGCCAAGTTCAAAGTACTAAGGGAAGGAACTGAATACTGGTTGAGTAAAACAGCCTCAGGGTGACAGACACCTGGGTCAGATGTATGTGGCAGCAGCACTCCAAGGCGCTAGCTCCAGCTTACTGGTGAGAAACTGAAGCTAGAGAGAGGCCATGTAAACTCCGAGTGAGTCAAAACCAAAAGTCTAACCTCCTCCTCCGTTATGGCCTGTAGCGATAAGGAATTAGAGCATAGTGCATGTCTCTGTTTCTTTTATATTAATCGACATAGCTGGTTACAGAGTAACCTGCTTGGGATTCTAGACACTGGTCCTAGTGTCTATTCATCGCATTACTTGGACTAAGCCCTATAATGTCCCACAGCCTTAGATACATTAAACAGTATCTAAGATCAGTGGAGCGTTGTGAGAGCCTTTCAGGTTAAACAGTCTGTGACTGTAGTCTCTTTCAACACTTTGCAACTATTAGAAACCATTTTGGAAACATTTATTTTATACGTACTGGGTACTTTGTATGTATGTATGTATGTATTCACCTTGTGCATGTTTGGTGACTAAGGAGGGCAGAAGAAGACATCAGATCCATCTGGAGTTACAGATGGTTGTGGGTGCTAAGAATTGAACCCAGGTCCTCTGGAAGTTACAGTAAGCCAGTGCTCTTGACTGCTGAGCCATCTCTCCTGCCACAGTTCAACCTTGTGAATGAACAAACTGAGATCACCTCTTTTTTCCTCCACATTGTAATCATCTGTGGTTTCTGGTTTTCATTTTGCGAGTAAATGACTCTTTCTTCCTTTTTTCTCCAGCTTCCTCTGTCTACTAGAAGTCGCTTTATAGTGTTTTGCGGGATCTTTTCCCTGGCATCCACCTACTTTGTAGAATCCAAGTTTTTTTCATCTTACCTTGTACTTTTAAGCACCTTTGAAATCTCTGTCTCACCTAGATCTCTAGAATGTCTAGTTGTGTGTAGCACATCTCTCTACCTAGGGCTTCCTTCTTCCCTATTCCCTGGACAGCTATGTGAATTCCCTGTTGTAGCTCCTCCAGCCACCAGCATCTTGTCACCCAATGCACAACCTGTGGATAATTTCTGCACCTCCCAAGCTCCGTCCCAAACACAAAAAGCACTTGTAAGACTTTTTTGCATCTCTCCTCTGCATAACACAGGTTGATTAGATGTACTTCACTTAATGATAACCTTGAAAGTCTTCTCAAGTAGACGATAATAAATTTCTACACTGCTTTAAAAAGTGCCTTCTCCCAACTGCCTCACTGTGTTGTTCTGATACTAAAAATGTAAGTCATGCGGCTGGCAAGGTGGTTCAGGGAGGAAAGGCCCTTGCTGTCACACCTGGTGAACTGAGTTCAAGCCCAAGAATCCACATGGTGGAAGGGAAAGACTCCCACAGGTTGTTCTCTGACACGTGTACCCTCTACTACCACACACATACAAAATAACTAAACGCCATAAAGAAAATATAAGTAGAAGGGCTGGAGAGATGACTCAGTGGGTAACAACAGCTCTTCCTGCTTAAGCATGAGGACTTGAGTTCAGATCCTAACACCCACATAAAAACCTGGAAGTAGCCATGCTTGTCTGTAACCCAGCACTCAGGCAGACACAGAGGATTGCTGGAGCTCGCTTCAAGTTCAGGGAAAGGCCCTTAAGGAATAAGGTGGAGAGTGATGGAGCAGGTCACCCAGTATCTTTCTCTAGCTTCTGTTTACAGTATGTATGTGCAGTATATGCACATAAACATATTTGAATATACCATACACACACCACACTCATATATACATATACAATAAATCAGTTAAAATGTAAGTATAATATACAATTTAATTTATTTAGTTTAAATTTAGTTTTAATAGTTTAACATTGAGTTTTAAAATGTAAGTAAATACAGGGTTTGGGAGAATGACAGCTTAGTAGTACAGTATGTTTTTATCCTGAGTTCAATCCCTAGCACAAAGCAAACAACAAAATACCTGCACAACTACAGAAATACACACATAGAAACTTACTAGTATCCAAAGGTTATCTATCATTATTTGTCTTTTTGTATAAACTTATTTGTATAAACTTATAAAAAAAATTCAGCATGGGTCTAAAGAACAACATTCTACCAAAGTAAAATGTTATAAAAATTTTTAAATAAGCTGGGCAGTGGTGGCGCACTCCTTTAATCCCAGCACTTGGGAGGCAGAGGCAGGCAGATTTCTGAGTTCAAGGACAGCCTGGTCTACAGAGGGAGTTCCAGGACAGCCAGGGCTACACTGAAAAACCCTGTCTTGAAAAACCAAAAGTAATAATAATAATAATAATAATAATAATAATTTTAGAATATGGGGCTCTAGAGATGGCTTAGCAGTCGAGGACACTGATTGTTCTTCCATAGGACCCAGGTTCAAATCTCAGCACCCACATGGCAGCTTACAACTGTATGTAACTCCAAAGTCTGAAACTCTGAAACTTTCACCCAAACATACATGTAAGCAAAACACCAATGCACATAAAATGGAAATAAATAAATTAGAAAAAAATTTTAAATACAACTTATACCAAAAAAAAATACTTTTTCTAAAAATGAAAACACCACCTGGGGGGATTTTTAAAGGATTAGGCAAATGAATTGTAGAAACTCTGCCTAAAAGTTGGCCCCTGCCCTATAGAAATCAGTTGTTGGTATGCCACTGGCCTCTGGGCCATGCTCAGGATGATGATGTTGGCGCAGTTAAAGCAGAACTGAGCAGGGACCACTTGTGTCTTTTCATCTCTGCTAGTTCCAACTGAGATTCTCTTACATGTGTTCCGAATAAATTGGTGTCTTCTGGAATTTCATACCTGAATGATATGTTTGCCTACTTTTAAGATGGCTTGTGTTTTTTAGGCATCTGTGGGCAAACTAGAATTGCAGAAGTAGGAGGTGTGCCTTACTTATTGCCTCTTGTAAACAAAAAAAAAGTAAGTATGTTTTTATTCTTTGTATTCACAGACTAGAAACTGGGTTGACCCACACCAGCGAGTGTGGTAGGCGAGGAAGTCAGTGGTCTGTTGTAAACAGTAAATCAGGAGATTCATATGGTACAGCTTCAATATTTTTTTCCTTTTTATAGGTTTATGACCTAAATGAAATTGCAAAAGTAATAAAGCTGCCCGGAGCTTTTATCCTTGGAGCAGGGGCAGGTCCATTTCAGACGCTTGGGTTCAATTCTGAGGTCAGTGTGTAAATAGGATTATTTTATTTTGTTAATTTGACATTTGAGTTATTCACAACCTGGCCTTTCTTCTTCTTTCTTCTTTCTTCTTCTTCTTCCTCCTTCTTCTTCTTCCTTCTTCTTCCTTCTTCTTCTTCCTTCTTCTTTCTTCTTCTTTTTTTAGACAGGGTTTCTCTGTGTAGCCCTGGCTGTCCTGGAACTAACATTGTAGACCAGGCTGGCCTTGAACTCAGAAATCCACCTGCCTCTGCCTCCCAAGTGCTGGGGTTAAAGGTGTGCACCACCACTGCCCTGCCCTTGTTTCTTGAAGCAGAATCTAGCTATGTAATCCAGGCTGACCTCATTACAGTCGTCTTTCTCTGCCTATTTAGTTCTGGATTGCCATGTCCACTGGAGGCCTAGGGTTTCTCTGTGTAGCCCTAGCTGTCCTGGAACTCACTCTGTAGACCAGAGTGGTCTCAAACCCACAGAGATCCACCTGCCTCTGCCTCCCAAGTGCTGGGATCAAAGGCATGAACTACCACGTGGTTTATGATTTTTCTTACATTCCATAGGATCCCTCTCGTCACTATAAATCCTTGCTGTCATGTAAAGGATCCAAAGAGGAACTCCATGATAAAAACCAGATAGTAGCCAGTCACGATGGTACATGCTTTTAATCCCTGAACTCAGGAGGCAGAGGCAAGCAGATTTCTATGAGTTCGAGGCCAGCCTGGTCTGTGTACTAAGTTTCAGGTCAGCCAAGGCTGTTAAACAGAGAACAAAAAGAACAACAAAAACATAGTAAGTGACAGAGTGAACCAATGGCTACTTACAAAGTAAATGGCTAGTACTAGTGCCAGTTGTACATTTTGTATGTGGTGTGTTATAATGTGTCTTGTTCCATTTATACTAAACATAGTGTGTACTACATATGCCACGTGATAGTAAGATGCCACTGTCTACATCTCATGATAATGAGAAGGGACTGCCATTCTCTTATAACTTCATCAGATAGGGCATTGTTCAGAAGTTACACAACTTCTCTTGCAGAAGCAGTGATAGAATTTCCCCAGTATGCAAGATGGAAAAAAAGTTAAAATCTACAATTAGACATTTTGAGCCATGCATGATGTCTCATACCTGTAATCTTAATATTTGAGAGGTTGAGAAGGATTTCTATAAGTCTAAGGTCAGCCTGGTCTACACAGCCAGCCAGCACCATAGAACGAGATCTTATTCTAAACAAACAAACAAACAAACATTTTGTCAGGTGGCATGGTAGACACAGAAATCCCAGAGTTTAGGCAAGAGGATTATATCTAAATTTGTGAGTGCCTTGCCAGGTAGTCTTCACAGCAACTTACTGGGATACACAGCAAGAGGCTGTCTCCAAAAAAGAGATACTGTAAACGTTTTATACAAGTGGGATGAAGAGGTGGTTCAGAGGTTAAGTGGCTGCTCTTCCGGAGGGCTCAGGTTCAGTTCCCAGCACATATACAGCAGCTTACAGCTTTCTGTAACTATGGTTCTAAGGATCCAATGCCACCTTCTGGCCTCTGTGAGAATGAGGTATGCCACACATATGTGTGGGTAAAGCACTTACACATGTAAAATAAATGAATCTAAAAGGAAATTAGAAAAGAATTTTATGAGACGTTTGTGTTGAATGGCCACAGCTATGACAAAATAATGGCAACAGACAGTTGAAAGGAGACACTGTTGATCATGGTTTCAGAAGTTTCAATCCAGGGTTGGTTTCCCGGATGTGTTGGACCTTTGTGGAGATAGCACAGTGAGTAGGACATGTGGGACACAGCTTCCTGCAGCTAGGAAGCAGACAGCCAGGGAGCAAAGCCTCTTCCCCCGAACCACTACATCCCACAGACAGGTTAATCTGTTGCTGACGTGGCACTAGGGAGTGGTCATGTTGTTGTCTGAGGAACGTAAGCCAGTGGTAGAGCTTTGTCCTGGCATGAACAAAGGCCTGGGTTCAATCTCCTGGGTGCAATATGTGAATATAGTGGAAAAGACCTGAGATAAAATCTCCCAACACGCCGGGCAGTTGTGGCGCACACCTTTAATCCCAGGACTTAGATGGCAGAGGCAGGTGGATTTCTGAGTTCAAGGTCTGAGTTCTGGTCTACAAAGTGAGTTCCAGGACAGCCAGGGCTACACAGAGAAACCTGGTCTCGGGAAAAAAAAAATTCTCCCAATGTCTGAGAGAAAAAGAATTATTAATTACTACACTAATACTGATTTTTTTTCCTTTCCAGTTCATGCCAATTGTTCAAACAGCAAGTGAACACAACCAACCTGTGAATGGAAGTTACTTTGCCCATAAAAACCCTGCAGATGGAGCGTGCCTGCTGGAGAAATACAGCCAAAAATATCATGATTTTGGATGTGCACTACTGGCTAATCTTTTTGCCAGTGAGGGCCAACCTGGCAAGGTGACTTTGCTCATAAGAACATAGCATTCTTTACATCTTCTCAGATAACTAAATTTGAGTTTTTATTGTTCTCAATATAGTTCTCCCAAGAAAATCAGATGTGCCAATGCCAAAGTTTTTATATGACCTACTTAGTTTTAAAAAAAGATTCAGAATAGTACAGGGAAAGACAAAGCCTTTTTTAAAACCCAAAGTTAAGAATATTTACTTAGTAAACAAAGCATCCATTGGCTCTACTTTTCTGAGTAAAAGGTAACAAGATACAAATCTAGGACATTTATCACTTGCATAAAGCAATAGGATCACTAGGCATTTGTGTGTTTCAGAATATCCTGTACTGAGCTAGGAGTGTTGGTGACAAAGAGAATGCATGCCTGCTTGATCTCCAGTGAGGGCCTAGCTCTTGAAAGGAGAGAGCCTTGAGAAATGAGATGGAGGTGTGAAAATACCCAAGAACATAGGAAACTCATCCAGAATTTTACAGGAAGTGAGGCCTTGTAAACATTGCCACCCCATTACCCTAGATGAATCTCTTTCAGCCCAGTAACTCTTAAACTTTCTCAACCATCTTGGTCTCCAGAGTTCAGAATAGGACTCAGCTCAGTACTGAGGAGTAAGATTGGTGGAGTTGCATATAGCTGGTGTGTGTGTGTGTGTGTGTGTGTGTGTGTGTGTGTGTGTGTGTGTGTGTGAGAGAGAGAGGGGGGGGGGGAGAAGAGAGAGAAGGGGAGGGGAGGGCAGGGGAGGGGAGGGGGGAGAGCAGGGGAGGGGAGGGAAGGGCAGGGGAGGGAAGGGCAGGGGAGGGGAGGGGAGGAGAAAGAGAGAGAGAGAGAGACAGAGAGACAGATTTTTTTTCTTTTCTTCTTTTGGTTTTTCGAGACAGGGTTTCTCTGTATAGCCCTGGCTGTCCTGGAACTCACTTTGTAGACCAGGCTGGCCTCAAACTCAGAAATCCACCTGCCTCTGCCTCCCAAATGCTGGGATTAAAGGCGTGCACCACCATTGCCCACGGAGAGAGATTTAAGACTCACAAGGAATAAGGCATTTCAACTCTCACCTTTGTGTGCTGAAGAGATAAGAATATTTACCTGTCAGCAGTAATTTTACAGTGGTCCATTTAGGTAGTTATCTCCACATAATTGTACAGCTTACGCAGTTATGTGCCCCATTTCTCCCTCGGCAGGTCATTGAAGTGCAAGCCAAGAGAAGAACAGGAGAACTTAACTTTGTGAGCTGCATGAGACAGACACTGGAGGAGCACTATGGTGACAAGCCTGTGGGGATGGGAGGCACCTTCATTGTGCAGAAGGGGAAAGTGAAAGCCCACATCATGGTAAGCGCTGTGTTTGACACACTCACTGACACAGCAGCTAGCTTTCCACAACTCAGGCTAGACTTAAACACAGACCGCATTGCCTTTGGACTGACAAACCTTTGCCTCAGCCTGCTAAGTGCTGGCATTACAAATACATACACCATTCATGGTACAAGTTTTTACTTTTCATAAGGCCCAATAAGCCATAACCAACCCTTAATGTCAGAAATTTTCCCATGTTTTTGTACATTTTCTGTAAATTGTAGCTGCCATTCTATCTTTTCCCCATTGAAGGTAACTTTTATATATTGTGCAAAGTCTAGCTTCATCCATCACTGTACATGTGTGTTTCCAAATTTCCCTTTGGCTGGCACCAAAGTGCTGATGAATAAGATTGTTGGAGTTGCATATAGCTGGTGTGTGTGTGTGAGAGAGAGAGAGAAAGTAGAGAGATTTCTTTCTTTCTTTTTTTTTTTTTCAAGACAGGGTTTGAAAATCATTTCTTGTTGAAAATCATTCACCCAGACAGTGGAAAAGACTCAGAGACTAAGAGCACTCCCTGTTCTTTCAGAGGACCTGAGTTCAATCCCCCCCCCCCCAGTGGTTCATAACTTTCATTATCTTGAGGTTCATGGGCACCAGGCATGCACATGGTACACACAGATACATGGAGGAAAAACATGAAACCACCTACAAATAAATACATTTTTTTAAGAAAAAAAATCATTTGCACCCCGTCCCCACCACATGGAATGCTTTGTTTCTGGCCTCTCTATTCTGCAACATCTGGTTAGATTTTGTTTTGTTTTGTTTTTCGAGACAGGGTTTCTCTGTGTAGCCCTAGCTGTCCTGGAACTCACTCTGTAGACCAGACTGGCCTCGAACTCAGAGATCCACCTGCCTCTGCCTCCCAAGTGCTGGGATTAAAGGCATGTGCCACCACACCCGGCACTCTGGTTAGGTTTTTATGAATTTGACATAGATTAGCCACCTGGGAAGAGAGAACCACAATTGGGGAATTGCCTCCATTAGATTTGCCTTGGGACAACTCTGAGGGGTATTTTCTAAATTAATGATTGATGTGGGAGGCCCAGTTTGTTATGGGAAGTGTGGTATAAAAAGCCTGTCCAGCAAGCCATGGAGAACAATCCAGTAAAGAGCGCTCCTCCATGGTATGCTTCAGTTCCTGCCGCTATCAAGTTCCTGTCCTGACTTCCCTTTGCGGTGGACTGTAAGCTGTAAGATAAAATAACCCCTTTCCTACCAAGCTGCCTTTGGTTGTGGTTTATCACGGCAATGGAAAGTAATAGATAAAACATGCCTGCCTGTGCAGCTGGCACCATCGATTGCAGTAGACTTGTATATTTAGAAGTTAAGACATGAAGACGCCAGGCAGTGGTGGTGCACACCTTTAATCCCAGCACTTGGGAAGCAGAGACAGGCAGATTTCTGAGTTTGAGGCCAGCCTGGTCTACAGAGTGAGTTCCAGGATAGCCAGGGCTATACAGAGAAACCGTGTCTCAGGGAAAAACAACAACAACAACAAAAAAAAACAGAAAAAACAAACAAACAAACAAAACCAAAGACATGAAGACTTCTGGCTTCTTTTACAGAATTGTTTTTTAAAATTTCATAGAAATTTTAGCTACATTTTTCTACTTTAAAAAAAAAGAAGAAGAAGAAATTGGTAAGATTTAAGTAGCAGCTTAGTATGAAGGTAAATGCCTTTAATCCCAGGACATGGGAGGCAGCAGCAGACAGATCTCTATGAGTTCCAGGCCAGCCAGAGTTACATAGTGAGACAGCAATTACATTGATTTTGTCTGCTTTGCCTTTTGCCATGTTGGTAATGGAACCCAGGGCCTCACAAACACCACAGAGCAATGATGAGTCTTGTTATTGGTTTTTTGCTTTCGGGGGTTGGGGTGGTTCTAGAATAAGATAAAAGCCAAGGCCTTACCCCCAGGAGGCAAGGGCTGTAATGCTAAGACACCCTCAGCACAGGGCCAAGTCCATAGCTAGCCTTCAGTAGCTCTGACATCTTGATCTTCTGTTATCTCTACCTTCCCTAAATGCAGTGTATTTTTCCATTCTAATTTCTGTGTTGTATTACTGTAGTGCTGTATGTGTAAACACAGGAGCATACATGTGGAGATTAGAGGACAACTTTCAAAAGTCTGTCCTCAGGCTGAGTGTCGCCTACTCTGGAGGCCTGAAGATAAGAGTTTAATGCCCAAATCCCAGGTGAAGGCAGAGAGAGAAAACATGCTACGGAGTTACCCTCTGACCTCCAGTTTTGGCACTGTGGCACACACACACCCCCCATCACGCATACACACATCAAGAATCCTCTTTTTTTTTTAAAGTTGGTTCTCTTATGTTGTAAACTGTAGGGATTAAATTTGGGCCGCCATGCTTTCGTGGCTCTTACCTGCTGCACCAGATTCTTGGCCCCACTCTGACTTCTCTCATCAATTTTTATAGTTTCCTATATATGTTCTCTCACCTCCTTGATTAAGCTTATTACAAAAAAGTTCTTTATTCTCTTTGATGCCTCTGCCCGCCTCTAGAGGCGTGTTTCCCTGCCCCACCCACTTGCTGTCCTGGCAGCAGTTAGGAGGCACAGACAACAGAGGAACGAGCTGGAGCTCAGAGGTGAGCCTTGATTAGATGAGCAAGGCCCTGGGGCTGACCGTAGCACTGAGGAAAACCTAAAGATGAGGGTGAAGGGAGTGGGGAGGAGAAGCGGAGCAGCTCAGTGGTAGAGAGCTTTACCGAGAAGGCAGGAGGCCCTGGTTCTAATCCCCAGAACTGTATGAGAAAAATATTTTAGCCTGGGGAGGGGCTGGGGCTACGCTACGGCTCAGTGGTACGGTGCTTGCCTAGAGCGTACAAGTCCCCAGGTTCAATTCCCAATATTGCAAAAAAATTAAATTAAAATCACACATAAATGGAGAACAAGAATGTGCAACAAGAAGACTGAATATCCGTGGAAAGAAAAACAGCAGTGCCTAACTTCATTAATTAGGAATAAGCTTTCATTGTACAGACTGATTGGCCAGCCCTTCAAATCCTGCCGTATGTGACTGACACCAAAGGGCACTCAGTGGGAAGTATAAAACTTATAACAATGAGATCATACTTATTTATTCTCATTATTTTAATTTTCATTAATAGTCAGTGTTTTCTTGTTTAACAATTTCTTATTGCAGCCTGCAGAGTTTTCTTCCTGCCCACTGAACTCGGACGAAGCTGTCAATAAATGGCTACACTTCTATGAGATGAAGGCTCCCTTGGTTTGTCTACCAGTTTTTGTTTCCAAAGACCCTGTGAGTCTTTTATCTTCCATTTATATGCAGTGAAAATGCTTGGTGGGATACTTGCACTCTCTCTCTCGATTTTATATATATATATATATATATATATATATATACATACATACATACATATATAAGTATGTATATATATACACACACACACACTATATTATGTACTATGTATATATGCTATATGTGTGTACTATATGTATATACACTGTATGTATGTATGAACACACTATATATATACATACATATATATATATATACATATATACATATATATATATATATATATATACACACACACACATTGTGTGTGTGTGTGTGTGTATGTGTGTGTGTGTGTGTGTGTATGTGGCATGCTAAAGCAAATGAGTGGTGATCAGAGAGCACCATGTGAGAGTCAGTTCACTCCTACTATGTGAATACACAGATTAAACTTGGGTTGTTTGGCTTGGCAACAAGCGCTTCTGCCAGCTCATCTTGCCAGCCTCATATTGTTTTAGGATTAGGTAGTTTGGGTTTTTGTTATTTAAGCATGCGGATACACCATGAGTATGGCGGAAGAGAAGGCTGACTGTAGATAAAGGCCAGAGCATAACCAGAAGCAGGCACACCTGGGAGAGTGCAGAGTGAGCATGACCCTGAGCCATGTGAGGAAGGGGGTGGGGGGTGAGAGGGAGAGAGAGGAACCAAGTGCAGCAGCCAGCCGGGAGGGCAAAAGTTAAAAATAGAGCGGGTCACCAAAATGGCTCGATTATGTAGGAAAGAGCCTCTGGAAGAGGGGCAGCCCAGCCCCTGGGCTGGGGGACCAGGTGGAGTGTGGGGGGAGGGCAGAGTATAGCAGCCATCCCCTGTAACAGATGCGGCCTGAGAGACACTAGGAGAACCTAGCTGCCAAGGCTGCTTTCCTATGTTGAATAGGCATCCCAGCCATCTGTCCCAGGGTTTGAGACTTAATGTTACTGGCTAGCCCAGATTTCACTATGTAGACCAGGTGCCACCTGCCTCTGTCTCTCAAGTGCTGGGACTAAGGGAATATAATATCTCACCTGGCTTTTCCTCCTCGGCCTTAGGCATCAATCCAGGCCACCAATTCCCTTTGTAGTCAAGGATGACCTTGACCTTCTGATCCTTCTGCTTACATTTTCCTCTTCATTGCTGAGGTTACAGGCACTGCCACCATGGCCAGTTTATGAGCATTATCCTGAGAGACGAGGGATATGTGGCTTTCTGCACAGAGTGTTTGGCAGAGCAGACTTTACCTTCAATAAAGTAAAAGAGCAGGCATTTTAAATAACACAGAAGTTATGCTGGTGTGTTGGAACATCCTTTAATTCCGGCATTCTTTAGAATCTCTGTGAGAGCAGGCCATCCTGGGCGACACAGTGAGATTGATCTAGAGCCCCATCAAAAAAACAGTAAATAATAATAATAAAGCATAAGACTCGGGTTGCCATCTTGCCTGGTGTTCATCCTATCCTAAAGCTACATGCCAGAAAAAAAGGGCTCTGGGCTAATTCAGAGCGCATCTACCAAAGTCCTGACTGGGGGATCTTTTAAGCCAGTGACTGCTAAGATCTTATCTTTCCGAGGCTCCACAGTGATCAGTTAAATGGCTACCAAGGACAACATTCTATAGTAGTAGAAATACTAGAAATGTGTCCATTGACACAGTGAGGCCCTGAGCAGAATGACACAGCAGTACCCCTGGAGGCCAGAAGAGGGTGTCAGATCCCCTGGAACTGGAGTTAGAGATGGCTGTGAGCTGCCATGTTGGGCTGAGAATTGCACATGGATCTTCTGGGAATTCAGTCAGTGCTCCTAACTACTGAGCCACCTCTCCAACGTCCTATATTGGTAATTTTTGAATAAGCAATATGCAGAACAGTGTAGAAAGCTACAGTTTGAATAAAAATGGTGAAAGTCTTCCTGGAAGGACATGAAGGAAGGTGCTCATATCTGCTGCCTTGAAGAAAGAAAAGAGGGCAGTGCACTCTAGTGATTGCACTGACTGTACCCACCAGCATCCTTGCTTTTCCTTAGTGTGACTCCATTGCTTACTTAAAAACTGGTCAACTGCAGATGTAGCTCAGTGATAGAGCCCTTGCTTAGCATGCATGAGGCCTTGGAGTCAAGGACCAACCAGCACTACAAAACATTGAATTACAGGTTTAGGGGTAGATCCTGTGATCTGTCACTCAGAAGATACAGTGGGAAGACTGGGAGTTCAAAGCTAGTCTCAGCCACAATAAGTTCCTGCCATAAAGAAAACCTTTAAGAAAAAGTACCAAAAGGCTTCTCTCCTTCCCCTTCAATACACTATATTCAAAATGATTTGAATCCATACTAACAGACTGCCTGCTGTCCTAGGGACTTGATTTGCGACTGGAGCACACACATTTCTTCAGTCATCATGGAGAAGGTGGACACTACCACTACGATACGACCCCAGACACAGTGGAGTACCTTGGATACTTCTCACCTGCACAGTTCCTCTATCGCATTGATCAGCCCAAAGAGACCCATGCCTTTGGGAGAGATTAAAGCAGCTGTGTAATGGTTAGCTAAGGTTAAGTTACTAACCCAGCAGCTGATAGTAATTCAAAAATACAGTAGAGGACCAGAGAGGGGCGGGGGGGGGGGCGGGGAGAAAGAGAGGAAGAGGAAGAGAGAGAGAGAGAGAGAGGCATTCCCTAGCAAGCAGCCAAGGCCCTACCTTAATCCCCAGCACAGCTAATAAAATTAATCACTACACAAACACTATTTTTATGGCATTTGAAATGCAAGGATGTGGACATATGACACTCATATTACCATATTATTTAACATCTTCATGTGAGGGGAGCGTATTGGGAACATAGATAGCTAATTGAGATGCTCACTTTAGTAAACCAATCTTCTGTCTTTATAGCCCAGCAAAGTCTACCTTCTCTTCATACCACAGATATGAATATGGACAGGGACCTTCCATTATTCCTGCTATCTAGGAATAACTTACATTTGGGTGGCATTACTAAATTTTTCAAGTTCATCTCACAAGGGCTAAGGGAGTATTAGACACAACAGTGTGGGATCTTTGCACTGAGTTTTAAAAGCCCACTGTGGAAATCAGTGCACTACGTTCTCAGCACTCAGGACTACCCACACTCAGAAGTCTGCAGTTGCCTTCCACAGATGTTAGTAGCATTGATGAGCCAGGCTCCGCCTGAATTAGGTCTCTACCCAACAGTTTGTACCTTCGTAATACTGTTTGCAAGATAAGAAAGAAAAGAAACAGCAACAAAACACAACACCTAACATGGCCACTCCCCATCATGAGATATAAAACTACCCTCTTATTATGTGGTGTCTTAAAGAGACACTTTTGTGCCCTTTCTTTGGCTATATAGACTGTTGAGACAGTGAACCACAAGAAATTGGAATTCCCTCAGGAATTTCATGGCAGGAGAAGGAAAAGGCTGAAGCCTGGTGCCAGCCAGAGGAGGAACTTGTCTTCTGGAAAGATGTCACGTACCTCTCAGGACAAACAGGAACCCAGACAACAGTGGTGGGCAGGACCACAGCTTGATCTGCTTAGTTAGGTATACCTCGTGCCTTCTATTTAAACCTGAACCTCATGCCAGGACCCAGCATGAATTCTGCAGGATGGTGGGGGAGGGGTGGGAATCCAGAGACCTGTTTATTCCTCTTCCCAAAGTGACTACATTCAAGGAATCTTTTTGTGCTTTTCAAAGGATATTACACTATTACTGAGCGCTGATGGCTAGCATATGGTGATGATGGTTAGAAAACTCCTTGCTGTTCTGTGTCATAGAACCTGTGATGATCATTAGCCAGAAATCAACTTTCCAACCTTCCCAATGGCAATAAGATGTGGGTCTAGGAACTCTTTAGAACTAAGCCCTAAACGTTTTCTGATTCTTTACTTTGTAATGCACATGTCTTGTATTATTTTTAATAATAGTGTTATTTTTAATTAAACATGATTTTTGAGGTGAAACTGAATAAAATCACTTAATACTGTTTTTTTTTTCTTTTCTTTCATTTGTTTGTTTATTGAGACAAGAGTTTCTCTGTGTAGTTCTGGCCATCCTGGAACTCACTCTGTAGACCAGATTGGTCTTGAACTTGAGATCTGCCTGCCTCTGCCTCCCAGATACTAGGAATAAAGGCGTGCGCCACCACTGCCCAGCTGATCAGCTGATAGTTTCTTTGAATATCTTACTTCAACAAAAACAATATTACTGGGCTGGAAAGACTGCTTAGCGGTTAAGAGCACTGACTGCTCTTTCAGAGGTCCTGAGTTCAATTCCCAGCAACCACATGGTGGTTCATAACCATCTGTAATGGGATCTGATACCCTCTTCTGGTGTGTCTGAAGACAGCTACAGTGTACTCAAATACACACACACACACACATATATATATCTTTAAAAAACAATATTACTATTTTTTATATGTGTATGTGTAGCCATCCAGCAACCATGGGCAAACTGGGTTTACCTGAAAGGGGGGCCTGGAAATAAGGTAAGAGGGCGAGAGAAGGATGAAGCCAATACAAAGGTTCTGATCAAGGTTCAAAGTTTAACAATAAGCTTTGCATGTATAAAGGAAAAAAACACAAAATCCCCTTCTTCAGATGGAGTATGTTGTAGCAGCAAGGTCAACGCAAACAGCCAAAACATCAAAGTTCCCATGGGAACCTGCAACTGCAGCCAAAACAGATGTCTCTGTCCAGGTTGATAAGGCTTGTCATGGCAGATGTTCAAGGCTGGGAAAGGCCATATGTGTGTACGTGCTACATGCTTGCATGTCCACAGCATGAGTGCACATGCACATGGAAGCCAGAGGTTCTGCTCAGTATCTGATTTCCCTCCACCTTAAACACTGAGCTTTGCTGACTCAGGGAGGCTAGTCAGTCAGTGTGGTCCTGTCTTTACCTCCTTGAGCACTGGGAATGCATATGAGCTGCCACTCCAACCTTCACCCTTGTGCAACAAGGGCTTGATCCACTTGTCACCCCAGCTTAGAACTAGTATTCTCTCCTCTCACTTACCCTGCGCTCTGGAGCTGAGAGAGGTATTAATTCACCATTGGAGCACAGTGCCAAAATAAGCACACAGTAAATATTTTTGGGTGGGTGATCATGTTAGATATGTCACTAGTTTCTGGGATATGTTTAGTTGAAGAAACCAAACAAATATTATATGAAGAGAAATACAGCAGGGGTGGAACATAAACAGAATTCTCTTTCCATGTGGAGTCCCACACTGACAGGATGGACTCACTTCCTTGTTTGATTCAAATATCAAGACTAATGAAATCACATACCTACAAGGTGCTAATCATGATGTAAGGAAGGTTTCTAGAGAGATCAGGAGAGCTACTAGGCCTGTCTGAAAAAAATGGCCTGACAAAATAAGGAGAGACTGGCTTTACTAGTTCCTGCACGAGCTTTGAATTTCCCCCAGACATCAATGGAGCATTCGAGTGCTCTTGATTTATCAAATGTAGGATTAAAGGCCGCCTGCAGTCAAGCATCAGAAGTAGACTCAGGAGTTGGGAAGATGGCTCTGCAGTGCTTGCAGGTCTTCCAGAGGACCCAAGTCTATTCCCTGCCTCCCACATCAGGCAGCTCCCAACTGACTGTAACTACAGCGCCAGCAATTCCATGGCACCTACACGTGCATGGGAAGAACAGACACACGGAGACACACGTTTACCTGCAGACATTGGACTGCCAAGTGAAAGAATTGGTACTCTTCAGTGTTCAACTGGCTAAGTGCTCTCTGCTCTGCCCTGATGGAAACCCTGGGTAGGCAAGCTTGTTCTCCTCCGTGTCAGACAGCAATGAGTGGTGACAGTGTTGGGGGGCAGGGTGAGAGGTGCACTGTAGAGAAGTGTTTGAGAGCCAGGGCACCTGGTGGGCTGTTCCGACTCTAAACACTGGGCCCAACTAGGGTCACCCAGGAAGCATCTCCTCCAGGAGATGGAATCTCCAAAGCTTTAGTGGCTGCACCAGCACTACCAGCGGGATACAGGCCTGTGGACATTGTCAATAGTAAGTCAGAGGCTTCTGCAGGCTATAGATTCTTCAGCTGTCAGACAGCTATGCTAACGCCTCCATCTACACTTCATTGTGGGAAGCCAGGGCCCAAGGACTTGACAAATGATTTCTAGACAAGGCAAGGTTGTTCAGGAGCCCAAGATTAGACTCAAAGTGGTATCAAAGGCCAGCCTAGTCTACAGAGTGAGTTCCAAGACAGCCAGGGCTACACAGAGAAACTCTTAAAACAAACAAACAGAAAACGAAATGGCTGGACAGAAGTATAGGGGTTAGTACCTATCAAGCTGTGGGGCACTGTTGCCAACCAGCTAATGTTCCTTGCTTTTTCTGGTGCAGCCTGCAGGCTGAAAGTAAGAAAGGCCACTCAGTGAAAGACATTGCTGGACATGACATCCTAACACCATGAGGAAAGGAGAGTGCCTCTTGGTGGACCACCTGAGGAGTAGCCTGCTCATACAACCCAAGACGGGGTATTTGGGCCAATCACAGCCATTTGTTTGGCTAAACACCGGTGTCTTTTGTTTATATGTGTACATGTCTGTGAATGTGTGAGTGTATGCGTGTAAGGGTGGCTGCATGTCTGGAGAGATAGCATAGTCCTCCATTTATCATTAAGCCACCAGTCACAGGTCTGCACAAAGCCCTGGCCCAAGCTGTGCTTACTGGGCCAGGACAATCAGTTGCAATCTTTCGTGTAGGCATATCTGAGTGTTCTTGGAGTGTTTAAGACAGCTGGTGCAGTTTGGATGGTAGTCCTGCTAGCTGTTTGACTCGGTCTTCTTTGCTGGAGGCAGCTCCATCAACAGAGAGACTCAAACAGCTGCGAATTATAGTTAACTACCGTCGACAGTCTTTGTGAGTGCTTACATAAATGTAAAGCCCTTACGTACGTCTTCATCGTTAACTTCACGAATGTAAAGTCACCTAGGGGAAACACCTCTGGGAGTATGTTCCCAGAGAGGTTTAACTAGGAAGTGAAAACCTACCCGGAAAGTGAGTGGACTCATCCCACGGACGGGCTCCCAGACCGAATCAGCGGGAGTGCTGGTGTGTGTGCTGCGTGTCTCAAAAATCAAATAACTAACCAACTAACAAAAAAGCTGCGTGTCTCAATAACTAATCAACAAATTAATCAGGCCAGCAAGAAAGCTATTTCAAAAACCAAGCAACCAATTAAACAAACAAACAAACAAACAAACAAACTACAACGCCCAGCGTATCTACATAAACCCAGCCCACTCCACTTGCACTGCAGCGGCTGAGCCCGGTCAGCCGGAAGTTCCTGGCTCTCACGTGCAACCTACAGGAAATGTCCGGGCAGCTGGCCCTTCGCGCATGCTCATAGTGTTCCGCGAGACGCTGCGCGGAGGATTGTGGGGCAGCAGTGGGTAGTTTGCTTCCTCCCGGCCGCCGCGTCGGGCTTGCGGGAAGCTTGTTCCAGCCTTCCGTGTCGGTGCTGTACTCTGAGTCTCCGGCGAGTCGCCCTCAGGCCGCCGCCAGCATGTCGGGCGTGCGAGCCGTGCGCATCAGCATCGAGTCGGCCTGCGAGAAGCAGGTGCAGGAGGTGGGCCTTGATGGCACCGAGACGTACCTGCAGCCGCTGTCCATGTCGCAGAACCTGGCGCGCCTGGCACAGCGCATCGACTTCAGCCAGGGCTCTGGCTCTGAGGAGGAGGAGGCGGCAGGGCCTGACGGCGATGCGCCGGACTGGGGGGGCGCGGGAGCCGACCAGGACGACGAGGAGGGTGAGGCTTCGCCCTCGTTGCTGGTTCTATCCCAGGGTCTCCCCTAGGGTAAACTGTGTTTTGTGGTGGGTGGCCTTGAGAAGTATTGACAGCAGTGGGAAGGCCGACCCGGTCGGGACTCGGGGTCCTGTTCAGGCCAGGAGAAGAGGCATTCGCTTTTTTTTTTTTTTTTTTTTTTTTTTTTAATAAAGAACAGCTGAAAGCTTTTGGGGGTGATTTTAGGTGGAAACAGGTGATACTTAAAATGACCACTGAAACTTTGAGGTGAATGAATTACAAGAAAACAAAACTGAAGAGGGGGAGTTTGGAGAAGCAACCAGACTAGACTTTGGATTCTCCTTATTATCAAAAAAAACCAAAATTTGAAACCACAGTTTTCGATTTAGTGATGTGACAGAATCGGTTTAAGTGAGGATGTTCGTGTTTAGTGTGGTAATTCGCCAGGCAGAGGCAGTCAGATTAATGAAAAACATGAGCAAATAGACACCATCTCAATAAATAAAGAAAAATTTAAATGTAGTTTTCATAAATTTGACAGAAAGTTAAAACACCTGGGACTGAAGAGATGGCCCAGCAGTTAAGAGTACTGATTGCTCTTCCAGAGGTCCTGAGTTGAATTTCCAGCAACCACATGGTGGTTCACAACCATCTGTAATGGAATCCGATGCCCCCTTCTTTCTGGTGTGTCTGAAGACAGCGTCATTGTACTTACATCCATTAAATAAATAAATAAATCTTTTTTTTTTTTTTTTTTTTTAAATCTTAAACAAGCCCAACATTGTCATTATCCAGTGTTGGAAAGGCATGCCAGCTCAGTAGTTTTAAATGCAAAATTCTAAATGTGTATCACATTTGATCCATGAAATCCCCCACCCACAGAAAGAACTATAGAGCACAGGTATGTATTAAGATCCAGTACTGATGTCATTAGGAACATTTGACCTGTCTATTAAGGGACAGGCTTAAATGGCATGCCTCCTGGCTTCCAAATATCTTGTGGTGTGTGAAAGAGTGACTAGTTCCTGTATGCTGGGTTGAGATATGTCTCAGGAGGGAGGAGAGTTAGGCCTAAGATTAAAAGAAAACTTTTGACTTTCACTCCCTGATCCTTTATCATGAACTCCTTAGAGTGAGCATTTATTAAAAATTGATTAAAAGAAGCCGGGCACTCGGGAGGCAGAGAGACAGGCCGATTTCTGAGGTCAAGGCCAGCCTGGTCTACAAAGTGAGTTCCGGGACAGCCAGGGCTACACAGAGAAACAAAAACAAAAACGAAACAAAAAAATTGGTTAAAAGAAAGGTATAGCTGAGCAGTGTTGGCTCATGCCTTTAATCCCAAAACCCTGTCTCAGGGGTGGGGGGGTGGGGTGGGGGGAAGGTCTATTCGTGCAGCCAATGGTAATGCTGGTGTTGTAGGCCATTTGGGGCTTTGCCTGTTGTTTTATAGTTCAGGAATGTTGGAAGTTCAAGTTCTAAATGTTGGAAGGAAACAGGTTATTTTAAAGGCTTTTGTGGGGATGGGGGATATAGTTTAGTGCTTATCTGGGATGAATGAAGCCCTAGGTTTAGAAAGATTCGAGTGCCTACTTGAGATATGATGACAGCTTTGGCCTGTGGAAATTAGACTGGCATTTGTTTTGCCATAAGAGGAGTCTTAAGTGTTAACAGTTGAAGAAAGCGTATGAGAAGGAAGTAAAGGAGAGGTGGTTTGGAGGAGAGCTCATTTCTCCTTTTCACGCTTTTAAACCTCTAAAAGAGCCACCTTCTGTTCTGTAGTCAGTGTAACCAGTACACATGTGTTTCTGCTTTTCTTTTCTGTTTTTCAGGGTTGGTAAAATTCCAACCTTCTTTGTGGCCTTGGGACTCTGTGAGGAACAATTTGCGAAGTGCCCTTACAGAGATGTGTGTTCTCTATGATGTCCTCAGTATTGTCAGGGACAAAAAGTTCATGACTCTGGACCCCGTCTCTCAGGATGCTCTTCCTCCCAAACAGGTACATGTGCCTTTTAACTGAACATCTTTTCTTTAAGTCCCAGGACCAGTATTTGGTTGTATGCATCTTGTTCCCTTTTACTTTGTTGAAAAATTAAATCCACAAGCTAGAGCAATGGCCCAGTGATTAAGAACACATTGTTGTTGCAGATGACGATTCGTAGTACCCACATCAGGCATCTTAAACATGCCTGTAAGTCCAGCTCTAGGAGATCTGACACCCCTCTGACCCCTTCATATGCTCATACACACATGTACACATAATAAAGTATCATTAGTGTTAGGAAAGAGCACTTCACAGATGAGGATTATCTTTGAATCAGGCTCCTTATGTAGATACAGAATGAGTGTGGCTTCTCTGCATCCAGGTACTACCCAGGCCTGACCAGTTCATACCTCAGCTAGTCGGTGAGGTCAGGCGAGGTGGTGCCAATTCAGAGTAATGTGGTTGGGGCCTTTTGTGAGACTTAACTTGTGCAAAACCTTTTGCTTTGTTTTTGAAAACACTCTACTGTTAGAAAATTTGCACTTGTTAAGACGTGTCATTTGGGAGTATAGCTACTCAATAAAACACAAAACTGGTGGCTGTACACACAGTCTGCATCACTTCTCAGCAGTTTCCCTCAGTGAGTGTAGTTAATGCAGTGCTGCGCTGACACCAGTCACAGTGAGGTACCTACTTGGTCTTAGGTCAGTGCTAAGCTTAGTGTGGAGTGGTGCCCTGTACATGCTAGTTTCTGTGCATAGGCTGCATCCAAGCAGGGCTTTGGAATTTAACGTGAAGTATGGGTGTCACAGGAAGGCATGCACAGGGTGGTCGCTGGGATGATAAGGACAGGGCCCCGGCCTAGTTTGCCCCACGTGGTAGATTGCTGAGTTCTAGTTTCTGGGCCACTATGGTGATTTGGCTTAAGGTGATTTTGTAAACTCGCCAAGAAACAGGTTACTTTGTTGTTTAAAAAAAGTTTTGCAAGGGAAATTTTTTTCAAAGTCTGGTATTTTACTTCACCACCTGCTCATTTTTCTTCTACATTTATTCACCATGTTTTTGTGTATATATTTGTGTGTGTTTGCGTGTGCGCATGGAAGGATGTAGAAGTCAGAGGTTACCTTAGGTAGCTTTCTTAGTTCTCTCTGAATTTTTATAGTTTTGAGTCAGTTTCTCTTTCTGAAGGTAAAGCTCACTAGTTGACCAGATTGACTGGCAAGCAAGCCTCCTGAGCTGTCCTTCCCTGGGGCTGGGATGCCAGGCAACAGGATTCTGTACTGGGTTTTCCATGTGGGTGCTGGGGATGGAACTCAGCAGGCCTCATGCTTGCATGGTACACCCCTTGCCAGCTGTCATCCCTCTTCCTTCGTGTGTGTGTGTTCAATCACAACTTTTTTTCTAAATAAAACATTACCTGCTTGAAAAAAATATGTAGTTTTAGATGTATCTAAAATACTTTGGAACTCGTTTTTATGGAAAACATTGCTACATTATTTTTGGTAGAGTCCACAAACGCTGCAGCTGATCTCCAAGAAGAAGTCCCTCGCTGGAGCAGCTCAGATCCTACTGAAGGGGGCAGAAAGACTGACCAAGTCAGTGGCTGAGAACCAGGAAAACAAGCTCCAGCGAGACTTCAATTCTGAGCTCCTGAGACTCCGGCAGCACTGGAAGCTGAGGAAGGTGGGCGACAAGATCCTGGGTGACCTGAGCTACAGAAGTGCAGGTACAGATCGATCGATGTCTGCCCAGTCTCCTAGCCTCCGCCAGGATCACTTCTCATCTCCCTGTTGGACAATGATATTTAATGTCTTTACCTGTAAGCCCAAACCATTCTTGGCAGAACTTGGTAGAACTTGGTATTACATGCCTGGTGTCCTAACACTTGGAGGCTGAGGCAGGAGGGTCAAGAGTTCAAGGCCAACTTTGCCTACATGAGACCCTATCTTGAAAATCCCGTGACAGACCAGTCTTACTGTAGTGTGGTAGCTACATTGAAGAGAAAGTTGAAAGGCAGCTTGTTTAAGGTTTGGAGTACAGTGGGAGATGGCCGAGCTGTCCTGCTGGGATGCTTAAGAACAGTAATAGATATGTTGAAGATTCCTTGTCAGGCTGTTACTAAAACACAATCTGGGGTCAGTGTCCCAGCACTGATATGAGTCCCACTACAAGATAAATTGGTGCTTTCTGGTTTTAGACATTGTAACTTCTTTCCCCCAGATAATTAAGGGCAAGTGCTTAATTGTTCTTTGGGTTGATCCTTTGAGATTATGGAAGAGTTTAGTTGCACTCTTTAATTGCAAGAAGATCCTGAATGTGTTTTGTTAGATAGGCATTACACTTAACCATCCACTAATGTAACCGTTCCTTAGATTTCTGACCTGCATAGAGGTGCTGCACATCAAACCAGAGGAGCTGGCTGAAAAAATAGTACTGTGAGCACTGTTGGTTTGTCTTTCTGATGCCGAATTCATTTTATCAAAACTCGGAGAGAATAGTATGTGGTCTGTAGAGGACAGGTCAGAGGGATGTCTTTAGGACAGGTGCAGGTGTCTGTCACCATGCTCACAAAATGTTACGTTGTTTGGTTTTATTTCTATTTCTCCTTGACCTGGAATTCCCTGACCAGGCTGGTCTCAAACTGTAGACTCACCTGTCTCTACCTCTCTTCTCCTTCCTTTTCTGGTTTGGCCATCTCCCACTGGATTCTAAACCGTAAATATGCTGCCTTTGAACTTTATCTTAAATGTAGCTACTACAGTAAGACTGGTCTGTCGGGATTTTCAAGATAGGGTCTCATGTAAGCAGAGTTGGCTTTGAACTCTTGACCCTCCCTCCTTGGCCTCCAAGTGCCTTTCTCTTAGCATGCATATTTCCAGTGGAAAGAATTCATGTTTTGGTGGTGTGGAGATAAAGTGTTATATTTGATAATTTGTGTCAAGTTAATTTGTCATGTTAATTATTTTAATCTTTAATACCCAATTAGGTTCTCTCTTTCCTCATCATGGTACCTTTGAAGTGATAAAGAATACAGACATTGACTTGGATAAGAAGATACCAGAAGATTACTGTCCTCTGGATGTCCAAATTCCTAGTGATTTAGAGGGGTCTGCGTATATCAAGGTACTGATTCGAGTTTTTTAAGTTATTTCTTGGCAATTACCCTGAAGGTACTTTGCTAACGTTTTTTCATGTTGTCTAGGTTTCTATTCAGAAACAGGCTCCAGACATTGGTGATCTTGGCACAGTTAACCTTTTTAAGAGACCTTTGCCCAAATCCAAGCCAGGTATGTCATGGTGTCTGCACTCCATTCTACACTCACATACTCATTAAGCCAAACATAAAGAGTGAGGAAAGGAGACCTTTGTTGTGAAATGCACTTCCTATTGTTTAATAGGAAGTTGGTGGTTATTGAAGATGTCTTAGCGGTGAGAGCTAAGGGAAGGAGGATACTCAGAAAGAATATACCCCAGAGCGTGGATGTGGGTTTCTCAAAAAGCTGCTATCACTGTTTGGTTTTTTGAGACAATCTTTGACTTTAAACTCATAAGCCTTCTGCCTCCTCATGCTGGAATTATAGGCATGAAATGCCATTCTTGCTTCTGGAAACATCTTATTAAAAATAAGGCACTAGTGAATAGCTATACATTTTTGTAGGTTGAAGTATACTAGGTGTCTCTGTGTAGAAGAAGATGTTCAAATCCTCCAAGGCTCGGAATATCACAGGGTAGAAGACAGCAAGAGTATAGCGGTTGGAGAGGTGTGCTGAAGCACTGTCCTCTGGGCATGGCACTCATGCACTCTGGCTGTGGTTACCTGCTGCAGACTTATACTAGACTGGGCCCCATCATTCCATTAGGGGTAGTGAGGGGCTCGTGAGGCCTCACCCTTACTGAGGGATTGCAGGCTGTTAATGGTTTCTAGGCAAGGTGGTGCAGACAGGAGTCCCTGCAGGCATTACAGCCAGCATTGAAATTATAAATGAGGTAAGACTGAAACACTCTTCAGCTTGACATTACTGGCTCAGACTTCTAGAGTCTGACACCAGGCAATTTATTTTAACCATATTTAAGTACAGCACACTTTTGGAAAAAAAAGTTTTTGATAATTAACTCAGTGTCATGTGTACAACAAAGCTTAAGTCATGTTTACATTGAAATTCTTTACAAAGTACATATGGCTTCTTCTATAAAGATGGGTACTGTTGATTCAGAAACAGTGCCCAAGATTTAGGGTCTAGGGAGCTTGACTTGGGTGAACATAATGCCTATCTATAGGTATCAGGATTGGCCTGGGCCTAAGATAACACAGAAGTCACTTTTAGGCTGTTGTGAAGCACAG
This sequence comes from Mus musculus, assembly GCF_000001635.26. Taxonomy (NCBI): domain Eukaryota; kingdom Metazoa; phylum Chordata; class Mammalia; order Rodentia; family Muridae; genus Mus; species Mus musculus. The sequence goes on along the minus strand of NC_000075.6, from coordinate 15,273,229 downwards.
GTGACAGCTCATAAGGATATGTTTAATATTTAATGCTTAATGGACTTAAAAGCAGTGTTCAAGGTTGAGGGGGAAAGGGCCTGGGATAAGCAAACAGGTTCTAGAGTACATGGGTGGAGCCTGCCTCTGTAGGGAGCAAAGGACCACCAGCTTGTAAACTGCATCCTTTCCTAGCAGTCCAGGAGGAAGACGGGTAAGCTGCTTGCTCTGAAGACATAAGCTACATGTTTACCTTTTCCTGGATTTCCCAGTGCTTAGCATGTTCAGCGCAGCCACTGATTAGCTGCCTATCTTCCTATAAATAACCTCATGCTCAAGTGAGCAGCCACAAACTCTGACGTAGCCACGCACGCACGCACGCACGCAGGCAGGAGGGTTTGGAAGAAGACTTTGAGTAGGAAAGGGGAAGGGTAAGAGAGAGACTGGGGAAGGTGACCAGAGACTTTGTGTTTGAACAGAGGTTGTAGCAGTACTCTCTGAAGCTGTGAGGATGACATGAGGTCATGGTTCGTGCAGCTGTGCATGTGATCTGGCTAGCACAGCTTTATACACATGCCTTCTGTCTTTCAGGTTCCCCACACTGGCAGACAAAATTAGAAGCAGCACAAAATGTTCTTCTTTGTAAAGAAATTTTTGCACAGCTCTCCCGGGAAGCCGTTCAGATTAAGTCTCAGATCCCTCACATTGTGGTGAAAAACCAGATCATCTCTCAGCCCTTTCCAAGTAAGAGCCTGCTGCACCCTGCAAGTGGGACTTTATGGTGTGGATGTGCTGTAGGCATGTGTACATGTGCTACAGGCTGTGCTGGGCATCCGGGCGGCCAATGAAGCTAAAGCTGGCTCTGCTGCTCACTCCTCTGTGAGCTGAGAGTGGTGCCTTGGGCTTTCATGGCGCATGTTAAAAAGTGTGCTGCTGTGGCTTCAGAAAGCAGCAAGCAGTGCTTTGGCAGTAGCGTTTCTTTCAAGGATACTTGCCTTTTCTAAATGAGGTACCAATTTAAAAAGAAAAATAGATGTTCCTAATTTGTAGAAATGAACTTTTTGTTCAGAAGCCATCAAGCTTAACATAGAAATGAGTTGTCAGTGGCTGTACACTTGCTGTTTAGGGTTAGACATGAAGAGCTCTGCCTATGTTTTAGGAGCAGGGAAGAGAGCCCGGCAAAACTAGGTCCTAACTTCTTGTTTATATATAACTAGAAAAGCTTGTTTTTAAGATTCTGTGTTTGTAAAACCCATTGAGCGCTGTCCCCAGTCTTCTTCAGTTACAGCTCAGGATCAGAGCCACAGTACAGTCTGTGGAATATAACCGTTGTCCAAGCCTGTGAGAATTGATTATGTGAAGGAAAGGCGCTCATTGGAGTAGAGGTGTTCACATGAGGCCTGGTGCTCTACTTCAGATTCGTGAGAATGCGCTGTGCTTGTCCCTTGTGAGCATGGTCTTAGTGCCCAGTTCTTGACTTACCTGCATCTGTCCTGCCTCTCTACACAGGCTTGCAGTTGTCCATTTCTCTGTGCCACTCCTCAGATGATAAGAAGTCGCAGAAGTGTGCCGCAGAGAAGCCTGGGCAAGAGGATCACCTCTACGTCCTGGAGCACAACCTGCACCTGCTGATCAGAGAGGTACCAACCCCAGTGAGGTTCTGCAGTGTGAGCACAGTGTGAGCACAGCCGAGCGGTGAGCAGGCCTTCCACTGAGAGGTACCAACCCCAGTGAGGTTCTGCAGTGTGAGCACAGCTGTGAGCACAGTGTGAGCACAGCTGAGCAGTGAGCAGGCCTTCCACTGAGGCTCAGGAATGGACAGCAGTGGTGACCCCTGCCTGGTTGGAAAGAGCCTGCTGTGTGCCAGACATAATCAGTACATGGTCTTTGCTCGCAGAATATCTTGTAGCACTAGGGATACACAGCAAGTTCTTTTATTATTATTATTATTATTATTATTATTATTATTTCTACACAGCAAGTTCTGGAGTTACCATGGAAGCACATGCCACTGTTCAGAGAGGGGCAGCTCTGGTGGAGAGGCCTGAGCTGTCCAGCATCGTGTTTTGAGGCTCCATAGAAGTATATGTCCCAGCCTCCCATCACCCCCTCTCCTAGCCCCCAATTCCCAAGATGGAGTCAGTTGATCGCAATGGTATAAAAGCCAGTGTTTTAGGTTTTTTAGACTGAGGATTTCCCTCAGGGTTGAACACTTGCTTAGCACGGGTGAGGCTCTCAGTTCAATCCTACTATTATATGTTTCTTGGGGTTCTGCCAGGCAGTCTAGGACAGTTGATTAACTATCTGACCATGAGATGAGATGAGACTTAATGAAGAATGCTTTGTAATTTAAACTTTCAAAGTAAAAATTGTAGTTGAAAGGAGCCAACCTCCTTATAGACTTGAATCACGCACATGGTCACTCAGTGCATTTATCTCTGCATCAAGGAGGTTGTGGTGGTGATCTGGGGACAGGATCTCACTAGCCCTGACTGACCTGCAACACCTATGCAGACCAGGCTGGTGTTTGCCTCCTGAGTACTAAAACTAAAGGCATTGCTATCGCATCGGGCGAGATTACTTTTTACTAATTACCTTAATTATTTCCAAAAATAATTTTAACCAAGCTTTGATTAAACATTTCTGTTATGTTTATTTCATGGATGTTGGTTATTAAAAGTGGCTTCTTTGGTTTTCTTTTTTTTTCTTCTTTTCTTTGTCAGTTTCATAAACAGACCTTGAGTTCCATTGTGATGCCACACCCAGCAAGTGCTCCCTTTGGCCACAAGAGGATGAGACTCTCAGGTCCTCAAGCTTTTGATAAAAATGAAATTAATTCAATACAGTCCACAGAAGGACTCCTAGAAAAAATAATTAAACAGGCAAAGCATATTTTTCTAAGGAGCAGGTAAGGATGAAGAAAGTCACTGCGTTTCTGTAAAGCCGAATCCCTTTTCTGTCCTCTTTATGTTAGTTTTGGGTACACGTTAGCAGAAAGTGGCTAAGAGAAAAATTTTGGTGACAGACTGGGTCTTGTCCAGTTGAGTAGTGTGGGGCGGGGGGGTGTTGGCAGGTGCAGATCCTGCTGTCTAGCTGAATTGCTCTGCTTTTAACACTACCAAGGACCAGTATAGCCAGGAAAATGACTTTTCTCCTCTGTGCTTTGTGTTTTGTTTGACAGCCCATCCCTCCACTCCTCACCTGGACATTAATGTAATGTTTAATAACATTAAAGCCTTTATTTTCTTTCTTACTGATGATCTGGTTGAGGCTTAGATAATTTAGTTTGCTCAGCTAAAGCTAACATCCCAAGGCTGTGTTAGCCCAAAAGTGTGAGTCTTTTTTTTTGTTTTGAGTAGCCCTGGCCTTGAACTGGGGGATACCTTGTTTCTACCTGCCTTTGCTAATAAAGGCGTGTGCTGCTGCCCCACCCTTGCTGCCTCTTTCTCATGCAGACTGAAGAGTGGCATGATGAGGGCAGTGCATCTTGCTGTGCTAGCATCTGTCCTCAGTACTGACACTGGTGAGGAGGTGTGTTTCTGCTTGGTAATCTGGCCATGAAGGTTCTGTAGCGTTGTCATTTAGCAGGTAGATACTGCTCGTGGATATCTTGTTTTCAGTGACTTCTTACCACTTGTCATGCTGATGCTATCTAGAGGTGTCAGAATAGGTTTATTTTCTCTGCTGGTTAAAATATTAAATAGCAGGAGGACTGGAGAGATGGCTCAGTGATTAAGAACACTGGTTGCTCTTCCAGAGGACCTGGGTTCAATTCCCAGTACCAGCATGACAGTCCACAACTATCTTGTAACCCCAGTTCCAGAGAATCAGACATACATGCAGGCAAAACACCAGCACACATAGGATAAGTAAATAAATAATTAAAAATAGTAAACATCATGAAAGTATTACCAGAAATCTTGAGGGGGTCCCAGCAGAGCCATCTAGTGTGGTACATAGAAACGGGGTCCCTTCTTACGATTTAAACAGTTTAGTAGAGTCTAAAAAGGAAAACTCAGGGCAGGCAAGCCATAAGTCTCCTACTTCCTGGAAGGAAGAAGGAAAGAGAGAAAATAGAGGGAACACAGCTGTTTAGCTTGAGTTTAGGCAGTGAGATGTCAGGGCTTTAGCAAAAGAGCAAAGAAGCCCGGAATGCTTGTTAGGAAGCTAAAACTGTACCAAGGCTCTTGCCAGCACCCTGGAGGGGTAGGGGGAGGCAGAAGAAAAAGAAATCGTTACATCTCCTGGGTCGGGCCTGAAAAAGACAGGTAGACCTAGCTGAACCTCAAATTTTGTAGCAGCTCCTGGGGACTACACCAGGGCGAAGAAATTCTGGGAATGCACACTATATTTTAAGGTAAACCTGCCTTCCCAGGAGTGATCTGCCCTATTTGACCTTTCAGGGAAGAGACAAGGGCCTGTCTTGTAGAGGCAGCTTTACAATGGTTTATGGCTTACGGTGCCCACAGGAATAGAAACTTGGCTCCTTCAGCTTTTAGGAAAGTGAATTAGGGAGGTGTTTTAGAGCACTGGGATGCAGTGGAAGGAAGGAAGGGAGGGGGAGCTAGTGTGGGAGATGGGTTTGAGTTTAGTGTCCACAGCCCTCCAGGTCTTCCTGCCCCACTGTGGGTGTATGGGATACGATAAGTCACTTGTGCAGGAGTATCTTAGAAATACTGCAGTATTGTATTGCTGAGGCTTTGCTTTCCTTACGGGCTCCAGTGATAAACCCTGTTAATGGGAATGTATTGTTACTTTAAAAGTTCTCGTTGACTGTAAAGTTAAATTCTTTGAAATATGTGAGAAGTATAGGATACAGAAGTGTCTTTAGCATTTAGTGTCTTTACCATTACTGATTTTAAACAGTAAGTAAATCTCAAAAATAGAAAAGCTTTAAAATGTAGTAAATACCACCCCACCCACCCATTTATAGAAATAATGGACTTGTGTGTGAAATGTATAGTGAGGAGACACTTTGTGTGTGTACTGCCACACCTGAGGATCATGAAGTTTGGTTTTTGGGGTTTTTTTTGTTGTTGTTATTGTTTTGTTTTTTAAGTCAGGGTCTTTCTAATACTCCTGGCTCTCCTGGAACTTGCTATGTAGACCGTTAGTTCCAGGTCAAGCTGGGACTACAAGGGATAGATTGCTTCAAAGCAAAATAAATAAACCCAACCAAAAAATAAAAGCCAATGCCTGCCAAACACACAGGGCTCTTAGGGAGAGTAGATAATAACGTTCATGACTACATGCACGGTTTTAGATGCTTTTGTGTATCGAGCATTGCAGGCTTTCTTGATGGGTGATGTTTGGATTGTACCCAAGTCTCTAGTTTGCCTTAATTATGATTTATTCCAGTGTGAGTATGTTCCAAGACCTTTGTTACTGAAGATCACTAATATCTGGGTGCATATCAGATTAGTATCTGGGAAGTACCTTACCTGTGTGGAATAAGCTTTCATGAGCAGGACAAGATAAATGAGGTGGTTTGAGTGTGTGTTGTGATATAAAGCTATGACCAGCACAGCAATGGGTGTGCAAGGGCTCCCAGAACCAACTCACCTCTAGAACCTTTGCCTTTCAAATGGTGATATGGTTGGAAAGTAGGCAAAATTAGAAAAATTTCCAATTTTTGTAAAATTGATACATAATTTAAATCCTTTCATCCTATATGATGATTTTTAAATTTTCTTTTAAAGAACTGCTGCAACCATTGACAGCTTGGCAAGTCGCATTGAGGACCCCCAGATCCAGGCCCACTGGTCAAACATCAATGATGTGTATGAGTCTAGTGTAAAAGTTTTGATCACATCTCAGGGTTATGAACAGATCTGCAAGTAAGTGTCCCCAGTAAGTCCCGCAGACAGCTTGCTAAGGAGTTGTGTGTATCCTCCAAGGGATTCTGTAAGCCTCTGGGTTTGATTTTATTGTTGTGGGCCATGAGTTTCTATAAATTATATCACCTATAACCTGTTTGCAAACACAAGCAGTAAGGGGCTGAGGGATGGCTAAGTGGTTTAAAGTTTTCTTCCAGCCGACCGTTTCCTAGCAACCAAATCAGGTGGCTCACAGCTGCCTGTAACTCCAGCTCCAGGGAATCTTAGATTCTCTTCTGACCTCTAAAAGCACCTGCACATACGTGGCATACATGCAAAAATCTTCTAAAAGCCACATAAGATCTCGTGTTTACAGTTTTGTGTTAGGCTATATTTACAGCTATCCTTGGCCACATGGCAGCCTGTGGGCTTCGAATCGAGCGTGCCTAGGATCCCACATTGAGCAGAAAGCACCCTCACTTGCTAAGATGTTCTCCAGGCTGGAGTCAGTTCCTGCCTAGAGGCTGTGCAAGTCTGTTGTGTCAGGAGTGAGGACCATCCAGGCCTGTACCCAGCCTAGTGTGCTGAGCATAGTCTGAGTTCATAGTTCTCTCCTGACCTGGTGGTGTCCTTGATTCTGATCCATTAGTTGATGATTGTGCCTCTAAACCAGGTTGACTATTGTGTGTCTGTGGAAAGCAGCATTGCTCTTGCTCTTGTCCCAGCATTCTTTTTTTTTTTTTTTTGGTTTTTTGAGACAGGGTTTCTCTGTATAGCCCTAGCTGTCCTGGAACTCACTCTGTAGACCAGGCTGGCCTCGAACTCAGAAATCCACCTGCCTCTGCCTCCCAGATGCTGGGATTACAGGCGTGTGCCACCACTTTCTGGCGTTTTGTCCCAGCATTCTTAGTCAGATGCTTGGGCAAGGTATATGGCTCAGAATGCTTGCTTGGCATTTTATAATACAGCTGGGTGTGCTAGGACACACCACTAATCTCAGAGCTTAGGAGGTGGAGGCAGGAAGAGCGCACTGAGGTCAAGGCCAGACTGGGCTTTACAAAACAAGATCCCGTCTTTAAAGACTGCAGTAAAAGCCAGGCATAGTGGCACATGCCTGTAATCCCAGCATCTGGGAGGCAGAGGCAGGCGGATTTCTGAGTGCCAGGGCTATACAGAGGAACCCTGTCTTGAAAAACCAAAAAAAAAGAAAAAAGAAAAACAAAAGGCAAAAAACAAACCAGAAAAATACTGCAGTAAAAAGGCACGGCTGCACCTGTGGGTCTGAGCGTCCTAGCCCTGCCTCTCCAGGCTCTGCAAGTGCTTAGATGCTTTATTTACGTCAGAGCAAACTGGCCACCATGGACAAAGCACTGTGACATAAAGTCCCTCCCTTATGAAGGAGGAGCAGAAGAAGCTGTATGCAGTACTGGTTTTCAGTGTGCAGTTTTAGCGAGGAAATGAACATAAGATCAGATGCGGGAAGTAAAAGTATGTGCTGGACAGGAACTGAGCGTGTGTGATTTACATGTATTTCCTTAATGGAGGTTGGTGTGCATGCACACATGGAGGACAGTGTTGGAGCTGGCTCTCTCCTTCCACAGTGCAGGTACCTGGGATTGAACTCAGGTTCTCAGGGCTATTGGATGCAAGAGCCCTTACCTACATTTTCAATCAGGGCCAGGCCCACAGATCTTGCCACTTGGGAGTCGGGGGATACTGCTGTGTGCATGTCCTGCTATGGCAACTCCAAGGGAAGACAGTCACCTGACTAGCCTGCTGTGGAACATGTGCTTGGTGTAATCTAAGGAAGTCTGCCTTAGATTTCATTTGGTGGATGCTAAGAGTCCACCCTCACCTGTAACATAAAAGTTGGTTTAGGTTGTCACAGCTGTTGCATCTTTGTGCATGCTGTTAACATGGTGTAAAGTTCCTTGAGATTGTACCAAGTAGAGTGTGTGTCTGCAGGTCCATCCAGCTGCAGTTGAACATTGGTGTGGAGCAGGTCCGTGTTGTGCACAGAGATGGTCGGGTAATCATGTTGTCTCATCAGGAGCAGGAGCTACAGGACTTCCTTCTGTCTCAGGTAAGTTGGACACTGTGCTTTGGTTGGAGTTTTGTTTGTGTTTGAGATAAGTCTCAGTGTGCTCAGCCTGTCCTGGAACGAATTGTGTAGCCCAGTAGTCCTCCTGCTTCTGCCTCGGGTTACTGGGATTTCAGGTGTGCACCTCAGGCCTGACGTCCCTAGTTTCATTAACTGCGTAAGGAACAGTCTGAGCAAGCAGGAGCTGTAATGGTTACAGAAGGAGAGACCATGGTTTTCCTGCCCCGTCACTCACTTCCAGTACACACTGGAAGTAACATTGGTTCATAATCTGCCCTGGTTTTACTTGCACAATTGTTGGGGTATAGACCCTCTCCAGGAAGGAGGAGGTATTAGCCCAAGGACAGCAGGGAGAAGACACAAACTAGAGAAGCCATCATCCTATATACACCCACAGCCATTATACATAGCAAGTGGGTTTTAGTTTTTGGCTTTGAAAGGCTTGCTCCTGTGAAAGGACACTGGGAAAGGCTGGCTTGTAATCCCTGTCCCACAGACTTGTTTGGTGACACTGGAGTACAAGAAGAGCAGTAGCTTGCCACCTTAGGGTTGTGATTAGCTAGTAAAGCGATGAACTATGGCAGAAAAGGGAGGGGTTTCTGCTGATGTACATTTTACTCACAGAAATTAAGGAAAAGTATGCTACTACTTTCCTCCAGGTGCAGTTCTCTCTCTCAGAGGACCTGCCTCTTTGATGCCAGGTAACCAGGTGCATCTGTGTGGGCACAGCTGACTCAGCCCCCATCAGTTCACACTAAGTGGGTTTGGTTAGCTGAAGTGTACACACAGATGTGTTGGAGTGTCTCCGAGAGAATGGCATGTCTAGAGACCAAGGTCTGCAAGTGGACAGGGACCAGAGAATCAGGTAGTGGTGGTATTGCTGCCCTGGTGCTGCTGCCTTTACTGCTGGTGGCAAAGTTGATTCCACCAGGGTGAGAATGAAGACCAAGCAGGATGCTGTTTACTAAGTAAGGGTCAGCTGACCATGTGGGTGTGGGAGACCCAGCAGTCATTTAGTGATAGCTTGAGGTCCTCTGGCCTTGAGGGTTGTAGTGTAGAACAAACCTCACACTACAGGTTTTTGTCATAAGCTCCAGCTAACCTAGCCAGCCTCATAGGAACCAGGACCAGGAGGATAAGATCTGACCTGCAGTGTTCCGTACTACTATGCTGGCTACACTGGGTAGTTCCATTACCCGCAGCCAGTGAACATAGTAAGCTGATGTGAAGTCTCCCCAGCAGAGAGTAGGGTGAGACTGTGTGTGAAGGGCAAATGGAGGATGCTTGGAGCACTGCAGCTTCTGGTGTTACTCCTCATCCATTGATCCAGACAGGAAACTGCAACAGGCAGGCTTAGAGCCTGAGTGTGCACTCAAGCTGTGGGTAGACATAGACAGCACCGGGCAGCCACAGCTTCTGCAGTGGAAGGTGGGGTCTACCCTCCTCTCCAGTAGTCATGTCACACAGAATTTCTCAAACCTGGGCCGGAGGTTGAGAACCCCAGCAAACTTACAGTTCCATCAGCTCACCAAAGCGTGCCCATGATTCAGTCCCATCTTCTCATTGACAGATGTCACAGCACCAGGTGCACGCGGTTCAGCAGCTTGCCAAGGTTATGGGCTGGCAGGTCCTCAGCTTCAGTAACCATGTGGGACTTGGGCCCATAGAGAGCATTGGCAATGCTTCGGCCATCACCGTGGCCTCGCCAAGTGGAGACTATGCGATTTCAGGTACTGTGCACTGCTCGGGTAGGAGGCAGCACTTAGCATTCTCCTTTAATATAACTAAATGTGCGTAGGAGCCATTTATCTCTATAATGACTTAACATGCTTACACTGCTGTTGTATGTATTTGTACATTTGTGTGTATAAGCGGGGAGGGGCAGGGAGAGAGGGAAGAGGGTGTGAGAACTTAGTAAGCAAACATTCTATTCCTATAGCTAAGAATATTGCAAAGTTCAAAAAGCCATTTTTTAGCCAGGAGTGGTGGTGCATGCCTTTAATTCCAGCACTCGGGAGGCAGAGGCAGGCGGATTTCTGAGTTTACGGCCTGCCTGGTCTACAGAGTGAGTTCTAGGACAGCCAGGACTACACAGCGAAACCCGGTCTCGAAAGAAAAAAAAGAAGGAAAAAAAAGCCTTTTTTTTTTTTTTTTTTTAAATTTTACCTGCATCAGTTAAAACTTTATCAAGACCAAGGCTTCTTTCTTTTGCTTATTATTTTCTTTCTGGGTGAGACCAGGTCATGTTTTCAGTTTAGCTGCCTTCAACCTATGTAATGCAGGATATGTTCAGCAAGCAGCTCAGAGTGTTGAACTCACTTTGTGTTCGGCGCTTCAGTCCTGTCTCAGCTTCTTAGGGTTTGGCTTGCAGGCATAGCCTACCACATTTGGCTACCACATTTGCAGGCATAGACCACCACATTTGGCGCGTGTGGCCTAATTTTTATAGAGCAAATCGTAGTTTAAAAATACTTAGATCGTCTTAAAGTGTGGGTGTGTGCAAAACTTTAGCATTTGGAGGTCTGACAAGATGTTTTAGCAGGAAAAAGCCCTTGCCACCAAGCCTAATGACCTGAGTTTGATCCCAAGCCTCACATGGTTGTTAGAACTTCTGTCACGCGTGACTTCTTCACGCGTTCATACACACACACACATGGACACATCTATGTGCACAAAGTAGTACATAAACTTAGTATTTTGGAACTAAAGCACTGCGTTGATGTTACTATGCAGTCAGAAGCAGCCTCGAACTCCCCCCAGGTGTGGGGTTAGGGGTGTGGCCCTCATGGCCTGCTCTTGAAATGCTTGTTTATGAGGTCATCTGAGCTATTGGGCAGATTTTCCGTAACTTTGTAAACTGCAAAGTGAATGGACTGATGTTGGTTTCCTCCATAGTTCGTAACGGACCTGAGAGTGGCAGCAAGATTATGGTTCAGTTTCCCCGTAACCAGTGCAAAGACCTTCCGAAGAGTGATGTTTTACAAGACAGCAAGTGGAGTCATCTCCGAGGACCATTCAAGGAGGTTCAGTGGAACAAGATGGAAGGCCGAAACTTCGTTTATAAAATGGAGCTGCTTATGTCTGCCCTGAGCCCCTGTCTGCTGTGATTTTCTCCAGAACAAGTTCCAGAAATACTGACTGTTTGCAGATCAGTTATAAGCACAAGGGAGAGATGTCTTCCATATAAGTCCCGAGTGCAGACTCATGTGCACTGCTGCTCCAATCTTTCACGGGAGCCCTGTTTAAAAGTTACGTTTACTTTGCAGCCTGAATTCTCTCACTTTATAAGTGACGAGTACTTTGGAATGAAAAATGTATGTACAGTTATAGTATGCAGTATGGGGAGATGTAAAATAGTACATTTTTTATACAGCTAACCTGAAAATATTACTAACTTAAGGGCTTGAATTTGCTTTTTTTAAAATTCCATCTTTAATGTTAACATAAACTTTGTGTTTAAAAAAATCTCCCCAAGTATTTTGTGAATTTCTCATAACCCATATGAGCTGTCTCTCAAGTCAGCTGCTCCTGCTGTTTCTTTAAAAATCACCCAAGAACATCTTACAACACAGATTCACTGAGCACCCCAGGCCCTGTTCCTGAAGTTCACCAAGATCACGCACAGTAGTCTTCCCTAGTACCTGGGGCTCTTGGGGTGTTGGGGATGTGAAGTGCCTTTGTAGCCCTCTTCCTCACCTGGGTCTTCATGAACAGGTCAAAGGCAGAGGGAACCAAAGGACGTCCCATAACACAGTCTCTGTTTTCCCTGTTAGTAGTCACTGCCTTTGCATTCCACTTGAAATTTGACAAGTTGAGATATAAAGGAGATGTGCCAAGTGTGACAACTCATGCCTCTAACCCTAGGACTAAGGGTTGAAGACCGGAAGCTCAAGAGTTCAAGTTCAGCTTGATCTGCAAGAGTTCCAGGCTATTTGGGGCTATGTAGGAAAAACCTTGTTTCAAAGTTTTTTTTTTTGTTTTTTTTTAAAAAGCATTGTATGAATACTCATGCTGTGGATTATGTTTGCAAGGGGGAAAGAGTAAAATTTAATAGGGACAAACATGAAGCATGAAGTGAGGGAATGCTGAGACACATGAGGAAAAACAGCCAGGTCATGTGTATAATGGAGTTGAGGTGGAGCCCAGTGGGAGGGTGCTTGCCTAGCATGCATGAGCACCCAGATTCAAGCTCCAGACTTAGAGGGAGGAAAGGGCATTGGGGGTGATGGTTGGAATGTGTACTGTGATGTGTGTGTGTCTAGAAAGACACTGCGTTCTCAAAAGTGAGGTTGGGGAGAGGGAACTTGCACTGCATTGGGGACTTGCGTATCTTCACTTTTCAAGTAGCGTAGTTTTGTAATTAGAGATTCTTGAAAGGCAAGAGAAATCATGACTCCAGCTGCCCTTAAGGATTGGCAGCTGAGATGGTGGTCACATGCAGAATCACATATATTGACAATCCACCGCTCTTCTCAGTGAAACTTGATGTAGTTGTGGTAACAGTAGTTTCCCAGTTCATTCTAGAGGTGTCTGATGTCAGGAAACAGCATAATAAGCCAATTCTGATACATGACAGCTGGAGGAATGAGCCTTCACTGCCCTGGTACCACTCTAGGCAACTGCATCTGAGACATGTTCCTGAAGGTCAGCTGTGACGCTTTGAATGTAATTGGCCCCCATTGACCCATAGGGAGTGGCACTATTAGAAGGTGTCACCTTGCTGGAGGAAGTGAAGTCACTGTGGGGGTGGGCTTTGAGGTCTCATATGCACCCATTGTGGTACACAGTTTCTCCCTGCTGCCTTGCGGATCAAGACGTAGAACTTCATGTCCAGCATGTCTGTCTATATGCTGCCATGTTATCTGCCATGATGATAAGGGACTAAACCTCTGAAACTATAAGCCAGCCCCAATTAGATGTTTTGCTTTGTAGGAGTTGCTCTGGTCATGGTGTCTCTTCACAGCAATAAAATCCTAAGACTCACTGCTGGGCATAGTGGCATACGCCTTTAATCCCAGCACTCGGGAGGCAGAGGCAGGTGGATTTCTGAGTTCGAGGCCAGCCTGGTCTACAAAGTGAGTTCCAGGACAGCCAGGGCTACACAGAGAAACCCTGTCTCCAAAACAAAACAAAAAAATCCTAAGACACCACCCCATCGATGACATTGGTTCTATAGTCATTCCATGGCACTCCACTTGCCATTTGCCCATGGTCACATTTCTTCAGCAGTTGAGAGCACTGACCGCTCTTCCAGAGGTCCTAAGTTCAATTCCAGAGCCACCACATGGTGGCTCACAATCATCTGTAATGGGATCCAATGCCCTCTTCTGGTGTGTCTGGAGACAGTGTACTCGTATACGTAAAATAAATTTAAAAGAAAAAGTGCCCATGGTTAAAAAATTCTGGAAGCACACACTTCAAAATGCTCTTCTATCTACAACACGACAGGTTGTTACACTTTGGTTTGTTGTTGAGGCCTGAGGAAGTAGAGAGGGAGCCAATGTTTTTGTCTCCTGAAAAAAGGAATTTTTGCAACAGTTCCTTATCTGTCACATGGGAAACATAGAAAGTAAAAAAAGATTTAGGCATTGGGAACCTGAAAGGAAAAGAAATATTCTAGTACCCCCTTTACGTTTGTGTGCATGGATCTGCAGCCAAGGCCCTGCACACAACCACTGACCTCAGCTTCCATCATGGTTGGAGTGGTGGTAGCACTGAGCTGTAGCTGTGTATCAGAAGCAAGAAGGGAGTGGATGCTTGCAGCTAGAGCTTGGTAAATGGAAGCTGGGAAGCAGACCCTATCAGGTAGCCCTGACAACAGTCTGAGAGTCTGCAAGCCAAGGCCAACAGAGACCCAAACCCCAAGCTCAGCTGGAGCCCTGATAACCCAGGTCACTGAAAAACAAACTTGCTTAGATTTAATTTTTAAATTTTATTTTTCACATGTATGAATGTTTTACCATCACATATATGTGTGCACTGTGTGCATGCAATGCCCATGGGGGCCAGAAGAGCGAGGCATTCTGTGGAACCGGAGTTATACCATGTGGTTCATGGAATTGAGTCAGGGTCCTCTGGGAGAACAGCAAGTGCTCTTAGGAGCTGAGCCTCCTTTCTCTCCAGTCCCATCCCAGGGCATTTTAACCTTTGTTATGCAATATTGCACTTTCTCAACTAACTTTCCAGATCCTTCAATGGTTTGCATGCTTTTCTTATATTTTTCATTGTGAGCCTAGCCTTTAACAGCCAGCATCTCTCCAGCCCTCGCTTGCTTTGCTTAATGCCTCTGAGAGATCTAGGCTAATACTGGCTTCTCCTGATGCCATATGAGGTAGGTGAATAGCACACACTCCTCTGCCTGGGACCTGACTGGGGACCTGAAGTGTTGCTGATCGAATGGATGAAGCCGTACAGATTCTACTGGTGTACTGCCCATCCAGCTACCCCGGTCAGCGTAAGCCACCTTTTTCTCATAGTAACCCAAGTTTAGGCTACTCAGGTAACTTCGTATGAGGGAGGATGAGATTGATGTTTGCTGCTCCCTGTGCCCAGAGCTGGGCCCTTTGTGCACTCAACTGCTCCCTGTGAGGTACAGTTCACTTTACCTCATCAGATTGTCAGAGCCTCAGGCTTGCTCACGTTTATGGGATATAACATGGGGAGGAGGACGGTGCCACCGTTTGCACATTAGACAGGAGCACAGAGGCACGGAAAGCTGCACATCGGCCCCTCTGCAGACACGCCGGCTCTGGAGACAGTAGCTGCTTCAGCAGGGCAATGTGGGACTGCAGTGTGGTAGCTGGTGCCTGCCTGTTTTAAGGGTTAGCATGGCCCTGAAGCTGAAACCAAGGAAAGTTCCTGGTTGAAAGTCTCAGATGTTGCTTTGAACTACAGGCGACTCCTAGAACTGGCTTATATAAGTAAGCCATCCCCTCCAGGCCCACGGTCAGCTTCTTTATCTGCCAGCTGTCTCACTGGGAAAGGGGTATGGGAGCTGCAGCAAGGATGGGCTCTGTTTGTTCCTTCGACTGGAAAATACTGTTTTTCTCTTGAGGTAGCAATGTAATTGGGCACAGTCTTGGCTAACACTCAACTTCTTTCATCTCAATCTCCTCAGTGGTGCTTTCTGCAAAGCAAGAGACAAGTCAAAGGCAACCTCTTTTGGTTAAATGCACGATCATAAAGACCTGAATTCAGAGCCCCAGAACCCACGTAAGAATTCCAGGGCACACGTCTGTAATCCTTATGCGCAGGGTGTAGATGGAAACAGGCAGATTCCGGGAATTATCAGCCAGCCAGTCTAGCCAATTCGTGATCTCCTAGTCAGAGAAAATTATTTGCTTCAAAAATCAGGAGTGGAGTGTGCTTGAGGAAGACACCTAATATTGACCTCCGACTTACACACACACACATGCATACACCCACATACTCAAGAGGTTGAAAATCTGTCACCCAGTGGTTTTTCTTAGTGTGAATGAGGTAACAGGAGCCACCTCTGGCCTCCAACGCATGAAGGGATTACCACCCGGCCCAAAGCATTACCTTTGAGTTTGTACCTCCTCTTCCTTTGGAATTTATACGCACACTGATTGCAAACCCACATGAGGCTGATTAGCACCACAGCCACGGCAGCAAGCAGAGCAAAGAAGACAGCAACGAAGTGGAGGTCTTCATAGCGGATCTCTGCGGTGGGACAGGAGGGGAGGCAAGGTCTCTCTTAATACCACAATGTCGCCCACCTGTGCCTGTAGCTCAGGGGGCCCTGGGGCTCTCTTACCAGACACACGCAGCAAGATGGTGCCAGACTGGCTGCTCCCCGGATGCTCTGTGACAGTGACGATGTAGTAGCCAGAATCCTTCACACTCACATTGAAAAGCTGGATGGAGCCATTGTCAAAGGTGCAGACTCTGTCTCTGTGGCTTTGGGAGACATTGGCTGGGGTCCCTGGTTTCCACTCCACGATCCTCTGCACACCCCAGTTAGGAGTGTACTTCCACTCAATAGTGGGCACGCCATGGCAGATGTAGTCCACTGACAACAGGATATCTTGTTGGACAGTGGCGTTGATGGCCGACTGTGGAATGTACAGTGACACCCCCTGGCCTGTAGGGCACACATGAACCAGCTTACTAATCAGTTTCTTCATGCGCACCTATAGTAACATATGCCAGGTAAGCAGTCACGGCTGCCCAGTTCTGCTCTATATTCAGCGAGGGCCAGAACACTAGGGACCAGTAAACAAAACAGCCTGCTGCTAGGTAGTGGCCAGTGCACTGCCGATAAGCTAGGGTAACTGTGAGCAGTGGAGGGGGTATACAATGGTTTGGAAGACTTCTCTGAGGAAATCACATTTGAGCTCAGACCCAATGGACAAGTAAGAGGAGGTAGTCCCTGTGAAGGAAAATACGAGGTAGGCATTTTTGGCAGAGGTGAAAAGAGCTCCAGTGTCTGTCCTGAGGGTGTGTTGAGAGTGGTCAGCACTGAAAGGCAAGGAACACTGGGCAGGGCTTAGGATGAAAAGCAAGAGAACTGGGTGGGAGTCTAAACTGACAGTGTCGGGAACTCAGGCATCATGGGAACTGCAGAGTACCTTAAGCCCAGTCATGATGCTAATATCTGCAAGGAAATCAGCCTGGGGGCTAATGGGTAAGAGTGGGAACAAGAGAGGCCACCAGGTGATAACTGAAAGAGAGAGATGGGGAATTAAAAAGGACTTGTGTTAGGAAGTACCTGGGCCTGAGCATAATGACCAACTAGGTGTCGCTATGAGGTTGGATAAAGCAGAGATTTCTGCTGAGTGTGTAAGGGAATAGCAGTGCCTCCATTGAACAGGTGTGTTTCACAAATACTATAATAGGTACTATGTTATACAGTGTACACCATGCACCAGGCCCCATACTATTGAAGTCTCCCATAATCCATTGCCAGTTAATCAGTGGTTAAGCCTCAGGCTCACGACTAAAAAGCCTGCCCAGGGTCACTCTGCAGGTTTATGCAAGGGTGACTGACTTCGAAGCTCAAACATTTATATTATGGCTCAACTAGGAGATCAGTTGTGGGGCAGTGGGCTGTGCACAGACAGCCTGGTCTCCAGTCCAGCAAAGATCTAGAACCCTGGGGGACCCGATGGGACAGAAGGTGTTTGATCATGTCTCCTGGACCCCTGGCTCCTGTCGAAGTTACTGCTCCCACAGCCCCTGCAGGAGAGGTGTGTTACTATCAGTCACGCAGACAATGTCTCAAGCTCCTGGCATTCTGGCTAGACTCCACCCCCACAGTTACCTGACTATAGCCAGGTATGCTCCTCCCCACAGTTACCTGGCAACAGCAAGATAGCCCAGCCCACTATAAAAGGAACTGCTTGGCCCCTCCTCGCTCTCTTTAAGCTCTCACCTTTCTTACTCTCCTCTCTAGCCCTCCTTTTCTCTCTCTCTCTCTCTCTCTCTCTCTCTCTCTCTCTCTCTCCTACCCACTTCCCTCCCCTCTCCCTCTTTCTACCTTCTCTCTTTCTCTCTGCCTCTCTACAATGAAGCTCTAAAACCATAGACATTCTCTGCTCATCAAGACCCTAGATGATTGATGTGGGAGGGCCCTGCCCACTGTGGGTGGTGTCACCTCTGGATTGGTTCTGGAGTGTAGAAGGAAGCAGGCTGAGCAAGCCATGGGCTTGCTGGTAAGCAGGGTTCCCCTCTGCCTCATCTCCTGCCTTGGCTTCCTTCAAAGATGGACTGTGATGTGGAAGTGAGTGATGTAAGCCCTTTCCTTCCTAAGCTGCTTATTGGTCACGGTGTTATAGCACAGCAGTGAAAACCCTACCTAAGGCCCTTAGTTCCCACCTTTCTTTCCCGTTTAGCTCTCTCATCTTCTGGTGCCTGGCTGCCCTGGATCCATGCTGTCGGTTGTAGGTAACCCAACATGTAACATTTCCAGACCCTTTCTATTGTCCTCTGCCACTGACAATAGTAGCCTTGTACCCATATCCTGGGATGTCTGGGTAACTAAAACAAGGCAAGGGATTTCATGCTTTAAAAAATGGGTAGGAGGGCCACTGAGATAGGGAGTTAGGGAACTTGTCACCAGGCCTGATGGTCTGAGCCCAGTCCCTGAGACCCACATGGTAGGAGAGAACTGATTCCTTCACGTTGTCCACTGAGCATGTGCACCTTCTCCACACAAACTAAATAAGCACAGTAAAAAGAAATCTTAAAATGGTAATAACGGCTTTCTAGAGTGATTCTGCCAAGAAACAGGAGTGCATATACTCTCTCCTTCTAATATTATCATGCAAGAATATTTATCTGATTTCTGCCACCACGTCCTGTCAACCCAACTCCTAAAGCCCTGGACCATCCAGAGAGATGGGGGCAACAGGGTACGGGGGGTGGGGGGGTGGGGGGTAGGGAGGAGGTCTTTGTATACCCATGACACAACTGGTGACCAGCGACTCCTAGCTAGCTTCAGGAATGGGACTGGTCACCAGGAAAGGGAAGGAGTGACTGGAATGCTGGAGCTTTGAGCACCTCTTCTAGCCTCCAGGGAGGGCAGGGGCTAAGGGATAAGCTGCTCCCCAGTGCTCTGTGCCCACATGGAGAATCGTTTGCAAACACGTGAAGGACAGTGCTCTGGGTGCTCTGGAAAGCTAAACACACAGATGCCCGCAGGAGTGCTCACCCAGAAAGGGTAAAAAGTTCTGAAGCCCTCCCACACCCCGTCTCCTGTGTCTTCCTCTGGTGCCCACCTGCAGCCCGTGTAAGCTCCCCGTGACTGGGTAAATGTATGGAAAGTGTTTCTACATGTCTTATGAGCTGTCCTAGCAGACTGGTTGAGCACCAAGAGTGGGCCAGGCAGTTGAAAGCATGGGGGAGAACCTGGGACTTTTAAAAATCAGAAATAAGTGTCTGCTTTGTGTGTGGGGACTGTCTGCACATATGTCTATGCACCATGTTCACATGGTACTGCAGAGGCCACAAAAGGGTGTCAGATCCCCTGAAACTGGAGTTACAGATGCGAGCAGCATCCTGACAACAGAACCTCTGCAGAAGCAGCAAGTCTTAACAGATGCACCATCTCTCCAGCCCCAACCTGGGGTTTTGATTGGCATCTGGCGAGCAGAGCAGTCTCAGGGACTGAACTGAAGCAAGTACATGACAGGCACCCTGAGGCTTCTCTTGAGAGCAGATGTTCTAAGTCACATGAACGCTGCCACTCACTCCTGAGATTTAGCTTTGGGATAACACCATTTTCTTAGTCTATGCTAATGTATTTACAGATGGGGCTGTGTGTGTATTTGCAGTGTGTGCTATGGTGCAGGCACGGAGGTCAGAGGACAGCTTGTGGGGGTCAGCTCTTTCCTTCCACCATGTGAGTCTTGGGGATCAAACAGATTGTCAGTGCTGGTGGGTGGCAAGCACCTCTACCTACTGAGCTGTCTCTCTGGCCCCACTACTTCCTAGTGTCCAGGGTATCTTCCAAGTTCCTTATCTGTTCACAGGATGACCCATTGTGTTCCTACTCAGAATCTACTCTCTGCATTTGGTCCTTATGCCTTGTTATCCTCTCGAATCCGGCAAAGCTTCCCCCTTAGAAATGGCGTGAGACTTTCATGACATCATTTTAAAACATTTCAGTCTAGATTTGTTTGGAAACAAAGTAAAACCACTGTAAAAGTGAAGTTTTCATTTTGCACCAACCCAGAAGACAAACATTAGAAGTCTGTCCAGTGGCTGGGGGACTTGAGTCGTGATTGGCACGTCACCCTTTTCTCTAGAGACCACATGGCCACCTTGTTGGGCAACTCCGAGCATTTGGAGGCTTTGACATTCACCGCTGCACCTCACATTGTTAGCTACTCCATAGATGGCTACAGCTGTAATCCCATGATATATCAAATTCCACCTTTCTTCTAAATTTATTGGCTAGTACTATTCTGTAAAACAAAAATAAAAAAAAATAATAATAAAAGCTATTTCTCAAGAATTGACTCAAACAAGATAGAAGAGTCAGACCTCATGCATGCAATGTGGTGTGCGTGCCCCCAGTCCCAGCCCAGTGCAAAAAGAAAGCTGTTTCTCAAGATGGGCATAGTGGCCTACAATCCCAGAATTTAGGGAAGTTAGGCCAAAGCATGGGAAACTTCAGGCAGCCTGAACTGCAGCACAAGTCCTGGGCCAGGCGGAGCTACTTAGGGAGCCCCGTCTGAAATTCAAGAGGGATGAATGTGCTCTTCTTAGAGTTCCTGTAGACACGTGGATTTATTTCTTTGAGTTGACTCTGTCATATTCTGCTATCATGTAAAATGTCCTAGAACTTAACTTACATTTAGCCCAAATGGGAGTGTCTTCAGGTCTGTTAAATGTCCTTTAAGTTGGTTTTTCAGCATTGTTTTGAACCGATTACAGTTTAACAAGGACCCTCATGTTTCAGAGCCAAAGAATGAGAAACACGAATGATTGTGGCACCAAGCCAGACTGGTGAGGAGCCCTTTGAGGGTCCCTGGCAAGCTCTCCGAAATGCAGAATTTAAGGAAGCCACCTAGAGCTATTGGGCTTCTTGAATCCAGTGCTCCACCACTTGTGGTGGCCACATGGCTACCTTTGGGACAGAAGCTTGGCCTAGTGCTATGCTCAGGTGGATCTCAGCCTCTCCAAGTATAAAGACGCTTCCTGACCAACCTCCCTTTCAATGGGAATTCAAAGAGCACAGCTTGCAGCCTCTGCCAGGACTTTTCCTCAAAGGACACTGGACTCTGCTGAAAGCTGCCTCTGCTGGGGCTCGAGGCTCCTTCAGGAAGCCGCCCTTCACCCCAAGCTACAATACTGATGCAAACCACAGAAGTTGTTCAGGGTTGGAGCACTTTAGCTCACTAAGGACCCACCACTCATGACTGCTGACCATTCTCTCTCAGGCCGGTTTGACACAGTTAGTTATCCTTTAACAAAGAACACAGAGCAGAGTTTAGACTTCTGGAATAAATAAGAAAACGGAGGTCAAATTCCAGGTCAGCCTTGGAGGCCGGACACCTGTACTCAGCACAATTCGGAGTACACAGTGGCTGATCCATCATGTCTGTTGAGTCAATGACTATGTGAGTGGCCGTGAGAAGTGTCAGCTTTTCCTCCCAGGAAAGCTGCTGCTTGGCGCTTGGGAAGATTAGGCTCATCAGACAACCAGTGTGTGGGAGGTGGGACTGGTAGTAAGGGTTTATTTGGTTTTTTGTTTGTTTGTTTGGTTGTTTGTTTGGTTGGTTTTGTTTTTGTTTTTTCAAGACAGGGTTTCTCTGTGTAGCCCTGGCTGTCCTGGAACTCACTTCGTAGACCAGGCTGGCCTTGAACTCAGAAATCTGCCTGCCTCTGCCTCTGGAGTGCTGGGATTAAAGGCGTTCATCACCACGCCCAGCAAGGGTTTATTTGTGTGTGTGTGTGTGTGTGTGTGAGAGAGAGAGAGAGAGAGAGAGAGAGAGAGAGAGAGAGAGAGAGAAGAAAAGGGAGGGGGGAAGAGGGGGAGGGAGAGGGAGAGAGGGGGGGAGGGAAGGGGAGAGGGGGAGGGGGAGGGGGAGAGGGAGAGGGAGAGGGAGAGGGAGAGGGAGAGGGAGAGGGAGAGGGAGAGGGAGAGAGAGAGAGAGAGAGAGAGAGAGAGAGAGAGAATATGTGTATATGTAGTGTAGGTCGGAGAAGCCTCCTGGGAGTTGGCTCTGGGCATCCAGTTTAGGTCCTCTAGCTTGCATAAATAAAGTGCTTTTACCTGCAGAGCTCTTACCAGGCTAGAATCCAGGATTTCTATGCTCAGTGTACTTTACAAGCTGTCTGTCCATTTGTCTATGTATTATATATGTATGCATCTATGTATTTCTCTATCTGCTTTTTTAATTATCTATCTAGCATCTAAGCACTTATGTATATAACTATCATCTATCACCAGTTCTTGTTATTTATTATCTATTTATTATTATTTATCTATCATCTATCTGTTTACTATCCCTATTTATCCTCTATCTGTAACCTATCACTCTTCTACCTACTATCATCCATCTACTGGTAATCTATCACTCACCTATCTATTATCTGTCATCAATATATCTATCAATTTATCATTTATCATCTCTCAATATGTTTATCATCTATCATCTATTTTATCTGTATGTATGCATATATGTATATATGTATGTTTGTATGTATGTATGTGTCTATCATCCATCAATCCTCTATTTTCTATCTGTAATTTATCAATTATCTACTATCATCCACCATTTCTTAATCTATTTATCATTTGTCTACCCATCATCTATCAATCTATCTATTCCTCCATTATCAATCAATCAATCAATCTAGCTATCTAGTCACTTGTGTGAGGCGGGGTTCTGCTATGTGGCCCTGGCTGGCCTGGAATTTGCTTTATACACCTGGCTTTGAACTTGCAGGGATCCCTCTCCCTCTGAGTGCTAGGAGTACAGGTTTGTACAACTATGCAAGCTTTTACATTAAATCATCTAGAATCATTGATTTTATTTTATTTTGAGGGACAGTTCTATAATGTGCAGGCTGGCTTCAAACTCTTGATCCTTATGCCTGGGATTTATCGACCTGTGTGCTACTACACCCTGCTTTTTCTTTTCTTTTCCACTTTTTCTTAACCAAAGGGCTGAGAAACCTTTCAAATGAGAATCACTAACAGGCCCACAAAGCCAGTCACTGGGGGAGGCGGGGTCTCCCTGCAGCTCCGCCCGGTTTGTGACTGTCTTCTCTATCTTTATCTGCATTTCCTGTGCTTCTGACCTCAGACAAGAGCAGTGATTGCTGGAAAGTTAGAGCTCGTGACACACTTGCCCTCTGTGCAGCTCACTGTGTGTGTTGAGGTCACGGACAGACAAGGGTGCTGGGCGACCACCAGCCTATTGGTAGCCTTGGAGATTCTCATTTGGAACATTCTAGTGCACAGCACAGGGCCTGGCACTGTGCCTGGTGGAGGTCGTGTGCTCTGAAGGTGGACAAATGGCTGCAAGCAGGTCGTGCTTGCTGAACTGTTGACAATTTGAGGAGACCCAAAATTTTAAGTAGCAGCTAAAATACTCGTGTCTTGGCCAGTTTCTGCCACCCAGGCAAGGCTAGAATTTAGAAGACACCTTTGAATGAAAGCAACTAAACACTGGCCGGCTATTGTGGCTGCCAAGAATCACACTAATGGCTGACATGCTCACATTAGTTTAAGGGGTACCTCAGCCTCTTGTGAGTGCTCATCGGAATCTCGTTACTAAGAAACTAAAGTTCAGCTCACCCTTCAGGAGTCCCCACCATGTTGCTGATTCATGATCTTGGAAAGTCACCCAAACACTCTGGACAGAGATAGGCTTCAGTGCGGGGGGACCAGACAGCCCCCTTCAACAAAGCTCAAAATTTTTATCTCAATAAGAAAAATCACTCTAAAATAGCAAACTTTCACTGCCTATGAACAGCATCTGTGGGCCCCAGATCCATATCACAGTTCAAGGAAACCAAAGGTGAGAAGTCCAAAGACTCTGGTTGTTATCAGACTGGCAAAGATAAAGAACTTTGATAACATTAAGTTGTCAGGGTGTGTACAGAAGTTATACTCAGCCTTACTGTTGATAGTAAATAGGTGGAAGCCAGCTTGGAAAGCCTATCCCAGCTTCTCCTAAGGCTCTTTTCCATCACCACACCCCTTGGGCTGTATGTCCTTACTGTGTGACTACTGGACACCCCTCTCTCTTTAGACGGTAGTTTAGCCTGCTTGGTCTATGTTGCACCCCAGGAATCCTGAGGTACACTGGCACATGGATAGGACTTACTGAACAGTGGTCTCCCCTTAATGGGTTATGCAGCTGGCCTGCAGGTATGCGGTGCAGAATGCAGGACTAGGCCAAGCTGGAATAAAAATGGATCTCAGGTCCCTGTGGCTGAAGATCAGGACCCAATTTGTTTCCTTTGCTGTGACTAAAATAAGCAATGAGCCCTGTGTGAATACAAGCATACAGCCCCTGCTCCTATGTGTGATTCCCACAGAGCCCCAAACCTTGCTTTCTTGCAGATGGTGGCCATACATGGAGACAAGCCCAGGGAATCCCATCAGGGAATCAAGGCCTTTAAATGAGATGAGTCAGCAGAGGTAGGTTCCAGTACCACCCTACTCTCTGTTACTGTTGTGACTTTGGCCAAGTTATGGCTAATCCAAGACTAGGCCTCTGTTTTTCATCTGTAATGGTGATTGATATAATGGCTATCTATAGTCACTTCACAGGCCTGGTGTGTTAGGAGGAATCAAAGCAAAGCTGCAATGGCCAAGCCCAGGACTCTATGCTCCAAGAAGTAAAGTGTAAGTGATAGGCAGGGGTGCAGGAAGTTCTGCTTAAAGGATGCCAACTGCAAGACACTGTGCCATACACCTCAGACTGCAGAAAATATACCAGGAAAAATCTCAACTCCATGCCCCCACCTTTGAATTAGGGTTTCATTATGCTGCCCCAGTTGGCCTGGAACTCACCACCATGCCCAGAAAAATCCCCACAGTTTTTAAAACAAAGAAAACAGGCAAACTTCTGCTCCTGACCCTGACAAGGACATTCCTCAGCCTTACAGAAGAGGTCAGCTCTGTGTCATCTTCTACCAGGGCTTGCCTTACTCACAGGAACAGGGCTGAGAGTGAAGGAGTATGCCAGCTGACAAAGGGGCAAATGCCAGCTATGGAAGACGGGGATTACACGCAGTGCAGAAGACTGCAGTAGAGGATCTAGCTTGACATGACTGCAGCCATCTTAGTTACAAACTCATCAACTCATGCTGGCACATGTTTGAAGCTGTTACAGGATATTTGATCACATTGAAAATGGAGGTTATGTTATTTACTGAGAAAACCTGTTTCTAGTTGTGGTGTGACTCAGCCCTTAGTACACACCTTTAATCTCAAACAATGAAGGTAAAGTTAGTTTGTAGAAGGAAGCACCCATGTTGGAAAGTAACATCTAACTGAGGGGCAGACAAAGTGCTGAATCAGAGAAAGATTTGACAGAATAGGATACGCTAAACTCTTATGAGAAGAGAGAGGAAAGGGAAGTTACTTAAGAGAGCAGTGCAGAGAGAAAGAAAGAGAGAGAGAGTAAGAGAGAGAGAGAGAGAGAGAGAGAGAGAAAGAAAGAGGCAGGTTTTGTTTGCAATTCCACTAGGCTCCTCCCAGGGACCTAGCAATGGCTTATACCACCACCTGCCTGCCACCACCACCAAGCCCTTTATATGTGAGCTGCATATAAAAGGATTGTCCACCACCCCAGCTCTCTCTCTCTCTCTGCTCTGCACATTATCTCTCTCCTCCTTTCTGTCCTTCTCTGTGCTTCCCCACCTTCTCTACCCTCATGGCTCTGCTCCAATCTGTTTGTCTCCTTCTCCAGGTCCTCATGTCTCTCCCTTCCCTCAACAAATCCCCTTTACATCAGATCTGTTGCATGACATAAGTACTCAGGGGCATACCTTGGCATAGGCCTGCCAGGAATCTCCTTGCCCCATTATATTTCATAACACGTTTACTGGGACAGTTGTACAGAGATAGGTTGCAGACAGAAAACAAGCTATACACAAGTGAAGACAGAACTAGCCAGACAATGAGAAGGAGCCAGAAGATTAGAACAAATTGCCAGAGTTAGTCTGAGGCCAAGCAGAACAATTCAAGAGAAGCTGAGAGAAACCAGATTGAATCAGTCAGCTTGGAGAGGAGTTTGAGCTAAAACAGCTAAGTTGAATCAGCCATTCAGAGATCAGGAAGAACTAGAAAGGGTGAGCTTATTCAATAGCAAGTCTCAGGGGCTAAAAACATTCTAGGCCTGTATTAGATTAAAAGGAGGGTAGAGGCTTTCAGGACTGCCTAGGTTAGCAGACAGAGGCAGTGAGCCTCCAAGGTGACAATTAGAACAGGTGAATAAAAGATACTTTTACAGGAAACCTAATAGAGGGAACAAAGCTATTCAGCCAGCCAAGAACGGCAATCTGCTCCTGACACTAGGTTATTTCTTGACTGGCATTTCAGTTCCATAGTTTGCTTTTCTTCTTTTTTGTGAAACCCCGTATGTTCCAATTTGCCTTTGGCCTCCTCTGTCTCTTCCTGTTCCTGCTTTTTTGAGACAGGTTCTCAAGTGACCCAGGTTGTCCTTGAACTCACTATATAGCTTTGATCTCCTTATCCTTCTGTCCTTCAAATCACTATGAGACCTTGAACCCTGTTCCTTCCTGCCTCTACCTCTGTACTGCAGAGATTATAGTCATACACTACCATGCCCACTTTATACTGGCTAGATAGAGGTTGACCAAGGGTTTTGTATATGGGGCAGACACTCTAGCAACTCTCCATCTCTAGCCTGTCTTTGTCAGGTAAGCATATAACCCATACATCCCATCTATGGGCTTACAGATCCCACTATCTCATAGGAGCCTACGCTGTTCTGTGCTTTTAGTTTGGTCTCTAGGCACCTTCCCACTTTGGCAGCCAGTTCTTTTTGTTTGTTTGTTTGTTTTGTTTTGTTTGTTTTTTGTTTTTGAGACAGGGTTTCTCTGTATAGCTCTGACTGTCCTGGAACTCACTTTGTAGACCAGGCTGGCCTCGAACTCAGAAATCTGCCTGCCTCTGCCTCCCGAGTGCTGGGATTAAAGTGGTGCATGGGCGCCACCATGCCCGGCTCAGCTAGTTCTTGCATACTATACTTTGCTGAGGTATCCAGCTGTTTTGGCTGATTTACCTTAGTGGGGAGACTCTACAAATCCCTTCAGCACTCTCAGCTGCTACCTCCACATTGGTAATTAGGGATTTTTATGGCCTGGCAGTCAGTGAATGAGTCAAAGAAAACCACCATGTAGGGAAGAGAACTGGACCCCCAGGGACAATTAATTCCAGGGGCACGGGGCCTCCTTTGCCTTCCATCCAGGGCTGCTCTGATCCTATCCACCACACTCATGTGGCATGGGTGTTAAGTTCATCCTTTGGTGGATTAACAAAGTATGTTTTAGACTCCATCAGATGGAGTTTGAAGATGTGGAGCAGTAGTGACCACAGACCTGGGAAGGGCTGTTGGGAGTTATAGGCTACACTGGAAAAGCTTTCCAAGACGTGTGCCCTACCCAGAGTTCCACCCTTCTTATCTGCCTGTTAAAGTTTAAATGGTGTCCCCCCAAGAGATATGGTGGCATCCTAGCCTGTCTTAGTATATGTATGATCTTTAGAGACTGTGCATTTACAGAGGCCATCAAGTCAAAATGAGGTCACCTGAGTGGGCTCAATTGGCCTGGACACAACTGACCTGCTGTCTTTTTAAAAAGAGATTTGGATCCAGAGCGAAATCATCTCGTGCAGGTAGGTGGAAGCTGAGATGTGGTGCACAAGCCAAGGAATACCGGAGACTGCCAGCAACCAACAAAAGCCGGGAGAGCCTGGAGCAGAGCTCTTTACAACCCTCCCACATCTCAGCTTTAAGTTCCATTCAGTGACTTTCGTAAGTGGTCCAGCTGTGGAAGGTGGGAAGGAGGCCGGCTGATTGCCTCTCTGGCTTTAGCCTCAGGAGTCCTGAGGTATTTAGTTTCCCAAGTGCGGAATTGTCTTGATTGTGGAAGGCCTCAATGCTGGTTCCAGCTTTCTTTTCCACCTCTGTCTCCCATGATTCCTCTTCACCCTCAACTCCAGTCACCCAGACTATGGGCCGGGTCCCAGTGGGCCTTATCTCTTTAACTCAGCTCAACTCACCACTCCCTGGTCTCAGGGTCGTTTTCTCTCTTCAAGGACTGCCCTAAGTGTGACCTGTTCTGTCTGTCGGGCCAGTTCCCCGGGGCCGCTAAACTGAATTGAACTTTAACCCTGTTATATCAGGAGTTGTTTGTTGCCTTACAGATTGGGCCACACCTGCTGCAGCCTTTTTCCAGGCGCAGGTGTGGGGAGCTGACAGGAAATGCCTGCTGCAGCCTTGCAGCCCATTCCCATTTCCTCTGCCACATGGAAATCAAAGGCAACCCAGCCACGTACACATACTGTGGGGCTACATATTAACCATTATGTATGGGACTGCCCCCCCACCCCCCAGGCCTCCAAACCTGTAATTCTGACAGCTCCTTTTGTTCAATACGAAACTGAAGCCCCTCTGGTTTTAGAGGCCTGGCACTCTATCTGTGACATTCAACAACTCCTCTACTATACCTTATACCCTGAAAGGTAATTTTTCTCAGTGCCTTCATCTCAAGCCTCTACTCTGTGTCTAACTCCTCTAACACCAAGGAGAAAAGTTCTAGCTCAAGAGTATCTGGACTCTCATCACCAAGACTGTCCAAGGCTGGATGAAGGGGGAAGGAGGGGACGATGGGGTTCTGTTTCCAGGCCTTGGCTTGAGTCTTTTAACATTAGGTTGTCTGTAGAGATGGGCAGGCAAAAAGAGCTTCCTGTTAGGTCCTGGCACCGGCACTCTGTGTCCAGGGCTATCTCTCCCTCCTTCTCTAGCACTAGGGTTCACCCCAACAACTTCCACCCAAGATCCATGACCTTCCCAAGTTCCGTCTGGCAGGGTGTTGAGCAGAAGAGGGAGCAGGTGTAGACTCACTGAGGACTGGGCTAGTGCCTGACAGGCCTGAGGTCCCCTAGACTTGGCTCCCCAGAAACCTGCATCAAGAAAGGAACATATGGGCATTGTTGCTTAGTGACAACATGCATTCTGAGAGAAGTGTGATTGGCAAGTGACTTTTCCATGTGACGGATTTCCTGAGCTGGGAAAGTACCACACGGTCCTGTACAGAACAGGAGACTGACACACAGAAGCACAAAGTCTAGCAGAGCTAAAGAAAAGTCTCCTCATGACTGTGCTAGCGCCGGGAGGCTGCCCATGATTCCTGCAGCTCGAGCTTTCGCTGCCCACCTACTTAGCCTTCAAGGCTTCCTCATTAAAACAATCCTTCCCATTCCAAACTGAGCCCCAATCTCAATGTCCAGTGCTAGTGATGTAACTCACCCTTGGGATTACACTTTGCCCAGCAGGTCCCTCAGAACTTCCAGCTCCTGATGGCCAGTGGCAGTAAGTGTTCAAGAACTTCTGAGACAAGTGAGACCAAAGCAAAATAGAGTCATTTCCTACCCTAAGCCCCATTGGAAAGTCTTTATAAGACTGTGTGGCTCAAACCACACAACAATCGAGACTCTAAGACACAATGGCGGGTGTTCTAAGAATCAAAAGTAGGAGACACCTGAGTACTTCTTGGCTGGTTCTTCCCCTAGGACCAGACTGATGGACAATTGTCCAAGAGAGACTTGCTCTGCCTGGCCACACTTTAGCTGGAGAAACTCAAAGGCAGAACCACACAGTCTCCCTGCCCTTGGCAATGCTGGTTTTACTGGTGTGGGGTAGTGCATAGGCACCTGCCTTTCTTTTGAAAAATTACTTATTTGCTTTATTGTAGTCTGTGTATGCGTGTCTTGTCTTCATGAATGTATACGCATCCCATGTGCAACCTGGTGCCCATGGAGGCCAGAAGAGGCCATTGGATTTCCTTAGAAGTGGAGTTACAGTAGGTGATTATGAGCCACCACGTGAGTGCTGCCAAATGAACCTCTGGAAAAGCAGTCAGTACTGCTGACCACCATGAGCCAGTCATTCTAGTTCCCCAAAAGGTTTGTTTGTTTGTTTGTTTGTGCACCTGTCTTCATAAGCAACTTGCAGAGGAAGCACTGAGTCCCGTTCCTCACTGTCCTGGCCCTGTGAACTCAGGGCTTACAAGGTTGGGGCTGGCACTGAGCCTTGGAGACTTCTCTCTGCCATCTGGGGATTCTTCACAGAAGGGCTTCTCTGGGTCAGCAAGGGGCAGGCTTTAGCTACCCCCTGTGACAGAAAGACCAGCATGGATTCTCAACTGGATAGACATGTGGACAAGACATGCTCTGTGCCTGTTGCTCCCTGTCTGATCCCGTTTTTCATTTCTGTGTTCCCTGACTGATATCTAGCAGGCTAGGGAATCAGTAAAGAGAAAATCATTTTGATGCTTTAAACTTAACAATTGTCTCTCTTCCTACTCCGCTTTAGCTATCTATGTGAATACGACGTAATGATGCACAGGTGCATACCATGTAATGATGGACCACACACATGATTATGACTCATGAGAGCATATCCTCTGGTGACATAAGAGACACCTTGGTTCCTGTGAGCACCCTGTAAGATGTTCTCATCACACTGAGATCAGCTGATAATGCAAGTCTCAGGATGTATCCCCATCTTAATAGCATGACTAGACTTTCCCTCGAGGAAAACCCAGGTCCAGGTTATCTGAGGTCCTTGATGAGGGAGGTCTCTCCTGTTGGCCTTTGGGCTGTCACTGTCGTGCTATCCCAACATAACAGAGAGAAAGTAGATTTTCATTTTTTTCTGTTTGTGGGCATATATTCAATTTATATCTTCCATTTCTGGTCTCCTAAACTCATATTCATTCTACATAAAAACCACATATATTTTATCTCAGTAGCCTTGAAAATATGAACCCATTTTGGAAACAACTCTAAAGTTAACTTTGAAGTCTTAGTTAAAAGTTCTCTAAGGCAGATGTGGGTGAGATGCCAGGGATAAGTCATCCTGAAGCCAGGCTCTTTTTGGCTATGCACTGGGAACTACGGAAGTGACATGTCCCAAAATACAGTGATGTGACCACCTGGACAGGGAGATTATCATTTCATTGGAAAGAAACTGAAGGGAGGCCAGGGGCGATGATGGCTTCCAAGCTCAGTAAGACACACTGCTAAGACTAGATTCTTGGGTTTGATGACTTGCCTTTTGACACACTTAGGTGACCCCTGACATTCTCCAGTTGACCTGTGTCCACTGTCAGAGCAGTTGACACTGAAACTATGTCCTCTTCTCTCTCCTTTGAACCAAGGCAGTCCTGGTTCAAAGCCCTGGTCTCTTAATCAGTCCTGGTTACTTTCCTGTTTGGAAGAACATGTCTACAGTTGCGCAGCCCCATGAGTTAGTCAAGCAGGATAAGAACCCACATTCTTCCTTCACTTTGTCCTGGCCCTGTCAGTTGAGATTGGCAGAGTTTCTGTTGGGGTGGCTGATTAGTGTGTGCATTCACACCCATACTTACTGGGGCTGTTCACCACACCCTTGCCACTCTCTTCCTAATATACCTTTAGTATTATTATTTTACACTACAGGCAGGTTACAGCCAAATCTTTAAGATCTGGCTTGTTTGTTTGTTTGTTTGTTTGTTTTGAGACACGATCTTACTATGTAGTCTTAGTTGGCCTAGAGCTCATAATGGAGACCACGCTGGCCTCCTAAGTGCACCACCATGCCCAGCTCAATTTCTCATTTCCTCTTGGATTTGCTATGAGCAGCCAGGAGTGAGAAAGCCCCTTCTCCAACACTTTGGTTAGAAATCTCCTCAGCTAAATAAGCAGCCGCCCCACTCTCGACTTCTACCTTCCTCAGAACACTGACGCACAAAGGCAGCTCAGCCCGGATCTTCACTACTGCACAGGAATTTCCTCCGCACTGTCCAAGAACACTCCTTATTTCTCTGTAAGACCTCACCTGAACCTCCCTTCCAACCCACGTTTCTAGTATACTGAAAACTTCTCCAGCTCCACCCAGTAACTGGCTCTACAGCGCCATCTACAGCTCTACATGCTCATGACACTAGCTCCGCACTTGGCAGTACAAGTTGTCTAGTGTGGGCTGCAGTTAAGAGTCTATGGACTGGATGACTGAAGTGCGGGGGTTTATTTTCCCCTCTCAGTCTTGGAGGACAGGAAGTGCAAGATCCAACGTATTTAATACAGACCCCCCAATACATCTATAGTCATACTATATTTTAATTTAAAATTATTTTTACATTTACTTATTTACTTGTGTGCATCCTATTTGTGTGTGTGTGCCTGGGTGCATGGACTCTGTGGAGGTCCCTGGATAAACTTACAGGAGCCAGTCCGCTCTCCTCACCTTGTGAGTCCCAGTACCTTTGCCTGCTGAGTGCTCTCACTGGCAAGACATTTATAGTTAAGCGAACACCCTCTTCCTGGCTTATTAAATTGTTCACTGTGTCCCCACCAGCAGAGAAAGAGTTCTGAGTTCTCTTTGATAAGGACACTAGTCTCACCACAGTGGGGACTAACGCCACATCAGAGGTTTCAACCAATGCATCTGGGGGATATATTTAGTCCCTAACACCACCATTGAGAGAGCAAACGCTTCCAAATACAGGAATCTTGTGTTTGGGGACATGTTGTAACACAGGCTTTTTTTTTTTTTTTTTTTTTTTTTTTTTTGAAGGCAGCTTCTTGCTCTCACTTTCTTCCTTCTTTTATATTATTTATGGTTTCTTGTTAACCGTGCTAGGTGCCAAGCACAGGGCCTTGTTCATGCTAGAAAAGAGTTGCCATTGAGTTATACCCCAGCCTTTGGCAGAAGCTGAGGAGGCAGAGGATGCAGGGAGCTGGTGAGGAGAGGAGAGGCCCTCTCCACATTGCTGGGTTGGCCTCCAGCACAGGCCCCCTCCAAGCAGGCTCACACCCACTCGGCATTTGGGAAGAGCTGCTCCTGGTTGGAGAGGGGCAGACTCAGGGCTCATCAGAGCGGACAGTACTGACCTGCCTGGTGACAGCCGGGCAGGAGACAGTCACCAGGTGACACAGACTTTCACCTACTCCTCAGGCTTACATGTCACACTGTCATGGTGGCTCCCATCTAACTGCTAGGACCAGGTAAGTGTGGGTTCCTTTGCAGAGAGTCCTCTGGTTTCCCAAATCTGGGTTCTAAGTGTTCCCAGAAGGCAGCACCTACCTCCTTCAAAGGCCACGTCAAAGGAAAAATTGTTAACCACTGTATCCTACTGTGGCCTGCTTCCTGCAGGGAGAAGTCAGGCTCTGGATATTACCCTCTGAACATCACAGACAGACGGCTGTACCAAGAGCAAGAATGGTGACAAGAAACTTGTACTTGGGAAAACAACGGGAAAGATCACTGTCAAGATTCCTACCTGATGGATTAACAAGGGGCTAAGTCCAGGCCCCCCAGCGGCAGAAGCCACAGCCCAGCCATCTCAGCCCAGTCTTACTGAGTCTTACAAATACAAAGGCTGGTCTCCAAGAAAAGACCTAGAAGCTGTTTGAGCCTTGGCTTCACCGCACGCTAGGTAGGTAGTCACCTTCCCTGAGCAGTGTTGCCTTCCCGTGCCTCAGTTGCAGCACTTGTAGAACACAGAAAAAGAGGCTCTCATTTCATATGGGCTAAATGGTTAGGAAGTTTGTGGATCCCAAGAATCTGTGAACAAAGGCGCTTGATGAAGATCTGCTTTCCCCACCAGCCCTCTTAACTCCAGCCACCCGTCTCTGGCTTCTCTAAACCTCCATGAACTGACCCATAAGATGGTAATGGTAATAATGTTAGTCCTTGAACAAGAAGAGAATTGCACTATAATCTTTCGTGTCTATAGATGATGTTCAATGTGTACCACATTCTGACTCACCATTCTAGTGCTGCCTCACAGGGCACCTTCTCTGGTCTCATGCTCCAGTGAACCCCACGACCTCTTTTCCTGAGCCCCAGGCTACCTGGAAGTCTGCTGCATGTTAAGGGAGATCCATAGGACCCAGGAAACCCAAGGAGGGTCTACCACCAGAGAGTGACAGTGAGCACCCTGGGGTTTGCAGCCTGGTTATTTTCAGAAAGAAAATAAAAATTGCTGCCCAGGAGGCCAGGGCCCGGCAGGGAGCGAGTTATCTCCAGGACGGCTTCCTGCTTTGACAGCAGCAGCCACAGCGGCCCAGAGCACTGAGAGAGCCTTGGCTCGGCCTAGGACTCTCCAGCTGCGCCCCGCCAGCTTAGAGGCGGTGAAATGAGACTAGCCCGCATCACCTTGGCCTCCCGACAGCACCATAGGGGACGTTCCTTCCAGCGATGTTCTTCCCACCCTCCATGTTGCTCCCACCTACGAGGTCTCCCAATCAGGCACTTACTCTGCAGACAGCGGGCAGCAGTCACCCAGAACGCGAGCAGCCCCAGCGGGATGCCTTGGGTCCTCTCCCCGCACCGCAGTGGTCTCATGAGCGAGCCGCGGGCTGTATAGAACCCCGCATGGGCCTCGGGGAGGTGGCCGGTCCAATGCTCGCCCTCAGCAGCGCCCCGCAGCGTAGCGCGCCAGCCTAGCCTCCCAAGCCTTGGCTCTGCTGCTCTGCTTGCAACTCAGCACGTCTCAGCTCCTGCAGCTGCTCCGCCAGAGGCAGATGAGCAGGTTGTACTCTGGTTCAACCAGTTCCCAGGACAGAGGGAAGAAAGGAGGAAGGGAAGAGGGAGGGAGGAGTGAAAGAACGGAGGACTATAAATATGCAAAGATATGGGGTAATGGGAAGGCACGCACTCAGAGGCACTAATGGCAAATAATGAGCAATTTCCTGAGGGTCACACCCACTTTATCAATTCAAGGTTCAGTGCAGGGAGGTGACTGGGGGGAGGGCTAGTGCTAGCTGCTGTTCAAGGGTCCAAAAAGACAATTTGAGGACTTCATGGGCAAGTGGGAGGCTTTTAGGAAAGCCAAGTGACAGCCTGGGGTGTGAGGAGTGAGGGGAAACAGATAGGGTGACTCAGGCTGGCTCTGTGGAGTAGATGCAGTTATGCTCCATCCATCCATCCATCCATCCATCCATCCATCCGTCCGTCCGTCCGTCCGTCCGTCCATCCATCCATCCGTCCGTCCGTCCGTCCATCCGTCCGACTATCCATCCATCCGGCCAGTTACTCAGCCAGCCAGGAAAGGATTCTGAAAGCTGCGTTCTGTCTGGGACCTGGCTCAGGTGGGCGTTCCACCACAGGACAGTGTTGGAATGATGCCTGAGCTACACTTAGAGACACAACCACACTGATTTGCAGAGCCCCTAGAGGTGGCCCTCCTGTAATCTCAGCACTCTGGAATCCTCAGGAGTGACTAGGTACTTTAGGAATCCTAGCAAGGGGTGGGGCCTGCAAACAATGACCAACTGCTATATAGTCTGCTGTTAAATGAAGAACCAGGATGCTGTAAGACTCAAAGCAGCTGGACTCAAAGGGGGATGTGGTGATGTGTAAAGATGTGGAAGTCGGGGAAACTAAAACTGGCCCAAGCTAGTTGTGGCAGTATGGTTTACTTCGTCAGAGCTAGATCTTCTTACTAGGGAATAAGATTCCGAGCAAACAGCAGTGATACTTAAAAGGGAAGTCTACTCGGGAGGGCGGCTCTGGAAAAGATTCTGCTTTCCTGGGGAAAGGATAGAAAGGGCGGTGGCTGCTTGCTGTGTAGCCGTTTCCTTCCAGCTGAGACACTCTTTCCTGAAAGGAGGAGGCAGCTCACAAAGCACAAGCCACTCAAAGGATTCAGGGCACTAGGGCACTTAGAGAACTCTTGGAGTATGCCATTGCCAGGGAGAGGAGACTCTTCCACAGAGCTGCAAGTTGTAGAGGGAGCCCCAGTGATGGGCTGGGCTGGGCTTCTCTGTAATGCAGCCGCTGGAATCACCCATGTTCCTGACCCTTGCTAATGTAACCTTAATACACTCATTGTTCTGAGCTGGAGAGAAGTAGTCTTTCCAGGAAACGCTTCACAGCTCTCCTCCTGCCTCGAAGACATTCCTTCTCCTTAGATCTGGAGCTCTTGACATATTTCGTGAAATTTCAAGTGAGGACAAATCTCGCTAGGTGAGGATGGAGGAACAGAAAGACAGGAAGTGCCAGGAGACAGCGGTGTGTAGCATGCTCTCCCAGGAGACCA
The DNA here is from genome assembly GCF_000001635.26 of Mus musculus. NCBI lineage: Eukaryota > Metazoa > Chordata > Mammalia > Rodentia > Muridae > Mus > Mus musculus. The sequence continues at coordinate 15,237,574 of NC_000075.6, read as the reverse complement.
TGGGATGTAGCACGCCCTACTGTGATCTGGCTCTTGGGGGGGGTTGTATCTGCAGTAAGACTCTGGGTGGGATGAATGCTGGGGCTCAGCTTGCATTCTCCTTTCTGTTTAGTACAGGATTCTCACCCACGGGATGGTGTCCCTCAAAGTTAACGTAGGCCTTCCTACCCCAATTAACCAGATTTAGATAATCTCTCACAGGTGTGCCAAAGGACGTCTTTCCCAGGTGACTCTAGAACCATTAAGTTGGTCATTTTAACCATCACACACACATTCTGGTGAGAACAAGAATGGTCTACCCTGGAACTGCACTCACAGTGTCCTCTTTATTGGCTATCATTGGCTCATGGGTAAAAAGATGAGACCATTGGGGACTCCCTGGGAGTGGCATGTGGCCATTGCTGGGATTGCTAAAGCAGAGGACATGAACCTACAGGTATTACCACCCATGCCTGTCACACAAGAAGTCCTGGACTCATAATGAAGCTAAGTCAGGTATGGTGAATTAAGAAGCTGAGGAAGAAGGAAACCAAGTTTGAGGCTAGCCTGGGCTACGTAGCAAGGCTCTCTTTCAAAAATAAAAATATTTTAAAAGTCAAAAGAATGAAGCTAAGATGAGACAAACTGGGCCGGGACCCAGGGAGAGAAGCAGATACAGTGTGTGCTCTGGGGTTTGAACTCTCACTTTCCCCAGTAGCTTGAACTGGATTTCTGTGACATAAAGCTAATGTTGGTTGAAAGACAGGACATTACAATTAGGGGGAATATATTCAAGACATCTACTTACTGCACAGCACGGAAATGATAATTAATGACGAAATGTGTTGAGTGAACGCTGAGTGGAAGAAGGCTCGCAAGTGATGACCATCTGACCTGTGCTACTTTATTCAGCTCCGTATTCACACTGTGCTGACACTGTGTACACATACTTTAACATACTAGGTCATGCACAATAATTACTATCTGTCAATTTAAAATAAAATAAAGTGTGTGTGTGTGTGTGTGTGTATGTGTGTGTGTGTGTGTGTGTGTAAGCCAAAAGTCAAGGGCAAGAGCTTCTGTGGCCTTTCTCCACCTTATTTTTGAGACCAGCTTTCCCACTGACCTGAGAGCTCACTGACTTGCTGCCCTGGGTAGTCAGAAGTCCTCACCGTCCTCCTGTCTCTGTGTCTCTGGTCCTGGGTTACTGATGTGCACTGCTATGGTTTGTTTGTTTGTTTGTTTAGTGCGGGTGCTGGGGATCTGAACCCAGGCCTTCCTGCTTGCAAGGCAAGCATTTTACTGACTGTGGCTGAGCCATTTCCCAAGTCTGCCCAATCTAAAATCCCAGCCTTATAATTAGCATCCAAAGTGCTCGCCTAGGGGCTTTGCTTGAATGCTCCTCCTCCACCCAGTGCTGCTTTGTTGGAACCTCAGGAACCTAGGATGGAGCCTAAAGGTCACGAGGGTCAGACATTTGGCAGATACCAATACCAGTTTCTTGTCTTAGTTTCCTGGTCTGCTGTAATTTGAACAGTGTCCTCCACACAGGCTCCCTGGCATGAATGGAGCTGTCCTGCCCTGCCTTACCCTCTGTGACAGACTGGAGCCTTCTGAAAGTATAAGCCTGAATAAATCCCAGTCTACCAAGTTGTTTCTGTCAGATACTATGGTCACAGGATATAAGATTAATGAATATGTTTACAGTCAACAATCTCATACAGCCAAAGAGCCAATCATCTATTTTTAATCTATCCACATTTGGATAGATAGGGGCTGTGTAGGATGCAGTGGTAGACCCCTTGCCCAGGATCTTGAAGTGCTGAGTTTGATCTCAAGCACAGGATACAAAGCACACTAAAATGTTAGAAACATTTTTTTTAATTGAGAATAAGGGGACTTCTAAAATATTTCCAATTCCCACATCCTGTGCATTTACTGGTTAGCTCATCAAACATTTACCCAGCATGCCCTGAAGCTGGAAGTATTGTTACTCCAAAGATCAATGACGCATGGATCCAAGTCCCAAGGGCTTCACACACTGATGGAGATTCAATGGCCCAAATCAAGAGAGGCCTCCAGGTCCATGGTCCCTTTTCTGTGGAGCCCAAGGTTAAAAGGAAACACTTGTTTTCCTCACTGCCATTAACCTGGCAGCTGATATGTGGTAGGCACAAAATGACTGCTTGTCAAGTGAATGTATGAACCAGGAAGTCTGAAGCATGAGAAACACATATTAGAAGGAGTAATCTCTTGAGATAAAAAGCTGGTAGAAAGATTCAATAACACTCTGAAAGCCTGCTCTGACTGGCCACTTAACTCTCTGGTTGTGTGGACCTCTGTGCATCCAGCAACTGTTAGAGAAAGGCGCCGTGGTCCAGGCTCCACCCCATTCAGATGTTCTGGGAATGGGGTTGCATGACTTATTTGCCTTGTTGCTGAGACAAAACATCTGACAACACAACTTAAGGAAGAAGAGTCAATTCTGACTCACAGTTCAAGGGCATCATTCTACCACTGCTGTTGGAGCATGGTCCAAGAATGGAGTCCTGTGAGGAGATTTCTGAGTGCTTCTGAGAAAACTCGAAGAAACCAAGACAAGAATCTTGTGACCTTGAATTGTTCTTGGAATGTGCTTTTGTGCCCCTCCAAGGGGTAGCAGATAGGAGTGAGTTCCCATCAGATTGTTATTTGTGTATATGCCTCTATTGAGAAACATGTTTCTTCCACTTGAAGCTTGCCCTCGTGATTATATAAACTGTCTGATGCTCTGAATAAAGTTGGCTATGACATGAGACCTCAGTCCATCTCATTACGAGCTCCACTCTCCCAGATCCCATTGCCTCTAGTGGTAGGGGAAGGCATGTCAGCAGGAGCAGGAGCAGGAGGAGCAGGAGCAGGAGCAGGAGGAGGAGCAGGAGCAGGAGCAGGAGCAGGAGCAGGAGCAGGAGGAGGAGCAGGAGCAGGAGCAGGAGCAGGAGGAGGAGCAGGAGCAGGAGCAGGAGGAGGAGCAGGAGCAGGAGGAGGAGCAGGAGGAGGAGCAGGAGGAGGAGCAGGAGCAGGAGGAGGAGCAGGAGCAGGAGCAGGAGGAGGAGCAGGAGGAGGAGCAGGAGCAGGAGGAGGAGCAGGAGGAGCAGGAGCAGGAGGAGCAGGAGCAGGAGCAGGAGCAGGAGCAGGAGCAGGAGGAGGAGCAGGAGCAGGAGGAGGAGCAGGAGCAGGAGCAGGAGGAGCAGGAGCAGGAGCAGGAGCAGGAGCAGGAGCAGGAGCAGGAGGAGGAGCAGGAGCAGGAGGAGGAGCAGGAGCAGGAGCAGGAGCAGGAGGAGCAGGAGCAGGAGCAGGAGCAGGAGCAGGAGGAGCAGGAGCAGGAGCAGGAGGAGCAGGAGCAGGAGCAGGAGGAGCAGGAGCAGGAGCAGGAGCAGGAGGAGCAGGAGCAGGAGCAGGAGCAGGAGGAGCAGGAGCAGGAGCAGGAGCAGGAGCAGGAGCAGGAGGAGCAGGAGCAGGAGGAGGAGCAGGAGCAGGAGCAGGAGGAGCAGGAGCAGGAGCAGGAGCAGGAGGAGCAGGAGCAGGAGCAGGAGGAGGAGCAGGAGCAGGAGCAGGAGGAGGAGCAGGAGCAGGAGCAGGAGGAGGAGCAGGAGCAGGAGCAGCAGTAGGAGGAGCAGGAGCAGGAGCAGGAGCAGGAGCAGGAGCAGGAGCAGGAGGACTGAGGTCACATTATATCCAAAGCCAGGTAGCACACAATAAGCAGCAAGTAAACCAGGCTATAAAAAAAACTGCAAAGCCCACCCCTAGCAACCACTTCCTCCAGCAACTTCTCCGCCTCTTAAAGGTCCCACACCCTCCAGAGCAGCACTACCAGGTCTGCTCCAACATGAGTGGACATTTCAAACTGTGTACATACAAGAAACACAAAAGACTCTGCTGATATTTATATTTATTTTATATTGTATTTATGTTTGTACATACACATACATACACACATACATGTGTAACAATAATAATCAAAGGAAAAGATGCTATCGACTTTTCATAGAGAAATCATGAAAAGAGTTGGAGGGAGGGTAACTGAGGGGAACTGGGAGAAGTCAGAAAGGGAGAAAGTGTTACAATACTATTACAATTAAAAGTATATTTAGAAGGAATAAAGATTAACCCAGAAAAGCTAGTCTTGGAGTAAGTTCTGAATACTGAGCACTGTGACTGAGAGGTCAAGGGTCATGGAGCATGAAAAGCTGGCTGCTTATTCATAACCTTTAGCATACACTGAGGCCCTCAGGCAATTCTTCTTCCCAGTCAGGAGAAACAACCAGGCTTTATTTTCTCAAAAACTTAGGGACTTTTTACACCTCTCACCTAACTCCCAAGGCCATTTCACTGGCATCGGAGCCTCCTCCTTTAGGCTTCCCGTGTATACTGAAGACCAGCTGAGGCATCAGCATGCATTTGTGAAGGAGATCGGTTGGACACCCACTCTTTGGTGAGTTGATTGTGATCCTTGCTTGTACTCCAGCTCCAGAATGAACTTCCTGTGTGCTTCCTAAGGTCACCCAGTGTCTGAGTTTAGGACATTTAAGTAGCCTATAACCAACCACAGATGCAAATCCGTGTCAGAGAATCAGTGTTGGAGCAGGTGCCAAAACCTCAGGGATGGGCTAGCTGTTTTCTCATTTAGACCTCAAAGCACTCTGGAAAAAAAAAAAAAAAGGCTTCTCTGAAATATTCTTAGAGGTATAGGCTGTAAATGGCCAGTACAGAGGTTACTATTGCAATCTCATTTGTTAGTTATGTCATTACCTTCACAGAGAAAAGATGAGCTAGAGAGATGACTTAGCAGTTACAGAGGACCCGAGTTTCATTCTCAGCACTCACACTGGGCAGTTCTTACAGAGGATCTGAGTTCAGTTCCCACATCCACAGTGAGCAGCTCATAACTTCCTGTAACTCCAGGGAATGTGCTGCCATCTTTTGGCTGCTACAGGCACTGCAAGCATGTGGTGCACATAAACTCAAACACACGCACACATACACTTAAAAAAAAGACAAGACATGCAAGAAATGTGAGTGTCTTTCAACAACAAGGAGACGATCCAGGAAATTGGAGTACACTTTCACAATGACCTTCAATAGCCATTAAAGGAGGAAGTCCACACAAATGATAAAAGAAAAAAAGAGACATGTAGAAGAAACATATAAAGACGGTGAAGGAATGGGAATGGGCACAGGATAAAGGAGGAGAGGGCTAGTGAGAAGGGAAAGGGGGAAATAATGATGGAACAAGAGAAGGGCTGGAGGGGCAGGGGACAGCACAGGGAATGCTGATGGAGATGAGAGATGAAGAGAGGAGGGAGGCCATGCTCTCCATGCATTAAGCAACCCCAGTGTGGCCAGGACCAGGGGCACATGCTTTCAGCAGCAGCCCTGCCTGTGTTCCTGGCAAACTGACACTGAGAGCATCCTTCATTAATATGAGAGGCTCCAGCCAGCCTTAATGGTCCCTAGGCTTCTGGGATGAAAGGGAACTGGGCAGCTGCCATGTTGGTGGGTGAATGTCAGGCTATGCTCATATAAATGGCCTCTCCCTAGACTAAGCCAGGGTCTGAGCCAGTCCAAGGAGGTCTGCTGAGTGATCATTTGTGGGAAGTAATCAGTCCCAGTCTTTCTCCCCCACAGCTCTGTACAATCCAACTAGCAGCCCCACCCTGTAATGTTCAGAGTGAAGCAGCCCGTGGCAGTGGTGTTATATCCTTTGATTCTCTTCACTGGTGTCAGACATTGAGCCTTGCCTGGAACCATTTCTCTCCTCAAAGCTCACAGTGTGGTTAGATAGTGACAGTCAAGTATGCTGCCCATAAGACTAAACTGTGTTCTTAAAGAGATAATACTGCATCTCCTTCAGACATCAGGGATTCAGTGAAAATTAACTGGATGGACAGATGGATGGATGGATGGATGGATGGATGGATGGATGGATGATGGATGGATGTGTTGGGGTTAATGAATAATAGATACTGTGAGATTCATGTTCTGCTGCCACAGAGGTAGAAGGGTTAATAAAAATTTCTTCAGTGAATGCCTGATTATATTTCACTGCAGAGAAAAGGAAGTATTCACCAGGGAAGTGACTCTGGCTGCTACTGATTCCTGGAAACTTACTGTGAGCATAGACATATCATCTCCTTCTGCTGATGATTATGAGTTACATTATCCCTCTTGAACCCCTCAGGGAAGCCAGCAGTGTCAGTATGGGTGTCTGCCTTTGTGGAGGAGGAAGGCACTGAAGGCAGGGCAGGTTTCCTGAATTGGGGCATTCAGGCCACGTTTGGAATGCAAGACTTCTGATAGTAGCAGTATTACCATCCCCTGTCCCTGTGGCTGTTCCCAGGTGACAGCTAACACGGGGCTTTGAGGCAGTTGAACGTTTTAGAGGGAAAACTGATGGGTGCTGGGGATGGGAGCTGTGACCTGGTTCTGATTAAACAGCTGCATAGAAACCATCCTAATGTTCACAACTCCTTTATGAAAAAGGACCTTTTCAGTGCTGGGAGATTGAACCCAGAGCCTTGAGCATGCTAGGTGTCTTAGGGTTTTGCTGCTGTGAACAGACACCATGACCAAGGCAAGTCTTATAAAAAACAACATTTAATTGGGGCTGGCTTACAGGTTCAGAGGTTCAGAGGTTCAGTCCATTATCATCAAGGTGGGAGCATGGCAGCATCCAGGCAGTCATGGTGAAGGAGGAGCTGAGAGTTCTATGTCTTCATCCAAAGGCGGCTAGTGGAAGACTGACTCCTAGTCAACTAGGGTGAGGATCTTAAGCCCACACCCACAGAGGCACACCTACTCCAACCAGGTCACACCTCCAAATGGTGCTACTCCCTGGCCCAAGAATATACAAACCATCACACTAGGTGTGATGGCTATTGCCAGTAGTCAACTTGACTATATATGGAATGAACTATAATCCAGAAATGGAGGGCGCATCTTTGATCCAGATTTTGAGGCTGGAAGACATGGGCCTTTAATCCAGATCTTGAGGTATAGTGACCATGAAAAGTTTAGACCCACACAATATGGTACACACCTTTAATCCCAGGAGATAGAGGCAAGCAGATCTCTGAGTTCAAGGCCAGCCAGGGCCAGAGCAATTTCCAAATTAAAAAAAAAAAACAAAACCAAAAACCAAAAACTTATATCTAGGTGTGGTACACATCTTTAATCTGGGCAATGCCTTCTACTGAAGGCCTATATAAGGACAGTGGAAGAAGGAAGGTTTCCTTCTTCTTCACCTGCTTGCATTTACTTGCCAGCACATCTGGTGGAACCTACTTCTTCAGGATTCCAGCTTATACAGAAACCAGCTGAAACAAGTATCCTTGTGGGACTGAGCAACTACTAGATTCTTGGACTTCCTATTCATGGATGCCCATTGTTGGATTAGTTGAACTGCAGACTATAAGTCATTCCAATAATTTCCGTGTACACACGCACACACACACACACACACACACACACACACACACTCATTCCATAAGTTCTGTTCTAGAGAACCCTGACTAATGCACTAGGCAAACTCTATATTTTCAGAGAAAACTTTATTGTTATGGAAATAGGCTCAGACACATCAAATGCTTGTATCGCCAGTCAGAGCTGTCACGGTTATCATCTGTCTTAGGGTTTCCATTGCTGTGAAGAGACACTGCGACCAAGGCAACACTTATAAAGAAAACATTTAATTGGGGATGGCTTACAGGTTCTAAGCTTCAGTCCATTATCATCATGGCAGGAAGTATGGCTGCATCTAGGCAGACATGGGGCTGGAGGAGCTGAGAGTTCTACATCTTGATTTAAAGACACACAGGAGAAGACTGAATCTCTGTCCCACTGAGTGGAGCCTGAGCTTAGGAGCCTCACAGCCCATCCCCATAGTGACACACTTCCTCTGACAAGACTACACCTTCTTCAATAAGGCCACACCTCCTACTAGTGCCACTTCCCATGGGTCAAGCACATTCTAACCACCACATCATCTTGGGGGCATTTCGGAGAGAGCAGAACAGGATGGACTTCTGTAGCCAGAGGCAAATGCTCTGTGAAATGGTGGGAATAGAAGTGAGAAAAATCTCAAGACTCTAGGTCCCTGTGCACCAAGAGAAAAGATGCCATTACCACACAGGCGTTTGCATTATTTAGAGACTCAGATTCCCGATACAGCTCTACTTAACAGTCGGGGGTAAGTAATGAACTTCCAAGACCAGCAGGTTGGAGGCTACAGTCAGGGTAGACTTGGCAGTCTTGAACTTAACCTCGGCGTGTCTCAGCGCTCGGGGGAGGACAGAAGGAAGACAGTGAACAGAGCAAAGAGCAGGTGTCACCACCCTGTCAGGAGACTGGATGCAGCCTGCCTGTACCTCTGTTCAGGAGGCCTAGAGCAGCTTGGTAAATTTGGCTAACTCTCATTTCCACATAGTGCAGTGGGGCCATGATATGGGGGCCATGCTTTTCCCCAGAACCACTTGTCCATGTCTACCTCTTCATGGCATGTTGGGCCACTCAGTCACTCTGCAGGCTCATGCCCCACTGACGGTGAAGGCTGCATATCAAGGTGTGGTGTCCTATTTTTGGTCACATAGTAGTCTAGATGTTGTTGGTATTCAAGATATTCAAGGGTATGGTTTACATTTGCAATCAGTTCTTTTTGACAAAACCTCAATAATGTGACTGGCCCCACCCAGTCAGTCATTTAAATGTGGTATGTGTGTGTTTGTGTGTGTGTAGTGAGAATTTTGGTTTCTTTAAAAAGACAGTTATGTGAAATGTTTTTGGTTTAATCCCAGGTGCAGGAGAAGAGGCCACTTCACAGCAGGTGACTATGATTTCAGTCGTGTACTAGGAGGGGCATGGTGTTTCCCTAACTACAGGTAGTTAAATTCAGAATTCTGGGAACTTAAAAAAAATTAATCAATTAATTCACTCACTTTACATCCCGATCACAGCCCCCACTCCCTCCTCTCCTCCCAGTCCCGCCCTCTTATCCCACTCCCCTTATCCTCCCTTTTCTCCTCAGAGAAGGGGACCCCCCCCCATCGGTACCAACACATTCTGTCACATCAAGTCACAGCAGGACTAAGTGCATGATCTTTTACTGAGGCCTGACAAGGCAGCCCAGCTAGGGGGAAGGGATCCAAAGGCAGGCAACAGAGCCAGAGACAGCCCTGTTCCAAATGTCAGGGGACCCACAGGAATACCAAGCTGTACATCTGCTACACATGTAGGGGGCCTAAGTCCAGCCCCTGAATGCTCTTTGGTTGGTGGTTCAGTTTATGTGAGCCCCATTGGCCCAGGGTAGTTGACCCTGTAGGGGTGTCCTTGACCCTTCCTGTTTGCTCAATTCTACCCTCCCTCCTTCTACAAGACTCCAGGAGCTCTGCCTGATGTTTGGCTGTGGGTCTCTGCATCTGTTTCCATCAGTTGCTGGATGATGCCTCTTAGGATACAGTTATGGTAGGCTTCTGTCTGCAAGCATAGCAGAATATCATGAATAGTGTAAGGAGTTAGCTCTCTCCGATGGGACGAATCTCAAGTTGGGCCAATCATTGGTTGTCCATTCTCTCAATCTCTGTTCCATCTTTATCCCTGCACATCTTCTAGGCAAATTTAGGATCGAAGGCTTTGTAAATGGGCTGGTGTTCCCTTCCTTCCCCTGGAAGTTCCTCCTGGCTACAGGAGATAGTCACTTTAGGCTCCATATCCCCCACTGCTAGGAGTCAGCTAGGGTCACCTGCATACACTCCAGGGAGCCTTCCCATCCCAGATATCTGGTTTGCCCCAGAGATGCTCCCCCAGCAATGACCCTATTTCACTTCTCTCCTCCAGTCCTCTCTCCCATGGCTCTCCCCCATTCCCCTCCCTATCCCCTCTTCCACTCAGTTTGCTCCCTCTATCCACTTCTGATGTGCGTTTTATTCCTATTCTGAGTGAAATTTACAAATTTTCCCCCGGATCCTCCTTGTTAATTAGTTTCTTTGGGTCTGTGGGGTGTAGCATGGTGTGTTGGTTTAGATAAGTTTGGCCCAGAGAGTGGCACTACTAAGAGGTGTAGCCTTGTTGGAGTAGATGTGTCACTGTGGGTATGGTATATATACCCTCAGCCTAGCTACCTGGAAGTGAGTCTTCTATTAACAGCCTTCAGATGAAGACAGAACTCTCAGCTCCACCTGTGTTGTGGATAGCCCTGGGGCTAATTATATTTGATGTTAATTCCATTCTTCTGTGAGTGGCTAGAACAAGGAATGAGTCAGCAGTCAGGTGATTTCCTGTAAACCTGCTTCCTGCCTCAATTTGTAAAATAAAGGAGAGCAGATAAAAGGGAAGGTGGGGCTGAAGATGGGGAGAGAGAAGAAGGAGAAAATGGAAGAGGGAGAGGACATAGAGGAGGAGGAGGAGGAGAAGGAGGAAGAAAAGTGGAGCAGAAGCACATGGCCTGGAGAAACAGCAAGTTTTAAGGGGTCTCATAGATGTGGAAGTTGGTAGTGTAGCGATAGATCTGCTCAATCTAGGAGCACAGCATGTAATCATATTAACTGAGTTGTGTTTTCATTGCTGGGTTGTAGAGAGTTACCACAACACACATGTATCATGCCTGCCTGGATGCTGCCATGCTCCTGCCTGGAGTATAATGGACTGAACCTCTGAACCTGTACACCAGCCCCAGTGAAATGTTGTCATTTATAAGACTTGCTCTGGTCATGGTGTCTGTTCTCAGCAGTAAAAGCCTAACTAAGACATATGGATATCCTGTACTTTATGGTGAATGTCCACTTATAAGTGAGTACATGCTATGTGTGCCTTTCTGGGTTGGGGTTACTTTACTCAGAATGATATTTTCTAGTTCCATTCTTTGCCTGAAAATTTTATATCTTTGTTTTTAATAGCTTAGTATTCTATTGTAAAAGTGAACCATATTTCCTGTATCTATTCTTCAGTTAAGAGACAGTTTGTTTCCAGTTTCTGGCTATTGCAAATAAAGCTGTTATGAACACAGTTGAGCAAGTGCCCTTGTGATATAGTGGGACATCTTTTGGAAATATGGCCAGGAGTGGTATAGCTGGGTGTTGGAATAGAACTATTCCCAGTTTTCTGAGAACCCATCAAATTGATTTCCAGAGTGGCTGTAGAAGTTTGCACTCCCACCAGCAATGAAGTGTTCCCCTTGTTCCACATCTTTGCCAACATGTGCTTTCACTTGAATTTTTATCTTTAGCCATTCTCCTCTGCCAGTGTGTTCAATGTGGTCCCCCACTCTCTCTTCTCTTAGATTTAGTGTGTCTGGTTTTATGTTGAGGTCTTTGATCCACTTAGATTTGAGTTTTGTTCAGGGTGATAAATATGGGTCTAATGTTCTACATGCAGACATCCAGTTATCACTAAGCCAGCTCAGTCAGTCAACAGGGTCTCAAGGGCAGGAGTGAGGATTGAAAAGAAAAGGACAATTAGACAAACATTACAACATGACTCTGAAAGATCCACAATGTGAGGACTCCCCCACGTTCTGACTCAGGGGAGGCGACACCCCAAATCACTCACAAGAAACAGTCTTGATGCAAACTGCAAGAGGACTTTTTATTCCAAGAGCACTCTGGGGCCCACAGTCATACACCATGGAGGGGTAGAGAACCGTGGCACCCCGAGTATCTGGGAAAGGGGGTATTTAAAGGAAGAGACCACAACTCAAGGGGCTGGGGAGAGTTGTTGGAAAATACCAAAAATACCTTTGGGATAGCATTGAAAATGTAAAGGAGGAAAATACCTAATAATAAATAAATAAATAAATAAATAAATAAAGGCAGAGAAGAAAGGCACCAGGATAAATGGACACACATGCTACTAATGTACACACATCCTACATTTTATCATATGCTGAGATTAGTTCAAGATAATTTGAAGACTAAGGGTAAAGGCAGTGTGCTTAGTCAGGATGCTCTAGAGAAGTAGAATTGTTAGAATGAATAAGTATATGAAAAAAAAAAGTCACATGGAAGTGGAAAGTCAAGACAGTTTTCTATGAGCCTCTAACAATAGCACATTTGCATAGTGGGTTCTAGCAAAGGTCACGGTGGGTCAGGGTGACTTTCTTTGAACGAACACTCCCTGAACCCAGGAAGTGGGTGGGTGGAGGAATGTTGCTTTCTGTTTTATGATTAGCATGCCTTGGAGCATTGAGTCACAAAAGTCACATTCTCAAGCCTGGGCCTAAAGGCCTAGAATTGTTGTTTTTATGTTATACTCTTTTCAACTCCAGCCAGTGCTGAGGCTGAAGTGGCTTTAGTTTTTCCAGCTAGCTTTTACACCATTGTAGGTACTAGCAGAGAATAGGGTCGGTTCTCAGATCAAAGACAAAGTGATTAAAGAAGGCAATGAACAAAGAGATCACACCAGGTAGTAATCAAACAAAGCAGTAAGCAATGTCCCAGAGTCACTGGGTCTGGGGGCTTCTCAGAATTACCAAGACAAAAGGGAAGTCACACTTTCCTTGGCTGAGTTCACCTTGATTCTTACATCAGCCCAAATGTGGATATTCTTATCTGAGCCTACTTCCTCCAGCCCAGTGACAAGTACTTGCCAAATTCCTATACGTGGCACCAAGAGCTCTCCATACAGTTAGACCAGCATCATTTGTTTCAGATGCTTTCTTTTTCCCATTTTATGGTTTTGGCATCTGTGACAAAAATCAAGCGTTCATAGGTGTGTGGTTTTATTTCTGGGTTTTTGATTCTACTCTATTGATCAACCTGTCTATTCTTATGCCAGTTCCATGCAGTTTTTGCTCGGTAGTACAGCTTGAAATTAAGGATACCTGAGAAGTTCTTTTATTGTACAGGATTGTTTTGGCTATCTTGGATTTTGTGTTTTTCCATATGAAGTTGAGAATTGTTCTTTCAAGGTCTGTAAAGAATTCTGTTGGAATTTTGATGATAACTGCAGATTGTTTTTGGTAAGATGGCTATTTGTACTATATTAATCCTGCTAATCCACGAACATGGGAAATCTCTCCACCTTCTCAGATCTTCTTCAATTTCTTTCTTCAGAAACTCGAAGTATTTTTTTTTTACATTTTTATTAGATATTTTCTTCATTTACATTTCAAATGCTATCCTGAAAGTCCTTTATACCCTCCCCACCGCCATGCCCTGCTCCCCAACCCATCCACTCCTGCTTCCTGGCCCTGGCATTCCCCTGTACTGGGGCATATAATCTTCACAAGACCAAGGGCCTTTGCTCTCATTGTTGGCCAACTAGGCCAAACTCTGCTACATATTCAACTAGAGACACAGTTCTGGGGGTACTGGTTAGTTCATATTGTTGTTCCTCCTATAGGGTTGCAGACCCCTTTAGCTCCTTGGGTATTTTCTCTAGCTCCTCCATTGGGGGCCTTGTGTTCCATCAAATAGATGACTGTGAGCATCTACTTCTATATTTGCCAGGCACTGACATATCCTCCCAAAAGACAGCTATACCAGGGTCCCTTCAGCAAAATCATGCTGGCATATGCAATAGTGTCTGAGTTTGGTGGTGGTTTATGGGATAGATCCCTGGGTGGGGCAGTCTCTGAATGGTCCTTCCTCCAGCCTCAGCTCCAAACTTTGTCTCTGTAACTCCTTCCATGGGTATTTTGTTCCACATTCTAAGAAGGAACGAAGTATCCACACTTGGTCTTCCTTCTGCTTGAGTTTCATGTGTTTTGCAAATGATATGTGCATATCGTGTGTGTTCTTTTGTGATTGGGTTACCTCATTCAGGATGATATCCTCCAGATCCATCCATTTGCCTAAGGATTTTATGAATTCATTGTTTTTAATAGCTGAGTAGTACTCCATAGTGCAAATGTACCACATTTTCTGTATCCATTCCTCTGTTGTGGGACATCTGGGTTCTTTCCAGCTTCTGGCTATTATAAATAAGGCTGCTATGAACATAGTGGAGCATGTATCCTTATTACAAGTTGGAACATTTTCTGGGTATATGCCCAGGAGAGGTATTGCAGGATCCTCTGGTAGTACTATGTCCAATTTTCTGAGGAACCGCCAGACTGATTTCCAGAGTGGTTGTACAAGCTTGCAATCTCACCAGTAAGGAAGGAGTGTTTCTCTTTCTCCACATCCTTACCAGCATCTGCTGTCACCTGAATTTTTGATCTTAGCCATTCTGACTGGTGTGAGGTTGAATCTCAGGGTTGTTTTGATTTGCATTTCCCTGATGATTAAGGATGTTGAACATTTTTTCAGTACTTCTCAGCCATTTGGTATTCCTCAGTTGAGAATTCTTTGTTTAGGTCTGTACCTCAGTTTTTAATCAGGTTATTTGATTTTCTGGAGTCCACCTTCTTGAGTTCTTTATATATATTGGATATTAGTCCCCTATCTGATTTAGGACTGGTAAAGATCTTTTTCCAATCTGTTGGTTGCCTTTTGTCTCATCGACAGTATCTTTTGCCTTACAGAAGTTTTGCAATTTCATGAGGTCCCATTTGTCAATTCTCAATCTTACAGCACAAGCCATTGCTGTTCTGTAATTACATTACATTCTGTTCAGGAATTTTTCCCATGTGCCCATATCTTCCTGCCAATCCATGAGCATGGGAGATCTTTCCATCTTCTGAGATGTTCTTCCATTTCTTTCTTCAGAGTCTTGAAGTTCTTATCATACAGATCTTTCACTTCCTTAGTTAGCGACACCAAGGTATTTTATATTATTTGTGACTATTATAAAGGATGTTGTTCCCCTAATTTCTTTCTCAGCCTGTTTATCCTTTGTGTAGAGAAAGGCCACTGATTTGTTTGAGTTAATTTTATATCCAGCTACTGCACTGAAGCTGTTTATCAGATTTAAGAGTTCTCTGGTGGAATTTTTGGGGTCACATATATACTATCATATCATCTGCAAATAGTGATATTTCGACTTCTCCCTTTCCAATTTGTATCCTCTTGATCTCCTTTTGTTGTCCAATTGCTCTGGCTAGGACTTCAAGTATTATATTGAATAGGTAGGGAGAAAGTTGGCAGCTTTGTCTAGTCCCTGATTTTAGTGGGATTGCTTCAAGTTTCTTTCCATTTAGTTTGATGTTGGCTACTGGCTTGCTATATATTGAGTTTATTATGTTTAGGTATGGGCCTTGAATTCCTGATCTGTCCAAGACTTTTGTCATGAATGGGTATTGGATTTTGTCAAATGTTTCTCAGCATCTAATGGGATGATTGTGTGTTTTTGTCTTTGAGTTTGTTTATATAGTGGATTATAGTTTTCCACTATATAGCTGATGGATATCCATATATTAAACCATCCCTGCATCCCTGGGATGAAGCCTACTTGATCATGATGGATGATTGTTTTGATGTGTTCTTGGATTCGGTTTGCGAGAATTTTATTGAGTATTTTTGCATGGATATTCATAAAGGAAATTTGTCTGAAGTTCTCTTTCTTTGTTGAGTCTTTATGTGGTTTAGGTATCAGTGTAATTGTGGCTTCACAGAATGAATTGGGTAGAGTACTTTCTGTTTTTATTTTGTGAAATAGTTTGAGGAGAATTGAAATTAGGTCTTCTTTGAAGGTCTGATAGAACTCTGCACTAAACCCATCTAGTCCTGGGCTTTTTTTGTTGTTGTTGTTGTTGGGAGACTATTAATGACGGCTTCTATTTATTTAGGGGATATGGGACTGTTTAGATCATTGATCTGATCCTGATTTAACTTTGGTACCTGGTATCTGTCTAGAAAATTGTCCATTTCGTCCAGGTTTTCCAGTTTAGGTGAGTATAGCCTTTTGTAGTAGGATATGAAGATGGTTTGGATTTCCTCAGGTTCTGTTGTTATGTCTCCCTTTTCATTTTTGATTTTGTTAATTAGGAGTCCCTGTGCCCTCTAGTTAGTCTGGCTAAAGGTTTATCTATCTTGTTAATTTTCTCAAAAAAAACCAAAAAAACAAAAAACAAAAAAAACAAAAACAAAAAACCCAGCTCCTTGTTTGCTTGATTTTTTTGTTTAGCTCTTTTTGTTTCTTCTTGGTTGATTTTACCCCTGAGTTTGATTATTTCCTACCATTTACTCCTCTTGGGTGAATTTGCTTCCTTTTGTTCTAGAGCTTTTATGTGTGCTGTTAAGCTTGCAGTGTTTGCTCTCTCCAATTTCTTTTTGGAGGCACCCAGAACTATGAGTTTTCCTCTTAGGATTACTTTCATTGTGTCCCATAAGTTTGGGTATGTTGTGGCTTCATTGTCATTAAACTCTAAAAAGTCTTTAATTTTTTTCTTTATTTCTTCCTTAACAAAGTTATCATTGAGTAGAGTGTTGTTCATCTTCCACCTCAATATTGGCTTTCTATTTTTTATGTTGTTATTGAAGATCAGCCTTAGTCCATGGTGATCTGATAGGGTGCATGGGATAATTTCAATATTTTTGTATCTGTTGAGGCCTGTTTTGTTTTCCAATTATGTGGTCAATTTTGGAGAAGGTACCATGAGGTGCTAAGAAGAAGGTATATCCTTTTGTTTTAGGATAAGATGTTCTGTAGATATCTGTTAAATCCATTTGTTTCATAACTTCTGTTAGTTTTCATATGTCTCTGTTTAGTTTCTGTTTCCAGGATCTGCCAATTGATAAAAGTGGGGTGTTGAAATCTCCCACTATTATTGTGTGAGGTGCAATGTGTGGTTTGACCTTTATTAAAGTTTCTTTAATGAATGTGGATGCCCTTGCATTTGGAGTATAGATATTCAGAATTTAGAGTTCATCTTGGTAGATTTTACCTTTGATGAGAAGTGCCCCTCCTGTCTTTTTTGATAACTTTGGGTTGGAAGTTGATTTTATTCGATATTAGAATGGCTACTCCAGCTTGTTTCTTTGGACCATTTGCTTGGAAAATTGTTTTCCAGCTTTCTACTCTGAGGTAGTATCTGTCTTTGTCCCTGAGGTGGGTTTCCTGTATGCAGCAAAATGTTGGGTCCTGTTTATGAAGCCAGACTGTTAGTCTATGTCTTTATATTGGGGAATTGAGTTCATTGATATTAAGAGTTATTAAGGAACAGTAATTGTTACTTCCTGTTATTTTTGTTGTTAGAGTTGGGATTCTGTTCATGCAGCTATCTTCTTTTAGGTTTGTTGAAGAATTACTTTCTTGCTTTTTCTAGGGCATCATTTCCCTCCTTTTGTTGGAGTTTTCCCTTTATTATCCTTTGAAGGGCTGGATTTGTGGAAAAATATTGTGTGAATTTGGTTTTCTCATGGAATACTTTGGTTTCTCCATCTAGTCTAATTGAGAGTTTTGTTGGGTATAAGTAGCTTGGACTGGCATTTGTGTTCTCTTAGGGTCTGTATAACATCTGTCCAGGATCTTCTGGCTTTCATAGTCTCTGGTGAGAAGTCTGGTGTAATTCTAATAGGTCTGCCTTTATATGTTACTTGACCTTTTTCTCTTACTGCTTTTACTATTTTATCTTTATTTAGTGCAGTTGTTGTTCTGATTATTATGTGTCAGGGGGAATTTCTTTTCTGGTCCAGTCTATTTGGATTTCTGTAGGCTTCTTGTATGTTCATGAGCATCTCTTTCTTTAGGTTAGGGAAGTTTTCTTCTATAATTTTGTTGACGATATTTACTGGCCCTTTAAGTTGAAAGTCTTCATTCTCATCTATACCTATTATCCTTAGGTTTGGTCTTCTCATTGTGTCCTGGATTTTCTGGATGTTTTGAGTTAGGATCTTTTTGCATTTTCTTTGATTGTTGTGTCCATGTTTTCTATGGAATCTTCTGCACCTGAGATTCTCTCTTCCATCTCTTGTATTCTGTTGCTGATGCTTGCATCTATGGTTCCTGATTTCTTTCCTAGGATTTCTATCTCCAGAGTTGACTCCCTTTGTGATCTATCTATCTATCTATCTATCTATCTATCTATCTATCTATCCTTCTCTCTCTCTCTCCCTCCCCCCCTCTCTTTCTTTCTTTCTTTTTTCGAGACGGGGTTTCTCTGTGTTGCCCTGGCTGTCCTGGAACTCACTCTGTAGACCAGGCTGGCCTCGAACTCAGAAATCTGTTTGCCTCTGCCTCCCAAGTGCTGGGATTAAAGGCATGTGCCACCACCGCCCGGCTTCTTTGTGATTTCTTTATTGTGTCTACTTTCATTTTTAGGTCCTGGATAGTTTTGTTCAATTCTTTTACCTGTTTGGTAGTGTTTTCCTGTAACTCTTTAAGGGATTTTTGTGTTTCCTCTTTAAGAGCTTCTAGCTGTTTACCTGTGTTCACATGTATTTCTTTAAGGGAGTTATTTATTTCCTTCTTATAGTCCTCCATCATCATCATGAGAAGTGACTTTAGATCCATATCCTGCTTTTCTGTTGTGATGGTGTATCCAGGACTTACTATGGTGGAAGAGTTTGGTTCTGATGATGCCAAGTAACCTTGGTTTCTGTTGCTTCTGTTCTTATGCTTGCCTCCTGCCATCTGATTATCTCAAGTGCTTGCTGCCCTCAATATATCTTATGGGAGCCTGACCTTCCTGTAATCCCAGTTGATTTAGGACTCCTCAGAGTCCAGCTTTCTCTGTGATCCTGTGATTCCAGGTTCCTGTAAACCTGAGATTCTGGGTGTGTCAGAGTTCTTGGCAGTCAAGTTTCCTCTGAGACTCTGAGATCCTGGTGTGACCAAGTTCCTGGTATCCTGGTATCCTGAACTCCTAAGGTCCTGGGTGTGTTACAGCTCCTGGAAGTGGTGTCTCTTCTGGGGACCATGGGGCTGTCTGGTGTGTTAGAAACTAAGGTATACCAGCACTGATTAGAAGGAACCTGAGCCGCAGGTCAGGCTGGGCTCCTGTGTCCTTGCTCCTGCTGTCACAGGCCCATCACAATTGGTTTGGAACAGATGTTGTGTTCTACTCACCAGTGATCCTAAGACCCTGGGTGTGCTAGGGTGCTGGCAGCATGGAGAGTCCTCTGGGGACCTTGGGACAGTCTGCCGAGTTCGTGCCCAAGATCCGAAGTTCTTGTCATGTAGATCTTTCACTTGCTTGGTTAGAGTTATACCAAGATATTTTATATTATTTATGGCTATTGTGAAGGGTGTTCTTTATCTAATTTCTTTCTCAGCCCATTTGTATAAATGAGGACTGCTGTGGCTTTTTTTTTTTTTCTTTCTTCTTTTTTTTTTTTTTTTTTTTTGTATTTAACTACGTTACGGAAGGTGTTTATCAGTTATAGAACTTCTCTGGTAGAATTTTGGGGGTCACTTATGTATACTATCATATCATCTGGGAATGTGATATTTTGACTTCCTTTCCCTTTGACCTCCTTTTGTTGCCTATTTGCTCTTGATAGGACTTCAAGTAATATATTGAATAGGTAGGGAGAGAGTGGGCAGCCTTGTCTTGTCCCTGATTTAATTTTAGTGGGATTGATTTAAGTTTCTCAACATCTCATGAGATGATTATGTGTTTTTTTCCTTTGTTTGTTTATATAGTGAATTATATTGATGGATTTTCATGTATTGAGCCATCCCTGCATCCCTGGAATGAAGCCTAATTGATTATGGTGGGTGATTTTTTTTTATGTGTTTTTGGATTCAATATTTACAAAGGTAATTGGACTAAAATTCTCTTAGATGTTAGCTCTTCTTTGAAGGCCTGGCAGAATTCTAAGCTAAGAAAACATCTGGGCCTGAACTTTTCTGAGTTGGGAGACTTTTAATGACTGCTTCTATTTGCTTAGGGGTTGTAGGACTGTTTAAATAGTTTACCTGGGGACTGGAGAGATGGCTCAGTGGTTAAGAGCACTAACTGCTCTTCCAGAGGTCTTGAGCTCAAATCCCAGCAACCACATGGTGGCTCACAACCATCTGTCATGAGATCTGACTCCCTCTTCTGGAGTGTCTGAAGACAGCTACAGTGTACTCATATACATAATATATATATATATATGTATATATATATATATATATATATATAATATTTTACCTGATTTTGGTTTAATTTTCGTAAGTGGTATCTATCAATAGAATCATCCATTTTGTTTAGATATTCCAATTTTGTGGAGTTCAGGCTTTTAAAGTAAGACCTAATGATTCTTTGGATTTACTCAGTTTCTGTTGTTATGTGTCCCTTTTCTTCCCACCCCCACCCCCCACCCCCCACCCCCTTTCTCCCTCTTACTCCAGCCCCTGCTTGCTCTGGGCTGCTTGCTCTGGCTCTGCTCGCTCTGCCTCATAGGTGTTTTATTTGTTTCTGGTTACGGATGGTTGTGAGCCACCATGTGGTTGCTAGGATTTGAACTCATGACCTCCGGAAGTGCAGTCAGTGCTCTTAACCGCTGAGCTATCTCACCAGCCCCTTAGGTCTTTCTTTTCACTTCTGATTTTGTTAATTTGGATACTGCCTCTGTGCCTCTTAGTTTAGCTAATGGTTTATCTATCTTGTTGAGTTTTAGCTTTTGGTTTTGTTGATTCTTTCTATTTTCTCTTTATTTTTAATTAATTAATTTCCTGCCATTTAGTCCTCTTGGGTATGTTTGCTTCTTTTTGTTCTAAATCATTCAGGTGTGCTGTTAAGTTGCTAGTATGCGATTTCTCCCATTTCTTTATGGCACTTACTGCTATGATTTTTCCACTTAGCACTGCTTTCATTGTTCCCATAAGTTTGATTATGTTGTGCCTTCATTTTCATTGCATTCTAGAAAGTCTTTAGTGTCTTTATTTCTTCCCTGGCTCAGATGTAGTGGCTTGTGTTCTCATGCTAATTGTGTTACCCAAAAAACCTGTTTACAACGTCCTGCACATAGGTAAAGGAAGCCTGCCCTCGGTTGGCTCTGACTGGGAAATAAAATTGCCAATGGCCAATGTTTGGGCAGGGTGAAAGAGGCAGGCAAGAAATGCAACGGAGAGGAAGAAGGAATTCTGCCTTGAGAGGGGTGTAGGATGGACTACAGACCATACCATGAAGCAGCAGAGGATGAGGCCAAAAGATACAAAGGGAAAGAGGCCCCACAGGAAGGCTGCCCAAAAGGAAACAGGGCAGCAAAGATAAAATATAGATTTAGAAAGGGTTAACTCAGGAATACCAGAGGGGGTTGTGTGCTACCTGGGGAGTGGGTGGGTGGGCTGAGGAAGTGCCCAACCATTGAGGTAGTAATGCATATTGTGTGTATTTTTCTTTTGTGAAGCTAGAGAACTCTAAGGGGTGGCTAGAAGCTCCATCACCTGACCACCCGCTGGGAGCTCAATTCACCCCTATACCCAGTGGTCATTCAGTTATGTTTCCATGAATTTGTAGGCTTTCTGTTTTGTTGTTGTTGAAGTCCAGCTTTAATTGATGGTAGTCTGATAAGTATATGGTCTGATGAGTATATGGTCAATTTTGGAGAAGGTTTCATGAGGTGTTGAGGAGACAGCATATTCTTTTGTGTTTGGATGAAATATTCTATAGATGTCTGTTGGGTCCATTTGATTTATAACCTCTGTGAGCATCATTATTTCTCTGTTTATTTCTGTCTTGATGACCTGTGCATTGGTGAGAGTTGGATGTTGAAGTCTTCCACTATTCATGTGTGTGGGTTGATGTGTGATTTAAGCTTTAGTAGTGTTTCTTTTACGAATGTGAGTGCCCTAGTATTTGGGGCATAGACATTCAGAATTGAGACATCATCTTGGTGGATTTTTCCTTAGACAAGTATTTGTACCTAGTCTTTTTTTATTACTTTTGGTTGAAAGTCTATTTTATTAAACATTAGAATGGCTACTTCATCTTGCTTCTTGGGTCCATTTGCTTGGGAAAACTTTTTTCTAGCCCTTTATTCTGAGGTAATGACTATTTTTATTGCTAGGGTTTGTTTATTGTATGCAGCAGAATGAAAGATCCTGTTTGCCTTCATTCTGTTAGCTTATGTCTTTTTATTGGGAAATTAAGTCCATTAATGTTGACAGATATTAATAAACAGCAATTGTTAATTCCTGTTATTTTGATGTTGGTTGTATTGTGCAGGCATGTGTGTGTGTGTGTGTGTGTGTGTGTGTGTGTGTGTGTGTGTGATTCCCTTCCTTTGGTTTGCTGGTGTGGGTTATTTATTTCCTGTGTTTTCTTGGGTGTAGCTAGCCTCCTTGTATTGGAGTTTCCTTTCCAATATCTTCTGTAGAGCTGGATTTATGGATAGATATTGTTTAAATTTGGTTTTGTCATAGAATATCTTGTTTTTTCCATCTATGGTGATTGAAAGTTTTGCTGGGTATATGAGAGATAACATCTATGGTTGTAGAGTCTATAAGACACCTGCCCAGACCCTTCTGGCTTTGAGAATCTCTGTTGAGAATTTGGGTGTAGAGCACATAGGTTAAGAGCACTGACTGCTCTTCCAGAGGTCCTGAGTTCAATTCCCAGTAACTACATGGTGGCTCACAACCATCTGTAATGAGATCTGATGCCTTCTTCTGGTTTGTCTGAAGACAGCTACAGTGTACTCACATGCATGAAATAAATAATTCTCTTTTTTAAAAAAAAGAGAATTTGGGTGTAATTCTGATAGGTCTGCCTTTATATGTTACTTGGCATTTCCCCTTGCAGCTTTCAATATTCTGTCTTTGTTTTGTAGGTGTTGTGTTTTGATTATTATGTGGTGGGAGGATTTTCTTTTCTGGAATCTATTTGGTGTTCTGTAAGCTTCCTGTATGTTTATAGGCTTGTTCTTTCTTTCTTTCTTTCTTTCTTTCTTTCTTTCTTTCTTTCTTTCTTTCTTTCTTTCTCTCTCTCTCTCTCTCTCTCTCTCTCTCTCTCTCTCTCTTTCTTTCTTTCTTTCTTTTTAGTTTGGAGAAACTTTCTTCTATGATTTTGTTGAAAATACTTTCTGGGCCTTGTAGCTGGGAGTCTTCTTTGTCTACTCCTATTATTCTTAGATTTGATCTTTTCATGGTATCCCAGATTTTTTTGATATTTTGTTTCAGAACTTTTTAGATTTAACATTTTCTTCAACCAAGGTATCAATTTCTTCATTGTATCTTTTACCTCTGAAGTTTTTGTGTTCTGTTGGTGGTGCTTGCACCTGTACTTCCTGTTCTCTTCCCTAGGGTTTCCATCTCCAGGATTGCCTTACTTTGTGTTTTCTTTATTGCTTCTGTTTCCATTTTCAGGTCTTGAACAGTTTTATTCATTCCCATCATCTGTTTGATTTCATTTTCCTGTATTTCTTTAATGGATTAATTCATTTTCTCCTTAAAAGGCCTCTATCATTTTTATATGATTTGTTTAAGGTCCTCTTGTGTTTCAGCTGGGCTCTGGTGGTGAATATTGCCTTAGCTCTTGCTGTGTGTGTTCTTACACAGTCCTTTAGTGACCTGTTGTCCTGGGTGTTGGCTGGATGTTCCTGATGCTGGTAGAATTCCTTGGGGAGGCAGATAGATCTGTGGGCCTGCCAATGGAGCTTGGGGAATAGCATGCTGTTACTTCTGTTGGTTGTACCCCAGGGGAACCTGGCAGACAGGGCATTGGTGGACATAGCCTGCATGCTCTGGGGGCACGGCAGGCCTCCTTTGGAAGGCAGGCAGAGCCATGGACCAGAAGATGGAACCTCTGGGAACTTTTGAGAGGGTATAAATGCCAGAGCCCCAACAGGGGCTGGATGTGCTCCAAGTAGGCTGCTGTTGTTTCCTGTTGCTGTGGTTTATTAAGTGGTTGTGAGCAAAGAGACAAGAAGAAGATATGGGATATCTGTATGGGGGAAGATTGGACTGGCCCCAAGAAACTCAGTGCCACTAATTAGCAGGAAATAATCTAAAAAGGTTTAAGTCTCCTTTCTTCTCTAATGCCTTTCCAACCTAGTGTTGGGGGTATTAGAAGGGATTAGAGCAAACTAAGTATTGGAAGGATAGTAGGTATAAGAACCCAATAAAATAGTCAAAAATTGTGTGTGTGTGTGTGTCTGTGTGTGTATGTGTCTGTGTGTGTATGTGTCTGTGTGTGTGTCTTCACCTGCCTATGGTCTTCCAGCTCCTGTAGTGTCCAGTGGATCTGTGACAATGGGTACACTGTCCCAGCCCCAACCAGGACTGGAAGATTTGGCCACTGACTCTCCACTATTCTGTTCCTTCTGGCCAGGTGGCCCGTAATGTCTGTGCACTGGGACGTGGTCAGTGATCAAGAGGATATTACAGTTCTGTACATATACAACCTTGCTCAGTTCATCCAATTATGTAAAACATATACCACTAGATGTGAAGCTACAGATTAAATCCAACACAGTGATAGTGGCAGATTTCACTAGTAAACTTTCACCAATAGGCAGGCCATTTGTATAAAATGAATAGAGAAATATTGGCATTAAATGACATTTTGTATCAGATGAAGCCAACATATGTGCAGAACACTCGTCCAAATACTAAAGAATATATAATTTTTTCAGCAGCTCATGGAATCATCTCTAAAAACACACCACATATTAGACACAAAGCAAGCCTCAACAAATATAGGAATATTGAAATAATAATCCATATTTTATCAGAACCTTTAGTCCACTAAACTGGATAATCTAAAAGACATGGATAAATTTCTACACATACATAATTTACTAAAATGAAATAAATAATTAAAAAGACCTCAGCGGTTAAGAGCACTGACTGCTCTTCCGAAGGTCCTGAGTTCAAATCCCAGCAACCACATGGTGGTTCACAACCATCCACAATGAGATCTGGTGCCCTCTTCTGATGTGTCTGAAAACAGCTACAGTGTACTTATGTATAATAAATAAACCTTAAAAAAAAAAAGACCAAGAATTAGGGGTGAGATTGAAGAAATAATAAAATATCTTTTTAGTGATGGATTCATGCAAAATTCTACTCAACAGCTACAGAATTAACACCAACTCTAACCAAATTATTCCAAAGAAAAGAAGGAAGACTTCCTAACTTTTCATATGAAGCCAGTATTACCCAGACTCTCAAACCAGAACAAGACATAGGAGCAACAATAGCAAAAGAATAGACCACTCTCTGTGATGACTGTAGATGGAAATGCTCAGTTCACGGTAGACTGTGGTGGGCCTTTCCCCGGCTTATCGAGGCTTGCTGGGGTTTCCAATCTCCCTTTCCTTCAGCTGGTGGGTTCTTTAGTTTTTCGTTGTCCTCATGCGATTCCATTTTCCTGTGCTGTGATTCTTACTCCCCTCAGTCATTTGCGTGCATTTTTTTTTAAAGACTTCAGTCAGTTGCCCTGTCCTCTTCGAGAGCATTCATGTTTTTACTTTCTTCCCCCTTTGCATGCTTTGAACTTGTTGACTGTGCTTAGCATTGTTCTTTTGAATTCTCCATTTATTTCATGTAAGTTGCTTTCCTTAGGGGATATTGCGGTGGAATTGGTGATTTGGGGAGACTTCTGCCTAAGGTCAATGACACAATGTTTTTGGCAGCCAACATTTGCTTAAGTACTACATTTTTTTCCCCCATTTACAGCAGGTAACGCAGCTCCCAGACACAATAAGAATGTAATATCTTGAAATCCCACCAGGTGGTACTCCAAGTCTGCCAAGAGCAGGTTAATAGTTGTTGAAATGAGTAAAGAGGGGTTGTGTATGCCTTACTGTAAAGGAGGAAGGACGGTGGGACAGAATAATATATATGCATATGCATTATATATATGTATATATATAGGTAGATATATTTTAAAATTTGAAAATAGATATTTTTCATACAATATGTTCTGATCACTGTTTCCTCTCTCCCAACCTCTCTTTGATCCTCCCACCTTCCCACCTACCCAACCCCATATCTTTTCTTTTTCTCTTTCATTAGAAAACAAACAGGCATACTTACCTGGCAGGGGAAACATTGCAATCACGAAGGCAGTTTTCCTAGGGCAAGGTTTATCCATTATGCTCTGGATGTGCTAAACCCTGTGATTTTCCTAAATTCAGAAAACTCGACTTGATAATTTGCGTTGCAGGGAGGGATGCTCTCTCTTGAAGAAAAGTAAAAAGCAAAGGAAAACAAACAGGCAACTAAAAACAACTATAATAAAATAGAATAAAAACAAACAAACCAGGGTAGGACAAAACAAACAAGAAAAAAAAAAGAGCCAAAGAAAAAGCACAAGAAATGCACAGATTAAAAAAATCCCACTTGGGCTGGTGAGATGGCTCAGTGGGTAAGAGCACCCAACTGCTCTTCTGAAGGTCAGGAGTTCAAATCCCAGCAACCACATGGTGGCTCACAACCATCCGTAAGGAGATCTGACTCCCTCTTCTGGAGTGTCTGAGGACAGCTACAGTGTACTTACAATAAATAAATAAATAAATCTTTAAAAAAAAAAATCCCACAGACACACATCGGCAACCATAATCTTAAACCAAAAGACCTGGAAGCTTTAAAAAAGAAAGAAAAAAAAAAGCCTAGACTACCCAGCATGAGACAAACACTTCTAAAAACACTGTCTTGTTTTGTGTTGATCATTTACTGCTGGGCATGGGGCCTGCTCTTAAATATGGTTTGTATATCCAGTGAGACTTCATTGGAGAAAATTAATTTTTCCTTTGGGAGTTGTTCTCAACTGAAGATAGCTTCTGGGTTTGGTTTGAGGCCTTTTGTCCACTTCCCCTCTTAGCTATGGGACCCCATCTGACTCAGACCCGTGTAGGCTCTATCTCTGTGAGCCAGTGTGGTGCCAGTCTCTGTGGGTTTCTTTGTGCATTGGTCCTGCTGTGTCCACAGGGACTTGCTTTCTTGGTGTCCTCTATCCTCTCTGGCTCTTACACTTCCCATCTTCTCTTCTGCAGGGTTCTCCAAGCCCCGAAGGAAGAGATTTGATGGACACATCCCATTAGGACTGAGTGTCCCAAGGTTTCTCACTCTGCACATTGTCCAGATGTGAGACTCCATATCTGTTCCTGTCTGCTGCAGAAGGAAGCCTCTCTGAGGGCTGAGCAATGCACAGATCCGTGGAAAAAGCCCAATGTTGTTAGGAGTCGTCCTATTGCTGTGTTCCTTCAGCAGAGCAGCAGCGTTGGGTTACTTTACGTTCATGGCCTATCTACTCTCAGGTTCTTTGGGCAATGGTCCCATCTCATGGACTGAACCTTAAATCTGACCCGATAGTGATTGGTTACACCCACAACTTTTATGCCATTACACAAGAGTACCTTGTAGGCAGGCCACCACGGTAGATGGAAGGGTTCATAGCTGAGATGGTCTTTACCTTTCTCCTCTGGTACCTTCCTGTACCATGAACACTAGTCAGCAGGACTGAAGGCTTTATTTAGGCACCAGCTTGACTTCTCCATGTTCAATGAGTTGTGCAGGTGGAGTCTTCAACAACAGAACCTTACCATCAATTTGTGGAGAGCAACCAATAGCTTTGGCAATAGCCAGGATTATTTGAAGGTTTTTATGATTTCACTTGGGCCAACAACTTGATTAGATGTAATCATTTCTGGCACTGGAGGTTTCATTTGTTGGCTGTATATATTTTGTGTACAGTAAGTCCACTATGTCGAGACTGGCATTAGAAATCCTCAATATTTGTTGTGTATCTCAGCTTTTCTACCACACAGCTTTCATTCTTTTCTCTGTGCTTCACACAAAGTATATCTATAAGTGCTTAATAAGTTGGGATTTATCTGAGTCCCCAGAGTCATCTTGGAATCAAGCTTCTTTTTCTATTGTCCTTCTGGCCTTTGACATCTGCCATGTTAAGTCTCAGAATCATTGTGTTATCTTCCCGGTCTTTCCATGTGTCCCTGGTTGGTTTCTGGTTCCTTTCCCGACAAGACCTTTATAAACCCCACCCTCACACCCCTGATCATTCATCGTCACAGTCAGCTTGACTGGCTTTGGAATCTCCTAGGAGAAAGGCCTCTGAGTGTGTCTGTAAGGATATTTCCAGGGAGGGCTAACTAAGGAAGGAAGATGGATCCTGGACACGAGTGTTACCATCCCATGAATTGAAACCTTGAATTAAATAAAAGGGAGAAAAGGGGAAAGCTGTCTGAGTGCCGGTTTCCCCTACTCTCTGCTTCCTGATCTACTAGGGTGTGAGCCAGCAGCTATTCACAGCCAGCCAGAAGCTCTCCCAACACAGTAGACAGTATGCTTCAAAACTGAGCCAAAATACTCCCTTCTTGCTTGTTGTGGAGCATGCTGTCACAGCATGAGCAGAGTGCCAAGACCACTTCCTTTCAGGAGGCAACCTGAGGCCACATCACAGATAAGCTCCAGGTGGCTTGTGGCTCCTCATCTTCCTAATGCCACACTCCCACTTGAGCTCCCCTGCTCCCCTCCAGTGATGCTGGAAAGCATGTTTGGATTTCAGTTGCTATGATTCCTAGCCTTCCATAGTCTTTCATTCACTTGTCATTTATTCAGAGGGATTTAGAGTGGTAGAGAGGAGCAGCAGGCTGGGGCTGGGGCTGGGGCTGGGGCTGGGGCTGGGGCTGGGGCTGGGGCTGGGGCTGGGGCTGGGGCTGGAGTTGGAGCGGGAGCCCTGGGTGGACTGAAGCCTGTGTGTTACCTTGCAGTTAACCATGAAGATGGGTGCCCTGCTAATGCAGAGCATCTCAAGGGACAAGGGGTTCTGGGTGTGATCATGAGCTACATACAAACTGCCCCCTTACTTCTGCCCACCACGTCTTGAGCAGTATCTCTGAGGCCAATCCAACCAGAAACACTAAACTGTCTTCTGGAGGTATTCTGGGCACAGAAGCAGGAAGACTTCTTGATGGCTTGGATGAGGTGTGAAGTGACTGCAGCTGTGGGCTGAGCATGGGAAAGGTAGCATTAAGGGGCTGGGGAGACCGGAGAACAGTAATCTTAATTTCTCCTCCCTCTCCCCTCCCCTCCCCTGTCCTCCCCTCCCCTGTCCTCTCTACTCTCCTCTCCTCTCTCCTCTCCTCCCCTCCCCTCCCCTCCCCTCCCCTCCCCTCCCCTCCCCTCCCCTCCCCTCCCCTCCCCTCCCCTCCCCTCCCCTCCTCTCTGCTGTCTCTTCCCCCCTTCCTCCTCCTCTTCTCCCCACCTCCTCGAAAGGCTCAGGCCCACTGGCCCTTGGAAGTGGCATCACACAGGAACCTTCTGCCTGCTGCTTTAGAGAGGTCCAGCCGTGACTGGAGGGGAAGGAGCTGTTTCCTCTGCCTATCCTCCTGGTGATGTATGTGTGGCCTCAGTGACAGCAAGCACCTGCCCACAAGTTCTTTATTCACCTGTAAAATGGGTGCAGTAATTTTGACCTACCTCAGAGGTTGGAAGGTATAATTACTGGTAAAAGCAATGTGAAGGCAGATGAAAGCCCAGTACAAGCACAGGCCGTCATTAGCACGAAGGTTGCTCCCTTTGAACAGCCTGGAGACCGTCCTTTTGACTGAGGTCACTAAATTGTCTCTCAGCTCCTTCAGCGGACAAGAATATTACAGCCTCCAGGCTGGCCACAAAGTCTTTAAACTTTGGCCACTTAAAAGTGATTATAATGTCTCAATCACTGGCTTTTGACCCCCCCACCCCCACCCCATGATCTATCCTGAAAAGTCAGTTTTTCATACTACAACCAACCTGTTTAATCTAAACTCTTTCAACAGGTATGAAGAGGAATAAGATCCATTTTTATTTCTAATTAACTAAGCCTTTCTTTCCCTAGACCACAGAGAAAATGCAGACATCTATGGGCCAGCCAGGGATATGTTGCCACAGGGATATAATGGGGCAGTATAGAGACTGTCAGGCCTTGGGGCACCTGTTCCTGAGACAGCACTTACTTGGAGGTTCCCACTCTGATGTCCTGACCTCTGTAAAACGTGTTCCAGGGAGACTGTGATCTACCCTTCATATCCACCCACACACAGGCTGTGTAATCCAGCCACTTGATTCCCACCGCCCTCACTCCACCCCCACTCCCACTGCCAAGACACACATAGACACACACACAGACACACAGACACAAACACACACACACACACACACACACGCACACGCACACGCACACGCACACGCACACGCACACGCACACACACACACACGCACACGCACACACGAGTGCAGGCTATAGTCCAGTCACCCGTTCCTCCCTTGGGTGTCCTAGCCTGTATGAGAATTTTCACTTACTTCCTGAGAAGGTTGCACACCATTCTCCCCAGTACAACCCTCCCCTATGGCATTGTGGGGGATTAATAGAGATGGTGTGGGGAGTGTACTGACTGGCATATGGCTGCTCTTCAGCACATTCTCACTCTCTTCCTCTGAGGGCCTGCAGACCTTTGCAAAGCAGGTGGTCAGATCATGGGGGGCTGAGCTCTCCTCTTGACTCTTCTGGTTACCATGAGAGCCTCCCTCCTCTACCTACAGAATGCAAGACTCATGACAGGGATGAGAGGGCAGCTCCATGAAAGACTCTCATTCTTGACTCTTCTGGTGAACTGCTGACCACCTACACTGACAGATGTGGAAACCAGAGGCACATGGGGGAGCTGGAGTCAGCAACCTCCTCATGGCTCCAACTGTGCTTTTATCCAGTTCAGTTGTGGAAGGGGCTGGTTTTGTTTCCTTTCTTGATCAGATGTTTTCTGGAATACAGAGTTCAATTCTGCCCCACTCCCACACTTCTTTGGTACTACATGTAATATAAAACATGCTGTACTTATTTATGTACTGAGGATGCAAGTTTCTGCCTTGTACAAAATACTGCTAAGCCTGTGGGCATAAGCGCCAAAGCTTAGCTATTCTGTCAGGCCAGACAAAGTTGAGGAAGTGGGACTTGGGATCACACACAGGGGCAGTGGACCTTGACAGTCTTGGCAACCTTGGCCAGTTTGGGTGAAGGCCGCTGAAGTAGTCTGAGCACATTACTTGGCTTAGTGATGGTGGAAAGATGCTTCTGAGGTGGTCCCAAGGCTAGACGCAGACACTGATTGTTGCCTCACAACCAAGATGTAGACGGCTGAGAGGTTAAGAGAGAGCCAGCCTTGGTGGTGCAGGCCTATAATTCCAGTTCCATGAGACCAAGGCAGGAAGATGTCAAGTTGAAGGCTTGCCCAGGCTATAGAGTCTCAATGTGTGTGTACATATATACATATACATATATATAATATAATATAATATAATATAATATAATATAATATAATATAATTAATATAATATATTAAAGGCTGGGCTGTAGCTCAGCGGTAGGGTGGTTGCTGAGTGCCTGTAAGCCATCTCACAGCAAACAACAGCTCCTTACAGACAGTGGGATACTCAGTGGGGCTCCTAACCTGGGCTGTGGAGATGACAGCACAGGTACTGGGCTCTGAAATCCTTGTGAAGATGAAATGAATTAAGGTTCAGATTCTCAACACAATTTTAAGCCATTCTGTCTTTACAAGGGACGATGCCATTTTTGATGAAGTGGTTACACAGGAGACAAGGAGAGCATTTAATAGTGTGCAGTTAATCCGAATTTGGAAGGCGTCTGGAGAAGGCGTCGTGGCGCTTCAGAAGACACATGTTCACGGGACACAGAGAAAGAACGCTGGCTCCCAGGTTCCTCCGCCACAGCACCTGTCAGACTTGTTCTTAGAAGTTTCTACTCCTCAAACCTGAGGTCATCGCCATCTTCCTACATGATAAACCTACAGTGCTGTGGTCAGGATAGAGGGGCAGGGCCTTGAGGTTGCTTTCTAGCAGGTTATTAGGCCACCGTTCCCTTTGGGAGAACAGAGGGAGGGAGCTGGTCTACTCCTCTGCCCCAGGATCTTTGCAGGGAAAAGCATCTGGACTTGGTGGGAACAGGCTCTCCTCCTACCCGTCTGGGCTGAGGATGTGGTATGGTAGATACTCCCAAATGTGAAACATACATGTTACATACATGTTAGTGTGTGAGGGGATGAGCAACCCTGAGGCCTGGGGGCGCCTTCACATGGAAAGAAATTGGGAATGAGCCATTTGCTCTTCACATGGAAAGTGGGAACAAGCCATTCTGAGGCACACTCACATGCTGGTGTTAAGTCTACTTGAGTAGACTATTAACCTAGGTATGTGTATATTATCAAAAAGGGGTGTGTGTGTGTGTGTGTGTGTGTGTGTGTGTGTGTGCATGTGTGTGTGTGTGTGTGTGTGGGTGGTGTGTGGTGTGGTGTGGTGTATCTGAAGAGGTCAGAAGAGGGCATCGAATCCCTTGGAGCTAGAATGACAGCTGGTTGTGACATTGTGACATAGATGCAGAATTTAGGTTCTCTACAAGAACATTAAATATTTTTTTAAATATTTATTTATTTATTATATGTAAGTACACTGTAGCTGTCTTCAGACACTCCAGAAGAGGGCATCAGATTTCGTTAGAGATGGTTGTGAGCCACCATTTGAACTCAGGACCTTTGGAAGAGCAGTTGGCGCTCTTAACCGCTGAGCCATCTCACCAGCCCTAAATATTTTTAACCACTGATCCATCTCTGCAAACTTAGGCATTTTTTAAAAAAGAAATCTGTAGAATTGAGTAGAGTAGATTGTCTACTACAGTGTTGGCCTTATCCAATTAGCATCCTCAGGGATCCCCAGTGGGTAGATATTGGGCCAGACTTACAGTCCTTCCCTGGGCCCTCATGGTATCCTGTCTAGTGTGTCTGGGGGCGCTGAGCCTCCCAATTAGCAAGTCTTTGGTTGAATACGCCCCACTGATTCCGCAGCTCTGGAGAACCCCGATGAACACTGACATGCGGGTTAGGAATGAGTACATAATCTCTTAGGGACAAAACCCTGACAGCGTACTTTATCAACACAATTGTTTGAAATATGTCAGAAATGGGGGAGGGGCAGGTGGGGTGCATGTCACTT
Organism: Mus musculus; assembly: GCF_000001635.26. Classification (NCBI taxonomy): domain Eukaryota; kingdom Metazoa; phylum Chordata; class Mammalia; order Rodentia; family Muridae; genus Mus; species Mus musculus. Next base: position 15,204,805 of record NC_000075.6, on the reverse strand, counting down.
ATGCTGATGTTACTGAATGGATCTCATTCTGTGTGTCACAGAAGGGGAACAGGCACTGTTGGGGAGTGACAAGGAGAAGGGCACCTGTCTGATGCTTTTCTTCTAACAAATAATATGCAAATTATGTTCTACCTCAGACTACCTAGTGCCTGTAGCATGAAAGGTCATTGGGGACTGAGACGTAACTAAAATACCCTGCAAGAGTGCTAGGATTCATCATGTGACATTCCATGTCATTTCTGATAAGACTAAGGAAGAAACAATGATCAAATTTGGCGTGCACCAAGGCCTGTGTGTCTTCTCTCTGGCCTTGCTCCCTTCACACTGGCGGAGTGGGACAACGACGACGATGACGACGACGACTACGACGACGATGACTTATGTTAACCCTCTTAACAGGAATCCACTGTGTCTGGAGAGCAGCCACACAGCAGGGGCAAACAAGATAACAGTACATCATTCTGAGCTTCTACAGCCCTGGGCAGCTGATGAGATTGTTCAGCATATTGAAGAGTGGAGGAGCTAAGACCCTGGGGGTGGTGTTTCTGCTCCAGGTGGTACAGGTGGAAAGTGTGTGGTTGCATCCCAGGGCAGCAACACCCTGCACCTACAATGCAACCTCGCAGCCACTGGGGATTGACAGCTTTGGGGCCAATGAGTTAGAGCATTAGATGTTTTAGTTTTACACTTTTTCCCTTCCTTCCTTCCTTCCTTCCTTCCTTCCTTCCTTCCTTCCTTCCTTCCTTCCTTCCTTCCTTCCTTCCTTCCTTCCCCTCATTCTCTCTCTCTCTCTCTCTCTCTCTCTCTCTCTGTGTGTGTGTGTGTGTGAGAGAGAGAGAGAGAGAGAGAGAGGCTTTAGTTCAGCCTTTTATTGTTTACTGTGGCAAAAGATGGGCTGGTGGGGCTCTGTCTGTCCTCCCATCCCTTGGGTGGGAGCTTCTTTGGCCTTTTCATGAATCTTTACATGGGATGCGGGATAGTAGTAGGGGCTTGGTGCCAATGGACTTGACTAGACAGTGCTGTACCGTTACTACATTGTTTGTTGTTGTTGTTGTTATTGTTCAGGCTGGCTAAGAATGACCTTGAACTCCTTATCTTCCTCTGCCTCCCGAATTCTGGAATTACAGGTGCGTACTGCTATGCCCACTTTATACAGTGCTGGGGATCAAACCCAGGGCTTCCTGTGTATGAGGCAAGCCCCAACCAACTGATCTACATCCCCACTCAAGCCGCTGCATCGTAATCCTGTGGGAAAGCTGCAGAAGTCATTGTGGATTCAAGAAGTTTTACTAAGGGGATGGAAGACAGATCAATGTCCACTGTGACTTGTGGGGAGAGAGGCTTGAAGAGTTCTCTCCACAGGAACACAGCAAGCTCTGGCCTCACCTTATTTTCCAGCTTTTGATCAAAATTGACCCCTCTCCTCCCCAACCTCTCTTCTCCTCATCTTTCTTCTCCCCTTGCTCTCAAAAGGGTTATTTTTATTCATGTGTGTGTGTGTGACAGAGAGAGAGAGACAGACAGACAGAGACAGAGACAGAGACAGAGAGACAGACAGACAGACACACACACACACACACACACACACAGAGAGAGAGAGAGAGAGAGAGAGAGAGAGAGAGAGAGAGAGAGAGAGAGAAAGAATGTTCATGTCAGTGGGGAGGCCAGAAGAAGTTTTGGATTCTATGGAGCTGAATTAGCAGGAGGTTGTGAGCCATCCAATGTGGGTGCTGGGAATCAAATGCAGGTCCTCTGCAAGAGCAGCAAGTGCTCTTTACTGCTGAGAAATCTCTCCAACCCTGAAGACCTAGCTTTCATTGCCTAATTGGCGTCTCAGGCATTGATTGTGCTCTATAATCTCAGAAGGTAGGGCTGATCTGAATAAAATAATTTTGACTTGATCTGTTTTAAATTAACAAATATCTCACAAAGGAAAGCATCATAAAATAAATAGCTGTAAACATTTCAAGTATAAAATTGCGTGGTTTTAAGTAGATTCACACCCACTGTGCAGTCATTCCACCATGTATCTCTGAGACCTTTCCTACCCAGTGCACCCCCATAAAACACCCCATTTAACATTAGATCCTGACCTTCCCAGCCCCTCTGCCGATGGGTCTGTGGGAGCTGTAATTCCACACCTCAAACACCTTGTGATTCTGTCTGCCGAGATGCCCAGCAGAGATGCCCAACAGAGATGCCCAGCAGAGATGCCCTGCAGAGATGCCCTGCAGAGATGCCCAGCAGAGATGCCCAGCAGAGATGCCCTGCAGAGATGCCCAGCAGAGATGCCCAGCAGAGATGCCCAGCAGAGATGCCCAGCAGAGATGCCCTGCAGAGCTACCCTGCAGAGATGCCCAGCAGAGATGCCCAGCAGAGATGCCCAGCAGAGATGCCCTGCAGAGATGCCCTGCAGAGATGCCCAGCAGAGATGCCCTGCAGAGATGCCCTGCAGAGATGCCCAGCAGAGATGCCCTGCAGAGATGCCCTGCAGAGATGCCCAGCAGAGATGCCCTGCAGAGATGCCCTGCAGAGATGCCCAGCAGAGATGCCCAGCAGAGATGCCCTGCAGAGATGCCCAGCAGAGATGCCCTGCAGAGATGCCCAGCAGAGATGCCCAGCAGAGATGCCCTTCAGAGATGCCCAGCAGAGATGCCCAGCAGAGATGCCCTGCAGAGATGCCCTGCAGAGCTGTGCTGTGCCTAACGCTGGATGAGTAAAGCTAAGATTTAAACTCAAGTCTCATATCATGTCCAATGCTTAAGAAATTATTCTGTTTTAAACAAAGTTTTATCACATAGCACAACTCAGAGGTCTGGAGTATATTCATGATGTTGTGAGTCTTCCATTACTAATTTTTGTGTGATTTTTTGTGGTGCTGGGACTAGAACCCAGTGTCTTGCATGCTCTAGACAAGCACTCTTCCAAGTGATCTTTAGAAATTTTTTAAAGAAAACGTTCTTCATTCCCCAAAGAAATGATAATTATTATCAGTTAGTTTCATCTCCTGCATACCTTAGCCTTTGACAACCACTGTCCCATTTTCTGTCCTTCTGAGATTGTCAGTTCTGGATTTTCTATAGAATGTGTGCTCACAAAGACATATATTGTGTGCTGTGACTTCATTCACTCAGAACATTTTTTAAAGCTCGTCTGTGTGGTAGCATATGATGGTTGTTTACTATTTTTTTATTTCAAAATAGTGTTTCCCTGCGTGGAGTGGAGTGATTTCAGAGCAGTGTTTCCCTGTGTGGAGTGGAGTGATTTCAGAGCAGTGTTTCCCGGTGTGGAGTGGAGTGATTTCAGAGCAGTGTTTCCCCGCGTGGAGTGGAGTGATTTCAGAGCAGTGTTTCCCCGTGTGGAGTGATTCCAGAGCAGTGTTTCCTGTGTGGAGTGGAGTGATTTCAGAGCAGTGCTTCCTGTGTGGAGTGGAGTGATTTCAGAGCAGTGTTTCCCCGTGTGGAGTGATTCCAGAGCGGTGTTTCCCTGTGTGGAGTGGAGTGATTTCAGAGCAGTGCTTCCCCGCGTGGAGTGATTTCAGAGCAGTGTTTCCTGTGTGGAGTGATTTCAGAGCAGTGTTTCCCTGCGTGGAGTGGAGTGATTTCAGAGCAGTGTTTCCCTGTGTGGAGTGGAGTGATCTCAGAGCAGTGTTTCCCCGCGTGGAGTGATTTCAGAGCAGTGTTTCCCTGCGTGGAGATGCCGTACATAGCTCTGGCTCTGGAGAATGATGTTGCCGTTAACGCTCCTGCATGCGTTTCTCATGGAGATCTGTTTACGCTTCCTTGCATGTTAAACTAACCTTGCATTACGAGGGTAAATCCTACATGATTATGGTGTATGATTTCTTTAATATGTGTCTTTGGGTGCCTACTGCTGTGATAAAAAGCATGACCAAAAGCAACTTGAGGACAAAAGGGGTTATTTGGCTCATATCCCAGGTCATAATATACACTGAGGGAAGCCAAAGCAGGAAGTCAAGGTAGGAATTGAAGCAGAAGCCATGGTGGAGTGCTGCTCACTGGCTGGTTCCCAGGGGCTCCTTATACAACCCAGGATCAGCTGCCTAAGGATAGGATAGCATCATCAACAGAGGGGTGAGCCCTCCTGGAGTGTACCCTCCCACATCAGTCACTAATGAACAAAATGCCCTACAGGCTTGCCTACAGGCTGATCTTATCGAGGCATTTTTCTCAATTGATATTCCCTCTCTTGTGACTTTATCTTGTGTCAAATTGACAAAACTAGACCAAAACAAAAGAAAACAGAGCTAGACAACACAATTGATTCCTTTATGGCTTCAAAACCAGTGCCACCTGCGAAACTCTTATACATTATCCAGTTTAGCTATCAACATAGATACCAGAGCTTCTGTCTGCTGACCCTGAGGAAGTTCTCCCAGAAGACTCTCAGTGATGCTGAGCTCTTTAATTCCCACTCACTTTTTAGCTCTACCTAAGGAGCACTGACTTTTTCAGCATATCCAAGTTCCTCATTGGTGGTTCTGACCTCCTGTTGATAACTGCTACTTCTTCAGCTGCAGCTGACCAGAACTACAAATTCTTTTTTAAAAAATTTTATTAGATATTTTCTTTATTTATATTTCAAATGTTATCCCCTTTCCTGGTTTACCTCTGAAAACCCCCTGTCCTTATCTCCTTCCCCCTTCCCCTGCTCACTAACCCACCCACTCCCACTTCCTGGCCCTGGCATTCCCCTATACTGGGGCATAGAGCCTTCACAGGACCAAAGGCCTCTCCTCCCACTGATGACCAACTAGGCCACCCTCTGCTGCATATGCAGCCATGAGTCCCATCATGTGTACTCTTTGGTTGGTGGTTTAGTCCCGGGGAACCTTGCGGATACTGGTTAGTTCATATTGTTGTTCCTCCTACAGAGTTGTAAACCCCTTCAACTCCTTGGGTCCTTTCTCTAGCTCCTTCATTGGGGACCCTGTGCTCAGTCCAACAGATGGCTGTGAGCATCTCCTTCTGTATTTGTTAGGCACTGGCAGAGCCTCTCAGGGAACAGCTATATCAGATTTCTCCCAGCAAGCACTTGTTGGCATCCACAATAGTGTATGGGTTTGGTGATTATATATGGGATGGATCCCCAGTTGGGGCAGTCTCTGGCTGGTGATTCCTTCAATCTCTGTTCCACACTTTGTCTCTGTAACTCCAACCACAGGTATTTTGATCCTTGATCTAGGAAGGATTGAAGTAGCCACACTTTGGTCTTCCTTCTTCTTGAGTTTCGTGTGCTTTGTGAATTGTATCTTGAGTATTCCCAGCTTCTGGGCTAATATCCACTTGTCAGTGAGTGCGTATCATGTGTGCTCTTTTGTGATTGGGTTACCTCACTCAGGATGATATCCTCCAGATCCATACATTTGCCTAAAAAGTTCATAAATTCATTGTTTTTTTATAGCCAAGTAGTACTAACGTTGTGTAAATGTACCACATTTTCTGTATCCATTCCTGTGTTGAGGAACATCTGGGTTCTTTCCAGCTTCTGGCTATTATAAATAAGGCTGCTATGAACATAGTGGAGCATGTGTCCTTATTACCAGTTGGAACATCTTCTGTGTATATGTCCAGGAGTGGTATTGCTGAGTTCTTGGGTAGTACTATGTCCAATCTTCTGAAGAGCCACCAAACTGATTTCCAGAGTGGTTGTACAAGCTTGCAATCCCACCAGCAATGGAGGAGTGTTCCTCTTTCTCCACATCCTCACCAGCATCTGCTGTCACCTGAGGTTTCTATCTTAGCCATTCTGACTGGTGTGAGGTGGAATCTCAGGGTTGTTTTGGTTTACATTTCCCTGATGATTAAGTATGTTGAACATTTGTTTAGATTCTACTCAGCCATTCGATATTCCTCAGTTGAGAGTTCTTTGTTTAGCTATGTACCCCAATTTTTAATAGGGTTATTTGGTTTTCTGGAGTCTAACTTCTTGAGTTTTTTGTATATATTGAATATTAGCCCTCTATTGGATTTAGGCTTGGTAAAGATCTTTTCCCAATCTGTTTATTGCCTTTTTGTTTTATTGACGGTGTCCTTTGCCTTACAGAAGCTTTGCAATTTTATGAGGTCCCATTTGTCAATTCTCGATTTATTTTACAGCACAAGCCATTACTGTTCTGTTCAGGAATTTTCCCCCTGTGCCCATATGTTCAAGGCTCTTCCCCACTGTACTGGCTGGTTTTGTGTGTCAACTTGATACAGCTGGAGTTATCACAGAGGAGCTTCAATTGAGGAAATGCCTCCATGAGATCCAACTGTAAGGCATTTTCTAAATTAGTGATCAAGGGGGAAAGGCCCCTTGTGGGTGGGACCCTCTCTGGGCTGGTAGTCTTGGTTCTATAAGAGCAGGCTGAGCAAGCGAGGGGAAGCAAGCCAGTAAGGAACATCCCTCCATGGCCTCTGCATCAGCTCCTGCTTCCTGACCTGCTTGAGTTCCAGTTCTGACTTCCTTGGTGATGAACAGCAGTATGGAAGTGTAAGCTGAATAAACCCTTTCCTCCCCTACTTGTTTCTTGGTCATGATGTTTGTGCAAGAATAGAAACCCTGACTAAGACACCCACTTTCTCCTTATAAGTTTCAGTGTATCTGGTTTTATGTTAAGTTCCTTGATACACTTAGACTTGAGCTTTGTACAAGGAGATAAAAATGGATTGATTTGCATTCTTCTACATGCTAACTGCCAGTTGAGCCAGTACCATTTGTTGAAAATGTTGTCTATTTTCCACTGGATGGTTTTAGCTCCTTTGTCAAAGATTGAAAGACCAGGAAAAATTCAGACCCCCAGCACCAAGAATGTAGGTTAGCCGGTTCAGAGACCCTGTTCCAGGTCCTGACCGACCACAAAAGTTAGATTAAAATTTTGAGAACAATCTTGAGAAGCAGGGAGTTTCCCCTTGTGATTTTTAGTACCCCCTTGTGATTTTTCACTAGTATTTTCGGCATTTTCCAATAACGCCCTCCCTACCTCCTTGGGTTATGTTATTTTCCTTTAAATACCCCCTTTTCCAGCTACTCGGGGTCAAACTCCTCTACCCTTGTGTGGGATACGAGTCGACCCCAGTGCGCTGGTTCTTGTCAATAAACCTCATGCAATTGCAGCAAGGATGGTCTCTCATGAGTTCTTGGGGGGGGGGGATCACATCATCCCAAGGCTTGAGTGAGGGTCTCCCCTCTTCAGGGGTCTTTCATCTTAGGGGCTTGTCTGGGATTTGCGACCACCCAGTCTCTGAAGACCCACTTGGAGGTGAGATATTGTCTGTGTCTTTGTGTCTTTGTGTTTCTGTGCCAGCTGAATTCTGGTTCTGTATTTTTGGTTTTGCAGTTGCTCGTGTTTTGGGTGGATGCAAAGTGTGTGATCAGCATACTGCCACCCTGAGAGATGTCCCAGAAAGTCAGGGGGTACCTCAGTCCCATCAGGAGGCTAGAGAGGACTTGGTCATTCTCCTGGATAGGAGAAGTTATCTGCCTTCATAGCCTTCTGTATTTTTTGAGTGGTTTTGGCTGTCCAGATGGAAGCAGACATCTTTTAGTATTTGTCTGAGTGTCTTGAGTCTTTGTTTTGTCTTATTTGTGACTTTGCCAATGGGACAGACTGTGACGACCCCCTTAGTCTGACTTTGAGCCATTGGATTGAAGTTAGGGCTAGAGCACACAACTTGTCAATAGAAGTTAAAAAAGGACTGTGGCAGACTTTTTGCTCTTCGGAGTGGCCGACATTTGATGTCAGCTGGACCCTAGAAGGTACTTTTGACTTAACTATCATTTTTGAGATCAAAGCCATTGTTTTTCAGGAAGGACCTGGATTCCATCCCAGTCAGCAACCATACATCACAGTGTGGCAAGATCTGGTTCAGAGCCCCCTGCCTTGGGTCAAACCCTGGGTGCATGAACAAAAGCCAGGCTCCTGAGTCCTGGCTCTCCATGAAACACCAAAGGATAAATCGAAAGTGAAGGCTTCTCTCAAAATGGAGCCTCCAGGCAAGCCTTCGGCCCCAAAATCTATCCCCAGATTGAGGAGCCTCCTGAGTGGCCTTGTCCACTACCTCCCCCTTATCCACAGCCTCTACCCCTTGGAGCGGTGGGAGGCAGACCCGCTGCAGGTACACAGAGCCAGAGAGCACAGAGTCTGGACGGTCCAGACTCAACTGTGAGTCTGCCGCTGCATATCTACGGACCTGCCGAACCTTCAACCTTCAACCCCTTCAGTACTGGCCATTTTCCTCTGCTGATCTTTTTAACTGGAAAACTAATCACCCTCCTTTTTCAGAAAATCCTGCTAGTCTGACAGGATTGGTAGAGTCTCTGATGTACTCCCACCAACCCACATGGGATGATTGTCAGCAGCTTTTATAGGTTCTCTTTACTACTGAGGAGAGGGAAAGGATCCTGTTGGAAGCATGAAAAAAATGTCCCTGGAGCAAATGGAGTGCCAACCAATCTTCTAAATGAAATAGATGCTGTGTTTCCCCTTAACCAACCTGATTGGGACTCCAATATGACAGCAGGTAGGGAGTGGCTGATGGTCTACCACTGGGCTCTTGTGGCAGGGCTGAAAGGAGCTGCTAGATGCCCCACCAATTTGGCTAAGGTAAGAGAGGTTCTTCAGGGGCCTGTGTTTCTTGAATGGAGACTTATCGGCGTTATACTCCCTTTGACCCAATCTCTGAGGGTCAGCAAGCTGAGGTGGCTATGGCCATTATAGGGCAGTCAGCATCAGATATTAAGAAAACGTTACAGTGGCTAGAAGGGATGCAGGATTATAACTTGCAGGATTTGGTTAAGGAGGCAGAGAAAGTGTTTCATAAGCAAGAGACTGGGGAAGAGAAGAAAGAGAGAAAGAGACGCAGGAGGCAGAAGAAAGAGAAGATAGGAGGGATAGTAGACGAGAGAAATTTGACTAGAATTTTGGCTGCAGTGGTAGGAGAGGAAAAAAAAAGACAGGACCTAGACAGATAGGGAACCTGGGCAACAGAAAACCAAGGATGGGTAATAATGGACAGAAGCGCCCCTTGGAGAAAGACCAATGTGCTTATTGCAAAGAAAAAGGACATTGGGCAAGAGAATACCCAAGGAAGAAAGGGAGGGCCCCTAAACTACTGGCCCTAGAAGAAGATTATTAGAGGGGACAGGGCTCGGACCCCCTCCCTGAGCCTAGGGTAACCCTGACTGTGGAGGGAACCCCTATGAACTTTTTAGTGGACACAGGGGCTGAATATTCTATATTAAAACAACCATTGGGAAAGTTAAAAAAACAAAAAAACTATAGTAATAGGAGCAACTGGACAGAAACAATATCTGTGGACCACCTCACAAACGGTAGATCTGGGGAGAGGAAAAGTAACCCATTCCTTTCCTGAGTGTCCTACGCCTTTACTAGGAAAAGACTTGTTAACAAAGTTGAAGGCCCAGGTCAGGTTTACTTGAACCAGACCAGAGGTGACACGGGAAACTCCCACCTCCACGGTATTGGCCCTGAGGCTCGAAGAAGACTATCGACTACAGGAGGAGTCCTTACTCAGACTTTGGGACCTTGGAAAAGGCCAGTGGTTTACCTATCCAAGAAGTTAGACCCTGTTGCAGGTGGCCTTCTTGCTTGAAAGCTATTGCTGCCATAGCTCTGCTTGTCAGGAATGCTGATAAGCTCACTCTGGGACAGCAAATAACTGTAGTGGCATCCCACGCTCTTGAAAGCATTATCCAACAGCCCCCTGACTGATGGATGACCAACACTCGTATGACACATTATTAGAGCTTTTGTTGACTGAATGAGTGACCTTCGCTCCCCCTGCTGTCCTCAATCCCGCTACTCTACTGCTCGAGATTGATGACTCTTTACCTACTCATCACTGTGCTGACATTCTGGCAGAAGAAACTGGTACTTAAATGATCTGAAGGACCAGCCTTGGCCTGGGCGTCCGAGCTGGTACACGGATGGCAGTAGCTTCGTGGTTGAAGGTAAGCAGAAGGCGGGGGCAGCAGTGGTGGACAGGAAGCAAGTGATCTGGGCCAGCAGCCTCCCTGAAGGGATGTCGGCCCAGAAAACCGAACTTGTGGCTTTGATACAAGCTCTACGAATGGCAGAGGGGAAGTCTGTTAACATTTACACTGACAGCAGGTATGCTTTTGCCACTGCCCATATACATGAACTAATATACAGACAAAGAGGGCTGTTGACATCTGCATGGAAAGACATAAAAATAAAGAGGAAATTTTGAGCCTCTTCGAGGTCATACACTTGCCAAAAAAGGTGGCCATTATACATTGTCCAGGATACCAGAAAACTCGAGATGCTGTGGCTAAAGGGAATCAGATGGCAGACCTAACTGCCAAACAGGTGGCCCAAGGAGCAATGATCCTGGCAGTCAAAGAGCCTAAAGATTATTATGATGTCAGAGAAACCAGTTTTAGATACACCCCTGAGGACCATCAAATTATGGACAAATTAGGACTGACAAAGAAAACCCCGTATGGGGTAGTAGAAACAGAAAAAGGAAAACTAGTCCTTCCATGGGAAGAAGGATGCAAGTATGTTATCAACTTACAATGCCTGACCCACTTGGGGGCCAAGAAATTAAAAGGTGTGGTTAGTTCCTCCAACTACTATGTTATAGGACTCTCTGACTTGGCAGAGGAAATAGTCAAAAGCTGCAAGGCCTGTGCTATGACTAATGCAGGACACTCCATGTATATACTCCTGAGAAGAGGCTCAGGGGTGACTGGCCTAGGGCCTACTGGGAGGTAGATTTTACAGAATCTAAACCAGCTAGATATGGCAACAAGTACTTATTAGTGTTTATAGACACCTTTTCAGGCTGGGTAGAAGCTTTTCCTACCAGGACTGAGACTGCCAATGTGGTAGCCAAGAAGATCCTAGAAGAAATCTTCCCAAGGTTCGGGATACCCAAGGTAATTGGGTCTGATAATGGACCTGCCTTTGTTGCCCAGGTAAGTCAGGGACTGGCCACCCAGCTGGGGATTAATGGGAAATTACATTGTGCTTATCAACTCCAGAACTCAGGTCAGGTAGAGAGGATGAATAGAACCCTAAGAGAAACCCTCACCAAATTGGCCTTAGAGACCGGCAGGAATGACTGGACAGCCCTCCTTCCCTTTGCCCTGTTCTGAGTTCAGAACACTCCAGGGTGATTTAAAGTCACCCCTTATGAGATCCTGTATGGGGGACCACCACCGCTCACTGAGTTGGGTAGAGTACATGATCCTGATGCTGTTCTATCTAAACCCTTGTTTGCCCACTTAAAGGCCCTTGAGGTAGTGAGACACCAAGCCTGGGAACAACTGAAAGAGGCCTATGAGACTGGGAGTCTGGACGTGCCCCACCAGTTCCAGGTTGGAGACACCAGCCTAGTCTGACACCATCGAGTGGGGAATCTGGAACTTCGCTGGAAAGGGCCATACTTGGTACTCTTGATGACCCCTACAGTGATGAAGGTTAAAGATATTTCTGCTTGGATCCACACCTCCCACGTGAAGCGGGCCCTGGAACCATCTAAAGATGAGTTTGACAAGCACCCACCCCGTTTTCAGAAAGAGCCTATCTCTTTGACACTAGCAGTAATCCTGGGTCTCGGGGTAGCCACCAGTGTTGGGACAGCCACCAGTGTTGGGACAGCCATCGCTGCCCTAATACAGGCCCCTCAGTACTTTAATGAACTAAGAATAGCCTTGGATAAAGCTTTGAGGGCTCTGGAACAATCTATTTCCAAGCTTAAAGAGTCTTTAATTTCTCTCTCAGAAGTAGTCTTATAGAATAGAAGGGGATTAAATTTGTTATTCTTAAAAGACGGAAGATTATGCACTGCTCTCAGAGAAGAGTGTTGTTTTTATGTAGACCATTCAGGAGTAATTAAAGACTCCATGAGTAAACTTAGAGAAAGGTTGGACAAATGACAGAGAGACAGAGAAGTGCATCAGGGATGGTTTGAGAGCTGGTTTAGTAGATCTCCTTAGATGACTACTTTGATATCTACCCTTATGGGACCCCTTTTGATTTTTGCTTCTGCTTTTAATTATAGGTCCATGTGTGTTAATAAGTTAGTTACCTTTATTAGAGAAAGAGTGAGTGTTCTTCAGATTTCGATGTTACACCAACAATATCATGCTTTAGAAAGTCAAGAAAATCAATAAGATACTGAAATCTAGTTCTATGATTAGAACTAGGTACTAGAAGAAGTGGGGAGATGAAAGACCAGGAAAAATTAAGACCCCCTAGCAAACAGAGTAAAGCCAAGAATGTAGGCTAGCCAGTTCAGTGACCTTGTCCCAGTTACTGGCCGACCACAAAAGTTAGATTAAAATCTTGAGAACAATCTTGAGAAGCAGGGAGTTTCCCCTTGTGATTTTTAGTTCCCCCGTGTGATTCTTCACTGGTATTTTCCAATAACACCTTCCCTATCCCTTGGGTTGTGTTTTTTCCCTTTAAATACCCCCTTCCCCAGCTACTCGGGGTCAAACTCTTCTAACTCTGTGTGGGATACAAGTCGACCCCAGTGTGCTGGATCTTGTCAATAAAACTCATGCGATTGCAGCAAGGACAGTCTCTCATGAGTTCTTGGGGTGGGGGGGGGGGGAGAGTCATGTCATCCCGAGACGTGAGTGAGGGTCTCCCTTCTTTGGGGGTCTTTCAAGATCAAGTGACCATAGGTGTGTGAGTTCATTTCTGGGTCTTCAATTCTATTCCATTGATCTACCTGTCTGTTGCTGTACCAGTACCATGCAGTTTTTTGTTGTTGTTGTTGTTTTTTGTTTTTCTAATTACAATTGCTCTGTAGTACAGTTTGAGGTCAGGCATGGTGATTTTATTATTTTTATTTATTATTATTATTTATTATTATTGAGAATAGTTTTCATTATCCTAGATTTTTTGTTATTCTAGATGAATTTGCAAATTTCCCTTTCTAACTCTGTGAAGAATTGAGATGGAATTTTGATGGGGATTGCACTGAATCTGTAGATTTCTTTTGGCAAGAAAGCAATTTTTACTATATTAATCCTGCTAATCCATGAGCATGGGAGATCTTTCCATTCTCTAAAATCTTCTTTGATATCTTTCTTCAGAGACTTGAAGTTTTTATCATACAGATCTTTCATTTGCTTAGTTAGAGTCACACCAAGGTATTCTATATTATTTGTGGCTATTGTGCAGGGTGTTGTTTCCCTAATTTCTTCCTCAACCTGTTTATTGTTTGTGTAGAGAAATGCCACTGATTTGTTTGAGTTAATTTTATATCCAACTGCTTTGCTGATGTTGTTTATCAGGTTTAGGAGGTAGTATTTTGGCGTCTCTTAAGTATACTATCCTATCATCTGCAAATAGTGATATTTTGACCTCTTCCTTTCCAATTTGTATCTCTTTGATCTCCTTTTGTTGTCTAATTGCTCTGGCTAGAACTTTGAAAACCATATTGAGTAGTAGGGAGAGAGTGGACAGTCTTGCCTAGTCCCTGATTTTAGTGGGATTGCTTCAAGTTTCTCTCCATTTAGTTTGATGTTGGCTATTGGTTTGCTGTATATTGCTTTTATTATGTTTAGGTATGGGCCTTGAATTCCTGATCTTTCCAAGACTTTTATCATGAATGGGTGTTGGATTTTGTCGAATGCTTTCTCAGCATTTAATGATATTATTATGTGTTTTTTCCCCCTTTGAGTTTGTTTATATAGTGGATTAAGTTGATGGATTTCTGTATATTGATCCATCCCTGCATCCCTGGGATGAAGCCTACTTGATCATGATGGATGATCGTTTTAAGGTCAGAACTACAAATTCTTAATTCTTTTTTTTTTTTAAGATTTATTTATTTATTATGTGTAAGTACACTGTAGCCGTCTTCAGACACTCCAGAAGAGGGCACCAGATCTCATTATGGATGGTTGTGAGCCACCATGTGGTTGCTGGGATTTGAACTCAGGATCTTCGGAAGAGCAGTCAGGTGCTCTTACCTGCTGAGCCATCTCATCAGTCCCAAATTCTTAATTCTAACCTTAATCAAATGCTCTGTCAGGCTGTCACATCAATACCCTACTTCTGGTGCCAATTTGTGTTTAGTTAGTGTTTCTATTGCAATGATAAAACACCATGGCTAAAACAAACTTGAGGAGGAGAGGTGTTATTTGACTTATATCTCAGGTCACAGAGAATTGAGAGAAGCCAAGACATGAACTGATGTGTTTACAAAAAGATAAAGAGGTATAAGATACGTTCTATGGAAGTGTGGGGGAAGGGGATGTCTCAGTGGGCACATGCTGAGGTATTCCTTCCCCCTGAGGGACCAGCCACATGATGGTAGAGTACAGAATAGAGGGGAGTTAAGAGGGTAGTAGAGATGGAGAAAGACAGAGAGAGGGAGAGTAGAGAAGTAGAGGCCCACCATGATCATGTGGAGAGAGGAGGGAAGGGAATGAAGAGAGAGGGGGAACAAGAGGGAGCAAGAGAGCAAGAGGCAAGAAGGAGAGAGAGAGAGAGAGAGAGAGGAAGGAGGAGGAGGAGGAAGAGGAGGAGGAGACAAGCAGCCCCTTTTACAGTGGGTCAGGCCTACCTGGGTGTTGCCAGGTAACTGTGTGTGGGGGTAAAGTTTAGACAGAATGCTAATGAAAAGGTCAGGTCAGGAACTTTGGGAGGGTCATGGAACACTTGCCCCTCTGGAATGGAGAGGCTAATTACTCAGACCACAGGAAGGGAATGACCTGCAGGTGGGGCACATTCTGCAGGAGCAGGATGGACCTTGCCCACCTTCAGACAAGGAAAGTCCTTGCCACCTCATTCCCTAAAGACCAATCAGTTTAAAAAGTCACACTGTTCTGCCAGTCACATTGTGGCTAATGGCTGCTGCCCTGGAAGCTTTATAAAAAGCTCACTCAATGAGCTGCATGTGGTCACCACTGCACCGAAGGTGCAGGACGACCCCACACATTGGAACAATAAGTTCCTCTTGCTTTTTGCCTCGATTCTGGCTCAGCATGGTTCACTCAGGGGATCCCCAATAAGCTAAAGCTTGTCAGAGTCTTACACTAACAGGAACTACAAGCAGAAATCTGGATCAGGAACTAAGCAGACTGAAAGTGTGTGGCTATGGTTATTCCTGTAAGTGGATCATTTGATTCTAGAGCACACTTTTCCAAAAGAAAAGTATACACAGATTAACTTACCATATCTGTTCCGGTTTAAACCGGAAGTAAAGCTGAAACACTTGCTGAATGTAACTGGAGATGACAACTGACTGCTGACTGGCTTCCTAGGCCTACTTTCTTTCCCCAGGACTACCTGCCAGGCATGACCCCACCCACAATGGGCTGGGCTCTCACATCAATCACTAAGGCAATGCCACGTAGGCCTGCCTACAGGGTGATGTTTTGGAGACATTTTGTCAATTGTGGTTCCCTCTTCTTAGATAATTCTACCTGTGTCCCTGACAAAAATCCCAACAGGAACTGTGTCTCTGTCTGGCCAGTGCTACATAATCCTCCACAGCTGCTTCTCTCAGCTTCTTTCTCTTCCTCAGTGTGAAGTACAGGTGGTAGGGCTGGACCGCATCTCTGACTTTAAATGTGTTTGAAGGCATGTTCTAATCTGAATACAAAGCATCATCTGCCTTGACTTCTCTGAGGCCCACAGAGGGAGCTCATGTTGTGCCCAGATTGTAAAAACTCCAAAGAGATCACCAGGAGTCACAACCCGCTGTAATCACATGAGGGTCTTTATTCAAGCTCGAGCTTGGGCCACCAACCTTTCTGATGGAACATGAAGGAGAGTGAACCCCCAGGTCTAAGTGAAGGGCGTTTATAAAGGAAAAACAAATCACAAGCAGGGCTTTCAAGCCTTGGCATTCCATGAGAGGCATTCCATGAGAATTAAAGGAATGCTGTCCTTCAAACCTGATAACGTTTGTTCAGACAGCGGGGCAGAAAGAACCGTGCAGCTGGAGAGGGACCTTCCTGACCTGGGAAAAGTCACTCATTGTGTTATCAGAAGCTAGTGTATTTTACAACCTGGTCTCAGCTGTCTGGGAACACTTAGTTGTCTTTTCCCCATAGTCCAAGAGTGGGCTTTTATCCCTTCAAGGATATTGGCTCCTGCTTCTTTCAAGGGCAGGAGCCATCTGCACTGGAGAAATTCTGGTTGCTAATCAGGGGAGGATAGGTTGCCTTTCATTTGTTCCCAAGGTTGGCGTCTTCTGGCGGGGAGGGAGGTCAGGGGGAAAGGGGACAGACTCAAACTGTTCTGGCTCTGCGCAGGGACTGGAGAGTGCAGGATTTGATACACAGAGACTGGGTAGGGGTGAGGTGGGGGTGGGGCAGTTTTCTAGTGTCTCTTTATTGAGATCAGCAGCAACGGCTGCTCAGGATGTGCTGCTGTTGTGTGGGTACCAGAGTGCCCAGGACTAGCCTATCTCTAAATGTTTTCTAGTTTAGACATAGGCTGTAACTTTTGGCTTGGGCAACATGGCAGTTATTTCCTGTGACCACCAGGACATCTAGATCTCGAACTCGAATCACAGCATTATTCTATATAACATACCACTGCTTACAGCGGTGACTTAGGGAGGTGCCTGGCTGAGAGCAGCCACTCTCTTCATTGCTTACTTTTCTATTGCCGATTAAACACTATGACCAGAAGAAACTGAAAGAAGAATGGATTTATTTGGTTTGTGATTCTGGAGAGATAGAGTCCATTATAGAAGTGAAGGGTAACAACAGGCAGGGTAAGGCAAGGCGCAGGAGCCAGGATGCTGTCTGGTCACACTTTCATTCACATACTGGAAGTAGGCAAGGGAGAGGGAGAAGGAGACAGACAGACAGACAGACAGACAAACAGACAGAGAGATACCTACACACACAAAGACACACACACACACACACACACACACACATATAAAACAAAAAGTGGGATAAGGCTGCCTATTGCTAAGGCCCACCTCCAATGATGCAGTCCCTCTGTCAAGGGCCTATAACTCAAAGGTTCCATAATCTCCCCAGATACCACGAACAACTGGGGACCAAGTGTTCAAACACGCAAGCCTGTGGGGGAGATTCCTCATTCAAACCACCACATTCCCTCATGTCAGACTCTCAGTTCCCCTACGTGGTTCTGCTTTTATCTTTGTTTTCTTTTCTTTTTGTGTGTACATTTGCCTTTTTAAAAAGCATTCATCATAGTTCATAAGGAAAGACTCTGAAACCCAAAGGGTGAAATAAGAGCTACGCTTGTTGATCCATTAATGCTTTCAATTAGAGCACCCAAACCCAGATAGACACGCAGTCAAAGGGGCATTCACCCGAAAATCATCCTGGGACAAATTAATAGCTACAATCAGAAGAAAAGTAGCTTTATGTTTGGATGTAAATGGACTGAGTAAGCACCCTGACATTAGGACTCTGCATTCAGCACTGTCATTATGTGTTAGTGTTATATGCTAGAAGATGGGAGGAGAGTAAAAGCCCAGAGTCCTCCTTAGAACTTACAGGCTTCAAGGCTGTCACCCTAGCCCTGGCAACTCCCGACTCCTCTCTACCATTCACAGTGCTACTTCAAGCAGTAGACTTTACCTTCTTCTCTTCTCTTCTCTTCTCTTCTCTTCTCTTCTCTTCTCTTCTCTTCTCTTCTCTTCTCTTCTCTTCTCTTCTCTTCTCTCCTCTCCTCTCCTCTCCTCTCCTCTCCTCTCCTCTCCTCTCCTCTCCTCTCCTCTCCTCTCCTCTCCTCTCCTCTCCTCTCCTCTACTTTCTTTTCCTTTTCTTTTTTTCTTTAGATAATTTGAGGAGTTTCATATCTGGGCATAAAATTATATTTTAAGTTTCTATTCACAATTGCCTGAGCCTACCCCACTCCTGTGTTACTGTTGGAAGTTGTGCTTTGAAGTCCTGTTTCCTTTTCTGCAAATCAAGCTTTCCTCCCTGGGAAGAGGTGATGAGGTATTTACAAAACACTTGTCAAAAACTTGGCATTTGAGGAGGTACACATTCAAAGCTAGCTGCTTCCTTTCCCTCCTTTAGTTGAGTCAAGAATGTGCTCTGAGCCAGGCATGGTGGTGCACACTTTTAATTCCACCACTTGGGAGGCAGTGGTAGGCAGATCTCTCTGAGTTCAAGGCCAGCCTGGTCTACAGAGCAAGTTCCAGGACAGCCAGGGCTACACAGAAAAACCTTGTCTCAAACAACAAACAACAAACAAAACCAAACCCTCTGTATCTGTAGTTGTGGACCCAGAAAAGAGCAGTGTGTTGACCATGGGCTCCTGCCATGACATCAGGCAGCAAACAGCGTCTTGAGAACCTGGTACCAGAAGGCCTGAAGTTTAGTCCTGGATCTGCCACTGGGTAGCCATGTGGCTTAATGCAGTTCACCTCATCAGTTTTCTCATGTTCACAAAAGCCAGGGCATCAGTGTTCCAGAGGGAGGCTGGTCTTTGCTTGCTGCTCCTCTGACTATCACACACAAGGGTCCTGTTTCTTCCATACCCTGGCTGGTTCAGATTGTGGCTGTGAGCTCCCAGGCTGGATAAAATTACTTATTTTAAAATTGTGTGTGTGTGTGTGTGTGTGTGTGTGTGTGTGAGAGAGAGAGAGAGAGAGAGAGAGAGGATGACTTTGAACCCCTGATCCTCCTTTCCTGTACCTTCCAAGCACCTGGGATTAGAGGTGTGTGTCACCACATCTGGCTCAGCATCTGTTCTTTTTTTTAAACAAAACAAAACAAAGATGTATATTTTATTTTTATGAATATGAGTTTTATGAATTGCTTGCATGCATGTAAGAGCACCACATGCATGCCTGGTACCTTTTGAGGCCAGAAGGGGTCGTGGTATTTCCTGGACCTGGAGTTACAGAGTTGTGAGCTTCTGTGCAGTGTTGAGATCAGGACCCAGGTTCTCTGCAAGAACATCCAGTGAGCTGCTTTGGGAGATGCACACAGTTTAGGGACAGAAGGAGGAAGAGGACACATACCTACTAGACATATTAGCTGAATCATCTCTGGCAAACATGGTGGTCTGTGTCACAGCCAGATCTCTTTTACATCTTTGTCACCCATTCTTTGTATGCGATTAGTCAGAGCTCCACTGAGGTTGAGTTCCAGTAAATGACTTTATCTCTGAGTCTTCATGGCCTCAAGCACTTGCTTCATGGGTAAGTGGTGAGCTTGGATATCTGTTTCCTGAAGTTCCTCATGGGTGTTTGATGCTCAGTAGTAGCTCTGTGACTGATGCTGTCATTATCACTAGAACATGAGGAAACGAAGCCTTCACGGTAATTTTCTCTGAGGTCATATGGTTATCATATGCCAACGATTCACATTCAGTCTTTCTGCCCTACTACAAACTCATGAGGCATAACGAGAGGGCAGAGAAATTTCAGGCTCTCATGATGAGCAGTCGACTTTGAAGGATGGTGGGGCTGACACTTCAGCTCTGAGGATGGAGGCCAGAGACCCTGTTCCAGTCTCACTCTGTCTCTCTGAACTGACTCATGAGGTGACTATCCTGCAGCCCTTGGAAGTTATCAAGGAACAAGGCCACCTTGCGGCCTCATAGATGGTTTTTTTGAAGGGCATGCCCAGCTAGCTCCTTAAGGGCTGGATATAAGAAATCATCAAGAACAGCAAAGTAATTAAGTCCTCAGACCCTGCTGCAAAGAGGCAATGTTGTGAGGCTGGGTTGGGAGAGAGAGATGGAGCAGTTCGCTGTCAGTGTTGGCTTTCCCATCACTGATCGGGAAGGGATTGAATCTAATGGGTGCTAACAAAGGAGCTTTGAAAATTTTGAGATGAGAAGATGCGAATGTTTCAAGTAGCTTTTTGGGTTCCCTCTGATCTGTGGCTGCAGTCAGGGAGGGAGGGTAGTGTCAGTCATACCCGCTGCTGGTGCTGTATTCCAGGTTGTATCCTTATTACCTAGTGTGATCTTCCCTGTGCAGAACCGGTGCTCTAAACATGTGTTTTCATTGACATAGGCATGGGTGGGTCTGATGCTGTTTTCGCTTCTTGGCTCCAGTCTTCCTTATTATAGTCACCTCTTCTGTTTATGTATGTGTGTGTACCACCATGCATGCCAGGTGCTTGTAGAGGCCAGAAAAAGGTGTCAGATCCCTGGGACTGGAGTTATGAATAGTTGTGAGCCACCAAATGGGTGCTGAGAATCAAACCTGGTTCCTGTACAAGAGCAACGAGTGCTCTAAATTACAAAGCCTTCTCTGCCGTTACTATATTGCTGCAGACATATTAATTCTCCACATTTCCCCCATAAACTAAGGATCAATACAGTAGTGGGAATGAGCAGTAAGAAGTGATATGGCAGGGGAGACGTTCATGGTGTTGGGAGGATCAGAGGTCCAGCCACAGCTGGGAGATCTCTCTGTTTTGATTAAGTAAAACTTTCCTGGTGAGATGGCTAGTGGTTAAGAGCACCGACTGCTCTTCCAAAGGTCCTGAGTTCAAATCCCAGCAACCACATGGTGGCTCACAACCATCTGTAACAAAAATCTGATGCCCTCTTCTGGAGTGTCTGAAGACAGCTACAGTGTGTACACATATAATAAATAAATAAATCTTAAAAAAAAACTTTCCCTGTTGTCTACTCCATATGGAATTTCTACCTTAGTCATTCTCAACTCATACAGCAAAGACTCCAGGGCACAGAGTGGTGGGTGCTGGGTAGTGGGCACTCAAATATCAGTTGCTTGAGTGAAGATTATGGGGTGTGTAACAGAACATGATAACTAGATGCTTCCTGGGTGAGTGGGGGGTGATATTTAGTTACTGGGTTTACAAACATATTCATAACTATAGTGATTCAGATAAAAAATAATTATAGGAGGCACTAAGTTCTATGGAGAACATTTGTAAAAAACTATTGATTACAAATTCAGCATCATTTCTAATAATTTCATTGTGGTGGTGTGTGTGCCCACATGTGCATGTGTGCTCATATGTGTGTAGGAGCATGGGCACATGCACATGGATATAAAATAGTAAGTGTCTCTCTTGATTGCTTTCCACCTTAGGTTTTGACACAGGGTGTCCCGCTGAACCTGGAGCTCACTGGTTCAGCTAGCTGGCTGGCGAGCAGGCCTCGGGATCTTCCTGTCTCTGCTCCGCTAGCCTTAGTATTATAGAACTATCATATTATATATATTACAGAACTATTAGGAGTGATAGCATGCATCTTTAGTCCCAGCACTCAGGAGACAAAGACAGGAAGATCACTGTGAGTTAGAGGCTAGCCTTGGCTTTTACATGGGTCCTGGTGATCTGAAGTGAGCCATGTCCTTAGATCCTGTCAAGTATTGAACTATCACCGATTAGCTTCACAACCGCCTTTTATACTAGACCCTGGGGATGGGAGTCACAGTTCTCTTTGTCAGTTTCTTCCTGGTGCTCTGCCAATAGGAGGTGCTAGGGAAGGCAGGAGGAGAGAAAGGGGCCACAGCCCTTCCAGCATTGTCAAGAATCATTAGGTAGCCCTGGGGCAGGGGCAGGGGTGGGTGGTGGAGGGGAGGGAGGGAGAGGAGAAAGAGAAAGGGGGTGGGGGGAGAAGAATACAGTTTCAAAACTTTTGCAAGATTGGCTTCCCAGCCACAATGTTCTTTGTCTAATCTGGTCAGTCAGTTTCTGTGGTCAGTGCCTCTTCCTTAGAATGACCCTCCTTCAAGTTCCCAGCTTCCAGTAATTTTGAAGTCTTCCACATGTTTCCAGCACTGTCCTCTGTGGCACTCTGACTTAGAGAGTCCCTCTTTCCTTTCCGTTCTGTCCCGTCAGGGCCAGCTTACCATTATTTGTGTTATGTTCTGTAAAAATCATGGCATGGGAACTTCTGTGCTCCTGTTCAAAATGTAAAATCAAAAGCAGAGATGTCGAAAGATCAAAACTGACCTTAAAACCAGAGAGAAGGGCATTGCACAGAACATGAAGCCAAGCCATGGATATGTTTCATGGACCTGTGTGTAACTAGAGTGAACGGTGGCCGGGAGCAAGGGCTGGGTGGGAGTGGGTAGGCTCACTGTGTGATTAGGATTAGAAGACATCCCACTGCCCACCGAGCAGGTTACCTGAAATTAGACGTGTACTAGATGCAAAACTAACTTTAGGGCTGCCACTGGGAAAAATAAATACAACTAATACATCAAGATAGGACAGCAAGTAAGAACTAAAACCCCAGGAGGAAGAAAAGGGAGAGAAGAAGAATACAGATCTAGAACAATAAATGGAAAAGAGACCTCACTGTGGTGGCCTGTGCCTGCTATCCCAGCTCTTGGGAGGCTAAGTCCCGATTGTCACAATTTCAAGGACAGCTTGAGTTTGGAGTTCAAGGTCAGTCTAGGGTGCAGAGTGAGACCATCTAAAGCATAGCCTCACAAAATATAAGCAAATGAAGTGTGCTAGCATGTATGTGCACATCTGTGTGTGAGTCTTTCTCTGTCTTTCTCTCTCTGTCTGTCTCTGTCTCTGTCTTCCTCTGTGTGTGTTCATGAGTGTGCCCCCCCTGAGTTGCTGGAGTCACATCCACATCTAGGCGTGGCTCTACCACTGAGCTGTCTCCCAGCACTGCCTCAGTCAGTGCCTTTGTGTTTACTGTCTCCAACTCTCTTCCACAGCTATTCACATTAACATTTAAACATGTGTTAAATACCACCATCTTCAAGAAGCCCTTACTAATGTGTAACTAATATGTCGTTGGCACCTGTGGATCTCGATTTCCTTGACTGTTAGTCATTAGATTGCTTGCCCTTTTGGTATGTGTTTGTTTTGATGTTTTGTAGGTAGTGCATGCTTAATAATGCTTCTTAAATGATGCAATGAAGGGACATGGCGACATATTGCACTTCCTTTTGGCAAAGCTAAACATAATGATTTGAATTTCTGGTAAACACCACAGTATTGCACACAGAACCAGGTCTCAAAATAAACTTCACAGGACTGTGGTCCATAGAGCGACATGGAGGAGCACCTGGGGTTGTCATAGACCTGATGGTGCTGGTGCATCTGTGGTGACGCCAACCTAAGCACACAACTATGCTGATGGATGCATGAAATTCTGTGCCACGTTGCTGGCACTTGACCTTGCTGTACTATTCTCAAACAAACTAAAGATAAAATAGTATCATTAAAAGATGTTATTTCACATTTTACCTTTATATATTAAATTTTAATATTAAATTGTCTAATTGTTGCATTGATGCTTGACACTTGTCAACATGTTTAGTATTTATTTAGTATTTTAGTATTTATTTTAATAATTAAAATAGTATATTTAAACACTCACCTATGAGATGACTCATAGTCAAACTGCAGGTCTGTTGAAAATGATTATCTATCAGCTCTGTTCTTGATGTGTAAGTGACATACAAATTCTGGGTTTAGATGAGGGTCTCATTCTTCTTTTTCCAAACTTTAAAAAACTATATATATATATATATATATATATATATATATATATATATATATATATATATATATACACACACACATATACATATATATATATATTTTTTTCTTATGTGAGTATACTGTCACTGTCTTCAGACACACCAGAAGAGGGCATCTGATCTCATTACAGATGGTTGTGAGCCATCATGTGGCTGCTAGGAATTGAACTCCGGACCTCTGGAAGAGGAGACTGTGTGTGTGTGTGTGTGTGTGTGTGTGTGTGTGTGTGTGTGTGTGTAAATATCTCAGTATTCAAAAAGTGTCTGGATGGAGATATTCTGGCTCCAAGCATTTGGATGAACCAGCCTGCATCTTAAATTTTGCCTTTGTATAAATGGCTTGTGCAGATGCGGCTGGCAGACGGGACAGACTCACATCCAGATATGAGGACCAGTGATGGGGTCTAATGGTGCTCAGACTCACTGTGAGCTTTCCATCTGTCACATTTCCTCTCTATAGATAGCCGAGACCCTGGGCTTATGATATCCTCTCTGGGAATTGGGAAGTATAGCATGCACAGCCAATGCTGTTCCCTGATTCTGTGTGGATGCACACTTCTTCAGACAACCTCCTCTTCAGGCATGCATTTTAACTAACCATCCTACCGGGGCAGTCTGCCTTTATGGTCTCTCAAATCTTCCCAGTTCTCTTCAGTCCAGTGGACTGGTCCAGGGTTTGGGGGGCATGCTCTTAATCATCTAGCCCCTGTCTCCTTCATTCAGCTTTGATCACCAGCCAATCAAAGTGGACCTGAATACCCTCTCCCAATGACTAGTCTTTGCTCAGACTAAGGTTGGAAGTCCTGGTGTCACTCAGCACAGGATGGCATCACAGTTTGTTCTGTTCAGAGTTGGCAAAGCAGATTAAGACCCCGGTGGAACTTGGATGGCTTCTCTCTAGCTGTTTAGGTCCTGTGGCTGACCAATCTAAAGGGAAAGAAAGCCAGACAAACAATGACAAACAGTGGCAGCTGGTGTGCACTGCAGGTGAATGTAAAGGTGTCGCCTGTGCCCCTGTGCACCTGTGTGTGGAGTATAAGCGGTGAGCTGAGGAAGGACTCAAGGACAGAGAAAGCAGCATAGAGAGGTTTCAGATAAAGAAGGTTTCCTGTGTAATCTTGTGAATGTGGACAATATCTGGGACAGTCAGTACTGCCTGGGAGATTTGAGAATCAGACCTGAAAGGTCATTTTGACCACAGAGTGAGGCAGATTTGGGGTGCAGCAATGTCAGGTACCCAGTTAGTTCTAGTTCATTGCCCTAGAATTAAATAAAACATTCTAAAGATCTAAACAAGAGTAGTACTTGGAATTTGACATTTCTGAGTACATTCTTTCTGTCCTTGTCTCAACTGATGTGTCTCAAAGGCCTCTCTGCGCAAAGCCTCGCCACTGAAGTCTCCTGACATTGGCCCTCCACTGCCTAGGCTTTCTCACCCATTCACTGGACTGGTTGCTGTCCACGACATTGTCAGCATCTGATGATTAGCTGTTTATCACCCACTTGTTATGAATTTAAGATCTGCTCTTGGGTGGGATTTCACTTTTGATCACTGCTCCGAATCCTGGTGTAGAGTATTCTCAGCACGTTGTTGGCACTCAACAAGTATTTACATGGCGATTGGACCAACCCACTTCTAACCTTATGCCTAACTTGTACTATGATGGTTCTCAAGTGTATTCTCAGAGGCTTTCTGCTTCCTTCACTCTTGGCTTCATATCTCACCTCTCAATGGCAAAAGTTCAGCATGCCTCAAATTGGTCAGAATTTCCTTTGAGTTTTGAGAGTTGTCCCTGTGGTTGAATGGCTCAGACACTGGATTCTCAGACATTCCTTTCTTCCTGCCCTTGACACTCCTTTTATTTTTATTTTTGCTTCCATTGTAAAGATGTTCCTCGTCTTAATGATCTCAGTCCATCTTCAAAGCTACCTGAACATAGCAAGTTTCTCTTAACAACACGGAGGCAAAATCACTGTTGCAACCAAGAGCTGGGTCAGCAATTTGTTCTGTTCTGCTGTGTGATGTTCATACATTGCAAGTTGACAGTAAGGAGAGCATCCCCAGCTGCTATCCCAGTCACCAGCCCTTCTGAGATCCTCTCAGGGCCCTTCCAGCTCTGCTCTTTCCTATGCTACGGTTGTCCCTCTGCTTTGGAATGGCCTCTCTTCTCTCTCTTCTCCTAGGGGCTTCCTTTATTACTCCAGTTGACTCCCAGTGTCCCCTGATTTGCTACGTATTGTGTTATGAGCAGTGAATGATTCCATGGACATAGTCCTTTGATGGGAGACAGAAGGTGTCACAGTGGGCTGTGCCTTGAGTGACAATTTCTCTATTTGTAGAATAGTGATGACCACTTGCCCTTGAACTGTGTGATGAGACTGTTTTAAGGTTAGACATGATCTGTAGGAGAAGAAATTTACAAATTACTCAAAGACATGATGAACTCAGACTTCTTATTATGGGATCTTCTTGCGTTATGCTTGGAGAACAGTGTGACCCATGGTCAAAGCTCCTATAAATCTCAGCTGCTGGGTGGTGGCAGCTGACAGAGCACATTGTGACTACAGTTGCAAACCGAAACTCTGCTCAGATTGGCTTTGCTTCCTTTCAGGAAACTTCCATGTTTGGGCTGTAGTGATCTAAGAGGGACAGAGAAAGAAGGTGGTGGCTTTTTATAGAGCGCCATAGTCAGTTTGCACAACCATACTTCCTGGTCTCCTGTATATTTGGAATATTCAGTGACTCATTCTCTCATTCTCATCACTAAGCATCTTGAATTGCCTTGGGAAGCATTGAAACAGGTACAACAAGGTCTCACAGTCGATTAACTGACCTGAACACCCTAGAAAGCCACCATACCTAAGATATATCTAGGGAATGAATGGGGCTCCTAACTCAAACCTGGAAGTTAGTGATTGTTCTCAGAACATTGCTGTTATTTTTAATTTTTAATTTTTTTTAGTTTTTTTTTTGTTTTGTTTTTTGAGACAGGGTTTCTCTGTGTAGCCATGGCTGTCCTGTAACTCACTCTATAGACCAGGCTGGTCTCGAACTCAGAAATCTGCCTGTGCTGGGATTAAAGGCATGCACCACCACTGCCCAGCTAGATTTTTAAAACTTTATGTGTATAAGTGTTTTGCCTGGATGTGTATGTGTGTGTGTGTGTATGTATGTATATACGTACACACACACACACACACACACACACACACACATATGCATGCTTAATGCCTTCAGGGGTCAGAAGAAAGCATTGGATTTCTTGGTATTTCTTTTTGAGGTTTCCTTCCTTCCTTCCTTCCTTCCTTCCTTCCTTCCTTCCTTCCTTCCTTCCTTCCTCCCTCCCTCCCTCCCTCCCTTCCTTTCTCTTTCTCTCTCTCTCTCTTTCTTTCTCTCTCTCTCTCTCTCTCTTTCTTTCTTTCTTTCTTTCTTTCTTTCTTTCTTTCTTTCTTTCTCTCTTTCTTTCTCTTTTGTTTGTTTGTTTGTTAGTTTGTTTTTGAGACAGGGCTTCTCTGTGTAGCCCTGGCTATCCTGGAACTTTTCTGAAGACCAGGCTGTTCTTGGGCTCACAGAGATCCATTTATCAAAGGCATGAGCCACCACTACCAGCTGAGATAGGATTTCTTGCCAAATATGGATCTCAGTATTCACTTATACTGGCTGGACTGCAAGCCCTGATATCCTCTTCTCTCCCCCTCCCCAGTGCTGGGATTACAGATGTTCTTCAGTGGGGCACCAGGACTGTCTCTGCTTCCTCAGTGTTTGGATCACAAATGTGGGCTGCCATACCCAGCTTTTACATGGGTTACAGGGTTTTGAACTTGGGTTCTCATGCTGGAACAGATAGAATGTTACCCATCAAGCCGCCATCTCTCCAGTCATATTTCTCAAAATTTCAAAGTCAAATATAATCTCCCAAATTTTCTAAAGCTACTTAAGTTGTCTGTGAGCTTCCCCATTAATGATGGTACTTCTTGTAAAAGTATTTCTTGCCCACTTAATTGAGAGAAGTTGTGGGTGACAGTTCATCAGCAAGCCTTTGAACCATGACGTCATGGAAGAGCATTTCCAATTCCTGGCACACAGGTGATTCTTAGATGGCTTTGGTAAGATCATTTTAAAAATAAGTTCATATATACTATAACACAACCTTAAGAGAAAAGAAAGAATCCTTAAGCTTGTGGTAGATTTTATTCATAATTCCAATAAAGTTTGTTTTATAAGATCAGTGCAAATATTTCCTGACAGTACCTGTAAGTATCTAGAATACGTGTTGAGAAAACATTGCCAGTTATCTCTGGTCTGTGGCTTCTCATGAGAGAGTTAGGGATCGAGGGAATCTAGAAGAATCAGAGTCCCAGGTAGGTTAACCTTGCTGCAGCCGCCTCAGGTCTGGGTGGGTGAGCCCTGAGAGACTCCCCTCCTGAACCCTTCATTCCATAGCTGAGCACCTCCACCCCTGCCTTCTCTGAGCACAGTTGCTTTGCACTGTGTGGGAACTCAAGAAAATAATTGTCTGGTGTTAAGTGAACTACGTCAGCCTTGAAAGTCTGCTGTCTCTACTGGTTTCCAGTGATCTTGGCACTTTGGCAATAGACACGTTAGTGGTTTAATTGTGGATTCTTTTACGGTTGGCCTCATAATTTAAAATACTGCTGCTGTGTCTCCCACCCTCCAAAGCCCTTTGTGGAGCACCATGACTGAATCCTGCCTGCGTTTATGAGCTGGGTCCCACCCGAGGTCTTCTCTACCGAGGTTCCCTTCTACCCTCTTTATTGGTCACAGAGTGGTTTCGCTTTGGTTTGTTTAAGAGTGTTTCTTTTACTCACCAAAAGAAAAACCGAAAGAAAATTTGTTTTATAGAGGCAGCACATCCGTATCCCTTTCCAAATCCAGTGCTTTACAAAGAGGGCGTCTGAATGAGGAAAAGCTTGTTAAAGTTCACGTGGGTGGTTCCCTTCCACACTGGGAGCAGAATTTGGTCCAGAGGATGTGATTCTCTTTGCTGGGCTACCCAACCTAAGGAAATCTCTTCCTTAAGTGGAGAACTAGGGTGGGCAAGAAAATATCACGTTCCAGCACAGTGCTGGGTACGTGGCCTGGCACTGGATTCTTCTTCTGTTGGGTTCTTGAAGGTGAGAGAGCTAAGTGGATATGGAGGGAGTAGCCCAGCTGGCAGGGCTGGCCAACATCTGTGGACTGAGTAAATTCACTGGTTCAGTGGAATTAGCTACTTCTGTACAAGGCAGTGCCCATCTGCAGCATGGAGGAACTGTGTATGAGAGTCATGTGGCCACTGCAGCAGATGACCATGGCCAGCTGGGAGACTGGAAACAGCAGGTGTTGATTCTCCCATTCATCTGGAGGCTGGAAGGCTGAAGTGGAGATGGTAGTGCTGTGCTGGAGGATCTTGGTGTCTGCTGGATGGAGCAACCTTTGTTTGGCATTGAGTTGTGGTAGCCAGTGTTGGTCTCTCTGCTCTTTGCCTAGTCTGTGGGCACGCACGCACACACACACACACACACACACACACACACACACACAAACACACTAGTAGTGTACATACCACAGAATGAGTGTGTAAATCAGAGGAAAACTCACAGGAGTCATTTTTCTGTCTTTGGAAAACCATGTTCAATATGGGCTGCAGCCCTCTGGTGGAGAAGGTGTCTCTTAAAGCTTTGCTAATGGATCTAACTACTTGCCAAACTGTTCCTTCTGTTTTTTTCTAATTTGAACAAATGGACCAGCAGGGGCCTAGATGGCTGCTATGAGGGCTGTTGACTATGCAAAAGCCCTAAATTTACAAACTAAAGCAAGACGCTTGTAGGTACCTCTCTGGAAATAGCTATAGCTTCTGCCCACAGCTTTCCAGACATGTTTGCTGGAATGACTAGAAAGAGTTATGATATAAAAGTGGACATGCCCTCCTGATTTCTACTGATACAGCAAAACTTTCATCTGTTTATTTTGATATAGGCGGAGTGTTCCATAATCTGCTTCACCCACCATCTCCTTCTCTGGTGGGTGAACACTACATGGGTCATGTAGTATTTTATGCTCCATGAACCATTAATACCATAAAAGTGATCCTTGGAGAACAAAGTTTTATGGTCAAAGAAGGCCTGAGAATACACATTTGCTCCTCTTTTCCTGGAGATTAGCTGTACATGTTGACTTATAAAGGTCAGGCAAGGACCAGTGGGTAAAGGCATTTTCTGCCAAGTCTGATGACCTGAGTTTGATTCCCAGACTCTACAAGATGGGAGGAGAGAAATGACTCCTATAAGTTGTTGAGTTCACACACACACACACACACACACACACACACACACACACACACACAGGGTTTGGGGTGGGGGTCTGACAAATCTTGTAACAGAGAAATCTACTCAACTTTATTTCAATCCTGTATATTCCAACCAAATGAATTTGAGTACAAATCCATCCTTCAGGGATTTTTGTTTGCTTGTTTATTTTTTCTTGGTAAGTGAAGAATATCTGCTATAATCCCCGTTACTGGTGTCTTAGCAATAAACCTTGATGACTGTTGGGGAGTTGTGAGGAAACCCTACCATATCTGGAGAGTTCCTCTGAGATCATGGCAAAATGGAAGACTCCCTTTACCAGCAGGGCTTCCCCTTCTCTGTCCTTGTCTGGGGAGCCTGAACCCTCACATCCTCTGGGAAGGCTGAGTAGTCCTTGGCAGAACGATAGCTTCAACTTCCTCTTTCTTGATATGAACCTGCCCAGCAAGTACCAGGGATTCTTGGAATGCTTCTTCATGCAAATGAGGCATTCCCAGTACTTTAAACTCTAGCTAGTTAATTTTACATTCACCCTAAAAAACTCCTTCCCACTCTCCAAAGTTCATATATAGCCCTGGCTCACCCCAAATAAAGTGTATGTGCATAAGGCTTCCCCAAGTAAAGGTATACACATAAGTTAAGATCATCTAAGAAAGCTGTTTCATTAAAATCCTTGGAGAAGTCCCCCTCTCTGCTGGACAGGGATCCTGCAGACCCTACCTGTTACTATGTGCAGTGGATCCTGAAACATATGACACAGAACCACAGCGGGCTCCAACACACATGACACTACTGGAGGAAGCACACAGGCAAACCACAGGGAGTGGTCAAGAAAACTGATGTGGCATTAGGCCATGATGTTGGATTTGTTGACTTTTGGAAAGTTAACTGAATCCTCATCTTTGATGGCTCCTTGCTTTGCAGAGGCGATACCTCAAACAATAAGATAAAGTGTTGAGCACAGGGTTGGGGATAAAATAACAAAGCAATACACGGTTGTGTCTCCATCACCATTTAATCATCACATAACTCCATGGCGTCTTGGTGTATTATTCTCAGGGATCATGGCTGTAACAAAGAAACCAAGTTTTGCAAAGCCACTGGCTTCTATGAAAATCCACCCTAATGTAGGAGAGTTGTGATTTTCTTAGCACCTCGGAATTCTGGGAGTAAACCTTCTCCAAGTTGAGTTCTTCTGTACCTGGGGAACTTATTTGTAGTGTCCATCAGCCGTTGGCTTAGCTTGACGGCTCTCAGCCAGCTTTCTTGTCTGGAATGGGTGGAGCTGCAGGTAGCAACGCAGATTTGCATTTTAGGCACAGGCTTCCTCTGGGGGTGCTTGCTGGGCAGTGGAGACACAGAAAGGAATAGGAAGAGGTCACAGGACACTGCTTGAACCAAGACAACCAGATGGATCTTATTTCACCTCTCGTTTGCCATTGCTGTCTCTAGCTTTTTCTCTACCTACATATGTACCTACCATGCCTCCAATGAGACAGTATCATCCACAAATCTAAAGGTTTCTTGTTTTCAGCAGCACTATTTTATAAAAACCCATTAGCTGATCTGTAGGGAAAGATCGAAGGACAAGTTAGCTGGGGCTGCCGAAGGAGTCAAGGCAAAGAGTGATGGAGATTTAGAATAGGTAATAAGACAAAAACAAGCTGTGTCCTGGGGAATGGGTACTGGCATGTGATGACAAAGGCGACTGTTGGCTACTCAGATGTGTTTTTCCACCTGGTAGTCTGAGGTGAGGCACACACTCAACCTTTCAAGATACTGCTATATAACGCCAGGATGGCTTCAAACTCTTGATCTTCCTGCTCCCTCTAGAGTACTGGGATCATGGATGTGAACTACCATGTCTGGTTCAACACAGTTGGTTTTAGAGTCTAGATTTAAGATGACAGTGCACCCTGGGAGTAGGGGGGTGATGATGGGAGGCAAGAGGTATGTATCACTGTTAAGACATCTAATTTGCTAAAATCAAAACAGCAGACATTGTGACAAGCAATTTAGGTGGCTCATAAACTTCGTGAGATCTTGATGTGTTCTGGCTTGTAGTTACATGGTGTCTTGTAAAAGGAGTCCTGGGACAGGAAGATCATGAGTGGGAGTCCATTCTGGGCTGCAGAGTGAGAACCTGTCTCTTTAAGATGTATTTAGTAGTTTGTGTTCTGACAATGGTATGGGCAGACTCAGCAGGACCATAATATGGGGCAGGTTAACGCCAGATTGTGGCATGGCTAGAGGCCACTCAGGAGCCTGATACTAAACAGAGGGACTCTAATAGCACAGGTGGTTTCTGTGTTTCTCAGGGGGTATGGACACACACACACACACACACACACACACACACACACATACCAGAGCACTAATGTGAATGGGATAGTGATGACCTGAGCTCTACAACTTGTTTTAGCACTGGAAGAGTCCTTTCCTCTTGCATGGAGTTGGAGCACCTTTCCCAACCTCTGTCTCTAGAATGCATAGCCTTTGCATTAAATCCTGGCTGTTGGGGCTCAGGCTGATTCGATATGTACTCTTTCCAGGCCAGGTTCTCAGACTGCTCACATGTGGGTCTCTGTTCTTCCTCTCCTCTCTATTGTCTAGATGTTGATGTCCTAGGACACACTAACATGTGCTTTCAGACTTTTAACCAGGCAAGTAGGTCCCAAGCCTTGGCAAGGTATGTGCTCAGGCTCTATGAAATGAGCACAGGTCAATTCTGTAGGTGTTCACAGCTCAGCTCTCTCCCACGTGACCCCTGTACTTCCATGGGTTTTCCATCTTGCCGGCATACAGTGACATCATGCTATCTTCCTGGCACATCTTGTGTAAGCAGGCACGTGTATGCTTGTGTGTGTGTGCGCGCGCGTGCGTGCAGGTCAGAGGACGATCTGTGCACTGATTTTTCCAGAGCCTTTTCCTTCTTTCTTTACTTCCATTCTTTTTTCTTTCTTTCCTTTCTTATCCTGGTCTCTCAGTGACCTGGAGCTCACACCATTTAGCCCAAGTTAGCTGACAGGTGACCCCAGTGATATGCCTGTCTCTTCCTCGCCGGCACTGGGGTTACAAGCAAAAGCCATAGCACATAGCTTTTAAAATATGGGTTCTGGGAATCCAACTCAGGCCCTGAGCTGTCTCCAAAGCCACCAGCTTCCTTCAGGTTTCTTGCCTTTTGTTGTCGTTTGTTCTCAGAAAGGGTCTGGCCATGAAAGTCAGCCTGCCTCCAAGTTCACAATTCTGCCCCAACTTCTTGAGTACTGAGAATATAGGGGTGCAACCCCCATGTCCACATTTCAAAAATTACATTTACTTATTATATATGTATATATGTATGTATGTACACGTGTGCATGTATCTGTATACATGTGTATATGTATTTGTGTACACACACACACACATATATATACACACACACACATATATATATGTGTGTGTGTGTGTGTGTGTGTGTGTGTGTGTGTGTATACACATGCATGCATGCCTTAGCATTCATGTGATGGTCAGAGAATCATATGTAGAAGTTAACTCTCTCCTACCATGTGGACCTATGTGCTCTCTCCAGGCCAGGACCCAACTCAAGCTGTTAGATTTAGCCACTATGTCCAGCTTTGCTTTGTGCTTCTGGGGGAGGGAGGGAGTCTTAAGGAAGAAGCAGAGATGAGCATATGTGTAGTCCCTTTTTAAATAGTAGTCCTTTTTGCTGTGTAGCATGTGCTTGTAATCACATAGGAGGTCAAGCACATAGGAGGTCAAGACAGGAGGATTGCGAGTTTTGAACCAGGCAGAGCTATAAAAAAATCTTGTGTCAAGAAAAAAAAAATCAAAACAACCATGAAGGTTAATTCTGCTTGTCAACTTTATCCATCTGGGATGTGTCTGGGCGGGTCTGTAGGGAAGAGTGACAAGGTGGGTGGTGCCTTCCTGTAAGCAGTGCTGGGAAGGAAGAGCAGAAACTCGCCAGGAATCTTGGAGGCTTTCATCACCAAATTAGTGCTTCTGAGGCCTCCAGCTTTGTGCACTTAATGGCTACTGGGTCTTCAAGCTCTTTAGCATGAGGACAGCCATTGTTGGAGTACTGATGCCTGTGTGTAAGCCACTGTAGTAAAGCCTCCTTTATAATACCTGCATTCTATCAGCCCTTTGTCTCTGAGAAACTTACTAATAAACCAACTGAACCTGCTGGATTGTCTTCAGAATCAATGCTGCAGAAGCAAGACTTCAGAAATAGCTGTTTTGTTGTTTGAGATTCCAAGCACAGATCACACATGGTTTGCATCTGTTTTTCATGAGCTGTGCAGTCAAGTAGGAAGTGAAGACTGTAATATAGTAAGGACAGAGGAATGGTTCTCTCCAGCTTGCCCATGAGCCACTTGTCTACTTTCCTCCTGGCTGGAATTGAGCTGGGGTGGGTTGTGTAAAGGAATCTGACTGATGGTCCAGTGCATCATAGGGTTAGATGAGTGGTTCTTCCAACTCCTAGTGAGTGTCCTAGGGCCTTAAAGTTTATTTGTAACTCGGCTGCTCTTCTGGATCAAGTATGAAGAGTTCATCACCTCAGCCTTTCTAACAAGGGTTCTAAAATCGCATTTCCCCTCAGATGTAGATTTTACTTTGATGCTGGGAAATTAGTTGATAATGTGGTGCTGAGTTCAATTTCTTGGGTGAATGTTTTTTATTTTGTTTTTCTTTTAAAATCTGGATATGGTGGTATATTCTAATAATTCCAGGACTGGAGGAGAGGAGACGAGATACCTGATGCTCAAGGGCCTAGCCTAGATCAATAGGTGAGGTCCAGAGGTCCAGGTCAGTGAGTGCTCCTATTTCAAGAAAGGTGGCTGCTTCCTAAAGAGATACCAGAGGTTGTCTTCTGACCTTAATGTACACACCTGTCACACACACACACACACACACACACACACACACACACACACACACACACTTTCATTTATCTTCTTTTCCAAAGATCAATCAAGAGGAATTTGGAATGCTTGTTGCCTTTTTAAGCTCTATTTTCCATGAAGTCAAAGGAGCTTTGCTCTGAGAGGCTCTGTCCTGTTAGGTGGATCCCACCAGACTTCTGGATAGTTATGAGAAATGCATTCACAACCAAATATGACCATTAGAGGGAGCCCAGGTCTTGTGCAACCATAGAAGGACAGGAGTGGGGGTGGGACAGAGTGACAGAGCGCAGATCCTTACTTAAGTTTAGATTTTACTAATTATAGCCATGTTTGAGAACTATATCTCTGTTTCCAGGGAGCTCACAGGTGAACCCACTACCTTGCAGGGGTTCTTGAGAAACTGTTACTAAAGTTTAGGCTCAGTTTGGGTATAGGGATAATGCTTATCATTAATAATAATAATAGCAATCAAACGTGTCTAGGAGTGTATAGAGGAATGTATTACGGTCGGGGAGACCCAGAGACTCTGGACATGCTTTGCAGTATGTTAGTGAGGGCAATTCTGGGATGAGTCGCTGGGTCTACAAGACAGGGAGGGTGGTGGCAAGGCTCTGGAATGAGTGGCATTCCAGCATGGAGAAAGGAGTCAGTCTGCAAGCCAGAGGGTCCTCAGCAGGACCCAGGGCTGCCGTACTGATGATGGATTTCCCAGATCTCACACCGACCCCACACAGGCTAGGTGAGCATTGTGCACCAGGGATTCCCCCAGCCCAGAAGTGATCTCTGGTCCCTGCATGCTCCTTAGAGCATCAGTTTGTTTTTGAGATGAATGAGGAATAGAGCACTGGGTGCTGTGCTTGGAGGAGGAAAAATACAAAAAAGTCCTTATCCCAAACGTCCTGCTCACAGAAATAGATGTTTGGTATTTACAAGCCCAACATGTGCCAAGGTGC
The DNA here is from genome assembly GCF_000001635.26 of Mus musculus. Lineage (NCBI taxonomy): Eukaryota > Metazoa > Chordata > Mammalia > Rodentia > Muridae > Mus > Mus musculus. The sequence goes on along the minus strand of NC_000075.6, from coordinate 15,169,186 downwards.
AGAGATGTCATTTTGGCGCTGGCCCTTTAGTTCCCCATCCATGGAACCGGCTTCTGTAAAGCCCTGGGAGGGTCTTTACCTGCCAGGACTCCCCGAGTGAGACAAGGAGACTCAGATTGATGCAAAAGCAAGAGGTTTATTTTTCCGGCTCATCAGGATCGACCTTCAGCAGTCTCTCAAGCAAGAGACCAGAGGCTATCCTGATTCTAAATTACAAGCACCTTTTAGACATTTCTTTAGGGGGCAGATTGCAGTGACAGCAATCATCCTTGGAGAGTACCTTCCTTCCCCAGAGGGCCCAGGTGGCCTTTGGCCAGTGTATTTTATGTTTTTTCTAAGAATTATTTTATCAGATTTTTGGGAAATTGTCCTGGGCCTGGGACATGAAACTCTCCCTTGGGGCCTAATGCCCTTTCCTGGAGCCATCTCAGGGTTGGGTAGGAGTTGCTTAGTCTTATCCTTCCCCCCACTTTCTTGTTTGAGCTCCAATCACGGAGCTCTTCTTTCCTGGTAATAAGACTCTGCTAGCTCATATTCTTCCTCTCCTGATCTTTGGATTGCCTTAAAACCACCAGCTGCACAGCACTTATCCTATCTTTTACAAAGGCAATCAGCTTGTTAATAATGCAAGGGCCAAAACTGAGCTCAAGCAGCAAAATAAAAATGGGACCCAAGGAAGAGGAGATTAGGGTTGTCATCCACGAGGAGGAACTAAACCAAGATGCAAACCAACTTTGATTCCTCTCTCTCTCTCTCTCTCTCTCTCTCTCTCTCTCTCTCTCTCGTTCGGCTAGCCCATCCCTAACCTTGGCCATGGAATCCTTAACTACCCCGGAATGGTCTATGTAAAAGCAACATTCTTCATTGAGGGCAGTGCACAATCCTCCCTGTTGGAGGAACAGTAAATCTAACCCTTTTCTATTCTGTAGGACCACTTCTGACAGAGAGGTCAGAGACTCCCGTAGGTGGGAGATCAGTGTTTCCATCCTCTTAATGTCCAGATCTATGGTGGCCCTGAGGTTCTGGTATTGGTGACCTTGTAGCACCAAGAAAGAGGTACCAGTAGCCACTCCAGCCACTCCCAGCCCCAAGAGCAATGGCACTGTGAGCACCGTGAAGTGTTCCCTTCTTGTTTGATAGAGGGTATTGTCTCATCTATCTAGAAGATCTCCATAGGGGTGGTCAATAAGCATTGAGATCAATTTGACCAGTATAGAAATCAGAGAACTGGTTGAGGATGTAGTGCACACAAGGGGCCAATCCTGAGGCACAAGCCCACCATTCATATTGAGGGGGCAGATAGTAGATGGGAGTGTCACTAGTGGCTGTGATTTGTGAACATTGGTGGAGCTGGGTTGGTGGGACCTTACCCACACAAAGTCCTGTCTCTGTTACAGCTTACAGGGCCAGCTTCGTCTTCGCTGCCATTGGCATAGTAAGGCATTGGTTAATGAGGTCACCGAGCCATTGAAGGCTATTCCTTCATAATATGGTGGGGCTACAGCATAGCAAAGCTAACAGAAATAGGGGGCATTAGGGTTGGTTTCATTGAGGACCTGGAAGGCCGTGTCTATGAGCATGGTCAAAGGGGATGCCCAGTCACCTGAACCCCCTTCCAGGGCTGAGGCAGATATCATGGGCAGCAGTGGGTTGGACCAAAATGGGCTGGTTGGGAGCTAGCACTGGGTTAGGTCCCAGCTGTATGGAGGGAACTTCTAATTTCATGCAGATGGTGAACAGGAGTCTGTTATCGTACTCTCCCTTATATAACCATAGGCCCCAGGTTTTTCCTTTGGTCCAGTCCTAGGCTTCCTTTCCCTTTTGAGTAAACTGTATAACAACAGTGTTACAGGTAAAGGACAGATGGGGGCCTTCTCCTCTCCAAGTGCCCTTAGGTTGGTCGCTAAACCCTGAGGGTTGTTGATATCCCTCACATTGGCTTTTACTAAGCCCGCCCCCCATATGGTTCCTCCTCTCTGATCAGATCCATGAAGAGCTAGGTCTCCACTATGTGCTTCCCAATGTTTCACACCCCCAGGTAGCACAGAAAAAGTGGGTGGCCCCACACTGATGGGCCTGCTGTTGGCTTTTCCCATCTTGGGAGCACACATATATGGGGGTTTCTAGCAGAGCATTCCTCAACTTAAGGTGTCTGTACCCTAAGCCCCACCCTGAAAGGCCACTTTTGGCACATGGTTTAGATTTGCAAGTCCCTCACCCCCCACATTTGGATAATCCCTCCCCCTGTGTCTCTAGGTAGGGATATCCCAGGAGTTAAGGCCTGCCACTAACTTACAGAGATCAAAGACAAGGTCCAGCTACCAGATATAAAGTGGGTATTCCTCTGTAGTGGACCAAGCTACATCCCCAGTGGCTGAGAATACTTGTCAAATCACTTTGGTAGGGTTGTGGGTGGTGCTGAGACTCAGTGTGGGAAGGAACCATAGCCACCTCATGGTTTCTCTGGCCTTGCAGAAGGGTGGGTGATTCTGAGCTTGAGGGGATTGCTCAGGTGTCTGGCTGCTATCCAGCTGGAGTCAGGTGCAGGTGCTAGTCTGATGTGAGTTATGTGAACCAGGCAGTTACTCCATCCACTTTAACGGAGGTCGCGGTGGTCAACATCACCAGGAACGGCTCTTTCCACTTTGCTTCCAAGTTTTCAGCACAATGCCTCTTAACATATACCCAATATCCAACTTGGTACTTGTGTGGAATCTCTGGGGTACCTACATTATATAGGGCACTATGTTTAGGCCACAATTTTTGGTGGTTGATCTGGAAAGCTTGTAATCGAGCCATAAGATCCTTGTCAGCCTGAAAAGTCACTCTGGAGGTGTGTCAAGAACCAGGGCCAAAGAAGTGGGGGTCCCATATAGGATCTTGAAGGGATTTAAATTGAAATGATAGGGGATATTTCTGGCCCTAAACAATGCCATGGGAAGGAGCACCACCCAGCCTGTGCTAGTCTCTAAGAACACTTTGGTTAAGGTCTCCTTCAGGGTCCAATCTATCTTTTCTACCTGCCCTGAACTTTGGGGACAGTATGCACAATGGAGTTTCCAATCTGTGCCCAGAAACTTACCCACTCTCTGGCTTACCTGACAAATGAAGGCTGGCCCGTTATCTGAGCCAACGGTTTTAGGCATACCAAATCGAGGAAGTATCTCCTCTAGTATCTTCTTCATGACCGCTCGTGCGGTTTCTCTCTTGGCGGGGTAGGCTTAGGTACTTATACCCATATTTTCCTGGTCTGACTTCAGTAAAATCAACTTCCCAAAATACCCCTTAGCCTTTTTCCTGATGGTACCTTGGTGGGATAGGTACTTACCTGACAAGCTTCACAATTTCTAGCTATCATGTCTGCTAGTTTTCCTAGGTTTAAAATAACTACACCCAACCCCTGTTCTAGTTTTCTACAACCAAGGTGGGTATATCTGTGCATTTGTGTAAACAGTTCAAGGGCCTGATGTTCTGGTAGGATGTTTTTTTTCCTTCCAGTGTCTTCTAATGTCCACCTTTGTCCAAATAGTTAGTGGGATACTCTTTAATCAGCTTAAGCTCATGATTAGTATACCCAGGTATACTAATTTCTAATTAATTTAGTATATCCAGCCAGCCATTTCTCAAGTTCCAATCTAGGCTCTCTTCTCATGGGTGGTGGTTTGTCAAGAGGATAGTCTTTACTTCTTTCATCACTACTTCCGTTGCCACCCTGTCTGCCAGGCGAGTTCCCACTAGCTATAAGATGCTGATAAGCTGACTATGGGACAGAACCTGTCAGTCACAACCTCCCATGAGGTAGAGAACTTGGTAAAGCAGCCTCCAGACAGATGGTTAACCAATGCCCACATGACCCACTACCATTCCTCCCTCCTCAATCCCAAATGGATCACATTCACAGCCCCCCGTGGCTCTCAACCATGCTTCTGGTACCCAGGGCAATGGATTATACTTTTGCTGATTTTAAAAGGGTCTGTAGTAGGGCAACTATTTCTGATTTGTTCTTGATGATCTTGCCTTCCGAGGTTAGGAGTCCCTGTTGTTGATAAATGGCCCCATGCACATGCACGTCTTGAAGGTGTACCTGTGTAGATGTTAATCCTCTTTCTAGTTCCACGTTCCAAGGCTTGGTGAGGGCAATTAGTTCTGCTTTCTGGGCAGACATTCCAGGTGGTAACACCTTGGCCTAGATTACTTGTCAGTCGGATTCTACGGGTGGCAGCTCCAGTCTTCTATTGGCTATCAACCAAGAAGCTGCTCCCATCAGTGAACCACATGAGTTCCGCATGGGAAAGGGGTTGGTCAATTAGGTCCTTCCTCCAGCCGTGTGTCTCAGTGAGTATTTCCTGGCAATCAAACAAGGAGGCTTCCAGATCAGGATCTGGGAGCAAGGAAGCATGGTTGAGAGCCACGGGGGGCTGTGAATGTGATCCATTTGGGATTGAGGAGGGAGGAATGGTAGTGGGTCATGTGGGCATTGGTTAACCATCTGTCTGGAGGCTGCTTTACCAAGTTCTCTACCTCATGGGAGGTTGTGACTGACAGGTTCTGTTCCATAGTCAGCTTATCAGCATCTTTAACACAGCTACTACAGCTGCCACCCTACATAGGCAAGGCAGCCAGCTGTACACTCCTGGGTCAAGTTTCTTTGAAATGTAGGCCAATGGCCTTTTCCAAGGGCCCAGTCTCTGTGTCACCACTTCCTTTGCAGTCCCTTTGCTCTCTGCTGCAAACAGTTGGAAGGACTTTGTGAATATCAGGAAGTCCAAGTGCCAGAGCTGACACCAGCATTAACTTGACTGTGTCAAAAGCAGCTTGCTCTTCCCCTCCCCAATGGAATGTTTGGTAGTTTTTGGTCAGAGGGTATAATGGGCTGGCAATTTCTGCAAACTCTGGTATCCACAATCTACAAAACCCCTCAGACCCCAGAAACCCTTGTACCTGGCATCGGGTCTTTGGTAGGTGAATGTGTAGTATGGTCTCCTTCCTGGCTTGGGAGAGCCATCTCTGCTCAACCTCCAGGTGATATCCTAGGTAGCTTATGGAAGATCTGAGCCTTTTTTTTGCAGAGGTCCAATATCCTAGCTTCCCCAGTTCCTTTAACAATTGTTTAGTGCCTTCCAGGCACTGTTCTTTGGTCTCAGTGGTGATGAGGTCATCTACATACTGCACAAGAGTTATTTGGGAGTGTTTTTCTTGAAACTCATGTAGGTCCTGGTGGAGAGTCTCATCAAAGATGGTAGGCAGATTCTTAAACCTTTGGGAAAGTTGCATCCATGTCAGTTGCCTAGCAAGCACTTTTTCAGGATCTTTCCACTCAAAGGCAATGTTCTCTTGGCTCTTTGGGGCCAGTGACAGGCAGAAAAAGGCATCCTTCCGATCCAAGACTGCGCACTAGATCCTGAATGGAGGTAGAGAGCTCAACAAGGTATATGGGTTAGGCACAGTAGGATGAATATCTAGGACTCTTTTGTTTACCTCACTCAGATCTTGAGCGGGGCGATAGTCCTGAGTACCAGGCATCTTTACAGGCAACAGGGTTGTACTCCAAGCAGAGCTGCACTTGTGCAGAACCCCCAGTTGTAGCAGTCTGTAAATATGAGGTTTAATACCTTCTCATGTCTCCTACAACATTGGGTACTAACGCACGGAGATGGGATCAGCCTGGGTCTTAAGCTCCACATACACAGGAGCCTGCAGATACCATGTCCTAGCCCAGCCGTTTCATCCCAAGCAAGAGGGAACTTTTCCAGCCACCAAGCAATATCCTCTGTATTTTGGGTTTTGGTTTCACACAATTTGTATTCATCCTCCAGCCTAATAGTAAGGACCTGGACAGGTTCTCCAGTAGGCTCCCTCTCCTTGTAATATGCGCACTGGTCCTTTTCAAGGAGTTTTCTGTATCTCTTTGGTTGAAGTCTCTCTTATCTGCTTTCTCTAACTACTGTAGCCAAGATCCTCTGTAAATTCCTTTCCTGTCACTTTTCTTTTTTCTTTTCCCTTTCATCTTCTTCCTTTCTCTTTCTCTGCCCCTTCTCCTCCTCTGTCTCCCTGTTATGATAGACTTTCTCAGCAACCTGCACTAAATTCCTCAGTGACTTATCCTGCCGTCCCTCCAGCCTCTGAAGCTTTTTCCTGATATCTCTACTAGCCTGGTCTATAAAAGCCATAGTCACAGTAGCTTTGTTCTCCTTGCTGCTGGGGTCATAAGGTGTATATTGGCAGAATGCCTCCATAAAAGAGCAGCAGGCAACTCATCTGATCCCTGTCTAACATTATGTACCATGGTCAAATTTATTGGCCTCTGGGCAGCTGCCTTGAGACCTGCCAACAAAGCCTGGCAGTTGTGTTTCTTACCTTCAGCTGAATTAAAGTCCCAATCAGGTTGGGTTAATGGGAATCCTGTATCAATGACAGTTGCTTTTCAGAGGGAGCACCCTGTGTCTGAGGGCACATTCTTTTGGGCCTCATTGAGGATTCTTTCTCTCTTCTCAGTGGTGAAGAGGACCATTATAAGCTGTTATATGCCTTCCCAGGTGGGCTGATGGGTCAACAGAACAGTTTCAAAGAGGTTAATCAAACCTTTGGGATTATATGAGAAAGGGGGATGATGAAACTTCCAATTGTATAGGTCAGCAGACAAGAATGACCAATATTGCATAGCCTGATTGCTCTCATCATCTAGAAGTCCATTTGCCCTCAATGGAAGAGCCACTGTGTTATCAGGGGAGGTGGCTCTCTGACTTCAGGTTCCCATGGCAGGACCTGGAAGATGGGGGTCTCCTGTTCCTCCCTCTGGTAAAGGGGGATACAATAGCCCTGGTCCCATATGGGCCAAAGATCCTGGGGCCAGTGCTGGCTCTGGTGGGGCTAAGGGGGCAAGGGTAGGGGGATGTGGAGGAGTAGGGTCTTGGAGCAACAGGTCCATTGTTGAAGGGTCTTGGAGGATTGACTTCTTCTCAGGTCCGGATCCTTCCTCCCATGTTTCCTTTTTCCTGAAGGCTAGAACCTTTGAGGTAGGTCTTGGGGAAAGAAAGGCTTTTATCCATGAAGGAGGCCCTCCACTAGATTCTTCCAAGTTATTATGTAGGATACCTGGTCAGGGTGACCATGCAGTCCCTGTCTAAAAATCCTCCCTTCAACTGCCCTGATGACAGGAAAGTCGAAGGCCCGTGTGTGTGTATGTGGGGGGTAACTTATATCAAAGGCAGGACTCTCTGAGGAACATAGGGTGACCAATTTGCCCTCTTTTTACTACAAGAGAGAGGTTTCTCCTCTTTCCTTAACTTCCTTCTAATGTGTCACTAAGATATTCAGTGGGGTAGACTTAGTCTGTCCCATGCCCAAAAATATTATCAGTCCAAGTCCAAGAACACAGAATGAGATAGCCAACAAACACAGAAACCAAACCCTCCAAGACTTCAGGAGGTGAATTAGAGTATGACTCAGCCAGAATTGGCTGCCTGCTATACCGGCATGCTCAGAAAGGAGGAGAATTCTCCTGACTCCCTCGGAGACCCTGAAGCATCTTCCAGATCTCCCATGGTCATGACATTGTGGCATGTCTGCCTGCCGTTAATTGACCATCCTGTTCAGTAGCCCTCTCAGCTATCTCCCTTGCTCAAAGTAAAAGAACATAGAGCCAAAGTAAAAGAACCTAGAACTCACTCTCTACACTTCAGACACTCAAACTTGAGCTTGAGCCTGGTCCTCCAATCTGGGTGGTCTTGAGTGCCCACTGGGGGGGGGGGTGTCTCAGATCCCGGACAAGCCCCCAAAAGTAAAGCCCCAGAGGGTCTTTACCTGCCAGGACTGCCCCAGTGAGACAAGGAGATTCAGATCTTGCTTCAGCAGTCTCTCAAGCAAGAGACCAGAGGCTATCCCAATTCTAAATTACAAGCACCTTTTAGACATTTCTTTAGAGGGCAGATTACAGTAACAGCAATCATCCTTGGAGAGTACCTTTATTCCCCAGAGGGCCCAGGTGGCCTTTGGCCAGTGCATTTTATGTTTTTTTCTGAGAAGTATTTAATCAGAGTTGGCTCTGGGAAATTGTCCTGGAGCCAGGAGCATGATGGCTGATGCATAACAGGGTACAGTGTGAAGATACCTCTGAAATCCAAGACAGTGGAGCTAAGACAGAAACAGGGCAAAAATCAGGAGCTTTGCTAAGCTGAATGAGGAATTAGTGTGATTCTGATGGTCCTAGCTCCAGTCACTCACTGGTCAGACAACTGCAGACTCACCTATGGTTCTTAACTCTAACAGAATACCATGCTTTTTCTGTTTAGATCGTACATCCTGGACCAGAACCTCCTCACTGCAGCTTCTGAGTATTGGAGCAGGCCTGAAAGCCCCCCACCCCACCACCCATCTCCACTTAATCTTCCTGGGTCTCAGCCCTGTTCTGTTGCATCCAACTTGACCAGCAAGGAAAACGCAACCACCGGTTCTTCTTAAAGCAGTTTACTCAGGCAGCTTCTCTCTTCAAATCCCCCGCGCCTCGGGATACAAGCGTTTTTATCCACTCAAGCCACAACCACGCCTCAACCAATCACCACAGGTCACATCACCTCACCAGGCAGGCTTGCTCAGCCAATCAGGGATTAAGGGTGAGCCATCCACCAAATATGGGCTTGTTTACTGCCTGGCACAGATTTCCATCCAGGCTGGCCAGGGAGTCCGGAATGGCTTCCCACAATTCCCCCTTTTATATTCTTTTGAAGCAAGCTCCGTGGGTGAAGATAGAGGTCTGATCCCCAGTGTGTAGAAATAGGGGCCATGTACAGGATTGACTCTTAGGCTCACAGGTTTTTACCCAGAGCAACCCTGACCTGTTCCCGTGCCATTTTCCTGGGGGAAGGACACTAGGACACTCAACCCTCATGCAATCAGACATACCTCCCAGAGATTGTCAAACAGCTTCCAGACTAACCTCTGTGCAATGCTTAGCCTTACAACCCTGCGGAGTGATGGCTTCATTGTTCATTCTTCATGGCAAGAAGCCAAATCTGAGGTGACTGCCCTGCTTCCACTGTGGAAAAAGCTTGCACCACCATGATGGCAGTGTGGACCTGGGCATTCCGCAACCGACACATACACCATACACACAACATGCATGCCAAAATAAGGGCCACAGCAAGGGTATCTAGCCCAGCCCATTCTTTCCCAATGCCAAGCCAGGATCCACTCGGGTAGAATTCACAGTGACAATCGCCGAGCGAAGCTCATTCATCTTGCCATCAAAATTTGCAGTCCAATTTAAACATCGACAGTATCCCCCATCTGGGTTCCGCACCCATTAGGGGCAGACACATGCTCATCACCAGCATTTTGACAGCATCGCACTAGCCGCTCCGGAATCTATACTGGCTATGCGTGATTCTGTGGAAACATGCAAACAGACCCTCTCGCCCAGGCCAACACGGGATCCAGACCATTCCATGATCCTGTAAGCACATCCTTCCATTTAGCATACCCCAGTTTACTGGGGCTGGTATTAGCATGTCGTTCAGCAGCAGAGCGACCTTCCTTATCCAAATGCAAAAAATTTAAGGTAAAAAGAGCTAAGGAGAGTCTTATCTTTGGGGTATGGCCATATCCTATTCCCCCTTTTTGTTTTATTAATAATTCTTTTAAGGTTCTATGTGCTCGTTCAATGATTCCTTGGCCTTGAGGATTATATGGCAGGCCGTGTTTAACTTGTACTTCCATCTGTTGACAAAAAGACACCAGGGTTTTGGCAGTATATGCAGGGCCATTATCTGTTTTAAGTTGTTGGGGTTTACCCCAAGCTGTCCAGGCCTCCAAACAATGCTGTATAACATGGGAGGCCTTTTCCCCTGCCATGGGAGATGCATAAACTATTCCTGAACATGTATCAATGGATACATGAATGTATTTCAATTTGCCAAATTCTGAAAATGTGCCACATCCATCTGCCACACCTGTAGAGGGAGCAATCCTCTAGGATTCACTCCATAAGAAGGCAGGTGTTGAAACTCAAGGCAATGTCCACAGGTAGTGACTACATCCCGAGCTTGTGCTCTAGAGATTCCAAATTTTCTCTGCAGAGTTTTAGCATTAACATGAAATTTAGAATGAAATTGTGAGGCTAACTCCATAGGGGTGCTAAAAATATGAACTCCATATGAGTACAATTATCCACAATATCATTTCCTCTACTTAAGGGTCCTGGAAGCCCACTATGGTCATGGACATGTCCAATATATAATGGTTAGCGTCTTTCCCACAGCAACTTCTGTAATTGTAAGGCCAAGGCTTGGATGGTACTACGAGATTTTATTTGGTCAGCCACTTCTAGGGATAAAACTAAATTAACTACATATTGTGAATCTGAAATTAGATTAAAAGGAAAATCACAATCCTTAATGACCTCAATAACTATTTTTAACTCCACCATCTGCGGAGTACAGGGGATAATACTGCCTGACCACAGGATCTTTCCCCTCTACTATATATACTCCACATCTGGTTTTTGATCCATCAGTAAACACGTTAACTGCATCCTTAATGGGTGTTTTCCTCACCACTTGAGGGAAAATGACTGGATGTTCCTTATAAAAGGTCATTAATGGATGTTTGGGATAATGATTATCAAATGGGCCCTCATTAATACAGGCTAAAAATAGCCCACTCATCAATATTTGCTGTTAGGACCTTTTGCTGATACCCATCATAAGGGATTACAAAAGAGCTGGGTTTTATACCAAAAAATTGTAAACAATGCTGAATTCCCAACAAGGCTAAAGAAGCCACTGTTGTAGGGTAATGATCTAATGTCCTCCCAGTGGATATTTTGGAATGGATCCATAACAATGGGCCTTCTTGCCACAATAATCCCGTGGGTTGCATCTCAGTAGGTAATATTATCAAAATACTGGGTAACACTTCTCTACAACGCTGAAGCTGGGCTTTAATCAATTCTTCTTCCACTAGGGTAGGGGCCTTTCTAGCCTCAGGTGTTAATTCCCTTTTGGAACTTAACTCTGAGTCTCCTTCTAAAATTTGAAACAGAGGTTTTAATTTAACATTTGGGATCTTCAAATAGGGCCGAATCCAATTGATATCGCCTAACAATTTCTGAAAATCATTTAAAGTATGCAAGGAATCAACCCTCAACTGTATCTTTTGAGGCCAAATGGCCATAGGGGTGATCCTTGCTCCTATACAGGACACTATTTTCAACAAATCCCTACCCCATAAGGTAATGAGCAGCTCAAGCACATAAGGTTGAAACATCCCATCATGCCCTTCCTTATCTTTCCAAGGGAGCATCCTGGCACTTATGTCTGGGCTCTTTGCATAGCCCAGGCCTGGTAATATTTGTTCTGACTCCTGAATTGACCATCCTTTTGGCCAGTCCTTAAACCAAAAGGCAGTAAGAAAAATTACCCAAATGGCTAGAAAAAGAAAGTAATCCATAGACTGTCCCTATTACCCTCTTACTTTCACTACCCTCTTACTTTCACTTTTGTCTCCAGAGCTAGAGAGCCTAATTGTCTCTTACCGAGAGCCTAATTGTCTCTTACCAAAGAGCCTTATTGTCTCTTACCGAGAGCCTTATTATCTCTTTACTGAGAGTCTAATTGTCTCTTTACCGAGAGCCTAATCCCAACTCCGGGATGGTGAGTTACTTGCCGTACTCATCCTGTGGACAGACCCTGACTGCAGAAAGTTCTGAACCATTTCGGTGGGGGAGTCTGGTCCCGGGTTTCGGCACCACTTGTTGTGTCCAACTTGACCAGCAAGGAAAATGCAACCACCGGTTCTTCTTAAAGCAGTTTACTCAGGCAGCTTCTCTCTTCAAATCCCCTGCGCCTTGGGGTACAAGCGTTTTTTATCCACTCAAGCCACAACCACGCCTCAACCAATCACCACAGGTCACATCACCTCACCAGGCAGGCTTACTCAGCCAATCAGGGATTAAGGGCGAGCCATCCACCAAATATGAGCTTGTTTACTGCCTGGCACAGATTTCAGTCTGGGCTGGCCAGAGAGTCCGGAATGGCTTCCCACACTGTTCAGCGCCTCTCACAGGACCTCAGAATCCTGACTGTCATTTTTGTTTTGTTGAAGTCCAAAAAAATAAATAGCAATCCTGAGAATTCTCATGAAGGAAGATTATTTGCTCTCCTTACAATAACATGACTTACTTATTTTATCCTTTTGGCTGGCCTCAAGATTTGCTATATAGCCAGTGAGAACCATGAACTTACGATTCTTCTGCCACCACGTCTCAAAAGTTGGTGGTAGTCACAGTGCCTGGCTCGACTCATTTATTTTGTAAATTGGATTTTAAGACTCCAGGAGCCTCTCAGAAAAGAGTTGAGGTGCTTCTTGTAAGCACATTGAAATTTTATAGTTTTTAATAGAAATTTAGTCTTTTCTATTTCATTTACTGTTAAGTTTCTATCTTCCAGTGCATACTCTTTTCCTTATTGTTCAGTGCCACATGTCTCATTTGCATTCAAGTAATTTATAAATGATAGGTAAGCATTAATTCCATGCTTCATTAATTCTCCTTGGCATGGAGCACAGGCTTGCAAAACCCATAGAAAGCTGTGGTGGCTTGAATATACTTGGCCCATAGGAAGTAGCACTATTAGAAGGTGTGGCCTTGTTGGAGGAAGTGTGCCACTGTGCTGGTGGGCAATGAGACTTCCTTCGAACTCGTGGGAGTCAGTCTTCTCTTTAGCTGCCTTTGGAACAAAATGTAGAACTCTCAGCTTTTCTAGCACCATGCCTGCCTGGATGCTGCCATGCTTCCTCCCATAGTGATAATGGGCTGAATCTCTGAACCTGTAAGCCAACCCCAATTAAATGTCCTTTATAAGAGTTGCCTTGGTCATGGTGTCTCTTCACAGCAATGAAACCTTAACTAAGACAAAGGCTTTCCAAACACTTACTTTAAAAAATGTTAATTATATTTTTACTCATTTATTTACCATATGCATACATGTGTGCATACACTGTGTGGAGGTCAGAAGACAATTTGCAAGAATCAGCTCTCTACTTCTGCTATGTGGGTCTGGGGATTGTACTTGGGTCACCAGGTTTTTAGGCTTGGGTGACAGGCACCTTTACCTACTGAGCCATTCCTTAGCCCCCATTTTCTGATCTAATTAGTGAATGGATTAGTGAATGGGCCAACCACTACCCACAACTATTATAACATTCTTTCTCCTCCCTGCCCCCACCTTCCCTCTGTGACCACCCCCTCCTCATCTTGGGTCCTGAACCACTCAGTGGAAGAGGGAGAAGAATGATGCCCATCCTGTGTCTGCAGAAAGAGGTCCTTTTCAGGATGCAAGCAAAGTTAACTGTCCCAGGACCCCTCACAAGGGTCATGAGGTTTAGCAGTTGCTCCTTCAGTTTGACTGACAGAACCAACTTAGCATATTGGTTTTAAGAGCTCCTGGCCTTAGTTTCCCCATGTGTGTAATGGGGTTAATAGCACCTGCCTCCCACCTCCCACAGGAACAAGGTGGAATGATGTTGGGACATGCAACACATCTTCAGATGAAAGCCACCATATAAATATTAGCTGTTATTGTAGGCTGTGACTTGTGGGGGCCATGGAAGCCACAGTGTTGAAACATGCAAGGGTATCCCAAGGATTTCTTGGTACCAGGACCTGAAAGCAATCCATGAAAATTAAGATTTGTACACAAAACAAAAAAATTTTTAAAAAGAAAATTGGCAGTGGCCCCAGAGAAAACTTTAGAATCCTTTGAAAAATTAAAGATAAATGTATAGTAACTTTCCTTGTTTTTTTTTTTTTTTTTTTTTTGGTTTGTTTGTTTGTTTTTCAGTTAAAATAGTACAGAACTCTCATGATCAAATGCCAGGTTTCTTACCTCACTACGTCCTAATTCCTGTCCCTTCCTTCAGGGTAGGCACTTTCAAACTTGTGTCCATTGATGCTAATTGCCATGTTTCTACAGACAGGTTTCTGTGGGTACTTTTTTGAATGATCCATTTTAGATAGTAGCTGTTTCATCTCTGCCCTTGTTTAGAAAGCATTTTAACCCTATTTTATCCTGTCCTCTCAACTATTTACTTTGATTAGATAATTTTCACTTTATCAACATCTTTGAGGTTTTGTTTCAGTCAGCAGTTATTTTGACTTGTGGGAGGAGTCATCTTGACCTTGTGTGTGTAGGGGAAGTTGTGGTATGACCTTCTGGGAGGAGAGTGTGTTGCCCCCGCCCTCTTGCTCTTGGCACTCCTTCTAGCTTTCTGCCTCCCATCATCCTTCACTCGAACTGCTACATTGCCAAGGCTGGTGACATCCAAAGCCTGCTTTTCTGTGCTTTGACTAGGGGATTAAGCATTTTCCCCATCTTGGACGGCTTTTCTTTGTATTTACTCTTCTCTCATACAATACATCTGACCATAGCCTCTCCTCCCTCCGCTCCTCCCGGATCCATTCCCCAAACTCCCCTCTCACCCAGATCCACTGCTCCTTCATTTCCCTTCATAAAAAAGCAGGCCACTGAAGGACATTTTTAAGAATTCAGCAAGGTCTGGCTTTGTTCCATAAGCATGTTTTCATTTTTGCAGTTTTCCCACAGTCCCTTTTAATTCTGGCACTTAAATTGATGATGATGATGGTGATGATGGTGGTGATGGTGGTGATGATGGTGGTGGTGATGATGATGATCATGTGGTGGCATGCATGCCTCTACACAATAATGTACATGTGGACATCAGAGGATAATTTATGGAGTCCATCCTTTCCTCCCCTCTCACATGGGTTCCAGGAATTGTACCCAGCTTCTTCCCAGGGCTGGTTCAATGAGTGCCTTCTCTAGGCATTCGGTCAGGGCCTATCATTGGTTGTTTTTATTACAAACTTAGTTATTTTGAAGACTAGGGCTCAGCAGGCTTTCTCTAAATGGTCTTTGTTCTCTCTGATGGTTTGCCAGAAGCTGTAGTCATCCAGATTTTTTTCATCACTTCAGTATTTCAGAATCCATACTTCTCTCATTCTTGATTTGTTTCCTCTTTAATGTCTTGTAGATGTTTATATTAAAGACAAATTCTGAGTTTTGAATCTTTAAATTTTATGTTCAACTTTTGTGATAATTTGTCAGGGTGAATTCATATTTATAGACACCCCCTAAAGATGCAGAAGGCTTTATAGACCCCCAGATGTTGAGGGCTTTGTAGACCCCTCTCCAGATGTTGAAGGCTTTGTAGACCCCCTCCAGATGTTGAAGGTTTTGTAGACCCCCTCAAGATGTTGAGGCTCTTTTTTTCTGTGTGAATTTTTTTAATTTATGCTTTTTAAGAATAACATATTGTATTTATTTTTACTTATTCATGTTACATGCCACTCGCTGCCCCCTCCCAGTTACCACCTCACACAATCCTTCTTCCCCCCCCCCCCCCTGTTTCCCCTTCCCTTCTCCTCTGAGCAGGTGCCCTCCCTTCCCCATGTTTTATTACACTGACATTTAGCTTCTGGTTTTGTTAGTGGGCAGTAATCTGCTGTTGCATTTTCTGGTCTCTAGTGCTTGGCTAAGTCCTTACTGTTTCAAAATTTTAAACTGGCATGTGAGTGCAGAGCTGTACAAGCTTGTACCCTTCCCTCTCCCCCTCCCTCTCCCTTCCCCTTCCTCTCCTGTGCCCCCTCCCTCTACATTGCATGCTAGGCAAGCACTCTACCATTGAGCTTTCCTACCTCCTATAGCCACAGTTACCACCCTGCACAAAACTATTTTGTTTTAAATCCACCAAGTACAGTTTGTCCTGTGTATGTTCTTTTAGATATATACTCCACTGGTATGCCCTTCTGTCTGAAGCCACACCATTAAAAAAAAACCTGCTCTCCCTCTCCCAACAGTTAATGGCCAACAGCTCTTCAGCTAAGGGTAAGAGTTTATGCCTCCCCATTCACTCTCCCTGCTGGAATTGCGTCTGGCTTGAACTTGTACAGGTCTGTTCATGCCATCATAGCTATGTGTGTTCACACGTGCAATCGCCTTGCTGTGTCCAGAAAGCACTGTTTCCTTAAAGCCATCCACTGCAGTCCCTGAGCTTCGGGAAAAAGTTGTGGGATAAAGTTGTCACATTTAGGGGTGAACATTCCTCAGCCCTTTTCTCTGCCCCTTGACCAGTTGTGGGTCTCTATGTCAATCACCATTTACTCCAAACAAGGTTTCTCTGGTGAGGGCTGAGAGATGCATTAGTGATGAGCCCTTGGGAATTGGTTTAATACTATGCTCATATCAAATATGGGGTTCAACTGTGGTGGTACACTCCTTTAATCCCAGCACTAGGTTGAAGTAGGCAGATCTCTGATTTTGTGGCCAGCCTGGCCTACAGAGGGAGTTCTGGACAAAGAAACCCTGCCTCGTCCCCCTCCTCCCTAAAAAATAATTTAGCAAGAAAGTTGTTAGTTTTTCCTGTGATGTTCATGCCCATCAGTGGGCACATCTTGACAGGCCAGTCTGGAGCAAAACTTTTTAATTGCTGTATATTGCCATGTCCCCGAATAGTGTAAAGTCAAGGATGCCATACATTGTCCTGGCCTAGAGCTTCCTAGCTTTGATAGACAGAAATCGAAATATGCTGGGGAATGAGAACCATTGTGGTCACAGAGCCTAACCCTTGGTTCTCAGGTAAGAAAACTGAGCTTAAGAGTTGAATGACTTTAAGATTATGCGTATTTTTCACGTTAAAAACAGACATCTGTTCTTCATCTCGTTATCTGCATAATGAGAAAAAAGTCTCAGCAGGATTACCTGAACAAACAGAAATTAAGTTCTTATCTTTTATAAACTTTACTCTAAACGTTATTCTTAAAAACTTCATCTTTGTTAAAAAATAATTGAAAAAAACATTATAGATAACATTTTGGCTGCAGCCAGCCTAATTACTTATAATCATTTATTGTAAGATTTACTCCTTATTTTAATGTCTAATTTGGAATATGTTTATTATAAAATTATTAAGGTAAAACTAGTATTGAATAGTTTTTCCTGTGCATGTTCTTTTAGATATATACTCCACTGGTATGCCCTTCTGTCTGAAGCCCCATTGAAACTAGATCAAACATCCATAGTTCATCTAGATTTTTTTTGAACCATAATCCTTACTTATATCCTGTCAGTGCCCTGAAGAGATTTGTATTTCTTTTACAAAGTTTTAGTTTGAAAGGAGAAAAAGAAACAGTGAGTACAAGTAGATCCTTTGAGCTTAAGGATCCTTTTTAAAAATTAAATCAAATTAATTGTTTTGAGAAAAGGTTTATTGTATAGCTGGATCTTGCTAT
Source organism: Mus musculus (assembly GCF_000001635.26). Lineage (NCBI taxonomy): Eukaryota > Metazoa > Chordata > Mammalia > Rodentia > Muridae > Mus > Mus musculus. The sequence goes on along the minus strand of NC_000075.6, from coordinate 15,151,884 downwards.
GTAGACCAACTGGCCTTGAGCTTACAGAGTTGAGTCTGCATCTTGAGTGCTAGGATTAAAGGCGTGTGTCTCTATACCCACACAGGTTCAGGAATTCTGATGTTTTGTTTCAAGTGGCCACTATAAAACTCTTTATAAGTTTAGCTCATGTCCAAACTTGGTGTGTTGCATCATCTAAATATTGGTTGGCTATTAATATTCTTATAAACTTATATCTATATCCCAGAAAAATTATGGGTATTATTTATGAATATGATCACTGTGTCTTTATTTATAAGGATAACATATCTGGGGGATTTGAAAAGTCTAAGCTTTCTTTTTTAGTGTCCAAATCTTTTCACCTAATGCTGGCAGTATGCACATTTGTGTCACTCAAAGAATTATGTATTTGTTTACAAATATATGAGGGAACTATACAAAGAATAAAAAATTTAAAGACATTTACATTGTGTTTCATCTCTCAGGGAGCCATTGCAATGTCAATATATTATGCAATATATATTATGCAATGTCTATAACAGAGGGCTTTGTGGCATTATGATACATATATTGTATATATTTATAAGTCATCAAAAATATTTCTTTTTACATTAGAACATAAAATTAAATCCAGTGATTGAATAAACCTAGAGACTTTAAACTTAATATTATATTTTTATGGATACTAGTTTTACCTTAATAATTTTATAATAAACATATTCCAAATTAGACATTAAAATGTCTAATGACAAATCAGTGACAAGCTGTATCAGTCCGTCAGGAATGAATTAATAATGATACAGACTATGTGAAACTAAGCGTCTCACAGGTAGACTTCCTGGATCAGGTGGATGCCATCAGTGTTAGCAAGGTCTGGAGTAGTCTTTCCAACTGCTTGACTTGGCATTGTTTCCTCAGACAACTCACATATGTCTCTGGCAAATCTGGGAAGCCTTACTCTGCACACAGACTTCAGGGCAGGGGAACTCTGTGAGGAGGAATTTCAGTGGTCTATCTGTACACCAGTTTGTTTTGTAAGGATCCTTAAGCATCTGTCTCCTGGGTGCCTAGTGTCAGACTCTAGCCCAAGCTGATGCTCAGGGCTTTGTGCCTATGACTGAGTGTATCAAATGTATCACCCTTGCATGTCCTTCACATACCCATCTCTATGCCTAGCAAACAGAATGTGATAAAGTTAATGGTTGCTTGCTCACTTAAAATAGTTCTCTCCTGGGCTGTCAGCTCATGGGCCACTCATCAGGGACCTTCCGTGCTGTATCTTTTGTCCTTAGCAGAAAGCAGGACACATTGTGTGTGTGTGTGTGTGTGTGTGTGTGTGTGTGTAAATTAATAAAAGTTTGTATATGTATTAGAGACTGAAAATAATATATTGAAAATTTACTTTGTAGGTTTTGTTTGTTTTTGGTTTTTTTTTTTTTTGTTTTTTTTTTTTTTTTTTTTTTGAGACAGGGTCTCATGTATCCCAAGGTGGATCTAGACTCGCTTTTTAGGAGTCTATGAGTTCTGGTCTTCTGCCTCTATCTTCTGAGTGAATAGATGACAGGCAGTTATCACCATTCCTAGTTTATGTGGTGTTGGGGATCAAGCCCAGGGGTTCATACATGAACTCTACCCTAGCTCTTGGCCTGAAATTTAAGAAACCTCTTTTTAAAGCCACATGACTTTAACTTTTCCATTAAGAAACAATCTTAAAAATCTCCTGCAGGGCAAAGTAATGATGGTACCTAGTAAAGGGCTGCCTCTGACCTGGATAGATGCAGTTGAGTCTTAGGCAGAATGCTAGTAGCCTTGTCTGGACAAGTGGCTGCTTTAAAACCAAGGGGCCCTTATTATAAAATGCTTGGGTTAAAGAAGCCTTTGATGGAAGTATCTTCTTTCCACAAATGACATGAAAGATGCCAGGCCAGATGTGGTCTCACACCACAAGAAAAGCATCTGTAGGAAGAAGTATCAATGTATGAAACCTCATTCTCCATCTCTGCATCTCTTTCATTAGGGTTTATTGTAGTATCGCTCACTCCCAAGCCTTTATGAAGCACAGCAGAGGTGCCACTGAGGGACATAAAACATAGCAGACTCCAGGCTCTGCAGTAGCTGGCTGCATAAATGACTCGAGTCTTGGCACACAGAGACTCAGTAATGTAGGAGCACAGCCAAGAGACACAGCCGTGCATACACCAGCAGGGATCTGAGGTTATTATGGGAAGAGCTGGTTTGACTATACACCTTAAAGACAGTGGAAGCTGGAGACTAGAAAAGAAGTGGCAAGCTCTAGGGAAGGGAAAGTTTTAGTGAATAGAACCGTATGGCACCAAAAATGTAATTGCCAAAATGGTTGGCTAGCACATGGGCAGGATGGTGGGATGTAAACAAGAGGCGACAGAGGTGTTGGCTCTGGAGATATGCAGGCTGTGTGCAGCTGGCATGGGTGGAGAATTGTGACTGCACAGGACAGTATAGATCAGAAATGACAGGTCACTTGGGAAACACTGAGTACAAACCCCACGTGGGAAACAGTTTGAGAAGAAACTTTGACAGCTATGGTAGTAATGTGGAATTGCTGACAGTTGAAGACCACTGTGGAGCAATAGTGATTTCTGGGAAGTGTGTCCAAAAGAATAAAACATAAGACATACATAATTATGTAGTCCTACTGAAAAAGAAAAAAGTATATTTATGATTAAATTCCAGTTTCATTCAGGTATGACAGGCAAACACTGGATCCATATAGAAGTCATTAATAAAATATTTAATCCTTTGGATTCTAGTATCTTGATACTTAGGATCTTATTTATTTATTTATTTATTTATTTATTTATTTATTGAGACTGAGTGAGATGCAAGCTACCTGGAGCTTTCTTTTTTTTTAATTTCTTTTTTTTAAAGATTTATTTATTGTTATATGTAAGTACACTGTAGCTGTCTTCAGACACTCCAGAAGAGGGCATCAGGTTTGATTACAGATGGTTGTGAGCCACCATGTGGTTGCTGGGATTTGAACTCTTGACCTTCGGAAGAGCAGTCGGCGCTCTTAACCACTGAGCCATCTTGCCAGCCCTACCTGGAGCTTTCTATGCAGCGAAAGGTGACCATGAACTGCTAATGCTGCCTCTACCTTTGGAGTGCACAAAGCACACCCGGGTGCTTTGTAAGGCAAGCTGTCTGTCAACTGAGCTGCATCTTCAGCCTTGATCCTTATTTAAATGTCAAGTTTTCACTGGAAATACTTGATTTGTGCCTGGAAACATGTTATATCAGGTTTAGAAGGGTCTCCTGGGGACATAGTGTGGGAAGAAGAGGATAAATGATGAGATATTTTATTTACTTTGGGAGAAAATAGGAAGATGAGGGTCTCACTCTGTAGCCCCCAAACTTGTGGCAATCTTCCTGCTTCATCCTCTCAAATGCTGGGATTGCAAGCTTGAGCCAGCATATCCAACTTATGAATAGAGGAATTTTCTAATTAGAATTATTTTGGATACTCTAAAGAGCAGAGCAAGAGTGAGTTCATTATAGAGGGAGAAAGGAAGAAAGAGAGAAGATGGCCTCCTTTTGTGTCTCAGCAGGTTACCCTGTGTGCATATTCCCTGAGCCTCCCCTCACCCTTTCAGACCCTAACTCAGCATAGGGCCTGTGTTGAGGAAGCGTTTACACTTCAGTGCTTATGGACTGAGAAATCATCTCTTCTGAATTTTCTGATTTTATTCAGCCTTCTTAGAGGATAGTGGTTTGGCCACCAGCATAGGAACTTATAAATCCATGGTTACCTTATTATGCCCATCATCAGCCTCTGGTTACAAGAGGAGGCCCTGGCACTGACTCCAGTCTGTCTCTGAGGTGCTGTTGTGTTGACCAGAGCTCTAGGAATGAACCTCAGGTGAGATCTCCCTCCCCCCTCTTCCTGCTCACCTTCCTGCCCTACTCACACCCCCCCTGCCCCCTCCACACACACACACACTCACACACACACACACACACACACACACACACACACACATTGTGATCAGTCTCTACAAAGGAAGCAGGGCCTGGCTTAGCCAGTCACTTCTACAGACAGCCACAGCCACTGGTCTATGAGAAGACAGTGATGAAACCTCCACCTTCAGGAGGTCCCTCCATCTTTTTCAGTGCTTACACAGTGTGTCTGGGTGCTCTCTACCCTCTACTATCCAGGCCATTCCAATCACCGTTAGACCAAACCACATTACCATAATGCCTGGACCTAACTAACTGGCTCCCAAAACAAGCTTCAGGTTTGGGTTTTACACACACACACACACACACACACACACACACACATGTATGTATATGTAAGTATAAAAGTAAGCACTAGAGTTCCTGGGGTTACAAGCTGTGAGCCACCACGTGAGTGCTAGGAACAGAGTTCAGTTCCTTTGCAAGAGCAGCAAGCACTCTTAATTACTAAGCCATTTCTCCAGTCCCCATTTTTGTTTGAAACATAGTCCTATTATGCAGCTGAAACAATTTCAAACTTGTGATTCTCCTGCCTCAAACTGGGGCAGAGGCATGAACTACCAACCTAGCTTTTACAATTTCTGAAGACTTGCTTTTTTAGAGCACAGCTTTGGATTGACAAGCTAGTTGACCAGGGTGTGTGCAGAGTTGTGTATGCTTCCGAGTCCCACCCCACCCCCAGCCTTTTCTCGGTTAGCATCTTGCATTGCTCTGACACTTCTGTTCAAAGCGATGCACTGACACCTATCTATTTATGTTTGCTGAGGTCCAGGGTTTGTGTTGGTGTTCACGTCACACTGAGCAGCCCTGTGGCTTTTATAAGTGTATGTGATGATAGCAGCTACCCTAGTCTCATGAGGAATAGCTGAACCACTCCCCATACCACGAACTTAATATAATCAAGAAGTCAGAAGACAGTACCCAGAAGCACAGTTTTGTTAAGACTTGGTTGCCCCTTTGTCTGCACTTTGTCTGTGGTTGCTATCATTCTAAAACAGAATGGAGTATTGCCATGTGGACTCTTTGGTCTGCCAAACTAAAAGCATTTACTATCTAGCTTTTCAGGAAAACTTTGGGGTTCTTTGAACCCCTGGTGTCAGCCATTTTGTGCTTACTCATACCCAGGATGGCCAGGTCAGCCATGTTTCATACTGGATATCCGTATCAGTGCCATGTTGTCTACACCTAAACTGGCCTCGTGGTCTTCTGTTTCTAATGGGGTGATCCATACCTGAATTTCTGATGGTTCTGGACCATCTATCACCTGCCTGGATTGGGTTGTTAGTTTGACTTTTACTTTAATCACAGGACATTGGTTTCCTGCCTTTGCCTCTTCAGCATAAACTACCAGGGTATGCTACCATCTGGATTAATATCCAAATCAGTTGTCATTCAAGATGACCTATCGCAAGAGATTTATTTCTTGTGGGTTTAAAGTCTAATTAAGCACTGTCTACGCTCCCTTCAGACAAGCCAGGTAGGACCTAGAGCCACTCTTCCTTTTGACTCTGCCTTTCTCTTGAAGCCCTCCCTGGGATGTTCAACACAGAGAGGATGTCAGAATTGTCTGTGGTAGGACTTTGTGAGCTAATCCTGGGAGTACTGAATAGCACTTCTGCCCACATTCCATTTGTCAGAGCTCACATGGAAGTTGATAAATGTAGGGGAAGGAGAAGGTACAGATTTCACGATCGGCTAATCGACTTGTACTGAAGTGCCAAGAAGGTTGAGCATCTAGTCATGCTGACCTGTGTGTGCAACCTATTATTCATTCTTCATCTTGTTCATTTGCATGCCTCACCTTGCCTTGGTATACAGCCTGATTGAAAGACACTAGTCTTACACAAAGTGACGTCTGCTCTCTGTGGGGAGGTATGTATGAATATATTCAGAAACAACCATGGTGGCCAGAACATGCCTCCTGAGGTCAGAAAAATTTGGTACCAAGAAATAGTGTGAGCAGTCTGGAGACCCCTAAAACTTTGACATACTCTACCCGTAAGGGGAAGAATTTTCCTCATATGTTGGGGCAATGTATGCTTGCTACTTAGCCAAGATCCTGTCACTCACATTAGTAATGCTTGGGCCCTTCTTAGAAATGCAGAATTTCAGGCTTCTGCCTGCCTGTGCTGAATCAGAATTTAATGAGATTCTCAGGTGATTTGCATGCACACCGAAGTTGGGGAAGCCAGACTGTACTTCCCAGAGTGAAGACTTAGCCCATCTGGAATCACAAGCTTTCTGCCTGAAACATCTGCATGTGAGGTATGCCTTGTCTGTGTGTAGGTATGTGCACATGGATGCAGGGAAGCCAGAGGTGACTGATCTCCTTGGAGCTGGAATTACAGGCAGTTGTGAGCCACACAACCTGGCTGCTGGGAACCAAACTTATATCCTTTCCAAGAACAGTCCATACTTCTAATCACAGAGCCATCATTTTAGCACCTTTCTTGACTTTTAAACAAACTCAGAAATTGGACTGGGTATTTGTAATTACAGCAGAAGGAGGGAAGGAAGGAGGAGGGATGGGGAGAGAGAATGTATAGGGTATGTGTGTGTGTGTGTGTGTGTGTGTGTGTGTGTGTGTGTGTGTGTGTGGTGGGGAGAACAGAAGCCAAGAGGCAGGTCAATCTTCTTCATTTCTCCATTTTCCCAGACTGTTCTCAGATAGGGATCACCAGCCTTGTTCAGCATTAGAAAGAAATGCCCCAGAACCAGAGTATGCTCTGTGCATAAAATTGCCTGTCTCAGCTGTCACATTTAGGATGTGGGCACTGTATTAATAATTAGCAGTATCTGAAATGACCAAACTCTGATTTTAATTGCTTCTCATCTCTTTACCTATATATAGATTCCTATTTGGCTCAAATGTGAACTATTCTCTTTTTTGGTGAGAAGCAGTAATGGGGACTGAACCTAGAGCCTCATACATGTCACACACTCTGCCACAGAGATATAAGCCCAGTCCTTCAAATATTTGTTCTTGAGTCCAGAGGTTTTCATTGCCTGTCTGGACCAAAAGCCCTTTATCTCTTCCACTGTCTGCCTCCCCTGCACCATGTATAACCCAGGCCAGCTTCACATCCTCTATTTCCTTCACAGAGAGAAAGCTGCCAACTTGATTAAACTAAATGTAGATGCTGTGGGGGATCCTAAGCATATTCAGGGATTGACACCTGAGGTCTTTGGGTTCTGATGAGTCCAAAACCAATCTCATAGGAAAAGTTCTGCTTAGGTAGAGATGTCATGGAGCAAGAGAATTGCAGGATGTCATTCCTGATTGCTGGTGGCCATGATTTCTGTGGTGGTTTCAATATGCTTGGCCCAGGGAGTGGCACTATTTTGGAGTAGATGTGGCCTTGTTGGAGTAGGGTGGTCTTGTTGGAGGAAGAGTGTCATTGTGGGGGTTGGTTTTAAGACCCTCCTCCTAGTGGCCTGGAGACATTCTTCTCCTGGCTGCCTTCTGATCAAGATGTAACACACTCAGGTGCTCTAGTGCCATGTCTTCCTGGATACTGCCAATGCTTTCTGCCTTGATGATAATAGTCTGAACCTCAGAACCTTTAAGGTAGCCCCAATAAAATGTTGAAGTTTATAGGTGTTGTCTTGGTCATCGTGTCTCTTCACAGCAGAAAAACCCTAACTAAGACAGAAAGTAGTACCAGAAGTGGGGCTATAATGCTGTAGCTATCTCTTTCTGGGTGGTGCCTCTATAACCTGAAGAACCATCAATAAACCAGGTCCTAGTCTTCTCTTCTTCAGTCTACCAATTATAGCGAACACTCCATGAAGATACAGGCACATGCTTGGCAGCAGGTTGCATTGTGACAGGAGTAGAAACCATAGGCATTTGGGCAACTTCTTCACGTAACTTGCTTGTGCCTTCAGGATCTGCTCAGGCCAGAGTGCATCTATACCACTTCCATTTGATAATATACTGTTGGCCACTGTACACATCCTACTTTATGACTTGGTGGGCCCAATAGCACACAGCTCATAATGGACAGTTCCGGATGTATGGCAGCTTGGTGTCCTATTATCAAACTTTCAGTTTCCTCTAAAGCCTAATAGCAGGCCAAGAGCTGTTTTTCAAAGGAAGAATAGTTGTCTGCAGATGATGCTCCAAAATCCCAAAGGTCTCTTCTTTGATTCACATATAGGGGCTCACTAAGGGCTCCATGTAGCATCTATATCTGCCACTCATGGCTCAAATGCCATTCGGTCTGCTGCATCATATGGTCCAAGTTGTAGAGCAGCCTGCACAGCAACCTGGACCTGTTGAAGAGCCTTCTCCTATTCCAGTTCCTCACAAAACTAGCAGCTTTCCGAGTCACTTGGTAAATGGGCCTGAGCAGCATGTCCAAGTAAGGAATGTGCTGTCTCCAGAATCCAAATAGTCCCACTAAATGTGCTTTTTTCCCCCCTTGGTGGTGGGAGGGGCCAGGTACAATAACTTATCCTTCACCTTAGAAGGAATATATAAGTATTCCTTAGAATACTCCATACCACTGAACTCCTAAGAATTTCACTGAGGTAGATGGTTGCTATCTCCTGCTCACTTGGTCCAATCAGCATAATGCCATCAATATAGTGCACCAATGTGATATTTTGTGGAAGAGACAAACAGTCAAGATCCCTTCTAACTAAATTATGACACAGGGCAGGAGAGGTGATATATCCTTGAGGCAAAATTGTAAAGGGATACTGCTGTCCTTGTCAACTGAAAGCAAATTGCTTCTGGTGGTCTTTATGGACAGTATTGAGAAGAAGGCATTTGCTAGATCAGTAGCTTCATACCAGGTACCAGGAAATATGTTAATTTGTTTAAGTAAGGAAACTACATCTGGTACAGCAGCTGCAATCAGAATTACTACTTGATTTAGTTTTTGATAGTCAGCTGTCATTCATCATGATTTATCTGTCTTCTGCACTGGCCAGATAGGAGAGTTAAAGGGAGATGTGGTGAGAACCACCACCCCTGCATCTTTCAAGTCGTTGATGGTGACAGTAATTTCTGCAATTCCTCCAGGAATATGATACTGGTTTTGATTCAATATTTTCTTTGGCAGAGGCAACTCTACAAGCTTCCATTTAGACTTCCAACCATAACAGTCCTCACTACACAGATAAGGGAACAAATGTAAGGATTCTGCCAACTTTTAAGTATATCTATCCCAATTATACATTCTGGGACTGGGAAAATAACCACAGGTTGAGTTTGAAGACCTATTGAACCTAGTATGAGTTGGACATCAGTCAAAACCCCATTAGTTGCCTGGTCTCCATCAACTGCTACTTTAATTGGAGGCCATAATATTTCTTGGGATCTCCCAGAATCAATGTCAGTTCAGAACCAGTATGCAATAGACCCCGGGAAGTCTGATTATTTCCTTTCCCCCAGTGTACAGTTACTCTTGTAAAAGGCCATAGGTCCCTCTGGGGAAGAATTGGAGAAAGACTAACAGGAAAACTTTTAGCTGTCTTATCAAGGTCCTTCCTCAGGGGAACTTGGCCATCCCTTCAATCAAGGGGTTTTGGGTCGGAAAACTGACTCAAGTCTGGAAATTGACTTACTGGCCTTTTGACATGATCCAATGTAGCCTTTCATTCGTTTGAGAATTTCTGCTTATACAGATCAAATAGGAATGTAGTAGGCTTCTTATCTATTTTATACCTGGAAACACCATGATTGATTAGCCAGTACCAAAGGTCCATACAAGTCATGCCATTATAAAATTCACCTTGTCTGTCCTGACCATTATGAGCTAGGTCATTATGAATGTTGTTTTGCCTAGGATGCCCATTATAATAACTATGATCACTCTGGGGATTCAATGCTGCCACTCAGCCCCTGCTACCTTGGGACCCAATTAAACCCATTGCATTTAATTCACCCAATAGAGCAGCAGCATCTCCAACCCCAAGGTCTGGCACAAGGAAAAGGACAACAACAAAGTTCTTCAAATTTTCTCTCACCAATTTACATCTTATAGGATTCATGAAGGGCATATCTTCCGAGCCTTCTCATTGTGAAGGATTAAGTTTTTCACGTTGTATCCACTCTAGCATTGCAATTTCCCTGAGCCTTAAAATCCCTATATCAATCCTTTCATACGCCAAAGAATATCAGGCATCTCCAACTCCTTTTCATTAGGCCATCTTTTGATAAACACTTCAGCCAACCATTCAAACAAACTTCTGATACCTCTTTTAACTGTGTGAGCTTCCATATTCAACCTAGAATCTCCACTCAGAGGGCCCATGTCAATAAACTCAGCCTGATCTAGTTTTATGTTCCTTTCTCCATTATCCCACATCCATAAAATCCATCCCAAACATATTCCTCAGACTTCTGTTTGCATGAATTAGCAAACTCATCAAGCTCCTTAGTAGTGTAGCTCATTTCCTCATGGGCTTTATCTACCACTTCTCTAGGGGCCTGCTTTGCCTTGAGTCTGGTTATAGGTCTAGAGGAAACTATTGGAGGACCCTGAGGAACATCAGTGTTGTCTTGCCTAAAATTTTCTTCAGGGAAAGTCATTGGAGGAGCTGAGAGTTCTATATCTTGATTGGAAAGCAGTCAGGAGAAGACTGTCCCCAGGCAGCTAGGAGGAGAGAGTCTCAAGGCCTACCCACACCATGACACTCTTCCTCCAACAAGGCCACACCTAGTCCAACAAGGCCACATCTACTCCAAAATAGTGCCACTCCCTGGGCCAAGCATATTTAAACTACCACAGTCTCTGTGGACCAGCTTTTGCTACATACAAAATCAAATTGGTGCTTGGGTCTCTCTCAAACATCATAAGTCAATTATCCTATAGTGTCTACATCAACACAACACCTGAAGATCTGATGAAGTTGCTGGGTATGTAGATTCCACCCCATCTATCTCTCCCATGTGCCTGTCTTGTCTTTCCTTGTTTGTACACAGCTCAATTAAAAGACACTAATTGAAATCTAGTAGTACAAGGTGGCACCTGCTTTCTGGCAGTGGGAAGGAGGGATGATATATATAGGAATATTTTCTGATTCAAACAGGGTGGCCAGAAAATGTCTCCTGAGGTCAGAGAAATTGTTACCAGGAAGCACCAGTAATGGATAGGTGATTCTTAAGCCATTCTTTTGGGAACTCCACCCATGAGAGGAAGAACCTCTCCCAGGGCCTCTGGACAGTGTGTGCTCTGGGCTTCCTGAAGCTCTCAACCCAGGGGAAGCAGAGATCATCTCTGTGTACATTTACACACATGCATGCACATGTGTACTTGCCGTCTGTATGTATACAAACTCAGCTGTACATTCTAAGTCTTAGAAAGACCCAGGGCTTATATAGTCATGAGAATATCCTTGTTTTGTTTAACTCACTTGTATGCTAGATTAAAATATGACACAGTCAGCTCCTTTTGTGTTTCAGTATTTTATCTCTAATCTAGCTAGCTAAGAGGTGGTGACTGCTACACACATACAGAGGTCAGTCAGTAAGCAGTCCCTACTTGCTTCACTTCAGGGATTTACAAATTTGTTCCACTCTTGCGTGCCTGGGTTCTTCCCTACTGTCACCCTAGGAAGACTCTGAATCTCTTTCCCTTTTATTTTTTTAATTTTTTAAAAAAAGATTTATTTATTATTATATATAAGTACACTGTAGCTGTCTTCAGCCACACCAGAAGAGGGCATCAGATCTCATTACAGATGGTTGTGAGCCACCATGTGGTTGCTGGGATTTAAACTCAGGACCTTCAGAAGTGCTCTTACCCGCTGAGCCATCTCTCCAGCCCCCAAGGTCAGTAGATAAGCAGCGGGAGAGCCAAACTTTCTGCTCATGGTTTCCCACTTTTAAAATAAAGAATATCTTTTACCTATTCGTTGACAACTGCATATATGTTTGCAATGTATTTTGATCATATCTACCTCCCAAACCTTTTATGTCTTTCCCCCAAACTCCTCAACTTTCAAATCCCCTCCCACCTTTGTGTTGTGTGTGGATGCATGAGTTTACGTGTATATGAATAAGTCTAGTTAGTGCTGCCTACTGGGAAGTTGGGTGATCTTTTTGACACCTTGAATTTTGTGGTGTCTTGATTGCAAGTGATATGTTAGTGTAGTTCAGAAACTCATTCAAGCCCATGGGTCACAGTGGAATTCCTGTGTTCTTGTCCTACATGCACAGTGCCCCCACCACTCATGGGACTCAAAGACTGTGTCCCTGTCCAGAAACTACTCAGGTATCACCTTTGACTTTGAGTTCATTTAGTTTTTTTAAGTTGTCATCCAAAATAATGTCATACACTAATAATGTCATGTCATTTTCATGTATGTGCAGCGCTATGCTTTGTTCATAGCCTCCCCCTCTTGTTCTCTCTTCTCTCCCAATGAGCCCTCTCCTCTTCCAGGTAGTCTTACTTCCATTACATATATACATATTCTTACTTCCATGTCATATATACATATTCTTACTTCCATGTCATATATACATATACATCCTAAGTGTAGATTCTGCATCTTAAAGAAAACACCACTTGACACTTATCCTTCAGAATCTTGGTTATTTTTCTTAAGGTGATGGTGTTCAGTCTTACCCATTTTCCTGAAGATCACATAACTTTGTCACTTGTGGATTAATAAAACTCCATGTTGTGTCTGCGCCTCTTTTCTTTATCCACTCATCTGTTGACAGGCTCCTAGCTGGCTCCATCTTGGGTGCTGTGAATAGAGCCACAGTTAACATGGGTGTGCAAACATCTGTTCCAGTGCAGGCTATGTTCCTGCTGGACCCACAGCCAGGAGTGGCGCAGCTGGACTGGGTGGTAGCTCTGCTGTGAGTTTCTCTGGGAGCGATCACAGTCATATTCTGCTGTTCTGGGCTTCACTCCTGCCTCCTAAAGAGATATCTCAGTCACATCCTGCTGTTCTGTCTCCTAAGCCCATGCAGCATGGAAGTGAAGTCACGTTCAGTAGGCTACAGACAAAATGAGGTGGAATTTAGGTTACCATGCCCCTGGCCAATCTATCACCCAGACTCCC